>NC_133003.1:47976831-48601831 GCF_048564905.1 Vicugna pacos
TCAAGTGTAAAGAACATGACATGAGAAAACCTGTAGATCCAACAGGAGGGAGCTGACGTTCACGGAGCTGCAGCTCAGGGACCACACTCTTCAGGTGTTACACGCGCAACTGTACTGAACCCTCCCAACAACCCTGTCGGGGCGGCGCTATTTTCAGATAGGAATTACTCTCCCATTTTACAGATGAGGAAACTGAAGTCAGGAGCGTAGGTAGCTCACCCCCAAATCCCTTAACAGGTTCTAGACCAGGTCATAGACTTATGCATATGGAAGCACCAGCTCATTTATGTTTCCTGAACTTCGTAATAGGTTCAACCTAGACTCACAAGCAGTGGGAAATTGTTCCCCAAACCACAGACCTCAGACTGTCTGTGCAGAGTACCCTACCCTTGATTCCAAATCCATTCTCATTATTTACCAATGCCCTTCACTTTCTGCTGACAGACAGAGGCAGCGTTTTAGCTATTCCAACCAACAATTTGGGAATCAAAAAGTACATAATAACCAGTTTTCATCAGAGTGATGCTTTTTTGAGGATGCAAAAATAATCATTTTTTTTTAGAAGTTAATTTATGGGAGTTTGCTGCAAGTATTAGTAATTGGTATTTTCTTTTTTTCTCCTTGAAAGTGTGTAATGAGCGTAAACTGTCGATAATTAATTACAAGAGAAAAAAGGCTCAACTGCCATTTTGCAACTGCCATTTCTAGAGATGATTTCCCTCCATTAACAGGGCACTGGCAGTAGTAAAGATTTATGTTCTTTACTTCTGTTATTGTAATTAATTCTGCTTAACAATGCTGCACCTCTATGAGGCATTAAAAGCCTGCTTGCTAAGACGGCTGAATCTCTAGCCAAGGTCTGAGACAGTATGTCTAACTGAAGAGCTGAAAGCATAATCATACTTCTGACAAATTTTTCCTAAGCCCTCACTTCGTGCCAGGTTCCATGCTAGACGCTGGGAACTCATTTATCCGAATATCTGAGGAGGGCTCATTATCTGTCAGGCACTGTTAAAGGCATTAGGAATAGACGGCTTCCTATGTCATAAAGAACTTGATTGGCCGTTGTCTCCAGTTCCCAAGCAGGATCCTCTAAACCCTTGGAATTTCTGAAATGACAGAAGCATCTTTGTTATTCACGGTGGGCCCCTTAGACCAGCCCTGACTTTATGTAAACGAGGTGACTTGGCCCCTGGGTAGTTTAATCCAACAACGTGACTTTGCAATCGGGACCCTTCAGACCTCAACCTACGTGTCTCTTCTTTTAGCTCCTCCTAATTCACATTCTGTCACTAGACTAAAACGATAATAGGAAGTGTAGCACTTTCCTGAGCTCTGTGCATCATTCAGAGAATCATCAAACCTGAGCGGGTTGTGGCAACTCCCAAGTTTGTAGCCAGCTGGTCAGAAGTGAGAGTGGCCTGGGGACCCACAAACTTGCAGCTGGTGTCTGAGGTGGGGGGAGTTTTGAGGGGACTGTGCGCTCATTCTGTGAAGTGTGGTCTCACGCAGGGTAGTTGATATGAGGAGTCATTGCAGAGGGGAACAAGAAAAAGTCCTTGTCTTCATGGAACTTGTATTCCAGTAGATGAGGTGAACAAGAAGCAAGGACAGGAGTGATCAGGGTTTCAGCAAGGGAGATGTGTGAGGTGAGGCAGGCAGAGGTGAGGGGAGAGGGAGGCGGGGCGAGGCAGGAGGGCGTGGTCAGGAAAGGCTCTCCTCACTTGGGAGTGGAGACTCAATGAAGAAAAGGAAAAAACGGTGAGAAGACCCAGCCCCGCCCTTCTCTGATGACCATCAAGCAGGACCATTCAGAAAAAAAAGGAAGGTAAGTCAAAATCAGCTCCAGAAAAGTTCTACTTTCTAAAAGAGCTACATGTAAAAAAATTGACCATGAAGTGTATTTTCTGCTACTTGGGGTACACTTTTCCCACTGATTTCCATTCTGAAATGACAGTCAGGGTATTAATGGACGATCTATGTGGACAGTGGTAGTCTGGACACACCAAAGAAACCTGAAGCCAGGAGGACATCACAGATGAAACTAGGGTACCAGAAACTCTCAAGAATCCCTTTCCTCTTAACCAGTTTACTGGCGCTCTACCGCACTCAGACCCAGGGGTTCTCAGGCTTGGACGTGCAAATGAATTAACAAGGAATCTTGTTAAATTGGAGGTTCTGATTTCGTAGGTCTGGAACAAGCCCTGAGTTTCTGCATTCCTAATAAGCTCCCAGGGGATGCTGGTGTCACTGGTCTGAGGACCTCATGTGAACAATGACACTCTAGCCCAGCACACTATCCAAAGAAGGAAAATGAGAGTCACATATGCAAGTCAAATATTCAAGTTTAAATTTTCTGGCAGCCACATTAAAAGAAGAAACTAACTAAAAAGAATCTTTTGAAATGTAAATTCTGTATTTAACCTAGTATATCCAAAATACTATCACTTTAAAATCGACACAGAAATAATAATAAGCTACTTTCGATCTTGTGTTTGTATGAAGCCAAAAAATCCAGCGTGCCTTCTACACTTAGAGTATGTCTCCATTTAAAGTGACCACGTTTCAAGTGCTCGGCAGCCATTCTGGGTGGGGGCCACCACACTGGTCAGGGCGGCTGAGTTAGAGCACAGCTCGAGCCAGTGGGCAGTCTCAGAAGAATAAGGCATTTTACTTAAAAACTCCAAGCTTTTGGCTACTGTTGTTGAAGCAATTAGATTTTATGTTTAACTTCTAATGAGCAAATCTTTAGGACTATGCAACAATTATGCTGATTTTCCAGCATCACTTGTACATTGATTTCCACCTTATTTATTCATATATACGATTTCCTATTCACATATATGAATTATATATGTGATATATAGTGTATATACAATGATAAATGTAGATTCTATACACGTAAGATAGGTAGATACAGATACAGATGAGGGTGCAGGTTTAGATGCAGATAATAGATATATCAGCAGGTGTTACTCAAAGGATTGTTATGACAGTTTATCAGAAAGGAGCAGGAATTTTCACAGGGGTTTCCTCTTAACAGGGTAGCTGGACACAAGAAATGGACTTTTCCCCCAGCAGAATTCTGCTGATTGCTAGCCTGCATTAGCAAAAGGCAGCAGGTGACCACCCAAATCACTGAGCTTCCCAGCAATGCTATTAGCATCTTTCGTCCGAGTCTCCCAAGCATATTAGGGGTGCAGCTACAGCTCTGAAATGCCCTGCAACTCAAATAGTCCCAATTTACAAACGAACTGATAAGGCAGCCGTTGGCTGAGGGATTTGCTTCCAATCCCAAGACCCACTCTAGTGGACTGGTGATCGGAACCAGCGCTCTGGGCACCATCCGCCGTTACTCTGACTTCCTGTGGATACTGCATTTTCTCCCTCCAATTGATTTCTCTAAGTCACCTGAAGCAATGGTCTGGTGGAGAATGATGTTGGCAAGAAGGAAGAAAATGAGCTGTTATGATCACTAAAATAATGATTTTTTCAGATAAAGTCATAGTTGGTAGTAGGTATCTTTGCACACTGGGAATTATCGATTACTGCAACAAGAGAAAATAAGGTTACAATCCAAGATAATTAGGCTTGGGCCAAAAGAGTAATAATGTGTTTTATAGACCAAAGGAAAAGCAGATCTTTTACTGAATTGCCAGGGCCATTGCAATAGGGTGGGAGAAAATCTCCAGTAGCACAGACAGGTGTGATGACCCAGCAAGTATTAAGCATAGTATTCTTCACTGCCTGGCATTTCTCCAATTATGCACAGAGGCCTTTAGGCAATTTCAGGCATAAAGACCTTTTTATTATTAACCATGAATTATTCTGAGCACTTACCGTGCCAGCCACTACAGTAAGAACTTTCATACATGTTATCACTGAATCCTCAAAATAATACTAGAAAGTACAAACTTTGATTAGTCCCATTTTACAGATGAGGGAAGTTCATCACCTTGTCTAAGATCACAGACAGAAAGTATGAAAGACAGGATCTGAACCCAGGCCAGCTTGACTCCAGAATTACATGCCATTAGCCACTAGCTTATACCAGCCTTTTCAGCTCTAAAAAGCCCTAATGGTTTGAAATAATTCTTTTACGTATAATAAGCCATAACATGACTCTTAGAATTTCTACTCTTTGGTACTTGCTCAGCTGTCTGTGGGCAAACAAAACCAATTTACTCCTTGCCAAATTTATGTCTGGGTACAATTGTGCTGTCTCTGCACCATCTCTTCCCTGAATTACCAGATCCTAATGCCCTTCCACTGCCCTTCAAATCTTATGAGTCCCAACCCCTTGACCATGTCAAGAACTCATCATCTATAGAGTTCCCATTTCGTTTGAATCAGTCCTTTTCTATAACCTGGCACAGTGGAGGAAGAGGTTGAAATTATGGCTGGATGACTTGTAGATACTATATAATCATGATATCGTAAGGCAGCAAGGCAGTGCACTTGCTCATTTAGGAAACTCTGCCCTCTGTGTTCTTCAGTCTTCTTCCCCCTCCCGCCACAAAAAAAGGAAAAAAAAATCAGATGGTAGATGGTCTGGTAAAATAAACCCATGAATGGTATCAAGAAGGAAAAGGGGGAAAAAAGAACTAGAACTACTATATATAAAATAGATAAACAACAAGGTCCTACTGTACAGCACAGGGAACTATATTCAATACCTTGTAATAGCCTATAATGAAAAAGAATATGAAAAGGAATATCTATATATATACACACACACACACATACATATAACTGAATCACTATGCAGTAAACCAGAAATTAACACAACACTGTAAATCGACTATACTTCAATTAAAAACAAGAATATAAACTCATAGGACAGCTGAAGCGCTAAGTGCGGTAGACCGCAAACATGGCCACTGATCTCCATGACCTCCTGTACCCTTGTTCCTTGCAATGTGTATTTACAGTTCTTCCAATCAAAAGATGGAGTCTATTTACCTTCTTCCTGAATATGGCTGATACTGTGACTGGTTTTAGCCAAGACAATGGGTGTAGAAATGACATTATGCCAGTTTTGAACCTAAGCCTAAAGCAACTTACAAACTTTCATTTAGTTTATCAGAAACTTGACCATCTGCCTTGTGAAAACCGCAGACTAACCTGGGAGGATATGAGAGACAGCACTGAACAGAGGCAGCTGGCAGAGGTGAGCTTATCTGAGATAAGGCAGCCCCTAGCCAACTCAACAGTTGACCACAAGTATGTGAGACAACGAAACCAAAATAAATACTCAGCTAAAGCTAACCCGCATCATCAATCAGCAGAGCCACGGACTAAACAAATAGTTGCTGTTTTAAAGCCATTAAAATCTTAGGATAGTTTGTTTCACGGTAAATTGTAACTGGTAACATCATATCTACAGCTAACATATAATACTCTCAGTGAACTCTATGCAGTATTAATAAATGCACAATAAAATATAACAGGACAACAGCGGAAAAACATCATGAATATCCTGTTTTAAAAAACAATATATGACTGGTGTTAGTATTTTGTTACCAAATATCTAAGAAAGTGTAACAATCGGCCACATGGGACAAGAGGGAGAATTTATTTTCTTTAAAGACCACAAAGACAGCCGTAGACCGAAGCATTATCTCGATAAACCATGTCAGTTAGTATACCCTCTCATATTCAAGAAGGTCCATACAGGTAGCCACTTGTAAAATACATAATGACACAAGGACATCCAATTCTGCCTTATTCTAACTCTACCCTTCTGTCCTGGTCAGTTGTTTAAAGTCAAGAAATTCCTAACAAAAAAGAATCCTCAAAGACATTAAAATAAACTGTAACCTCTCCTTTTGTCCTCATTAACAGATGCTAAGTTTTGATATCTATCACCCTTGGAAATTCTCTGGTGGGTCTTCAAGATTTGTGTTCCAACCCTTCTGAGAGCTATTCTGAATCTCTTCTGTAGGGAGTATTCACTCCATTGGTCCCCACACTGAAAAATCTAAATGAGGGAATGACAGCGGACCCAGTTATTCAAAATTAATCACGGGTGCAGACAGAACACTTTCCATCACATTACAGATTCAGAGGAAGGCAATTCCCAGTTGTACCTTCTGAGATTCAATGTGCTTCATGCACCTGTCAATCTTCCACAGTCTTAAGATGATACAGTGGCAGTATTTGGTACGAATGGTAAGGGATGTTAATCAGAAATCAAGCCAGTTTAGTATGTAATTGGCTAAGCTATAACAATTTGGTAATAACCAATGGCAAATTTTAATTTCTACGTTATTAACAGTATGTTTGTTTCAGACACTGTAGTTACATTGGTTAGAGCAGGAACTCTCTAATTAGACTCCCTGAGTGAAAATACTGACTTCAGCACTTATTAGCTGTTTGCCCTTGGACAAATTCATTGACGCCTTCATGCCTGAGTTTCCACACCTCAGAAGTGAGAATAATAATACTTTTCCAAAAGTTCAGATGAAGATTAAATGAGTTACCAAAATTCTTTGGATTTAATATGCTCAAGGCACTGCTATTTTATATACCATTTGGGGAAAAAATGACAGTGAATTACATACTAACTTTGGAAAGGTTAAATGTTGTGGGGAGAGAACATCTTAGAACCAATGAGATTGATATTTGCAAAGTAGATAGTAAGTGCTATGCAAGTGTTGGCCAAAACAAATATATGCCGTGTTTCCAAATCTGAACAATGTTCACACCTTATTTAAAAAGAAAAAATATCGTGGAATTCCCCCAATCCTGTGTTGTCAAGTTATTTTATAGAAAGTGCTATAAATATGAATAAAGAGAAGACTATGTAAAGTTCTTATGTTTCTAGAACTTACCCAACCCTGAAATCAAATTTATTAATAAGAATTGGGATAAAACTATAAAACCACTAGAACAACATTATTCTGTTATTTTTCTGGAAACCACGTGAGCCCACAAAGTGAACATGGCACTGACTGCTGAGATACAGGCTCCAGAGAGCGTAGCATCCTTTAACAGAGCCTGCAGACAGACTGGATTCGCCTGCCACTCTTCTCTAGTCAAATACTCCTGGGAAATTGCTTTTCATAACTTAATGTCATTTGTCCTTCACTGGGAAGAAAGACACTATTGTTTTTATTCTCATTGCAAAATTTTAAATATTAAATTAGCATAACTTCCCACATATCATTTGAATACAACACATGCATGGACTCTGATACATCTTCATAATCCTCAGTTAGGACGTGGGCATCCAGATGACCAAGAATATGAAAACAAATATATATATATATATATATATATATATATATATATATTTATGACAGGGACATTGTGCTGTACACCAGAAACTGACACCTTGTAACTGACTAAACTTCAATAAAAAAAGGCAAAAAAAAGAATATGCTTGTTTTTTAAAGAACATGATAACAACTAAAATCAGAAATTAACATTTCTCTCTCTCTCACTGTCTCTGCCTCTTTGTCTCTCTCTCATCTGTTTATCTATATATATTCTAGACCTCAAGCACATGTCAGCACAGGATGCTTTATCACTTCATGAAATGAAAAATAGGAATATAATGGACTTTGGAATCAAACCTTAGAATGACTTCCTTTATGTGATCAGGACAAAGTAGGTAACATCTCAGTTTTAGCTCTTTCTTTCTACGACAGAAAGATCACAAAGATGAGTATTATTAGCAGCTTTTGGGTGGCAGTGTTCAACATCCCTCAAGAACTTAGAAAGAAAGTAAGATTGACCTGTAAGTGTTAAACTGAAAAACAAATGCAAAATGGATGAAAATAGGTCAATGAAAAGTGGTATTATTTGCATACTTGTCTAAGAAGAATTCTTAATGTCCAGGGAATAAAAGAGCAAAGAGGGAATCCCTTCCACAATCACTGTGCAGTGATTCTCTACTCACCAGTTCACTAACACATGCCACTGAGTCAGAGTTAGATAACAGGTCCCCAAGTTGGCCGATCCTATAGTTAATGGGAGTTCCTGCTCACTCCCGTATGATTTGGCCCCAAAAGTAAACCTATACTTGTATGGATAAACATAATCAGCTCCAATGCTACTGGGAAAATGAGCTGCTATGTCATCCTTTAACAGGATATACAACTGTGGGGTATTTTACAAGCAACTTAAGGGATACCCAGTACTAAGATGCAATAGTATTTCCCTTCGAACTTAAGAACCTCACTCTCACTAAAGATGTAGTTCTGTTGAAGCTAATGAAAGGGAACGGCCTTTAGAAGGTGGGCAGCTTTGGAATGGAGGGCAAGGATGGTTCACTGAGCCCTACACTGTCCCAGGAACTAGAGTTCAACCTGACGGGCTGCCTGAGAGCGGCTGACCTGTCTTAAGGAGAGGATGCATCAGGCTGTCGTAGCCCAGTACCTTAGCCTCTGTATTCATGTAACTCGATCCCCTGTTGCGTCTCAGCCTTCACTTTTGGAAGGAGGTGAAGCAATTGTCCAAACAGTTTGTTTTTGCAGGGGGGCATGTATGGGGAAAGCTATCTGGTATCTTCTTGAGAGTTCATTTTCATCTCATTCTTGTGGTCTTCTTTAAATTGAGATCACATGTTGAAAGATGGGGTCCCTCTAGGGGTAAACGACATCCACTTTTCCAAGTACCTAAGACTGAATGTTCAATGAGGGACTGTGTGCGGGGGAGAACCCAGCGAAACTACAAATACCATCTTTAGGAGACAGCTGGCTGTGGGCTGTGGTGTCAGAGGAAATTGGATTCAAACCCTGGCTTCAACATGCAGTAGCAGCATGATATTCATTGGATGACCACTTAACCTGTCTAGCCTTGGTTTCCTCACATGTGAAAAATGGGTAACAGTAACAGGTACCTACCACCCAGGCTGTAGTTTATACTCAATGTAATAAAGCTTGTAAGGTCCTGATCACAAGATGTATCACAGAACAAGCACTCAATCAACGTTAGGATGTGGTAGTGCTGGAATGACTAACCTCTCCCTCCCACACGACCACCATGCCCTGTTGAAGTAAGTTCTTTTCTCTCCTATTGTAATTTCTACAAAACCACAGGAGCAATATTGGTCATCTAATGAAGTTCCCATCCCAGTGCCTGGCACATTGAGGCTGCTGAAAAAACTGTAGCTCTCTGACAACGATAACTCAATACTCGGACGATTAATCTTATCACCGAAAGACACATTCATCCTCTTCCTATTGTGAGAGTAAACCTTATTGAGATGAGGATACATTTTATGATAATTACTATAATGCATTGTTCACTTAAATGCAAAATCATTAATTCTATCCAGGACCCTTTCCACACTTGTTATTTCAATTACTATTGTAGATACTTAACTGAAACTCAAAAAGGATTTGAAAAAAAAAAAGTGTTTCAGTAGACTTCTGAGAGAGGGATGAATGAATCTGTGTTAAGCATTCCTCACATTTCTGGGGCTGTATTAACTCATCCATTCTTCCCAGTACAAACTGAAGTTGATACTATAACTTCACTTATTTTACAGATAAGGAAATCGAGACAATGAGTTTAAGTAATCTGTTTAGGGTAGGGTCACATGTAAAGGTTCAGTGGATGGGTCCAAGACTGTGTCAAAGGCTGAACCAATTAGCTAAATGTGGCTGGTGGGACTGCCACACCACATTCTCCTTTCCTTATATAAATGTTCACATTTTACTTGTTTGAACTTCAGCTTCTTCTAGAACATCATGGAAATGGAAGTGATCAGAGCAGGAATCTTCTACCCCAATGGTTCTGTAAGGCTCTGAAAAAGTACAGTATGCATAACTATCAAATATTCCAGGCATCCCTCATTTCTGTAGCTCAAGTAACTTAAAAAGAAGTGATAGGAAAACTTCAGAAGCTAAGTCAAAGTCAAGGAGTCTGTCCTGTTAGCAGATGACTGGATAAAGAAGTTATGGATGGATGGATGGATAGACAGATAGACAGAGAAACAGATAGGGATATAGATATATACAATGGAATACTACTCAGCCATAAAAAAGTGTGAAATAATGCCATTTGCAGCAACATGGATGGACCTAGAGATTATTATACTAAGTGAAGTAAGTTGGAGAAAGACAAGTATCATATGTTTTTTAAATGGAGACAATGGCACGTGTTGACGAGCGTGTGGGGAAAGGAGAAAGCCCACAGAGTGGTGTGTGTGTAAGCTCATACAACCATTTCAGAGGGCAAGTTGGCAATTTCTACTTGAATTCCACTTCTTGCTTGAATAGCCTAGAGCAGCTATTACAAACATGCACAGGGAGGCCTGTGCAAGTATATACATTACACAATGTTTAAAACAGCAAAAAACAAAAACAAAAACAAACAAACAAACAAAAACAAAGCATAAATACAGGACAGAAATAGACTCATGGACAGAGAATACAGACTTGTGGTTACCAGGGGGGTAGAGGGTGGGAAGGGATAGACTGGGATTTCAAAACTGTAGAATAGATAAACAAGATTACACTGTATAGCACAGGGAAATATACACAAAATGTTATGATAAATCACAGAGAAAAAAATGTGACAATGAGTGTGTATATGTCCATGAATGACTGAAAAATTGTGCTGAACACTGGAATTTGACACAACATTGTAAAATGATTATAAATCAATAAAAAATGTTAAAAAATAGCAAAAAAAATCAGAAAAATATAATTGCTCATAATTAGGGGAAAGTGAAATTTTAAAGTTTATTCATAAATTTAATTTCATATGGCAATAAATTCATGAGGTACATGCAACCACATGAATTAACCTCAAAAACAGAACACTAACAAAGAGCTGGTTGCATATAGCATCATAACATTTACTTCACTTTTAAATTATATGAATGCAAAATAATATATATTGTGTACAGATACTTGCATGTAGTGAAAGTATAAAAACATACCCTATATAATACATATAATTTTTTATATTTTTATATTTATAGATAATTGATAGTCACTACCTTGAAATAGTTTATACCTTGGGAAGAAGAGGAGGAAGAATGAAAAGGGTAAACATTCCATTGGGTGGGTGATACATGTCTTCTTTGCCCACTTTTATGTATGTCTGGGCTAGTATATTTCATAACAAAACAAAGCAAAAATATTTCTTGAACTTAAAGGTCCTACAAAGATAATCAACCTAGTTCATAAACAGAATTAAAATAATTGCAAAAAAATACTTAAAACTTTTTCTTTTGTCCTTATAAACTGGTTTATGCCCTGGATGGGGCAGGATTTAATTAGCTCCATCTATTTATGAAGAATTACAAAAGAGATAGAACCCCAGTGCTGATTTAAGAGATGACAAAAAAGAAAAAATATGCAGCTTAGAATAGGTGAAATATGGTAAATTTTACATTTAAAAAAATTTACATACTTATTAGGTGTAAGAAACTCTTCAGAAATTGCCCCAGGATTATACTTTTGATTGATGCAATATATGACTTAATAATACAATTACATCATATATTGGCTGGTGTTTTTCTTTATGTCTCAGGATGTTGTAAGTTTATTATAAATACCTAACATGACAAGATGACCTTAACAATTTATTCATTTGATCAGTGATGCACTTTTTTAAAATAGTTTAACCCCCTCACATTTTTGGAACAGTTGGGTCTGGGTCCTATCCTCCCCTCAGCATTTCATATTCACATGGGTTTGGATTGAAGTTACAGCATGAGACACATCATTGTTCAATTTAAAAACAAAAGACCGATAGCAACTCAGCTGTCAGCCTTCGTTAAATCTGCCCCTTGCCTATCAGACTGCAGAATATAGCAGCGGACTGTGGAATTACAATTCTTCATGGCTCTACAAACTTCCTCTGACATCAACATGATTATTTCCTGGGAAGCTATAACTTTAAGCAATTCTCTGAACTTCAGACTGCATGAATCAGCAACTCTGATTCAAGATCTGATGTGTCAGCGAATCCTCTTTTAAAAATGGGTATTTCCTGGAACAGTTGGTTTAAATAAGAAAGTCATGTGGTTCTCCAAAATCTTCACAGGCCTTTGGGGATTTTTATAAAAACTCCAGGCTCTCTATTTACTTAAAAAGATTGCTAAAATCTCAAATGGTATCAAGAAGAACAGCCAGAGAAGTAACAGGTGTGCTCCACTTCATGAAAACCCAAATTCTCAAGATTCATAAAAATAAGATGCTTCATTACAAAGGGAGATTTCACTATATAAAGGGTTTTAATTGCTTGTTTTAATGAAGAACATTTCTGATGAATTTAAATGCAATGTGACTTTCCGTGAAAGCTCTAGCTTACCTCGGGCTTCTCCTTATTCCCCGAATTAGTCAGCCTAATGATCTTTTCTAAAATAATAATCGGATAACATCATGTGAATCAATGGGCTTACTACCTTCCAGAAAGAATGTGGTCTACGGTTTTTCAATTTTTAGCAGACCAGCCAAGAACAGAACAATTCTCCCAATGAAAACAAGCAGAAACTCCAGATAAAATATTCACCGTATTGAAAAGCAACCAAGGCAATGAGCACTGTGGTGTCAAGACCTTCCAAGAAGGGAAATATGGAAGTGGTCCTGATGCTGGGGAGAGCTTTTTGCCTCATGGCATCTTCCAATCCAGCCCAGCAGGCTGCAAGCTGATAATGGTAGCAGTAGTTATCAATAGGGACATAAAGCTACCAGATGCCAGAAATGGTCATAAAACAGTAGACGAGAGGCTGATGTTGAAAATCAGGTAATCTCAAGGAGCTGAGGAACAGAAACTGGAGTTTAGGGACCACCAATAACATGGGGCCAGGTAAACAGCTCAGACTTTCAGTTGAATGTGTAAAGAGGTACACCAAAGACATAAGGGCTAAACAGAAATAGACTAACACCCACGAAGACTAGAATCCAGCTGACACCAGCTCAACCTCGAACTAGACTGAGGTGGATGTAACTAATTCCACTGACTGCTGGACGCAAAATCAAATCTCATCTCAAAGAAAAGAACACCGCCAGACCATTGCACTCTTTTTCCAACTCTTCACACCCATAGCTGACATCCATATAATTTTTTATTTCATTCAACTTAGCAGGAGTCATGACTAACTGTCTAAGAAACAACAGAAATGCAAGGCAAATGGCTAAAAATTCAAAATAAAATAAATAAGAATAAAATGAAGTTAAATAAAATACAAGAGATTCACATATAGGGATTTTTAAACAACTGTCAGTCTAAAATTTTAGAAGATATGATAAGGATCTCAGGAGGTAACTGGAATTTCTTAAGAAGAATCAAGTGGAAATCATGAAACTGAAACACACAATAACTGGAATTAGAATTAGTAAAGCTAAAGAGAGAATTTTAAATTAAGAATTTGGTCAGCAGAAAATACTAAAAGCAAAGCATAATATTTTAATAAATACTTAGTAAAATACCAAAAGACTAAAGCAGAGAGAGATTTTAAAAAGATTAAAAAATAAAAGATATATGGGATTCAGGAAAAAGCTATAGTATATATGTTATTAGAATTACCAGAAACAGTGGAGAGAAAATGTTGTACAATATCTGAAGAGATGTAGAGAGAATTTTTTTAATAGAAAGGTATCAACCACAAATTCCAGAACTGCTACAATCATCAAGCCAGCCAAAGATGTAGAAAACTGTATCTTGAGTCCTCATAGTAAATATTGAAAACAGAAGAAGAAAAACAAAAATCTTAAGAACACTATTCCTGATCCATTATCTTCAAAGGACCAACAAAAAGAAAGATAGTTGAATTCTCAACAGAAAAAAACATAAGTCAGAGACAATGGAATATGTTCAAAGTGGTAAAAGAAAAGAAATACCTACCTAGAGTCCATGCCCCACAAAAACATCCTTCAAAAGTAGAGGAAATAAAGATACTTTCCAATAACTACAAGGAGGGAGTCACTCAGCAGCAAACCCACACCAGGAGAAAAACCTAAAGAAGCTCTTCCAATGGGAAGAGAAGCAGAAATAAAAACATGTGGACAAATCTAAATAAAGACTGACTGTATAAACCTACTATAATACATGGAGTTTAATATTAAAATGAATGAAATAAAAAGCAAGGGGGGGTTAAGTGAATTTAAAGTATCATAAGGGCCTTAAATTTTCTAGGAAATTTACAATACCAATTTACATACTTCAATGAGACAAGTACACATTATATTCTCTAGAGTTACTACTAAAGAAATAACAGCAACGACAAAAAAACTACAGCAGCGAGGGAAATCGGTGAAAGAATAAAAACATACGTAAGTATATTAAAACATACAGAGTAAGCAGCTAACGCTGAAAATAAACAGTAAAATTATTACACGTCAGCACTTAAATTAAGTGCCAATAAATTAAATACTTCATCTAAAAGACAAATATTGCCAGACAACAGTAATACTGATTTGAAAAACTGAACAGAACTCTATGCCTTAAAAACAGACACATGATAAACATAAGGGTGTGGAAAGGTTGAAATAAAAGTACGAAAATGATATATTACATAAAACTAACTGATACAGATGAACTGAGTCCATAAAATTCACATCTTAAAGCCCCAGTCCTCAATGTGACTATCTTTGGAGATATGGCTTTTAGGTGGTAATTAGGGTTAAATCAAGTCATAATCTGATAGTATTGGTGGCCTTACAAGAGGGGACATGTAGTGAGGAAAGGCCGTGTGAGGATGTAGCGATATGGCAGTTACCTACAACAAAAAGAGAGAGTTCTCACCCAGCACAACCCCTGCTGGCACCTTGATCTCGGATGTACAGGCTTCACACTGTGAGAAAATAAAGTCATGCTGTTTAAGCCACCTAGTCTATGGGATTTCATTATGGCGTCCTGAGGAGACTGGAGAAACTCAAAAATGAGTTTGATGCATTTAGTATCAAAGAAATTAGACTTTAAGACAAGAAGAAATTATTAGAGCAAACATGGGATAGTGTATAATGATAAAAGTTGCAATCGTTATGAAGATCAAACAATTTTCTCTTAAGTAATAACATCAAATATATAAAACACAATTTGACAGAACTAAAAGGAGAAATGGCCAAATCTGCAATCATAGAAAAACATTTTAATATACCTCTGAGAAACTGACAGAATCTGGAGGAAAAAATGTGAGGATACAGATTTGAGCAGCATAATTAATAACACTGACCTAGTTGATATATAAAAATACTGCACTGAACAACTGCAGAACATAATTTTTTTTCAAGAGTAGAGGAAATATTTACCAAAGTTGATTATATATACTCGTGAAAAAAAGCATAATGAATTTTAAAGTATTGAAGACATGCAGAAAGTTTTATTAGCCACAATGGAACTGAACTAGAAAATAATGATAGAAAGATAACCAGAAAAACTCCAAACACAGAAACTAATCACTTCTAATACTAGAAAACATTTTGAATTGAATGACAAAACTATGAGTGACAAGAAGTTGCATGATTCAACAAAAGCCATGGCCTAAGGGATATGCATAACTGTAAATGCATAATTTAAGAAGAGGAGGGACTGAAAACTTGGAGCTGAGCATTCATTTCAAGAAATAATAAAGAAGCTGTCTACATGGAGAAACTGCATTCCATGACAAAGTGATCAAAATGAACAACACCAGCTAGAGGCAGGTGAACTTGTGCCTCCACATGTAATTCTCTGAGAAGGACCCAACTTCGCTTAGGTAACTTAAATCTCACCATGAGAAAACATCAGACTACCCAAAATGAGAAACTTCTATTTAAAAAAATAGGAACCATGTGCTTTTAAAATGTCAGTATCTCATTCACTGCTGGTGGAGATGCAGTTTGGTGCAGCCAATGTGGAAAACAGTATGGAGATTCCTCAAAAGACCAGGAATAGACTTACCATATGACCCAGGAATCCAGCTCCAGGGCATACATACAGAAGGAACCCTACTTCAGGATGACACCTGCACCCCAATGTTCACAGCAGCATTATTTACAATAGCCAAGACATGGAAACAGCCTAAATGTCCATCAACAGATGACTGGATAAAGAAGAAGTGGTATATTTATACAATGGAATACTATTCAGCCATAAAAACCGACAACATAACACCATTTGCAGCAACATGGATGCTCCTGGAGAATGTCATTCTAAGTGAAGAAAGCCAGAAAGAGAAAAATACCATATGAGATCGCTCATATGTGGAATCTAAAAAATAAAAACAAAAACAAAGCATAAATATGAAACAAAAATAGACTCATAAACATAGAATACAAACTTGTGGTTGCCAAGGGGGAGGAGGGTGGGAAGGGATAGACCGGGATTTCAAAATTGTAGAATAGATAAACAAGATTATATTGTATAGCACAGGGAAATATATACAAGATCGTATGGTAGTTAACAGAGAAAAAAATTTGACAATGAATATATATATGTTCATGTATAACTGAAAAATTGTGCTCTACCCTAGGATTTGATACAACATTGTAAAATGATTATAAATCAATAAAAAATGTAAAAATAAAATAAAGCTTCTATGAAAAAAATAAAATGTCAATATCATAAAAGACAAATGCTATGAAACTTTTCCTATTAGAGGAGACAAGAGATGTGGACAGAAAATATATTCCTATTATTAGATTGGGTCTTATGCTGGAGGAAAAAGCAAGTGCCACAATTGGACTGAATCAATCAACAAAATTGGAATTTTCCGGCAAATCAGCATATTCTGTCAATGTTAAATTAACTAAAGTTGATAATTGTGTGTATGTAAGATAACAGTTCCTATTCCTAGGAAATACACACTGAGGTACTTAGGCATAAATGCCCATGCTGTATGCAACTCCTAATTTGACTGGAAAAAATATCATTCACATATACAAAGAAAGAGAGAAAGAGAGAGAGATGGAAAATGATCAAGCAAGTAAAATCAGATAAAGTGTTAACAAGAGATGAATCCAGGTGGAGAGTATTGTGGCTGTTCTCTGCATGCTTATGATTCCAAGTTTGAAATTATTTCAACTAAAATGTTTCAGAAAGGTTAAAAAGGTCACTATTTGTAGATGATAGGCTGGTAGACCAAGAAATTTTAAAAGACTCTGCAAATAATAATGTATTTACTAATAATCAAATACATATATCTACATATACAGAAACATAATGTTGAGGGGAAAAATATATGTAATACATATTTCTATATGCCAGGAACAAAAATATTCTTTTTCTAGGAATAAGAAGAACTTTTAGCAGCACCAAAAAGCTCTTCATCAAGTAACTAAGAAAAAAAATCTGAGAAAAGATATGCAGGTTATCTACAAAGTAAACAAATGAAAATCAACCTAAAACAAAAAATAAAACATTATTTAGAGAAATAAAAGATATAAATAAATGGAGAGACAGGCCAGACCATGTTTGCTGACTGAAAGATTTAACATTGTGATGATGTTGGTTCTCCTCAAACTGACAGTTACTAAATAGTTACAGTGCAATCATGATTAAAGTGTGGCAAATTCAGGTTTGTGGATACAAGCTGAAAAGGCGATCCCAGTATATGGTTATGCAACATGTTTCAAATTAATTTTCAAGAATAAAGTTGGTGGATTTATGCTAAGTGAGGAGCAGACATAATGCTGCAATAATTAAGATACTATAGAGTTGGTACAAGTATGGACAAACGGACCAATGGACCGGAATCCAGACATCAATCTATACATAGCTACACATTTAACTTGCGTTATAGTGATGTGAAGAAAGGTAGGCCCTTTGGGTAACTATGACTAGGTCAGTTGGCTATTCCACGGAAGTAAAACACCTGGATTCATAACTCCCTATCTCTATACACAAGGTCATTTCAAGGTGAACTGTAATATATAATATTTTCTTGACGGAATTGGCAAAGATTTCTTACACAGGACACAGAAGTCAATAATCGTGGAGAGAAAGATCGTGTATTACATTAAAATTAAGAACTACACTTATCAAAAACACCATTAAGAGAGTAAAAACCCTAATGAAAGTGTAGGAAAATATATTTGTAAGACATAAAACTGTGAAAAGCTTATATCCAGAATATGTACAAAATTTTTATGAGCAATAAGAAAAATATCAAATCCAATAAAATAATGGGCAGGAGATGAATAAATACTTCATAAAAGTAGGTATTCAAATGGCAAATAAATATAAAAAGATACTCAATCGTATTAGCCATCAGGGAGATGAAAATGAAAACAACGATACACAACTGCACACCCACCACATTGGCAGAAATTAAAATAGATGACCAGTGTCAAATATCGGCAAGGATACAGAGCAACAGAAATTCTCATACACTGCTGGGGGAGTATAAATTTCTACAATCACTTTCAAAACCATGTTGCAATAGTTATCTGCTAAAACCAAACACAGGGATACCCTGTGATGTCCTTTAGTATATACACAGAAGAAATGCATATGTAAGTTCTCCAAAAACTGTGACTATTCATAGCAGCACTATGTGTAATGATCAAAATCTAGAAACAACTCATTACAGTATCATAAATTATGATAAATTCATAGCATCATAAATCAATGAAATTAAGTGCCCTAATACGCAATAGGAATGAATCTCACAAACACAGTGCTCAAAGTACCCAGGCACAGCAGAGGGCATAATGAATTTTTTACATTTACAAAAGGTTGAAACTAATCTATGGCATTAAAAATCAGGATAGTAGTTATCCCTAGGGAGTGAGAGGTGAGTGAAAAGGAGAGGGTATATGTCTAATTTCTGAACTGCTGGTTATGTTCCATTTCTTTATCAAGATGGACATCACAGGAATATGCTTTCCATCTTATAATTCCTCTGTACATTCATAAATTCTACAAAATACAAGTGCAAGTGTATATCTGTGTATACACACATGCAGACACAGAAAACCTCTATACTGCCCACCAAATACAGTATATTACTGCTAACAGTCAGCTCAGACCAAGTTTTGCTGCAAAAAAAAAAATGACCCCACAAATCACAGTGGCTTACAACAGCAAACCTTTCTTTCGCACTCATGAATATATTGGTTGTGGGTTGCCTTGTGATATGACACGTGTATAAAAGAGCATCAGCAGGGACATAGAATGGCTCTTAATATTCCACTCAGATGCAGAATATCCCTTTGATCTAATAAAGTCCTATTTGTTTTTGAGACAAAGATAAAGGGCAACTGCTCTTATTATTGACATACTAAGTATTTTCTTGCCCTGATTTATCCTCTCATGCTTTTATACAGTCATCCCATGATAACTTGGAACACAAAGGAAAGGAAAGATAGAAGAGTTTTGAAAGTTTTAAATGCATTCAAAGTAAGATTCACTGTGACTTCACAGGGGATACATTCCTCAGAACATCCAACAGCTTAAAAAATGTTTTTATATTCTGTTTTTAAACACGTAAGCTGCTTCTGGTTTCCTTTCAGGGTCATTATAACTGATACCAAAAGGAATAACTGTCAAAAAATCTATCTGTCCATTTCAAACTCATATTCTAACTCAGGATTTGTTGGTCTGTATGGAATTGAAATACCCGTGCCGTCAAATATATGACATTCAGCTAACCTTACAGAAAACTGTTCCTTTCTAACAAAGGGATTCTTACCCCTCAATTCATGTTTAGCCTTTGAAGGGTAAAAGAAATACAGAATTCCGATTAAAAGAATGTGCAAATGCACTTCTGGGGGGACCCAGTGTCCATGACTTTCACTTGGTTCTCAAAGGGTCTGTGACATAAAAGAGATTATAAATTACTATTCTACTTTTTTTCCAGGTTTATCAAGATATATAACACTGTGTAAGTTTAAGGAGTACACATGTTGATTTAATACACTTAAATATTGCAGGGTGATCCCCACCTTAGCGTTAGCTAACACCTCCTTCATGTCATATAATTATCATTTCAATATTGTGATATGAATGTTTCAGATCTACTCACTTAGCAACTTCACAGTATAATTAGCTATTATCATTATGCTGTACGTTTGATTGCAGAACTGGTTCATTTTATAACCGAAAGTGGGCATCCTTTGTCCAACATCTCCCCATCTCCCCAACCCTCCACCCCTGGTAACCAACACTCTACCCTCTCTGCAGGACTATTCTTAAAGGAAAAGAAAGAGACTAGGATTCTCACTATGCCACTATCAATTAATTTTTCTTCCACTTTATCTAAGATATATGCATAGGCAGAGAAATGACCTCTGTCCACTTACTCCTATAAAGCTAGATGATGTACTAAGTTATCAGAAAATGCGAGGTAACTGCCACACAGTCATTCGTACTGTCTTCAAACAAAAGAGTTAGGATGCAGTAAGAACAGAGTATTCGTCATGGGGATAGGGAATGACATATCCTGAGCATCTGCTCTATGAAGGGCCAGTCTTAGGCACACTGACAATTGTCACCTACTTTTAATTTTACAACGAGCATTTTACAAATAAGAAATCTGGGACCACAGAAGTGAAACTCTTCATCTAAGGAACAGTGCTCGTGAATTGCCAAAATGAGATTAAAATTCAGTCTGCTTCTGAGTAAGTGGAAACCTTGGCTGCATCTGAGTGTTATACAGACTGTTTTGAAAGGAGACATGGAGTAGGGGGAACCCAGACAGTTGTTCAGGGCCATCATTTATGCTGACTGACAAGGCCACTAACCTGTGAGCAGATACTTAAAAAACATAGGGAAGGGCCTTTATTTCAAATCACTTTTCTCAAATGTGAAAATTTGAGAGAAATAAAAAGTAAAATATTTATATCATTTAAAATTACAATGTAGCCTCTAAAAATACCTAAAGATAAAAATAAAAAGATAAAGCAGGATGAAAGTGGAGACAGTATAAAACGAGTTAAAACCTCACTGAGTCAGTTAACATGTCAAACAGTAGAAAAACCATAGTTAAACTGGCTAAAAAATTACTAAATAAAAGCCTAGATTAGGGACCGTCAAAGAGGTATCATTAGAGACACAGCAGGAACTCTAAGAAACAATTCTCCTGGACAGTTCTATGCTAGCCAACCTGAAAACACAAAATGGACACGTTTCTAGAGAAATCTAATTTAAGAAATCTGAATCGGAAAGGAAAAGGTGTCTGTCACAAAAGCTGAACAAATATTCAAACATTCTCACCAAAAGAAAAGAATGGGCCCCGATCTAGTCATATGCGAATTTTAATGAAAGTCTGGACTATTAATTCCAAGGTACATGTGCTTTTGCAGACAATCAAAAGAGGGAACATTATTAATTATTCTGGTTAGTATGATCTTTTTTAAAACCACTCTACTGAGGTATGACTGAATGTAAAAAGCTGCACCAATTTAATGTCTACAACTTGATGAGGTTTGAGATAAGCAAGCAGACACATGTGAAATTGTCAAAATTGCCACCAATGTCATAAACATATCCATCACCACAAAAAGTTCCCTCATACTCTATTATTATTATTATTATTATTATTATTATTATTATTATTATTATTATTATTATTATTATTATTATTATTATTTTGTGGTAAGGACATTTAACCTAAGGTCTACCCTTTCAGCCAGTTTCACAATATACGATACGCAGGCTTTATGCTGTACAGTAGGCAGTAAGCGGAGGAAGTTGAACTCTGTGACTTATTCGCCATGTGTAACTGAAACTCCGCACCTCCCACCAGTACCTCCTCATTCGTGCACTCCCGCAGCCCCTGGGAACCCTCATTCTACTCTCCACTTTGATGAGTCTGACTATTTTAGATTCTTCATATAAGTCGGGTCATGCAGTGTTGGTCCTTCTGTGTCTGGCTTATTCCACTTAGCATAATGTTCAACACATTCATCCACATTATCTCAAATGCAGGAGTCCCTCTGTTTTAGGGCCAAATAATACGTACATACCACATTCTCTTTATCTATTCATCCATTGATGGACATTTAGGTTGCCTGCATGTTTGGGCTACTGTGAGCAAGGCTGCAGTGAACCTGAGGATGCAGGTACGTCTTCAAGTTCTTGATTTTGATTCCTTAAGTTAAATATTAGAAGAGGGATTGCTGGGTTATTTGGTAGTTCTTTTTTTTAAATTTTTTGAGGAAACGTCATATTTTCCTAGGGCCTGGACTAATCTGCATTCCCACTAACAATGTACAATGGGTCCCTTTTTTTCTATATCCTTACCAATACTGGGTTCCTTTTTCCTTTTTTTTTTTAAATAATGCCATCCTAACAGGTATGAGATGGTACCTCATTGTGGTTTTAATCTGCAATAAGTAATGAGAGAGGAGATATTATAACCAATGCCATGGAAATAAAATAGATCAGAAGGGAATATTTGAATTTTTTTAACATTTTTTATTGATTTATAATCATTTTACAATGTTGTGTCAAATTCCAGTGTTCAGCACAATTTTTCAGTCATTCATGGACATATACACACTCATTGTCACATTTTGAATATTTGAATTTTTATACACCAATAAATTGGATAACCCACAAGAAATAGATAAATTCCTAGAAACATACAACCTACCAAGACTGAATCAAGAAGCAGAAAGCCCGAGAAGACCAGTAACAAATAAGATCAAATTGGTAATAATTTAAAAACATTCCCATAAAAGAAAAGTCAAGGACCAGATGGCTTCACAGGTAAATTCTACCAAACACTTAAAGAAGAAGTAATACCAATTCTTCTTAAGATTTTTCAAAACAAAAAAAGAAGAAGGAACACTTTCAAACTCATTTTATGAGTCCAGCACCACCCTCGTACCAAAGTCATACAAAAATATCACAAGAAAAGAAAACTCCAAGCCTATATCCCTGATGAACATGGATACAAAAATCCTCAACAAAATATTAGCAAACCAAATTCAAGAGGACATTAAAAGGGTAATACAGCACGGCCAAGTATCGTTTTGATTATAAAACCAGTCCTGAATAACAAGATGGAGGAAGATTAAAGGCCAATCTTACTCATGAACGTGTGGCAGGATTTTTTTTAATTGCCAAAACGACGCCAACAGTGCCTATAAAATGTTAAATATAACATAATTAAGTGGTGCTTATCAAAGGAACGCAAAGCGAGTCTAAAGTTAAAATCTCTCTTAAGGAAATTTACTCTATTAACAAAATGAAGAAAAAGAATCACATAATTATCTCAATAGAAGAAAAAAAGCATTTAATAAAACAAAATTAATTCATGATAAAAAGGAAAAAGCAAAACGAAACACTTACTACAGTGAAAATAGGAAATTTCTTAACCTGCTTGAAGTTAACATCATCAAAAATTAACCTACAACAAAACTTAAATTGTTTCATTCTATTAAACCTAAGGTACCATTTATTATAAGATGCACTACAAAGAAAAAATGCTACTAATTGAACTATGGTAATCTCTGATTATTAGGCTTATGACACTTGAGTCATTGAAATGTGGAGAATCATGTACTTTAGAAATCACAAACTATGGTAACTGTGAAATATTAAAAGCACTCTCTTAACAATTAGTACTACAGTAAGGATGCCCACCAACACTTCTTCTATTCTCTCCCTAGTGAAGGTCTTCATAGTGGGTTGAATACTGTCTCCACAAAATTCATTTCCTGGAGCCTCAGAATATGATCTTATTTGGAAATAGTGTCTTTGTAGGTGTAATTAGTTAAGCATCCTGAGAAGAAATCACCCTGTATCCAAGGACTGGTGTCCTTATAAGAAGAGGAGAAGAACAGGAAAAGTCAAGTGAAGGCAGAGGCAGAGATTGGGGTTATTCTGCCACTCAGGAGTGCTACCACCACCAGATGCTGGAAAACCAAGGAAGCATTCTCTCCTAGAGTCTTCAGAGGGTTCAAGACTCTACTTATACTTATGCACTTCCAGATTCCAGGCTGTGAGAAAATAAATCTCTGAGTTTTAATCCACTCAGATTGTGGTATTTGTTATGGCACCTATAGGAAACTAACACAGTCCTTTAATATACTTGCAATATGACAAGAAAATTGAAAATAGATAAAAAGATTGGAAAGAAACAGATCACTATTAATCACAAATCATGACTATATAGAAAACAAAAAGAATTATGGAAAATTATTTTATCTGAAGAGTGGGTTTGGTAGAGTTGCTGGATATAAAATTAATATATCAAAATCAATTATGTATTTATAAAATAGCCACAAAATGTTAGGAAGTATATTTTCTACCATCTTTTTAAATGATGCTATTTGTAATAGCCATAAATTTATAAACCTCCTAGGAATAAATATAAAATATATACAAGAATATGTTTTGAGAAAATTATATACCTTTATTCAAAGTTTCAATAACTGGCGAAATACACCATGCTCAGAAGTATTAGGAGCAGCATTATTAGAAAAATCAAACCTATCCCTAAATAAATAAGTAAATTCAATTAAGTGTAGTGAAAAGTATATCAGAGTTCTCTGCACAGCTTGACCTGCTCATTCTAGAATTTACATGGGAGAGCAAAGGGCCACGAATAGCCATGTTACTCCTGAAAAGAAGAGTTGGCTCAGAGAAGAGGCTCATCTTAGTTCGTATTATGACTCATTATAAAACCAAAATAATGTAGACAGTGTAGAATCAGCACAAGGATAGACAAATAGAGCAGCAGAACAGAATTAGAGAATCCAGAAATAGATACATGCATATAAACCATGTACAAAACTGAAAGCAAGCGTTTAAGAAGATCTATGGCAATCTGGATCTGCCACGACATCCAAATGCATGATTTCATAAGTATAGGTTCGTAATAGATTGGGAATTAAAACAAACAGAAAACTGGTCCTCCACCATTTCCTTAAGTATTGGCTTAGAGAACAAAGTTGGAATTTAAAAGTATTCATAATCCTGAATAATCAGGCAAAATGATGTTTCCTAGATACACCAAAATAGACAGATTGTTGCAAATCAAAACGAGCAAAGCTGGATGATGACCAGACAAGTTTCGAATAACTAGGTTGGGGTGGAGAAAGATTCAGAGGTCAGAGTGAATTGCAAGCAAACCTAAGCCCGATGTGTATTGACCAGGCTTGGGTTTATGCCCTCACAATTTACCCACACTATGAAACATAAACATGGAGTCATGGACACTCTGAGACCCTGCTGTGGGAAAGCCAGTTACCATGCTGTATCAATCCCCTGGACAGACACCAACTATTGCGCAGCTCCAGGGAAATCAGTGCATATTCACAGATCCCTACAGTGGTAAAGCTGGAAGGGATCCCACAAGTCAGGAAGCTTTATTCTATTGTTTTTTACAGCAGAGAGACATACACTGAGGTTAAAGAGCTAACCCCAAGATCACCTGTGGCCTGGTGAGACGAGCTGAAACTAGGACCTCAGTTTCCTGAGATGTAACAGGCTTCAGCTTGCAGCTTGAAGAAAATCTCCAAAGTAGGCAGCCCCATTTACCCAATACAAAACAAAACTGCCAATGGCCTTAATGGACATAGAACCATACTTTGCAGAACCCTCAAATCTTAAAGGATTGTCCCACCAACTGGGGAAAATACTGCCAACTCTGATCCACCCATAGCTTCCCATCTTCAAGTTCAATGTGGAGAGTTGATTCGAACTGTATTCAAGGTAATGAACAAGGCTACTCATGTCCATCAAATTACATCATCTTGTCTTGTAAGTTTTAAAAACATGAGTTGTTAAAGTCTATGCACTGATGGATTCAAATCATTCCTTTGATCAATTGTGGGTCCTTCCTTGTCTCTTTCTTGTGTTGGCAGTCAGAAGAATGATCAAGAGAACCATGAAACCAAGCCCAGCAAAGCCACATTTCTGAGAGAAGGCATTCTCTGAAATGTAAATAACTAGCATTAATAGCAAATGTAAAGCACTTAACACATTGTGACATCTTTAAAATCCACTTGCCATGTTTAAAAAAATTTTATCCTCGCACATATATTATGAAGTAAGAATTATCATTTCTATGAATATCAGTTTCTAGGGAAACTGACTAATATTCATAGAAAATAAGTACTATAAACTTAGAAATCCAATCCCAAATTGAGAGTACTTGCTACTATGACATATAGTTTCATATTAGAAGATCTCAGAAACAATTTGCAAGAATAAAATCTGGAAACCACAATTTTTTAGTCATTCTGATGGAGGGACAGGGGTGAGAAAGACAAAAGCTTATACTGCAGAATACACTTATAAGTAGAAGGCATTCCGGACCTCTAGGGTGTGCGTAATCTCTTACACCTTTGGATGGTTCAAAAATATTATAAAAAAAAGAGCACAAATTCTTACTGTAATTTACTACAGACCTAGAAGACACAGCTAACAGGGAGAAACCAAAAGGCAATGTTGATGTGGGCACTAGAAATTATGTAAGACCAAGAGAAATGTGAGTAGATGAGAGAAAAAGAAACTTGGTTATTTTGTATCCATTTATCCATACTCTTTACCATGTGACTTGAAGATTCTCCCACAAGAGAGGAATAAGTTCCCTTACCCCTTGACTTTGAACTTGGCTATGTGACTTACTTTTGGCCAACAGGATATTAGCAGATGTGATTCAAGTAGAAGTTTGACATGTGCATTGGGGCTGTGTAATAGCAGAAGCATAAGAGGACTTGAGAAGATCTTTCAACAGGTAGCAAATGACTCTTAAGACTGATTCTCAGAAAGAACTCATGGACCGATTCTGAGCCCAATGCACAGTTAGGAGCCAACCATCAGAATCTGTCCAGCTGAGTCCAGCCTAGATCAGGTAATTACAGCCAACCTGTAGGCCCATGAAAATATTGTTTATTGTTGTACACCACTGAGTTTAGGGATGATATGTTATGCAGCATTATTGTGGTAAGTGCTAGCTGATACAAAGGCCTTATCTATGACTTCTTTGGAGAAGCACAATAATGCCATTCCAGAGAAATTATTCAGAATAATTTAGATATCATGTTTTACTAACCCAGTTGTTTCATGCATCCATCCCAGAATGTTGTCTGTCTATTCTAGTTCTGACAATTGTGTTATAAATGGGCTCCAGGCATTTATTTCAAGAAAGATAATAAAGTCATTTATAAATACCCAACTAAGAAGCAGCCAGAACAAAGTTTTTCAAATTCCACTTGCATCAGAACCACCTGCACATCGTGTTAAAATAATTCCATCTGGTGTCCATGCCAGGCCTCCTGAAATAGAACCATTGGATATGATACTCACGAATCAACATTTAAAAGTTACTCTAGTTTATCTTAAGTTTAATGAAATTTGAGACCCACTGAGTTAAAAGATTGTCCAACCTCCTTATTCAGTTAAAACACTTTTCTGAGTTATAGGAGGTAATTAAAAGAACTTTTCAACTTTAAGGTAACACATACCATCTAGAGATCTTGTTAAAATGCAGATTAGGATCGAGAGGGTCTGGGATGGGGTTGACGATTCTCTGTGTCTAACAAAGTCCCTCAAGTGATGTCGATTTTGCTGGTTCTGAAGACTACACTTTGAGTAGCAGAGTGCTAGATCACATGCTACAAGATAAAGTAAAAGTAAACTGAATTTGAAATAAAGCATAAATTGAAATGGAAATGGACGGAAATGTGAATAGTGATCCATGCAATGTGATGCAATGTAAGGGTTGTAAAAACAAAAACAAAAAAAAAGTCACGTTGTGGGTGGAGAGTTCCCAGTTCAAGTCCTGTCTGTACTACTGCTAAAACTTGTTCTGTGACCTTGGCTCACATTTCTGGGTGTTTGTTTCCTTGTCCTTCAATATGGGAGATAAACTGGACCATCATTTGTTATTCATCTAATTCTGATTTTGGGAGTCTCAGGTTCTGGTTGTCTATTTTGATATCTGATGTTGATTAGTAGCTCACTCAAAAAAAATATATATATATAAAATTCAGGAGATGCAATCCTAATGTAAAGCAAAGGTTACTATAAATAAACTGAGCAGTCACTTAAACCTCTGAAAAGGAGTATACAATTTCATGATCACTCCTTCCTCGTACTACACAGCATCGTATTTTTTAAGACAGATTTTATGAGTAGACCCTAGATTGTTATGAGAATCTATCATCCCCTGGCCTATTCTCTTCAACTATCAATTCTGCCAGTTTGGACTGTACTGGACCCAACTCTCTCTCAAACAGCAAATCTATTCTTAGTGTTTCCCTGGGTTCAGTAGACTTAGAACTCCAACCTTTAGGAACCTCATCACTTTGAGTATTTTCAGTGTCCTTATCCAAGTTCAGGGTGGCTTGAGGGTACAGCACTAAGGGGCAATGGGGCAGGACTGGAGAGGAGGTGGGTGAGACATCGGCTTAGTTCAGTGTATGTGGGAGCACTGAGGTGACTGCTGGATCCTGAGCAGAAGAGGCGATCAGGTAATGAAAGACGATCGCTGCCATCAATAGGCTCACACACACAGCCACACACACATACATATGTGCATGTAATTAGTATTCAACACAGCAGAATAAAGTCCTGGGGAACTTTATCTACATGCCTACATGATATGTGCTTTTAAGAGGTCCATGGAGGAGGTCTTTTCAGTGGTATTTGGGAAATGAATCACTGAATGGTCCCTAGATTTACTCGCTCCATCTCCCAAACTATTCATTCATGAACTGATGCCAGATTTTTGCCACATCTACTAAGCAACAATATTATCAAATCAATAGTATTCTTTAAATTGCCTCACTCATTGCCAGAACATATTTCAAAAGAAAACTTTCTAACCAGTACCAATGGCCACAAATAGGTAACTATAAGAACAAACACAATGAAATAAACCAACTTCATCAATTTCTAGTTAAATGCTCTTGCCCACTGAAGGATCGGAGCTTGAGGCATGCTCTCTTGTCTGAGAAGGGAGATTCACCAGTGTTAAAGGTGTTAAATACACACGAACAGCAGAGTTTTCCCTCATGAAGCAATTAGAAATATTGAAGGAGAAATGAAATAAAAAGACAGTGATATTACAAAGTGATACAGCATTAAACATTTCCATTTCCAGAGATATCACAAGTGGTACATGGCCCATCCCATGGATACACACAATGAGAAGAACCAGGGCAATGTTTCTAAATTGTTTTCATCACATCCATGGGCACAGATCACACTGTACTTTAAAAGCAATGCCCTATAAAAATAAATGGAAAAAGAAAAAACCCAGATCTGTCTTCCAGATAGATGACACTGATTCCTGCTCTCCGAGATTATCTTGCCATTAGAAGTCAAGGCTTTTTTCTCCTTCATTTCTTAGAATCTTTATTTTTCTTAGGTTTGACTAAAAATTTTATATTTCTTAAGAGAAATATACAATCTTACCTATAGAAAAATAGTTGAGAAATATTTAGACATCAAAAAATTCTAAAGGCCAAGTCACAGTAACTAGAGATGACCTGTATTCACTTTATATTCTAAATCTAAGTCAGCTTACACACTTGCCCTTAACATATTCAGCAATACTTTCATGACTGAGAGATGAGATTCTTTTGTCACTATATGCTCCAAATATCTACTTCTGTACCCTGTAACTTCTCTTTCCACATCTCTCAAAAGGAGTTAACCACAAAACACTTCACAGGGAAAGTTTCACTGGAGGTGGGATGCGGGACTGGTAATTGATCAGGACCCTGAAAGACAGTTACTGCTGGGTCATGCGGACGTATCTGCACAGGGCATGAACAAAGCCAGGGAGACTGAAGAGCACAAGGTATGGGCCAGGACACGTTACAGCTGAGGTGGGAAAAGAACTCGGGGCAGACTGCATGAATGCCATGCAAAGAAGCTTGAAGGTCACGTGACAGGCAATTGACAGGTCACTGAAGAAAGAAGGGAAGAAGAAAGAAGGCAACTGTCACTTTCTGACGACTTGTAGCTGGAGGTCTTCCAACAGGCAGTCAATAGCACATAAGCAAGATCATCAGGACATAGAGTTTCCGTCTGTGCATCAAGAGGCAGCTTGGGAGGTGCTCAATCAGCTGCCAATGGCGAGACTCACTATCACACAGAACCAGGAGCAAAAAAATGTTACATTTTCTTTCTTGCTTTTCCCCTTTTTATTGTCTAGTCTATTTATAAAACATAATAAAATTAAAAAAAATTGAGGAATTTACAACCTAAAACAGATACATTCTTTTTCCCTCTGAACTACAAACATTCCAGAAGGCACGTGTGTCAAAGGAGGAGGACAGTTGGGTGGATCACTCTCAGTCCTTCACCATTCTGACCCTAGAAGGATGAACGCAGAGCCTTAGATAGGTCTGCCCTCAGAAGTCCTGGCATGGCCACCTGTCATCTAGGAATGACGCTTTTCCACCTGAAGGCAGAAAACACAGGGAGCCAGGGTGTAGACTCTTGAGTGAGAAAGACCTAAATTTGCGCCTCATTTTCATCTGCTATAAAGTGAAGACAGAAATTGCACCAGACCCCCATGCTTTATGATGGATGAGAGTGATAAGTAAATAATTCATGTTAAACACATAGAATAGTGTCTGGACCATAGAAAGCTCTTATGTGATGTAATTTCACTGGTTAACCATGTTAACAGATCGAATGAGAGAGAAGAGGCTACAGCATTCCTTGACCTGCCAAGGGCTAGGTTCCTCGCCCTTTCCTTGTACACCCCTCTCGCACAGCAAATACCAATTTAATGTTACCTGTTTGACTTCTGAAACCTCTTGTAAGAAGCCACAAGAGAGGTTTTATTCTCTGCAATCTAAGTGCCAATTATCATAGTAGATCAACAGAGAGGCTTAATACCTATTTGTTAAACACTCACTTATAAAGGCAGCAGCATCTCAATAATTCTCTGTCCTCATCCAAGCTAGGTGTACTATGGAATAAATTTTAGCCTCCAAGTCTTCTTCCTTAAAAAAAAAGTCATGATTTGGAAACAAGCAAAAATAAGCAAATGGTACTACATCAAACTAAAAAACTTTGCATAGTGAAGGTAACTACTATTGAAACAAAGAGGTAGCCTACCGAATGGGGGAAGATATTTGGAAATGATATGTCCGGGAAAGGGTTAATATCCAAAATACACAAAGAACTCATACAACTCAACATGAAAAAAACAACCCAATTAAAAAATGACACAGAACCTGAACAGACATTTTTCCAAAGAAGATGTACAGATGGCCAACAGGCATATAAAAAATTGTTCAACATCACTCATCATCAGGGAAATGCAAATCAAAACCACAAAGAGATATCACCTCACGTCTGTCGGAATGTTTATTATCAAAAAGACCATAAATAACTAGTGTTGGCAAGGATGTGAAGGAAAGGGAAAACTTGGGCACTGTTGGTTGGAACATATGTTGGTGCAGTCATGATGGAAAACAATATGAGGATTCCTCAAGAAATCAAAAATAGAACTAGCATATGATCCAGCAATTCCACTTCTGGGTATTTATCCAAAGAAAATGAGAACACTAATTCGAAAAGATACATGCACCCCCATGTTCACAGTAGCAATATTTACAAAAGCCAAGACAAGAAAGTAACCCACATGCCTGTCAATAGATGAATGAATAAGGAAGCAGTAGTGTACATACATGCAATGGAATATTACTCAGCCATAAAAAGAACAAAATCTTGCCATTTTGACAACATGGATGGACCTAGAGAGTATACCATGCTAAGTGAAGTCAGTCAGACAAAGAAAGACAAATACTGTATGATTTCACTTACGTGTGTGATCTAGAAAACAAAACAGATGAGCAAACGTAACAAAACAAATGAGCAAACGTAACAAAACAGAAACAGTTATAGATACAGAGAACACACAGGTGGCTGCTGGGGCTGTGAAGGAGGAGACAGGCGAGGGATATTAAGAGGCACAAACTCCCAGTTGCAAATTACCTGACACGGATATTCAACATGCAGTGTGGGGAATATAGTCAGTAACCATACAATATTTTTTACAGTGACATACTGTAACTAGACTTATTGTGGTAATCATTTTGAAACATATAGAAATACTGAATCACTAGGTTGTGTAATGGGAATTAACAACAATAAAAAAAGTTTCATGATTTCCCTCAAAAAAAGCAGAGTGGATGTTAATAGATTTCTTTGGCAGCACTTGATAACCTCCATAGTACTAAAAAAAAAAAAAAGGATATTTTCACTTCTAAATGTCTTTTGACAGGTGACTTCACTTACACAACCACAGCCATCCTTGTGACGCCAAGCTCCTGCTCAAAGGGTAGTGCTGGGTCAGAGAGGAGAAAAGTAGGTGCCTGGTTTGTCTGTGTCTTTGCAGCCAGTTCACTGATCCTGGGCAAGGATGACATACTCCAGATTATCTCACTACTGTCACGGGTGAAAGTTATTTTTTAAAACACATTTGCACTTCGTGATTATAAAAGAAATCCTGCTCATTGCAGATGATCTGGAAAAGAAGGGAGACATTTCAGCTGCATATAATCTCAGAAGACAGGGGAAAATCTTCCCCCTGAGAGCAGCCTGCTGTTTTTCCTCTCCAGTTTATATATATATATGCATATATATATATATGCATGCAAAATTGTTCATTTTAACTTGGGCTTATTTTTAAGATTTAAAGAAGTTCATTTGCTTTATGTGAATTAGGCAAGGTATTTTGTTGTTGTTGTTGTTGTTTTCCCCCATGTTGGGGAATAAGGTGATTTTTTTCCCACCTCTGGGCTGGGAAGGCATGAAACCCATAGTCTTGCAAGGGATACAAAGTCTGATTCAACCCCAGGTTCAAATCCAGAGAACAGACTGGGGGGTCACTGGTAGGCAAACCCACTGCTCTTGAAAGAAGGCCATTTCCTTGGGTGAGGCTGGCTCTACTGATATTTCCAACAGAGAGCAGTGTGACTTAGCCACACTCCCCACACACATTCACTTTTGTTAATGGTAAGTTGTGCCAAGTCAGGATTCAGGACAAACCTGGACCTATGACTTTTTTTTAAAAGCAAGAGTGAACAGAGTGTGAGAATTTGCCCCTCTGGGGCCTATCTGGCAACTGATGATAACTGTTCCCACCATTTGGGCCCATGCTCTTTGACAAAACCAGTTTCTTCAGTTCTCTAACATACTAAGTAGTGCAACAAATTCCCTAAAGGACAAATGCCCCTCAGACCCGAGCAGGTCTCCTTTGCTGGGACACGGATGCAGGTGTTGAGCAAACGGCCTACGTTGGGCCTAGGCCTCAACCTGGGTCTGTGCTATGCTATTAAAAAAGGAATTATTTTTTCTTGGGGTTGTTTATTTATCTTGAAATGGAGCAGGGTCTTATGTGGCCCAGGACAGACCCCTGCCCCATGTCCTCTGCCAGCCTCTTGTCTGTAGAAAAACTTTAGTCAAAGAGTAAGTTTAATCAGAGAAGTAAGAAAATACAGGAACAAAGTGAAATAGTCCAGCAAAAAACAGTAACAGTAATAGGTTAGTCATTAAAGTCAAGGGCCTTTAGCTTCTCTTCAAGGGCCACAGATAACATTCCGAGCCATGACCTTCCAGCTGCTTTGTAGATACAGACACCCCCACCAGAAGGGAGAAGCTACCTACAAGATGCCACACTGTAGCCACGACACAAGCTGCCGTGATTCTGAGAGCTGGCCTTAAAGAGACGGGAACAAGCCAACCACGGAACTAAAGATTAGTTGTACTAAAAACCATCAAGATGACAATGATCAGACCACTGCATGACTAACTTCAAGATGACCGTCCGAGCTGACTGCCCCGTTCTGCATGTAGCCCCTCCTTCCATCTTTAAACCCCTGAAACTCTCCTTTAAAAGCTCTTGCAATGGGGGAAGGGTATAGCTCAGTGGTAGAATGTATGCTTAGGGTGCATAAGGTCATGGGTTCAATCCCCAGTACCTCCATTTAAAAGCTCTTGCGCACTAGTAGGCAGTGGGGAACTGGCCTTTGGACATGAGTCTGCCTTTTCCTCCAGATGCTGGCCTCTGAAATAAAGCAAAATTTCCTTTCTATCAACACTTGCCTCTCCAGTGTTGGACTTCGAGCAGAAAACAGCTGCACTGGACCTGAGTTTTGGTAAGAATCTATGAGCAGAGAGGTTTTCCATTTCCTTTAGGCAATGTTTACAGTGACACAAATTCAAGGCTTCCAAACATCTATTCAACAACTGAGTATGAATATGGCTGGTGTGACCATTATTGCCGATGCTGAGTAATTAGCTGGTTTCCAGTAGGGCTGGGTGTAATGGATTTATACTGGACTAGGAAGGAGAATTAAGCTGGGCAGAAAAAGTCATGGAAAGATTGTTTCCATGTGAGAGAAGGGTCTATTCTTGAAGCCTCAGAATAAACGCTAGAAGTACTTGCTGGGTCGGAACTCACCCATTAGAGCAGAGGATGGAAAGAAAGACAAATGAACAAAAGGAGAGGATATTAGCCTCTTCTCTACACCTGCACCCAACTGTGCTAGGATTTGGATGGTGACGATTATCCTTCTGCCCTTAAACATTACGGAGGAAAGCGATCCTCTCTCCTCTCTTGAGATGTGACATCATAAAGAGCTGATTTTGAGCCTAAATTCTACCTTTGGCTACCAGGGTGGCCTTGCACAATGACCTACGTGACCTGTGTGTGTTTCTTTCTCTCTTTAAGAATCTGATAGCTTTTTTTTTATTATAGCAGCTTTATCTGTCATAGGCTAAAACTGGAAACAATACAAATGCCCATCAATAGGTAAACAGAAAAACAAATTAGGGTATATTCATACCAAGGAATACTACTCTGCAATAAAAAAATAATCAACCATCAATGCAAAGAGCAACATGTATGACTCATGCTAAGAGAAAGAAGACGATAAAAACAGTCCATACCGTATGATTTCACTTATAGAAAATTCTATAAAGTGTTAATCTACATCGACAGAAAGATTAGTGGTTGCCCAGGGAGGGCATGTTTGGGGGAGAAGAGCAGGCTGGATTCCAAAGGGGGATGAGGAAACCTTTGGAGGGAATGGGTATGTTTGTTACCTTGATTGTGATTATGGTCTCCTGGCTTTCTATTTATTTCACGGCTGTGTGTGCTTCTTTATCTATAAAATAGGCATTCTATTAGTACTTGCCTCGCACAAAGCTTTTATGAAGATCCCTGAGACATACCAGGGAAAGCCCTCAGCACAGCGTTCAGGATTCACAGGCAATATTTCTAAATTGTCGTCATTACGACTTTTCTTACTTTAGAGAAGAGGACCTTCGTCTCAGAGAAATTCACTGATTTCACTTGGACACACCATGTCCATGATGTTATGCGCTCACAGAAGTTAAGCTTTAGCGAAGCCGTATCGGGCAATGACTCTGCAGCCTGTTTCTCCCCAGCCTAACTTACAGATGTTGTTTGGAAGCGGCAGCCTCCCAGGCTTGTCCTCACGGCTTTACACCATTACAGAGCTTGACATTCAGAGAAAGAATTGAGCTGTTGAAGGCAGTCCACTGTTCCAAGCGGCTACAATCTTGTTCTGCTTTTGTCATTCAAACACTAACTACACCTTCCAGCTCCATGTCCTCTGCAGGCGCCGGTCAGTATGCCTTCCACAGTCTCGTGGCTCATGAAGACGTTGAGCAGATGGAGCCCCACAGGGCATCTCTAGAGCCCAGCTTTCCTCTGGTGCAGCACCAAGTCTTAGCACCTTGTTTTACAAATGAATAAACAGGTCTGGAGAATTTAGGTGTCTATTTTGTACGGCATGGCCACTGAGTAGGTGACCCAGAACTCTTCCCTTCAGGTGTTTATTAAAGGAAGAGTTTTTTGTTTTGTTTTGTTTTTATAAGTAAAGGAGTAAAAGCACCAGTCAGCATTCCTTTCTTGGGATAACATCTAATCAGAAAAAAGTATCAGGCAGTCAGAGTGTGAACAGGCACCATGCAAGATGCCAGGACAGAGAACAAAGATGCACAGGTGACTGGCTCTTGCCCTTGGAGAGGCTGTCACACAGTCTGGGGAAAGGGTAGTTGTTCGGTTTGGATGATTCTTAGCAAGTCAAGATTGTTATCATTTATAAGTAAAGTGCCAGGATTTGTAAGAGGGAGAGAATTCCCTCCAAATGCCTGCTGTCTCCTTGCCGCTTCCCAGAATGTGAAGCAGCAGTGGGTGAACCAGCAGTGGACCGATCGGCAGGGCTTGCAAACTGTGTGTGAAGCCTGGCTCTCCCCTGGCTCTCTATAGACAGTTCGGGTCAGACGGTCTTTGCAAAAAAGGTATTTCGGGTGAGGAAGGAATCGGCACAGTCTCTAGACGTTTCCACTGTAGACATCGGAATCCTATCTGCTGGGATTACAAAGCCACACATTTACCAGTGTCTCATCCTCAGCCCGTAGAAAGGCAACCCGGGGCAAAGCTGCCAAATCTCTACTGAGCATCAGAGTGGTGCCTTTTCGGGGAGCACTGTGACTTAATAATCAAATGCGTGTGGTGGGCACATATAGGAAGCATTCATTCCCTAGGACCTCACACGGTCCGCAACTCTGCTAATTTAAAATTAACATTTGTTATCAAATAATGACTTCTTCCTCTTCTTCGTCATCATCATCATAAATCATTAATAAATAGGAAAGGGGTATATCTATTTTTCCCAGAGCATAAATCTGCAACCATGACACGACATCACTGTTCTTTTTTTCCTAATTCCATTTCTGTTTTTTCTTATTTTGTTTCAGCATTCTCTTATTATGCAATCTGTTTGCTCCTCTTGTAACACCATGCCACATCATACATAACTGTCTTATCAAATTCAGCTTCCAAGCCAGGCTTACTAATTCTCTGGATGTATTTTCTTTCTTTTTTTTTTTTCCCCTTTGGATGTATTTTCTAATGCTAAGATTAATGCAACCCATAGATGACATAGTTATTTTATACAATAAGACCATTTTATTTTAATAGCCACTGCTGTTCTCATTTAAGCATCATATCCCTTGCAGAATATTTGGTGCACATAAGCCATAGAACGTACACACAATTCCAACAAAGGAGACTAAGTTCTTTCCATTTCAATGGCTCAAGTGGTACACCCACAAGGTAATAACATTAACATGGTTCAAACCTTCTGTGGGTTGACAGTTTTGAAGTTTGGAGATTACGTCTGAAAAAAAAAAAAACTAGGGCTATGTCTTATTTCAAATTTGGGGCATTGAGAGTCAATATAAATTTCTGGAGTTAAGCTAATTTCAAATGTATATCATTCACATCTTCATGAACAGCAAAGCCACTCTGACGAGGATTCGGATTAAAAGTGCTATTATAAATCTGAGCACCCAGGGTCATCTACAGAAAAACAAAAAATGCCAGTGTTCCTGGCTCCTGCCTTGGGTGTGTGTGTATCCCGGGGCTGGGAGGAGGGTCGGTCGCTACCTGCTTCAAAGTCCACATCTGGGAGGATGAAGATCTCAGCTACCCACCCACTGAAAACCCTAAATGGCAAGTCCCTTTTTTGAGAGAAATCCTTCTAGATTCTTCTCCCCAAGCTACGTTCTGCTCTGGGTGGGCCAATCTGATCTCAGTGCCTCCCAGAAATTCCCTGCCTGTTCATGGCTCTGTACCCAGGATATCCCTTCTTCTTCCCTAAATGTCTCCCACTGCTCACAACTCGACGATTAAGTCCCCTTTCACTGCAAGGCTGGCTACCCACAGTTCACACCAATATTACCTCCTGCAGTCTCTTGGCACTGGAGCACAGTATGTCTCACCAGTATTCCAGCCTTTCTGGCATATTAAATAGGTGAGTAAATTAAGAAATTTCTCCAATACATCAAATTATCTATATCTGGTTCTGGGCAAAGCATGTCAGTCAATACAAGATCATAAGAGCTCGTTGTTAAATTTTCAAGTACACTGTGAGACGGTGATGTCACATGGATAGCTTGAAACCAGCCAGGTTGAGAATATTTATACCACAGAAATTGTTAAGTGCTACAAATAACCCCACCCTTCAAAATTAGTGCAGGTTGATAAATACGTAACAATGGGCCATCATTTACAGATGTTAAATTTAAGGACTTCATTATCTGCCTGCCTAGGTTTGAATACTACTTGACCACTTTCTAGCTACATGACTACATAAAAGTTATTAAATATCTCTAAGCTTCCTTCTAAAGCAGTGTCCTTACTTATTAAATGGACAAATCAATAGAATCAGCATTACAGCATTGAAGTGAAAATAATCAAGCACCCGTGCACTGTGGTCGGCAGGATGCCTGATGTAGTACATCTCCTTCAACAAGTGTCAGCTGTCATCATTGTTGTTGTTATTATTATTATTATTTTATAGTGGTTAGCAAGAGCAGAACCGAAACTTAAAGCTAGAGTCAGTGTTAGTTAAATATACCTTAGTCAGTTTTTATTAATATCTATTTTTTTAAAAAAACCAACAAACATCAATTCACAAAATTCTAAGATATTTTTAAGAGTAGAAACTGGGTTTGCCGTACCACAAAAGGATGGTAGATAACATTGAAAACTTAGATCCAGCTACCATTGCCATAACCCACCAGCTGTGTGACCTTTGGCAAAGCTAGTTTCTTAATCTGTGAGGCTCAGCTTTCTCATCTATAAAATGAAGATCAAAAGTATTTACTCGTAGCATCACTGGGAGCATTATGAATATTATGCAGAAAAAGTGGTCTGCACAGTGCCTGGCTCACTGTGGGTACCTGGTCGTGGCTAATCTCCTTCTCTCCTTGTTTCTTCCATAAGAAAATGAAGAAAGTCTATACACCAGGTAAGCTTTGTGAACTTTTCATAAAGCTTCACTCTTCATTATTTCTCCTAAGGTCCTGATTTCAACTAGATTTGTTTTTTAGGACTACGAGGTAAAATTTGAGACAAATATGATCGTTATTGCTAAAAACTGAGAACTCAGAGAGGGAGACTGATGTTACCAAGAACAGAAAATTGGAAAGTCCGGAGGGTGACTTGACTTGGGAGAAATGATGATGAACTTGGTTTCAGACATACTAAATTTGAGCCAAGAGGGCCCTCTGATCTGGGCAAACGGAAACATAGCGAGGGAACTGAGGAGAAGAGTGAGGGTTGAAAATGCAGATTTCTGGGGCATCATCAAAGAATAATTACTATAAGGAGGGTGGAAGAAGTTGGGCGATGAAATGCCCGAGGAGAATTAGAGGACAGACAACGGTGGCTGCAGGAGCACACCCCGCTCGGAAAGGGCAGGGCAGGAGAGGAGAAACTGCTCAGAAAAACCCAAGGCAGACACTTAGAACCGAGAGCGCCTCTTCCCGGGGAGAGTGGCCACAGTGGAGGGCCGTGCATCTGAGGCTGTCTGCATGCCCCCAGGTGCTCACCTGTAGATCAATCGATTTAAAATATCCTGGGATGGGGTTCTAGTCCCTGGAATTTTAAAGCAGGAGTTGGCAAGCTTTCCCTATAAAGGGCCAAATATTCAGTAAACATTTCAGGCTTTGTGGGCTTTGTGATATCTGCCACCACAGCTCAACTCTGCTAATACAGTGCAGAAGCAGCCGTAGAAACCTATGTAAATGAATGGTGGTGGCTGTGTTCCAATAAAACTTCATTTATAAACAGGCAGCCCTCTGGATTCAACAGAGCGCTCTAGTTTGTCAGCCCCTGTTTTAAAGGATTGTGAAAGCCATGGAAATAGAAAGGTTCTAAAAGGTCAGGGGCCACATTCCTTTGATTCTTTACATAATCCTAAAAGCCAAGCAAGGTAACTGGCACAATCCAATGAGTCCTTTTAAACTGCGGGTTTACTAACATGGAGAAGTGTTCTGAAGCACATTTACACTGTAGTATAAAAGACCCGTAAATAGCTTTTTATCAAAAGCCAAGGCACACATACATTTTCACTGGCACCAAAGCCTTGAGCTTAAAAGACTGAAGATGAAAGATTAGAATTGCAGATTCAGCCTGCAGAGATTTGTGGAGAGGCAAGGGAAATTTTCTGGAAACCCTATGAAAACACCAGGCAGGCAGGAGCCCATTTCAAGAAGCTTTATGGGGTCTCAGGGACCAAAACACATGAAAACTCCAGAGGCATCAGAGGCACAGGGCTGTCTACAAGTCCCAAATCCTGGAGACAGATATTCCTTCTTATTTAGAAACCTTTGCAGCTGCCCTCTCTCCAGCCACTCACAGTGTCTCAGAAGAGGGCATTTCAGCAAGACACACAGAGGTATTCACCACTCAGCAAGAACCAAACTCAAGAGATGTAATTTGATTCATATACACAGACCATGTGGTATTAACCTTAAAAAAAAGTGTAATAAAGCATGCAATGGATCCTGGAGGTATCATACAGTTTTCATAGGAGATGATGATCTTGGTCCGTGATGGACCCTGCTCCTCTCCGTCCTGAGGCAGAGAGTCTATGTGGGTGACCTGACTTGTGCTAAACATGGGAGAGTTTTGCTGTAGCCCTTAGGCTGGACAACTGATATTCCTGTCTTTGTTTAGATTCTGATCGTTGGAAAAACCTCCAGTTGCTGATTTATTTAAGCTCATAACAATGAAGTTGCATGTGTCTTGCAATTTGCAAGCCCCTAGTTCTCACTTTCAGCTTTATGGCTACTAAACTCTCAGCTTGAAAACATTCCATTTCAAGAGTCAATGTGCATGTCCTTGGCTAGGGTTTGCTGGCTGGGAGCTGAGTTTTTCTGCTGGATCTGAGAATGCACTGCTGTATCAGCCTCACAGGCAGTTCTCTCTCACCTGGGCAAGACAAAGGGGTGTAGATCTTTGCGCCCTCATCTGACGAGCTCAGATAACAATGGATGCTGAGAGCTTGTGCCCTGAGTCTCTTCTCTGGCTCGCTTTCACTTCCATGCTGAGCCCAGCTGTTCGAGCAACAGAACGCCTCTGGGCTCTGTCAGTTGTCCAAGGACTGTGTTTATTCACCTTCATACCCCAGGAGCTGGCACTCCAAATGCTGACTGAGCCACCAATGAGACTACAGCGCCAGCCTGAGGCTGCCTCCTCCAGGCCGCTCAACTGCCTCTAAGCTCCACTCTCACTAGCCCTTCTACGAGAAAGGCACCACCAATCTAAATAAGAAAGAAAAACAGTTTCCAACATTCACAGGAAACTAAAGTCTCATATAAGCAGAAAACTCCTCCAAATTAGAAGCCCTGAAAAATCTCCAATATTAGGCCAAGTTTATTTTAGTTAGACCCTTAGATTCTCGTCTCTACGGTAAGTCATCTCAGACCTCTGCCCAAGATCTCACGCAGTAGTTTATTGAATGAAAGAAGTTTGTTGGATGGATGGATGGATGGATGGATGGACAGACAAACAAGACAGGGAAAAAATAAGAAGGCAGCCCATCTCCTAAATTCTCTTTTCTTGGAGAGCCCCCACTGACATTAGCATAATAAGGGCTCTTCTATGTTCTACAGTAAAGCTCTCTATTCAACAAAGTGTAACCCACCATTTCTCAAATTCACTTGCCTTTACAAACTATCCCTCATATGACTTTCTGTTTATCACTCTGAAACAGCGTTCATGTGGTATGTTTTAGAAATTGCTGATTTTCTGATGTTCTTCCATGTTCATGATAACTTTCTCTCCATTATTTCTACCAAGAGAGAGATTAGCACAAAAAAGGTTGGTACAAAGAGGCACGTAACAAAAATGAACATCAAAGTGTTATGTTTACCAAAGAAACATTCATACGACGTCAACTATACAGCCATAAGATGAGAAAGAGGCAACACTTTGTCCTAGACTATGGACTCAGACCATAGAGTTCTGGCTAAAATCAAGTTCCCATTCAGAGTCTGTTTCTTCAGAATTTCAAGGCCAACTTATTGGCCCTGGGGTGCTTCTTAGTCCTGGAAACGCTTGTATCTGCTTCTGACATTGTGCTCTTGTTTTGTCTTTCAAGCAAACGAAGTACTAATTGGTTTTTCAAATGCTAATCAATAAACAACTTCATTTCTCCCAACAATTCAAACCAAGTACAGTGTGAAAATTGCAGGCCAATTGCCTCTGTGCGACTAGAGAAAAATCAATCTCAGATTCATTCTAAGACTAGCTGGTGTTTGTATTCCTTGATTAGCACTAGTTTCCCCTTTTTCAAAAGCCTACATTTGCATAATGACCTCTCCATCCTCTAAAGTTAGGGGCCAGAGTCTTACTGCTCACAAAAGCTTTTCAACTGGCTGAAAGGATGTCATGTCCTTGGTACAAATCAGTTTTACTCAAAAGCAAAATCAATGCACTTCATCCATAGGAAACTCATGAACACTGAAGACCTGAAATAAGACTGAGATTTGAGGGTACCAGACAGTTCTAGACATGTGTACATATAGGTATCTGTGGAATACGGTGATCAAAGGCCATTAGGTCCATAGATAATATTCAAAGACCTATGCTGATGATGTGGTGTCTGCCATAGGTTAGTCAATGCAGCAGTGATTCAAGTGTGTGTGGCTGTGGGTGTATGTGAACTGTGTGTGTGTGGTTTCAGTTTGACACCATGCATAGCTTTAAGGAGATATGACAGTCATCCCCAAATATTTGAAATATTACCCAGTAGAAGAAGGTGCTGGGAGTAAGTCACTTTCCTGCTGATAAAACTTAGATGAGCAGGGTTTGCAGGGAAAACTACCTAGATTTTTTTTATTCTGATATTGACAGTTTTAAGTGAAATTCACATTTTAGATTTCAGTCCTTTTCCCTGACTGCCTCTTTAGTCTACCATTCTGAACAGAGAGCATACGTAGTTACTCCCTTCCATAAGAATGGATAGATTTCTTTTTCTATCGCATCCATCTCAGTTTTTTGTTTTGTTTTCCTGTTGGTCTCACTTAAACATAAATTAATTCAGAAGCAGCATTTCCAAGATCAACCATAAAACAAATTGCTTTACTAATGTCAAATTAATGCATAATTTGGCTTTCTACTTGAGCATATGCTTGAAATTTGAAATCATTTATATTCGTTGTATGCAGATATGCCTAAACTGATGTGGATATAGATGCCCACTATCGTCCATGGACAAAAACGGTTACTACTGACACTTGTCAGATTGATCTGCTAATTTCAACCCAAGTGAAGGCCAAGAAAATGCCCTTAACGTTACCGTCTTCATTACTTCATTATATTGAAAACACGGACATGAATAACAGTAATTTAAAACTAAAGAAGCTCCAACAACTCTCACACAGTTCAGAACTCTCCAAAGTCAACTCCTGACCGTTCATTTCAGCGCTAATCCCCACAACTCTTCTTCACATGTCTGCCTCATGTCGCACCACATTTAATCTCACTACAAGTGCATTGAAGAACGCCCCCACCAGCCTGTGCTGTGCTTCTTTCAGGGCAAGGCTGGTCCACATCCACACCAAGGTAAACTACACGAGAAGAGGGACTTACTGTTTGTTGCCTGCCCTGGTTCTAGCACCTGTAACGATGCCTGGAACATAGCAGATGCTTAATAAACACAATAAAGATTTATGAACTGAATAACTGCCTGTACCCATCACAACAGAGAAGGAACCCAACAAATATCCGAGAAGATCTCTCTTAGCACATCTGAACCACATCTTCAGATGTCGGATAAGACATTGGGCACCAGTCATTCCAAGGCAGAATCCAGGTGGCACCATTATCATGGTATTAGACGTAGATTGGAGATGTCCAACTACCATCACGAGACAAGATAAAAAATAGCATGTCACGTGTTTTCTGGTGCTCATACATTTACTCAATGAAGGGGGAACCCATTTGTAACTCAAATCCAATCTCACTTTACTCGTTCCACCACAGTAAGTGGGCACATAACCATTCCCTTGGCATGAGTGTCTTGCACAACTCATGGATCACCTCACAAATGGAAAGGTAAGCCATTTCCATGGAACACAGTCCTAGCAGTGGGCACGTCACAGCACACAACTGGTGAAAAGCAGAGTCTTTTTAGCAACATAACTGATCAGAGTATGTGCTGCAAATGAGTTTTGAGCAAGCAAATAAACTGAGATTAAGATTACAACTCAAGAATGTGGCATCTGAACGCACACAGGAGAGGGCAAGAATGGTGTAATGTAATTGCAGAGGAACAGCACAGTGTCAACAATGGAAAACAAAGAGAAACCCCAATCCAGCCAAGATGGCGCTGACAACTCCACGCCAGAGGTTTTCACCACCTCATACCGTAATGTGTCATTTGTTGAATGGATAATTATATCCATTATATAATATACAATAGACATTAATTATATCTAAAATGCAATAAATAATTACACTGAATGTTGGAGTGTACATTGTGGATTCCACAGTACGGATTCAGTCATTTGCAATGAGTCCTTTCATCACCTTCATAAAGCCCCAGGGGTAACTTGGGGAATCTCTAATTCGGCCCTCGGAACTCGTGTTCTGGTGCCCACACTGAGGATTACACCCCTCACCCGAAGACGCCTTAACGTGCCTATGGAGGAAGGGCAAGTTGCCTCCGTCGGAAGAGTGCACTCTTCTGCTGAGAGTGCCTGTTTGAACAGCACTATCAATGCTTCTGCGCGTCTGGAATGCACACCGCATTTGACTTCCTTCAGAAGTAGCACAGGGGCTTGCTCTGCTCTGCTCTGCTCTGCTCACTACAGATCACAATGAATGTACATCTACACACTCAACTTCTATTTCAGCTGCAGCGGAGGAATAAAACTCTGAGCAACTGCACCAGGGAAGACGCTGGGTAATACTGCCTAGTCCAAGACAGGTGGCTGTACGTAGCCAAAGAAGTGCAAAAGAAACTTAAAAAGGCATGTTGGTGTGCCAAGAATTACTTGTTAAAGTGCAGGTTGAGAGGCTATTGTGAGAAAATCCCCGACAGCCCATCCTTCTCAAGTGGAATACATCCTTTACCTTTCTGTCTCGAGCTAGCACTGAATTTCCATTACTGTGACACTTGATGGATGCGGGTACGCAGGTGAGGCAGAGATGCAGAACTACATCACCTGCTCAAAGAAAACCTATCCCAGCCTCCTGGCGTTTGGCACTGCGCTGCGTTCTACCATTGGCAGTTGCTCCGGCCCAGCGCTGCCTCGGCAGGGCCTTCACACGATAGGGTGGATGGTACAGACTTACTGCTGTTTCTAGGTGCTCACTCTTCTTAAAACCATGACAAGAAAATTCACTTTCCCTTTTAAGCTTATCACACTCGTACAAGTCTGCTCAGGCTGCCCAAACAGAGCATCACAGAGTGGGCGGCTCCAACATCAGGAATGTGTTTTCTCATAGTTCCGGAGGCCGGAAGCCCAAGACCAAGGTGCTGGCAGGACTGGTGTCCAGGGAGGCCTCTCTCTCTGGCTTGGAGGTGGCCACCTTCTCGCTGGTCCTCATGTGGCCTTTTCCTCTGTGTGCACCCACCCTGTGCTTCCTTCTCCACTTAGAAGGACAGCTGTCCCACTGCACCAGGCCCCTCGCCTTTATAACCTCACTCAACCTTAGTTAACTGGGGAGTCAGGGCTTCCACATATGAATTTGGGGGATACAAAATTTCATTCCTAACAATACTCTTAGTGCAAAGCTGGTAACATCAAGAGGTCATGGAGATGTGAGGTTTCTTTCACACAGTTATTACTTAGTCCTGTCTTTGTAAAGATGCTTTCAGATGTGACATTCAGAAGACTCCACAAGCACAGGCAGAGGAGCGGGAGCACTGGCCAATCAGAACAGAGGCTGCGGCTGGGTCTGGAGGACCCAGCGGCTCTGGGACCTGGAGGAGGGCGGCAGCAGTGGGAGGAGGGCCCTGGGGGCTCGTCGTAACAGAACAGAAATATTTCAATGTACTAAAAATCTGTGTGCTTTCTCAGGTCCACAGCGTCTTGCACAACTTTGAATATTGCCTAATTATCGTTTATTATCATCATTTACTTTTAAACAGAGTATCTTTCCTTTTTTAAATGTTCTTGCTGACAAAAAAGTTAACTTATATAGTAGCCAAATTATGATCGTGTAGGCTGGACAGCAGGTCAGCTGCTTCACTGCTCTGATAGGTACATATGTATTTTGTATTCTGCAGCTGCTGAGGTACTTTTGCTTTCTCTATGCCACTTTTCTTCCATGATCAGAATGCAACAAAAAGGAGCAAACTCTACCAATAACTCTGAAATAATAAATGGAAGCAACAGAGACAACGAGAAACAAAGTAGAGTGTTCACTTTGTGTTAGCAAGCTCCAACATTATCTTTTAATTTTGAGATGTTCATCTGTTTTTCTGGTCTATTTTGTATTTTGGATGGGACAAACTTTTTCAAGTTTCTTCATCTCTTTTACATTCTTTTGGATATTTTTATAAGGTCACATTTGCCTGAGTGCTTTGTAACCCACTAAGCATCTGTATCTTATTGCCAAGGTGACCACATCCTACCACATCCTAAATAGTCCTGCTTGAGTTCACAACTGTTGATCTCATGTTCCCATCCTCTGTCCCTCTGATGCCCCCCACAACCCCACGTGCCTTTAGCACTGGCCAGCTGAGATCCTTGTGAGGTGACTACTGATAAATAGTAAGCCAAGAGGCCAAGCTCACTACACATAAATCCTCATCCTGCCATTTGTTGGCACTGATCGGGAACACCATACCATGTGACAAACATTTCTAGTTTCTGAGGACACAGGGTTTGTAAAGCAAGACAAGCAAGGTTCTTGCTTTGGGGAGGTTGCAATTCTAGGGGTGCTTCTATTCTCAGACATGTTACTAAGACCTGTTGAGCTTCAGTTTCTTCAGTTGTAAAGTGAGATAAAGATTTGCAGGTCTTCTCACCAAGACTATATAAATATTCTCCAGTAGTGTCTGTATTTGCAATTTTGTGTTTAGGTTAGTAATCTTACTCGTTTCTCTCAGCCCTCTAATAGGGCATGAGAAATGAATTATAATTGTATTTAGTCAGTGATGTCATTTGACACCAGGAAGGTCTGGATTTTAGACTGGATACTGATGGCATTTCAGGTGATCATTAAAAAAATTCAGAGCCTGTTTTCCCACTTCTGAATTTGGAACTGTATCCATCAGAGTCCAGGCAGGAAAACAAAACCCATACCAGGTAGCTCAACAGAGAGGACTGAATATGGGGAATTCGCTGTAGCAATGTTAGAAAGAGCTAAAAAAGCAAATGCAGAAGGAGGAAGCAATCCAGAGATCAGCACATGGAGGAAGTCACTACCACCTTTGGGACTGGAGGGACAGAGTCAAAGTCAGTGTCAAAGGAGCCTGGAGATACTGTCTCCAGTGGAAACAAAAATTACACTGGGTGCCTACCCCAGAGGCAACAGCTGGGTAGTGGGAGCTGAAATTAAGATCTGCCCACAGCAACCACGGCTGGAAGCATTCTCCTAAGCAGTCAGAGAGGGGAAAATACCCAGGCTTCTTCCTTCCTCCTGTCCCCCAGCACCCTGCTAGTGCCCATCCTCACCGACTCAGCCAGAAACAGCCAGCAACAAAACAGGAAATGGAGTGTGAAGCACCGGGCCCACTGCAATCAAGAGAGGGAATGAGCAAAAAAAGGAATCTAAGGGAAAACAAGCAAATGGCAGAACAGGAACCAAATGAGAAATAAGATAAAGGAGACTGACAGGTGGAAATCAGAATATTAATACTAAGAAAGCTCTTTGGAGAACGTGGTTTTAATCTGTGGGCAAACTTGTTTCCTATCATTATCTAGAATTAGATAGATTATCCAGATTAGATAGATAGACTCACTCTACTGGGTAGAGCTGGACAGGTCATCCCTCAGAGTGGTGCTCATTTTGTTCATCATGTACATGTTACTCAGAGAATATGGTTTATACCATTCCGTTCTAATGCATGGAAATTAATTCACCATCTTCGCCAAGATCACAGGATTCACCTTTGGGAAACTGTAAGTATAAAATGACTAGATATTCAATCACAAGTTATGATGTCTGTCAAATCAAGGCAAAGTGCCTCCAAAAGCTTTTCTTTAGAAATACAAGAAAATTAAATGATAATTTTTAAAAGGCTTGTTTGACTCTCTTGTTTCTATGGTGATTAGGAGGCAATGTTCAAAAACAACCAATTTAAACTATTTTAAATAGTGAAAGGAAAGAGGGCCAAGGATTCGTTCATAAGCTTAGACTCCAGATTATGGTCAACGGGAAGCGACTTGATCAACACCATACTTCTGGAAGAATAAGCTGGTGCAGGTGTGGAGAATGCCTTGAAGAGGGATCAGATGGAGGACGGGGGGACTTGTCAGTGGAGGGAGACTAATGTGGACATGAAATGGTCATGCTTGAAGTGGGGGTGGTGCCTCAAGGGAGGTTCATTTCCTCAGACTTCTCACAGAGCCATTTGTTGGGCATGGTTCTTACGTGCACCACTCATGTTGTCTCTTTGCTCTGAGATCACGCGTCATTCATACTGCTGTTCTGCACTCTCCAAACCCACACTAACAAATCCTTGTCAGAGAGCTGGGATGAGGCATCACCGTGCATCTCCACAGAGTCATCCAGAAGCTACTCTCATTCAACCATATCAGCAACTATCCAGTAATATAAATTTTCCACCCAGCTGTGACTTCTTTCTGAAATGACAGCTTTGACTCACCTTACCCAACCCTGTTTCTTCTTATAATAACTGGGTATGCTAAAGCTACCCTATGGTTGTTAAAGTCTTACATGAGTTCAAGGATGGGATGTCCCGAGCGCCATGTCAATCATGTAGCAGACATTCAAAAAGTGGCTGTTATCCTCATTAGTAGGGCTGAAGCCCGTGGGACACGGGGAGTCGATACACGTCAGTGCCTTGGCTGCTCCTCCTTTCTTCTCCACTTGACCTGCTTTCTTCTCTATTATAAGGTCAAGTTCAAATTTGCTTTCCTCTAACAAATTGCACCCCAAACAGTATCAGGATGGATTTGTTTACATGCATGTGTCTTGGACCAGCTGAGGAATCACTGAGAGTCTGGCTGCATGACTTCTCTCTCTAGACCAGCTTACTTACACATAGTAAGGACTCAATACATCGTGTAACTAGTGACAGCCTAGATGTGGGTGGTGAGTGAATTCCCAGCATGTACACCATAGCCATGCTTTACATGTAAGGATGTAGCCCTTGGAAAAGGAGCAAATATCAAGCGGGTTCTCCATCTCCACTCCTGTAAAAGAAGTGTAGAAGCCTGTAGAGTTGCTAAGAGGATTTTACAAGATATCACGTGCGCTGTGCTCACCACTAAGCATGGCGGCCAGCAAGCACCCCAGAAGCAGTAGCTACACTGGCTTAATCAACCCGGATGCTGGCCCCAGCACAGAGGCCAACCCAACCTCCTCTCCTACTGAACAGCAGATGAGCAACTCCTATTCCTTGAAGGCTAGCAAACATTCTGAAAGCTTCAAGAAGCCCAGGTAGAGGCACTGTTCCACCCACTCATCCTTCACAATGGAGCCATCCAACCAGGAGGCTGCTAAGAGGAACTCTGCCTGAAAGGTCTAGAAATGCAGATCCTGAGAAGCAAGGCTCTTCTCATAAAACTTCCTTTTCTCTTCATTCCAAACAGCATGCACACTTTTTAAAGTAAAGCAAAATCATTACATAGCAAGGGTGCTGCTGTTTTTGTTGGTTTCTTTATTTACACACTTGCTTGTTTTGTTCCTTTAACAAACCCTAAGGTTCTACAATACAGATGGGAGTTGCCTGAAGATGATCATGCAAAGTAGCCCAAGACTGGATGGAATCCAGCCGGGAAAGAAATTACATCATGCCCTAAGGGGGAGGGAGGGAAGGAGGGAGGGTGGGGAAGAGAGAGAGAGAAAGATGCAGAAGCGGTAAAGATTGGTGGCCAGTTGTTTCCAAAGTCTATTTGAATAGCAATATAATATAGCCTCATGTTTCCTAAACTACAGCCCTGAAGAAAATGTAAGTCGTTACCATATCCTCACACCACCTCTACTTCTTACTTAATGTTTTTCTTTGAATCAACTCGCTTTACTTTAAATTTTTGTTTTTTCTAAAGTAACTTTATATAGCTATTGCAAGTATAAAAAACAGTATCACTTTTCATACAGAGAAGGTACCTGTGAAAATAAACTCAATGGAAACAAAGCTATGTTATTAAATCCAGCTAAATTCAATGAGGCTCACTGTCTCGGTTACACAAACATTAGCAAGTGTTCAGAGTTATGACCTGACACTGAACTAAAACCATCTCCTTGGGATCTGAAAGGCTGAAAGAGAATTGAAGAGGGAATGACTGTTTCAGCATGGAGCCCTCTGAACTCAACTCAAGGATCACAGAGAAGCCCCTCACTTTGGGAAATGTTGGTGGAACAGAAAGAAGAGACAAACTAGACAGTTACCCCAGTCCCACCATCACTAATTCACATTTCCACCCCATGCAGGAAAGCTCTCTCTAGACCTCAGTTTCTCCATTTGTAAAATAAAGTATCTAGAGTTACAATACTGTTTCCCATCAAGCACAGTTCAGTAAAAAACCTATTGCATTCATCATGTTTTGGTTCTCTAGGGCAGATAAAATAAGTAGAAATGCAACAGTCCTGAAAAAGTTAGTTCCCATATGGGATGAACATGAACATCATTAATAACAGAAGATATGGGCCATTGTACTTCTGCTTTAACTGCTCTGTCCCGGTAAGCAGCAGTGCACCCATGGGTCTCTAAAAAGCAACAATGCAAGGCTGGATATAACATGGCAGTGAGGACTCCATGCCATCCAATCACCTGTGCTGGAGCTTAAGCATGGCCTTGCTTCTTACAGACACTACGCTAAACTGGTGTCGGGGTGTCTTGATTTATACTTCACCAATAATAATTCAATTCTGATATAAAATCCAAAAGGCAGCTCCCAAGGCAATGTATTTGTTAGACATTAGATCTCAACAATACAAGATAATAGATGATGTTCATTTGGTTCTATGTCACAAGGGCCCGGATTTTAAAACTGAATTAAAATTGGTGTTTCCAATAGGTTTAGCATACAATTTCCCCCAAATTACAAATGTCAGCACAAACCAGTGGCCCCAGATCAGTCTGGCAGATTCCTCTAAGGCACAGCTGTTAAAGGGAACGCTTGTCACCAAGACAAGATGGTCATAAACGTGTGGGTAACACACACTCCCCACCCCAGGTAGATCTAGGCTCAACATCTTCTCAAAGTAAAGGCAGGTCTGGGACAGGGTACAAAGCAGGGTTCTACATATGCAGGTGAAGGGATGGATCTATGGCTCTATTTTATTTTGGGTTGTAGCTTTCCCTTTTATCAGGTCTTCTGGGAACTAAAATGGGTGAGATCAATCCTAAACAAAATCATCTTTCTCATTCTATTCCCAGAAACTTTTTCAGTGACACCTGTCCATAAACTTCTGTGCACAGGTAAAAAGGAACTAGCAATGCTGAGAGGTAGGTAGGGAATTTCCTGAAAATATTAAAAAGGAGGAAATTCTGGTAGACACACTGTTTAGCATCCTATGCTTCCTTTCCTTTGGAAACTCATACCACATCCCCTTCCTACATAATAAAAGTCTGATGGTGCCAAAAGAGAACTTCCCACATCCCACCCATAATCACTAAACCTTTCCTGATTGGTCAAAGAAGTATACATGTGACCTCTTGAGCTGGCCAATCATATCCCTGTCCCTTCCAGTGATGGCAGATGGTTCAAGGTCTGGACAGCAGGACTATAAGTTTTTTCATAGGTGTTAATATGCAAATGTTTGAGGGAAAAAGTTGTCTGTATTGGTCAGCTTAAGTTCAGTAGTGCTGCTGTAACAAACTCCAAATTTCAATAGTTTTCAACCACTAAGGCTTCTTTCTTGCTCTAAACAGGACGTCAACACAGTAAAGAGGTACACTTCTCCCTCAGAGACAAGTTCTACAAATCATACAGCCAACCTGGATATCAGTGGGTCAGAAGTGTATGTTACTCTGACAGCAAATATACTGGATTTGCCTTACATGTATTTTAATAGCATCTGCTGGGAATAATAAGCTACAAGAATATGAATACAGAAATACTAACAGCCATGTTACCCACTGGAAGAAAAACTGTCTATCAAATATGGTTTTAATGGAGCAGTCACTCACAAAATACTGTACCCACCCATCCGCTGGGAAAACATGCGATCCAGGTATAGCCAGTGAGGACTGGCCATCCCCGTCACCAACAGTAAACTGAAACTGACAGTCATAGCACTCAAGGAGGGACAATAGGAGTGCTTCCTGAAGACTGACTTACAGATAAGAGAGAAGAGAATCCCTTTCCTACAGGATTTCTAGGCTGGATGATGTGATTTTCAGGACGTCAGATGCCAGCTAATCTGCCATAGGAGGCAAGTCTGACATTAGAGTGAAGCCAAATGGAAACAAATCAACGTGAAGCAGAAAGAGGGAGAGGGAGACAGGCAGAGACAAAAGACATAGGAATCCATGCCTGAAACATCTTCAGTCCTGGTTCCAGTCTCCAAAGCTTGCTTACTATTGTTTACTAAATGTTTTTCTTGCATCCTATGAGTTATCTGTCCCAAGTTAATAAATTCTAATTCTCCTTTTTTGGGCGGGGCTAGGGGTGCTGGTTGATTTGAGAGCTATGACTGTGTAAAAAGCTAGGTACAGGAGGAGTGAAACAGCTAGTACTGGATACACCTTATAACCTGACATACAACGTGCATCTTGAACTGGCTCTGCTGCCTTTCCAACTAATCTCCTGACTCCCTAGTTCACTTCACCCCACCCAACGGAAATGCTGGCTTCTTCCCAAACACTTCCTACTTCTTCTCAACATTGGGCTTTATGTATAGTGTACAAACTGCATATATACTGTGTATACCATTTCTAATCCCTTGGGACACTTCTGTTCCCTGCGAGAGTGTTCTGGAGAGAGGAAATAGCACATACGAAAGCCACCTTTGCCTAACTTCTATTCAACCTTGGCTTCAGGGTTTCAGCTTAGATTTAACTTCCCACAGGACCAGGAAGTCATCCCCAGCACCCAAAGACCACACAAGCTTTTCCTCCTGCACCCTCCCACGCTGTCATTCTTACTTCATATTTTAACACCTATCGCACTGATCTGTAATTATGGATTTATTTACTTTCTCTAAACCAGTAAACAAGGCTGTGTATGTTCATCTGTACATATCTAATGATAGTGCCTGGCAAAAGATCTCCAGTATTTGTTGAATAAATGAATATCAAACATCACTAGATATAAAATATCTCTTTATATCAATGTATTTACAAATATGCCCAAAGTCTATTAACTACCGTTAAGTTTAACATTGCTGAATTGCTTCCTTTCTCATGGATCAATTTTTTTGATTTTTAAAAGAGGACATGAAGTTGAGTGAAGGTCTGAAAATAGGTAAGTGTCATGGTAAAGCTACTCACCTAGGGTAGGTGGGTGTCCGCTCTAGCCCCCTGCTGGCAGGACTTCTTGTCTATAGAGAAGTGCTCTCCCAAGATGCCCCTGCAGTGAGCTGTGGAGGGGACCCAGGTCCAGCCAGGCTGACACACAGCTCCATGGGACTTGGAAGCTGATTACGAGCAGTCTGGGGAGGCGGCAGCATGAAGAAAGTGGACCTTCTGCCAAGCATGATGGGGAAGACGCGTGCTTCTCCTGAGCACAGCTTCTCCAGCAGCACTGGTACCAGGTGACACGAAGGGCAGGAGTGGGGTTCATTCTGAATACTCCACACTATGGTAGGGCGTTTCTCCCGGCCACGTGACCTTGGTTATATAGATCTAAGCTTTGTTCCTGGTCCTCCTGAAAGCTGTATCAGCTGCCTAACGCTCTGTGATTATTCTTTATCTGCTTCACGAGCATGAATAGATTCTGTTATCTGCAAGAACCCTGATCTTCCTAATCACTTTTCACAAAACAGCCTTACCTCACTACCCACAGTGTTGATCTGTGAAGAATGTACTCTGTCCTGAATAACCATGTTTCTGGAGGTGAGAAAGTCAGGGTGTGGGGAAGCGCACCAAGACACAGTAAGTCATGGCAAGGAAAGAACTATTTGAATGAGGTGCTAGGGTGAAGGTTTCCATCACAGGCTATGTATGTGTCACCAAGAACCAGATTTATAAGGTGTATTAGTTCTATTATATTTTCGTAGTGGAAAGGGTTTTTCTTCCCCCTGGATTATTATAGTGTATGCTTCCTGGCATATTTGTTTTTGAAGGAATTTTTTTTTGAAATCAGCATTAGTGAGTAAAATAAACAGATGGGGAGATTTACACTATGAGGGGCAAAGTATTAAATTACATTTGAGTTAACATGAATGGATGGAAAGTGTCAACATTCTTGATTCAGAGCTCGAAGGCATTCATCTCACTTCTCAGAGAACGTGGGCAAATGCATATTTATGTCTTCTTTGAGTATTCTAGATTATTTAAATGTTTTCTAATTTGGGGCTTCCTTTTACCTCTGAACATATGGTATTTATTTCTGGACAGGGACAGCAGCCCTGTGTTTAAAAATTAATGCCCTAAATAGCAGTCTTTACATAGGTTCAAATAAAAAAACAGGCATTTCAATACTTAATTCAAGTTTATGCTTCAACAAACAGCAAACACAACCTCTCTTACTTTTTATTGCATCATTGCAGCAGGATTTTTTTTAAGAAGTTGTTTTAACATTAGATAGTTGATTACTTCTCATAGGACTTTTACTTTAATTGAGAAAAACTAGGAATAAACAACTAATCAAGGAAGTGAGCTGGCAAGAAAAAAAAAGATACATAGATTCCTTTGTTTATTGCAGCATTATTTACAATAGCCAAGATACAGAAGCAACCTAGGTGCCCGTCCATGGATGAATGGATAAAGATGTTGTATATATAGGAAGATACTCAGTGTAAATAAAGATGAAATCTTGCCATTTGCGACGACAACATGGATGGACCTTGAGAGCATTGTGCTAAGTGAAATAAGTTAGATGGAGAACCACAAATACCGTGTGATTCTACTCATATGTGGGACATAAAAAACAAGCAAGCAAACAGACAAAAAATGAAAACAAATGAACAAACCCAACCAAACAAAAACAAACACACAGATACAGAGAATGGGGTAGTGCTTACCAGAGGGGTGGGGAGATGCGGAGGATGAAATGGGTAAAAGGGGGTCGACTGTATTGTCAATGATGGAAACTAAATGTTTGGCGGTGAGCACGCTAGAGGGTATACAGAAGTCAAAGGACGATATTGTACACATGAAACTTCTACAATGTTATAAACCAATGTTACTGCAATAAAAATAAATTTAAAAAATTAAATAATAAAAAAAAAGCAAGTGAGCTGGCTGCTTAAATGTTTGGAAGTAAAAATTGAAGTTAATGTAAATAATGAATATGCAGGATTTACAGGCTCTCCTGTGTCTTACTGCTTGGGTTTACATACACAGTAAGCCCACTGTCTTTTTTCAGTCCACACTGTGTCTGCAGATGTGACATGAAGAATTATAAAGGCTGAAGCACCTTAGGGTAATCATCTGGATGGACCTGCTCTTCGCATAGATTAGAATCTCAAATACCACAGAAGGAGGAAAACGTCATTTAACTCAAGTCACGTGACGGACAGGCAGCACATTCTTATCTCTGCGCAATGACTGCCAAAGACAGTCACTCAACTTTCACCATTGCTCCCGCCTAGAAATCTGCATTTTTCCTCCTTCCACTGCTTCCATCAACACCTTGTCTTTTCATCCCCCTTCCTGTTTCCTCCACAATTTTGCTAAAGAGAATGAGGAAGCCAATGACCCCGCCCTTCATGGGACTGGGAATCACTGACAAAATTTTGCTCAGGTTTTGGGCCTGATTTCTCCCAAGAAGGCAGATATTTTCATCTGTTTTTTTTTTTTCTCTCTGCTATATCCCCAGCACCCAGAAGCATGCCTGTTACTTAACAAATAAGGACTAAAAGACTGAATTATTGAATGAATGTATGAATCAGTGAGTAAAGGGATGAATGAATTCATGAAGCAGAGGCAGATAGTTGAGGATACAAGCAAAGGCTCCACACACAGCCTGGCAGCTCTCCAGGCACTAAGCCCGCCCGCCTCTGGTAGAAGAGAGACAGGCAAGGGCCAGACCAGGGCTGCCCGAAGGACAGACGCAGAGGTTAGCACAGTGGGTTGTGACTGGGGCTAATGTCCCCAAACAGCAACCTCTTCTCCTTTTGGTTCCAGTGTGCTCCCCTTGCAGTGAAGATTCTCTGATTCACCTTGTAACAGACACTGAGAAACTCTAGAAGTAAAAGGGTGAAACAGACATACCCCTGGTCTACAGGAACTTCCCACTGGGGAGGAGATGCGCTCCAGAGAGCCGGAAACAGAATATCTCCACTCTGATGTAGTAGTACCGGGCCTTCAGGCCGCTGGGGACAAGGCATGGAGGAAGAAACACAGATAAGCATACATGCGGAGTGATGAGGCAGGGTGGAAGGGAAGGAGACAAAAATCAAAGAAGGGTCAGAGGAGAAGAAGCAACAGTCAATGTGGGTCTTGAGGGATGAGTGGACGTTTTTAAGACAGACAAGAAGAGAGAAATAAAAGGGAGGGAAACATTCTAGGGAGCGGAAGTTGCTTGAACCAAGCCCCAGACACGTGGATGCCCCAAACCAAGACTCAGAATCTGTTACTGTCACCTCTTTCTCTGCTAGTCTTTCTCCATCATCATTTGAGATCAATTTTAGCTTCTGCATCAGTCTCACATCACATCCCCCCACTCCATCTCTCTCACCGTCCTGGTCCTTGCCACCCCTAACCCCTCCCATGGCTTTCCACAGGGGCTTCCTTACTGTAACCCTTCCTGTACCCAGGCCTTCTTCCCACGTAGACTGCAATGAAATGATCCTTCTTTAAAAACACAAACAACTGATCAAGTTATTTCCCTGCTTCAAATGCTTCAATGGTGTTGTGGACTGAATCATGTCCCTCCTAAATTCACAGAAATTCAGAGGCAAACTCACATTAATCTTCAATGTGACCGTGTTTGGAAATAGGATCTTTTAAAAGTTAATTAAGGTTAAATGAGGTCATAAAGGTGGGATCCTAATCCAATACGACCAGGGTCCGTATAATAAAATAAATTGACAGCAGGAGTGGGTACGCACAGAGGAGAGGCCACGTGAGGACACAGCAAGAAGGCATCCATCTGCAAACCAAGAAGACAGGCCTCCAGAGAGACCAGCCCTGTTGGCACCTGGTCTTAGACTTCCAGCCTCTAGAACTGTGAGAAAATAAATTACTGCTGGGTAAGCCGCCTGGCCTGTGCGTCCCGCTACGGCAGCTTGAGCTGACTAATACACATAGCCTTTCGTGTTTCTTATGCTAACATCCAAACTCCTGAATGTGGCCAAGAAGGCCCTCCGTGGTCTGACACTCATCTGTGTCTCCTGGGTCACCTTTTGTCACAATCCCCTCTCTCTGCCCTCCAGGAATAGAAGCCCTCTCCATACCTCCCTGTACCGCTGAGTCAGAGCACCCGGCTATAGGCCTTCAGCACTGCATTCCTGTCCCTTCCCATTAAACGGGGTGGCAATTTGATTAATGCCTGGGTCCTCCACCAGTGGACAAGCTTCACGAGAGAAGGGACCGCATCTATTCCTACCACCACTGTAGCTTGTGCCTAGCGTGTATTTTCTCATGCCTTGGCATGCAGTTGCTGTTCAAATATTTGCACGATGAATAAATGAGTAAGTACATTTGTCCAGTTTAACCAATGGAGACTAGGTTGGTCATCAGAGCACAGGACTAGGGGAGTAGCTGGCACTGAGGACAGAGAGTGATGGCTAACTTGCCATGCTGAAGATTATTGGCAAAAATTCAAAATGCTGACAGAAGCAAGGGTCACAAAGGGAACAGACACATGGCATCTTTCTAACCTTCCTGATGAGTGTATCAGCTGGTACAACTTCTTCGAAAAACTACCTTGACTTTATTCCCCAAAGCAATGTTTTTCAGCCACAGGTGACCTTGCCCCCCAGAGGACATGTGACAATGTCTGGAGTTATTTTCAGTTGTCAGAACTGGGTTGTGGACGCTACCAGGATCTAGTGGGCAGAGGCCAGGGAGGCTGCTCAGACCCTACACTGCACAGGACAGCCTCCAAAACAAAGAACAGTCAGGCCCAAATGCCAATAATGCCACGCTTCAGAAACCGCATGCTAAAGTAGACTAATGTCTCTTATACCTATTATATATCTCTTATTTGTAAGTACCCCTCGCACACTCATGCCATTTCAAGAAGAGACATTACAAACTGTTTATAGCAGCACTGCTCACAAGGGTAAAAGCTAGAACTAGGTTAAATGCCTACCTTTGGGAGAATAAATTGTGGCATATTCACCCAATGGAATATTATGCAGCCATCAAAACAAACTAGCTAAAATGGTATAAAACTAGCTGGATGAATCTTAGCAACATGTTAAGTGGAAAAAATTATACTTTTTTTATCAAGTTAAAACCAGTTAAAAGCATGCTTTACACTTTTATAAATACATAAAAGTATACTTTATAGAAGTATGTAGCGAGGAATTGAAATTATTAAAATATAAATGGATGAGCACAAGAGTCGGGATGGTGGCTTTTCAGTCGGGAAATATTAAGGAGACATGGTGGTGTGAGAAATTATGTGGTTAATGTAGGCTAAGGTGCTAGATTTGCTTGGGGTAGTGCATTTGCAGGTCCTTAGTACATTATTAAAGATCACTCATTAAACAAATAAATAACTAAACACCAAGCCACTCTAGACTGAAGATAAGGGTGTGTAGTGAATCAATGATTAAAGTTAAATCAATTTCATGCAACTGAGGACCAATTTAACAGCAGAAAATTTTCTCCTATAGACTGGTGGTTCTCAAAGAACACCTTGAAAGGCTGCCTCCCTAGAAGGTGGAGGCCTTTTATGTGTTTTAAATTGGTGCACCACCTATGATGTCATTTGAAAAAAAATCAGCTTCTAAAATAAAGAAATGAAAAGTTTGAAAACACTCCTGTAAGTGAGAAGTCAGAGTGTCATAAAAGGGAGGCTGTAATATGAGATCTGTGACATGAAAAATCACACACTATAGAAAGGAGGCTTCACTCAGTGATGTTCACATTTCAAAGAGGGCAGTACTAGACTGCCAAGAAATGACTCACAAACGGTGTAAATCCAAAAGCCAAAGACAGCAAGGGAAGGGGAAGAAAACACTTTCAGGTACCTCCACCCCCATCACAGCATGGAAGTCAAGAGAGACTGAAAGAGACAGTCATGCACATAAAATCAGCTCCGTAGTAGTGCGGTGCTTTCTAATACCGACATCCAAAGACGTTAGAAGCCACCTAGTCTGCCTCTCTGCCTCCTTTCTTTTCTTCCAAATGTCGCCAGAACGGAAGCCTCTGCAAGGAAGGTGGGCCCAGGCAGAAAGACGGTGTCCCAGAAGGTTTGGGAGATGAGTTGTAAGAAGGGAGGAGATAATGGTAGCTTGGTTTCTCACTACTGAGGAAGGGAGGCACATGTAGAGAAACACACTGGAAAGCCACTGTGGTGTCACATTGGGATGGAAGTACAGTAACTCATGGTTTGAAAGACAGAGATGCAGTGTGGGTGTTCGCATGCACATACGTACATTTCTTAGCTCTGCCCACAATGAGAGCTTCAGTGTCCTAAGTGGCGAGAATTTCTCTAAAGTAACTGTCTTAAACTCTTGAAAAAGTTTTAAGGAAAGACAGAGGAACTGTTCCAGATGGCTGCAGACTAGAAGAACATGACGACTGTATGCAGCATGTGACCCTGCACTGGCTCCTTTGGCTCTACGGGACAGTGCTGAGATGTTTGGCAATACTTGCACAGAGCCTTTGGAGTGGATGTTAGTAACGCAGCAACGTTGATTTCCTGACTGATGACTGCTCTGTGATCATCCTATAGACAAGGACAATGTCTTTGGAGGACACTTGTGTTGGAGGATAGTGGAGTGTTGCATGTGTAGCTTATCCTCAAATGCTTCAAAAGAAAAGTATTTGTAGTTTTCCTTCTGTCTTTCTCTTAGATTGAAATTATTTTTAAATGATAATAAAAACAATTCACAAATCCTATTATTCTTGGAGAAACAAGTCACATAGAACTCGAAAGGAAAAAATGATTAAGGAACAAAACCATGCTATTTGAGTGTTTAAAACGGGATAGTAATAATGCAGGAACACAGGGTGGGGGGAACAAACAGGTAACTAGGGAATTTTCTTCACAAAACAGCAACAGGAAGATGAGTGAATCTTGGGTACAGGGAGGAAATTTTCATTGGAAGCCTGGTGTCTTCCGTCTTATCTGAAGGTGATGGGGGAGAATGGTCATTGCACTGCCTTGGATTTATTTATATAAAATGATGAAAGTATTAATAGAAACTTATGGAAAATGCCAGAACTGAGGAACAGATATGGCTTGTTGAGGGGTCCTGCTGTAGTCACAAACATCTTAGGCTAACACTCAAACTCAGCAGGATGATTGATCAGGTCCCTGGGAAGAGCACAACAGGAGACTTGGACAGTAATGGCAGAAGAGATCACCAACTGATATTTTTACATCTAACTAATTGTTCTCTCTTCATAGAGTTTACCTTATAAGGATCCACTGATAATGCTGAGAGCTAGTCTTTCTTTCTGTAATCAGCATCCTAGAGGCAGATCATTCTCATAAAATTGGGGAAGAAGAAATGTGAGATTATCTGCCCACCTCTTCCCCATGAGCAATCATAAAGTTCTAGAAATGCTTATCCCCTTATAAATAACATGAAAAGATAAACATAATTCACATTTATAATAAATCTACTTTGGGCACGACACATTCTATAAAGCATCGCATTTAATACTTTCAACAGTGATAAAAAGTATGTGTTATCTTTCTTCTTGTTAAAATGAAGGAACAGAGGTTCAGAGAGGTTAAGTAACTGATCCAGAGCCACACAGATTTGAAATGGGAGTAGAGATCTATAGTTGGTCTTATCTTAAACCTCACTGATCCTCATGTGTAAACCTTGCAACCGAGATATCATTGTTCCCACATTATAGATAAGAAAACTAGTTTAAATCCATGCACAGTTCAAAGCCTTGTGTTCTTTTCACCTATTGAAATTTCCTTGAGTAATATCTGAGATTTCTAAATAGCACCTTCATTATATGATTCATCATCATAATAGTAGCTGCAACATGAATATTTGAAAAGTCATTTGTAGTTTACAAATGCTTTCATGCACACTTAATTTCCATCTTCTCAACAGGCAAAGAGAAAGGTAACTTTTTCCTTCCAATTTTACCGATGTGACAACTGAAGTTCAAAGTAGTTAAGGGAAGAGCTCAAATCACCCAGTAACACTCAAGACTGGAATCTGGACCAGAAGCAGCTGATGACATTACAGAGGAAGAAACAGCAGTTTACTTATTATCACAGTAAGCCTCACGGTGGAGGCGAGTGGGGCAGGCAGGAGGCCAGAAGGGAAACTGACGCTGCTTAGCGATGCTGAGAAGACAGGCCTACGCAGTGACTGACCAATGTTTCTGGATTTAAATGTTTAGTGTGTCTTCAGCAGGGAGAGGAATGATGTATTAGAGATGCCAGGGCATCCAGAAAGTCAGATGACAATGGATGTACCTAGAAGTACTGCCTGAGCTCTCCAACAGCCATGGGCGTCTGGGATTCTGCTGTCCCTCAGTTCTACCTCTGTGGGTCCACCAAGCAGTGAGCCTACTTGCAAAGGATCACAATGGAAAGAAAGACCACCACTTCTGGACCTCCTCGCAGGGACTCCTCCTCCCTCCCCACTCTCTGTTGGAGAGGACTGGAAAACTCCGCACTGATGCCCACCGCTTGGACAGGAACAGCTCTCCATTCAGACACGCCTGGCAGCGGCTCTGTAGCTGGCAGCTGGCAGCTGGCACACATGGCCCAGGACCACCTGCTGGGATGGCTGTCAGCCCAGCGAGAAAACAGTGCGCTGCTTCCCTTGAGGCAAAGAAGCGAAAAATGAGCTTGTGAAGTCTTTGTCAAATGGAATCTAGTACCTTGTTTCCCAATCTTCCTGAACAAAGAATAATGAATTGCACTTTGCTACATCAGTCCTTTGAATTCCAGACCCTCTGCACTCTGCTGAGAGAGGTTTTGTAGTCTTTGCGCTTGACTTCTGATTGCTGGTGAGGCCTGGGCTTGATCACCTCTGTGAACGCCGGCGCACCATCTCTTCTATGTGCCTGGTGCCTAGGGTAGCGCCCAGCACTCTTAATAAACATGTGATAGACGAGTAAATAGAATATGGTTACTCAATGCAGCAGAAGGTAGTGTCACTTTGAATGATCAATTCTTAGCCTATTTCAGACTAAATACCTAAACTTCAAAAGAGAATGAGTAAGAATTGCTAACAGTGCGAAGCTGTCTTCCAATTCATGACTTTCTAACTTCAGAGAATGCACTGTCTCTGCCAGTGTGCTTTTTGGGGGGGGAATAAAGAGGACTATCAAGCATCCAAACTGTTTTTCTAAATGTGGAGAGTCCCAAAATAGCGGAAGATGAGAGGTGGGATGCAGGAGGGATAAGCCAGCACAAGGTAAAGATGCCAGAATTATGGGAGCCAGTTAGACATCCTTGAAAAGGACTCTGATTATTAAAAGAGAAACACAAATATCCAGCCACAGCAAAGATATTTTCAAGTTGATGGCAGCAGAAGGCTCAGACATCCTGTGATGACACAGCCAGGAACGTCCGGTGGGCGACAAAGATCGGCGGAGAAGATGCCAGCAACAGTATTTTAAGTAAATTAACGAAGACCGTTCACTTAGAGGGATCACATGCATACCTGTTTTCCAAGTATATCTTGGTTCTGGCCTGTTTTGCAAACTTCCCCTTTCCACTGATTGTACGCACCATGCAACAGCCTTCTAAGACCCCTTTTCAGTGTCATTCAATTAAAGTTGGTTTCATTCATTTGCAAACTAGAACATACTTTGATAGGGGAAATATTGCCAGTAGGCAGTCAGAGTTGCCTGCTTTCCTACAAGGTAACATATGCTTCGGAGAGGAAGCAAGAACAACTGCAGTGTTTGGTGCCTCAGAAAGCTCTACCTGGCAGGCTCGTAGCACGAGGAGAAGGCAGGTGTGGAGGCACGAATGTTTTCAATTGTCTATGAACTCTGATGATTTTTTGAAACATTTTTATTGAGTTATACTCATTTTACAATGTTGTGTCAAATTCCAGTGTAGAGCACAATTTTTCAGGTATACATGAACATACATATATTCACTGTCACATTTTTTTCTCTGTGAGCTACCGTAAGATCATGTATATATTTCCCTGTGCTATACAGTATAATCTTGTTTATCTGTTCTACATTTTTAAGTCCCAGTCTGTCCCTTCCCACACCCACCCCCTTGGCAACCACAAGTTTGTATTCTATGTCTGTAAGTTTGTTTCTGTTTTGTATTTATGTTTTGCTTTTTTTTTAGATTCCACATATGAACTCTGATGATTTTGACATAATGTCCAGATACAGCACACTTATCCTCTCATCAGCAACTATTAACTGAGTACGACTCTGTGCTGGGAGCTATGCTGGATGTCAGAGATATGATAATAAGGTAGATGGGCCCTCAGCCTTCACAAGTTAAAAATGTGGGTCCTCAGATCCAGCTGCCTGCACTTGAATACTGGTCTTATCACTTCCAGCTATGAGATCCTAGGCCATTGGTTTAACCCTTCTGTGCCAGTTTCATCTGCATGGTAGTATTCATAGCACCTGCCATACTGAGTCGTTGCATTAACTACTGATAGAACCTGCCACATACAGTCATTGCATTAACTTACTTAACCCTTACATGTAAAGCCCTCAGAAGAGTCCTTCAAATGAAAGAAGCATTCAGTAAATGTTAGAAGTGATGACTTTAGTTAATTTTATCATTAGCAGAGTGTTTGATGAATGATGGCCTTTTCTGTAAGAGGCAACAGAAGAACATTACACATTTGAAAAGTGTTGTAACCAAGAATAAGCAGAAAAATGTTGAAAAGATGCTCGCTGGAAAGAAAAACCTAGAAAAGCCATTCAAGAGCAAGCAGCACCTAAGCTGAGACCTGATGGGTGACTGGGAATCAGCTATTGGGAATGGTCAAGGCAGGAGGGAAAAGAATGTGCTAAGGGCCAGAGGATCAAGAGGGCACAGCAGGTTGAAGGAAATGAACTACATTCAGAATGGTTAAAGGTCATATGGTGAGCAGGGTGGTGGGTTAGGGAGAGGGAACAGTGAGCGATGGAGCTGGAAAGGTAAGCAGGAAGAAGAGCATGAAGAGCCATGTTCAAGACAATGGACACAGTCTGAAGACTAGCTGGGAAGCCCATGGGAGAGCACTTAGACCAGTGTTTCCAAAATGAAGGGGTTGACATGGTAGTGGGGTAGATACTGGGGATTTCAGTGAAGAGAAGTGATAGGTATTTAAGAGACATATGGGAGCAGACAAAAGAGAACTCAGCAATCCATTCAGAGTAAGAAGAGAACAGGAAGGGGAGAAATCTCAAATGAGACCCCCAGTTCCCTTATAGGCCATAAGGTGGAAAGTGGTATCACTTCATGGAATACGAAGTCAGAGGGAAGGAGCAGATTCCGGGTGAAGGAAAAGGGAAGGTAAACTCATTTGGGGGCCAAGTGACTTTCAGGTGCTTTGGGGACACCAAAGTGGATTATTTCCAGTAGGCTTTTGTGGGTTTCAGGATGAGGAGATGAGTCTGAGCTGGTGATTTAGAATGAATGCCAGTGGCAGACAGAGAACTGAAGACATTATTGAAGAATGATGTATTGATTGAGAAGATATCTCAGAATGGAACTCAGAAGGGAAACCATCACTGAAGGTTTTGGGCAAAGCCTATGAAAACGAGTGAGAAGGAGAAGGCAGAGGATTAGGAGGAAGCCAGGAAAAAGCAGAAACATGGAATCCAAAAAGGAGAGACTTCAGAAAGAGGTGTCATTAACAGCACAGAATGCTATAGAACGTTCAAGCAAGTTTAGGGATGGAGACAGAACATTGTAAAATGATTATAAATCAATAAAAAATGTTTAAAAAAAAGTTTAGGGATGGAAACTGTAAACTGATACAATGGTAGCCAGTAAGAAAATCAGTTTCAGGAGTTTTAGGGTGTAAAACTCAGATTAGTAACAAGTTGAGGAGGAATAACTGCAAGATGAAGAAATAAGACAACAAACACTGACAATAATTTCAAGCATTTTGCCTGTAAAGAACAGGAAAGATACAACAGTAGTTGAAAAGCAGGACTGGGATGGAAGAAAGATGGAAGAGACTTGATTTATCACCCACTCTCTGACAACTTTTTCTTTGGCTTCAATATAGAAGATACTTCTGCCAAGCCCAGCCATTGTTCAAAGACGTTGTATCAACTATGTTCAAACACAGTATGAAGCCCACATAGAAAAAACAAGTCTACCTTTGGCCCAGAATGACAATCTGTAATACATCATGACTTTGCAGACCAAGGCCTTTCAGATTTATGTGTTATATATACTCTTAAGTGTGTTAAAGGTCCTTAGGGATTTATTTTATTAATTTAAGTACAGATGATCTACTGGGACAGCCATCTGCAACTTCCCTCAGTTTATACTTCTTTTATATTTGTGTCATCATTTTGACAACGGGATGTCAAAGTACCTGATATTAAAACACATATTTTGATACTTTTTACTACATCTGACATGTTAATTATTTTTCTTCATGACTCTCATATTTGAATTGTTTGATTTATTGTTTGTGCATCTGTGTGTATGCTTCAGTATTTTGAAACCAGATGCTTTTATTTTAGAGCTTGATGAATTCCAGGTTCTGGGAATAATAATGTAGATGTAATAATAATGTAATTTAAAATATTTTTCACTGATGAAATACACTAATGTTGATGCATTTAGGAGAGATTAATAAAATCGGTTCAAACTGATTAGAAAGAGATTTCTAGGAAACAAATAACCAAAAAAAAAAAAAAAGGTTGAGAATTTACTACCCGGGAGTTTACTTAAAAATCAATAAATTTTGGCAAATTTATCAAGGTAAACAGCTAGATCAATTACTTTTTTTCTGGAAATGGCAGAAGATGACATTCAGTTACATCTAATAAACAAATTTAACTTCAGACACTGAAAATTCGAGAAGCCCTCTCTGTTAGTGGACATGATACAAGTTTAGAAGGCCCATTATTGGGCTATTGAATTCTTTTTGAGGTCACTGTTCAGAGGGGCTGGATCTCGTGGCCCCTGGAAGTTTCTACCTATAAATTCACTTACTGGGGCACACTCTAGCTCACAGATATAAAAGAATATGGAGGAAATAAAACAACGTATCACAATAGTGCTGAATGGCTGCATCCTTTTATTAGAGACAAAATAATAGCTAGTTATGTGATGTCTGTAATAAATACAACTCACTCAAAGGGTAAGGAAAGTTGAAAACAATATAGGAAGAAGTAAAGAAAGTATAAAGAAATGTCTTCAATAATTCTGTAAAACTAGGAATTATTTAAATATGTGGCCTTCCTTCGAGTCCAAACCAAGAGGGAATGATTCCATTTGCCTTTATAGATGTTACACTGTCACTTTTTTCTTCTTTAAGCAAGTTACAAATCAAGTTTAGTAAGATACCAAGCAGTAACTTAAAAGGCTGAAGTTTAAAGTACTGATTTGCACTCAAGTGAATTTCATGGGCTTTGGTATATTTCTCTCCAGAACTGGGTTTCCTTTCTCTGCATCCTTTACTCCAAAGTGTTGTGCTGTACGTCTCAAAGGGAGCAACATACTTCATTTTCACTTCTTAAAGGATTTCTGACTCTTTGGGTTTAGGATGTTAAGAACTTACATAACTATAGCACACTGATTTACCAAGTGCTCAATTCTCATAGGAACCCAGAAGACTGGGGTAATCTCAAGTTATCAGACACCAAAACAACCAGGAAGAAGGTGGAAGACCCAGCCAAGTAGCTCTTTCATCTACACATCATACAATTTCAGAACAAGTTCCGGTACCACAGGCACCCTCACCAACAACTTCAACAAAACAAGAACCTCACACGTCTCTCTGTCCCTGACCACACCACTCCAATGCTATAAGGGCTGTGTGGGATCAGACAAGTTAACACCTAACCTTGTAAACAAAAAATAACTGACTATGAGCAGTGAGTGTCTGCTAAATGTTTCACTCTAGACTAGGTGGGGCTGTTGATTGATAGTAAAAACGTTCAGGTGCAAGGATAAATGTAATATACATCTGCTCACAAAACTTGATGATGTACTAGTGATGGGAAAAAAGCATTAATCTATTTTTATTGGATATTACGGATTTCTCTTTTAAAAAAAAGACAGTAGTCAAAACATTTGTTTAAGTAAGACAAGATGACCTCTTAAATGGTGTCAGGAGTGAAGGAGCATTCACGTCCTAGTAATTATTTTCCATGCCATAAGCAAAACACAAAACACATATGGTGTGTTTATTTTTTGCCCGACACTATGCTAGGTGATTTAGGAAGATTGTTTTATTTGGTCTTCACGACCTCCTCTGAGAGAAAGTTCCAGCATTATCTCTTTTCACAAAGGAGGAAACTCAGTCTCTGAGTATCTCAAGAACTGACTTTTTTGTGTAATCCTAGCCAGTGTTAGAGACAGAACTTGGGCTAGGTTCTACTTGACTTCCAATCTGATGATTTTTTTCCACCAAATGATGCAGCCTCTCTAAGAACATCAGGTTAGGGAAGTCACATACGAAGATGAGAAAAATGTACATCACACAGGGAGTCTGGCCAGACTAAATGCTTTTCCCTTGTGAACCCTAAAACAGTTAAACAATTTCTGAAAAAATCCTTATAAAATATGGCATACCGTCTAAATTTCAGAACCTTGAAATTAGTGTTGAGAATATGGTGGCTGCCATAGTCACTTTACAGCAAATTTTTTAAAGTCTCTCTATGTTACTATATATAATAATAATAGCCCATTACTAAATCACTGCTTTTTATAGTTTTTTCTTATATGTCTTTTATCTTCTATCTCCTACCTGATGCCTTTCTCCCCAGTAGTTACAATCTCCTGGACTCCCTAAAGATGGAGAGGTGGCAGATAATGCAACAGCAAGTAACAGTGAATGCCAGGATTGCTCCCCCCTCATTTTCTTTAAGTTATCTCTGATTCCTTTGATAACTTTACAGACTAAAGGAAGCTTGGATCTTATTTCAAAGTTACATCAAACCAGTCATTTTAAAAAGGAAAATCAATTTTATGATTTGGGATTTTATGATTTCCAGATTGAAAACAGTAAACAAAACCTAACTGAACTTACCTTAAAGTCCATGGCCATAACTATAAAGACCAATGCTGTACACATGAAAGATTCTGAAAAGTTATTACAAGCACTTCATCCAGAAACTGCTTAAGTGGCAGGTCCAGTCTATTCTTTAAGTAGCCAAGAAGCTAGAAATGAAAACATCTGAGCAATCAAAAGGAACGTTGCAAGTCACAAGTGCACACGCCTACAGAGGTGAGGCTGATGCTGAGCTGAATGAGGGAGGCTGATGTGAGACAGCAGGACTGCTGTCTCATGAGGGTTCTGCATCTAAAGGGAGCAACAGCTATTCAAGTCCAGCGGACGTCTCCCTGGTAGGAATATGGATCAAGGTCAGAGGATCTTCCAAAGTTCAAACAGAAGGACTTCCAGATGTTTCATGGGAAATTTCTTCATATTTAAAACATTCTGAGGGCTGGAAGAAAACATCTCTACCATCCAAACTGGAGCCAAGATAAATGATGCCCATCAGTCAGAGCCAATCAATGACCCTGAACTCTTGGCTCCTTTTGACTACTACAAAAAATTAACAGACACAAACCTCGATTAAAACAGAGTCAGTAGGCCAGGGCAAGAGCTCTCATGCCAATGGGCAGAAGAGCTCAACAAGAAGGAGAAAGACTTCTCTTTCTTCCCTGGAAAGAGCTCAGCCAATAGAGACTGTAACAATTCAGCCAATGAAAAGCCATGGACTCCTTGTTTACTAAGACCCTCCCAACATCTTTTCCCCTCTAGAAAAGAGTTCTCCTCTCCATTTCTGCAAGGGGATTGCAGATGGATCATCATAAATGCTGACCCTGAACTGCAACTCTTCACTGATCCTGAATAAACCCGTTTTTGCTGGAGAAGTAACTGCCAGTAGGAAATGTAGATGGCACCTGCACTGTAGCTCTGTCCGGTCCATCAGTCAGTCAAGGCTGCACTATTAGCCCCTGTGAAATAGCAATTTCTACCCTTGGGCAGGCTTTTAATAACAATAAAGGCGATTCTACTTAGGTATGTTCACCATTAAGTGAATCAAGAACCAGGTTTGGGAGAAGAATCACTGCTGATCATCACTGAAACACTACACCAAGACCAAAACTAGGTTTATTATTGTTAAGTCATACAGATGGCATTTTTCTCCTCAAAGTGTTTTTCAAAATTACTTTAAAATACCAATTCTTATCTGCAATCTCGTCTCATTACAAGACAATGAAAATTCATGCCTCTTTCGCATCTTTTATTTCTCAAAGCACTCAGAGCGCCACAGAACTAGAGTAAGACCATCTCATATTCTGGAATTCTCCAAAGGAAATGTTTCTAGTCCCTAAGATATACTGAGTCTTATTCTCCCATCCTAGGCTTTGGACTCATCCCAAGCAAACCCACAGACTTGTGGACTTGATACGTTATTCTTATTTTCCAAGTACATTAAAACAAATTCAAAACTACTAAGAAAAATAAAGTCTGTCCTCATATCATCCAAAATCATCTCTTTTCAACCCCGTGATTTGAGAAACTCTGAAGTTCTTATAAACTTGCATGCTGCCCACAGTTTCCCTGAGAGACAAGTCCTGTTAACTCCATGGCACAGATGAGGAAACTGGGGCAGAGGAACATTAAGTAAGTAGCCCAAGATTATCAGCCCATTCAGTGGTGGAGCCAGGGCTTGAATCCAGCAAGTCTACCTTCAGGATCCAAATACTCACCAGACCACACTGTCTCACTATGGAGCATCAAGAAGAGAGTTCCCAGCTACTGCCCATCTGCCCTGGTAAACAGACACGCCTCAGGGCACTGAGGTCCTAGAGCTCCATGCAGATGTGTGTCCCCATCTTGAGGCTCTCCTCAGGTCACATTAATCATAAGGAGAGAAGACTTAGGGTCACCTTTAATCAGAGCTCTTGAGAACTGGGTATTATTCCCAAGGCCTCCTCAAGGCTCTAGAGAAAGTTCCCAGGTGGAGATAATGTCTATCTATAAACTAAGGGGAAAGAATTATCTGCCTGTCCTCAAAAACATTCCTTTCCATCTCCAAACAGGATTCTGCTGAGCCATGTGGGAAAAGATCTGAAAATAAAAGAAGCAAGAGCAAGTGTGGGGCAACTTTCTGTCCAGGAGGTTACCCAAGACCTCCTTCACCTTGGGCAGCGTGCACTGGCTACCTGCAGAGCTTGGGAGGAAAAGGGGCTGAGGGCAGCAGCGACGCAGGACTCAGAAAGGGGCAAACCAGACTTAAATCAACAACATTCAGCAAGTAGTTCACAAACTCTTTCACTGTTCCCTCCTGGTCATCCCATGAGAAGGGTGTCACTGTCACTGGACACATGAAGAAACTGACATTCAGAGTTGCTGAGTCACTTGACTAGGTTCAGACCTGCTGGGAAGTAAGAGCCCCAAAATGAAACCTCAGATCGATGTGGACGAATTTATGCTCCACAAGCATAAAAAGGAAAAACAGACTGCTAAATACTCCCAGATTTCAATCATCCATGAAAAAACTAAAAGCAATGTTGTCCATGGGTTTTCTAAGGTGTTTTCCTAAGATGTTATTTATTTTGGTATTTGCAATCACACTGCTCATATGGCTCTCTGAAATGGTCCCCACTTATATTTAGAGAAAAGCAGAGAAAATAATTAGGTTGGCATTAAGCATGCTGGAACTAGAAATTACAGCATTAAAAGAGATGAGGGCACTGGCCCTAGAATTTTTCAGGGAAACTGCCCATCACCCTCCAGGTGCCCAGATTTACAAATATCACCTCCTGAAATGCTAGGAGTGAAACAAGGTCAGAAGGCCAAACGCAGGCATGAGATCACAAATGGCAAAACTCAAAATATCAGCGAGCATCTGCCCTGACTTCTCTCTCACCAAACAAGGTAAAAGGAGAAATTTGAGGTTAAAAAGTCAACTGCCCAGGGTCAAACAGCACATCTGTTTGACAAGGACAAGAACTCAAGCCACTACTAGTCCAGGATTCTCGCTTCTGCTTTCTGATTATGGTGTAGGGGTTATAAGTGGAGCGCAGGACTCAGGATTCGGATGAACCAGGCTTCAAGTTTTGATGCTGTTGCTAATCCGTGACCTTCAGCAAGTTATTTAACCTTGTGAACACTTGGTTCCCTCACTGGCAAAATGGAGATAGCAAGAGTGCCTATTTAATCAAGTTATAATGCACAGCAGGTAAGTCAGAGTTAGCACGTATAAAGCACTGAGCGTGGAGTCTGATCCAAGGCTGTACTGAAAAAACATTACCAGCTTATCGCGATGCCCATGAAAGGACATTATAAACTACAAAGTGCCGCTGGGTATTATTTATTACTACAGCCTGATTTTTTTTAAACAGGGAAATATACATGTTCTTTCTTATACATCATAATAGCACTTAGGCAGTTACAAGATACTCTATAAAATCATGTTGTTTCTCATCTTTTCTTTAAAAAAAATAATTGCAAATCGCACACATAATCATTTTCAGTACTTCTATGCGTCACCACCCAGGCCCAGACAGTATGTCTCTTTCCACAACACTGCAGATTAGTCATACGGCTTTCTCTGACAACAGGATTCATTCAGAACAAAACTGAGAGATGAGATGGGAGAAAAACATGTTTGGTCTTTGTCTAGAGTTCCTGGCACAGAGCACCTAAAACCCTTGGGATTTCTTGAGTGGTGGGTGTGTCTGTTGTTACTTGTAACAAGCTCTTGTAGACCATCAGACTCACAGCCAGGCCCCGAGGTCAGACTGGAGGCTGGGTACTAGAAAGACCAGACATGAGCAAAGGGTGAGAACTTTTAGCCCCATCCCTCCATCTCTGGGGAGGAGAAAGGGACCAGAGGTTGAGTTCAATCACATGACCAGTGGTTTCATCAGTCATGCCTATGTAATGACACGTCAATGAGAACTCTCAAGCACTGAGGCCAGGAGAGCTTCCAGGATGGTGACCCCACTGATATGCTGGGAGGGGGGTGCACCTGACCAGGGCATGGGAGCTTCAACCCCCATACCCTGCCCTCTATGTCTCTTCCATTTGACTGTTCTTGAGTTGTATCCTTTACAATAAGACTGTAATCATTAAGTATAACCCTTTCCTGGGGTCTGTGAGTTTTTCTTTTTTTAACAAATTATCAAACCAAAGGTGGGTGGGGAGGGTGGTTATGGCAACTCCCAAATCTGCATTCGGCCAAGCAAAAGTGTAGGTGGCTTGGCGACATCTAAGCCTTCGGGCTAAGCACGTGAAGTAGGGGCAGTCTTATGGAACTGAGCCCCTACCCTGCAGGGTCTGAGCTAACTCTGGGTAGTCTCAGAACTGAACAGAGCTTTGTGTCAGAGAACTGCTGTTGCAATGATGTGAAAGGGAATTTCTTTGGTTCTGAGTCTTTTTTTTATATGTTAATATCTGGACTGGCTATGAACTCTAGTTTTTCTACTTCCTCTTGCAATTTCTAGATTCCTCATTTAGAGCGAAAAAGAGAGAACCTTCTGACCCTGAGATTCTCAGGGTGTGTCTGAGGTTATGGAGATCCAAGGCAGTCACTGGATATGGCACAACTAAAACGGAATCTTAGGAGCAACCCTGATTGATCTACTAAGAACTCTTCCTATTTGAGTCATCCTCAGTATTGGCAAAATCCTTCCACTTCCATACTGATAAAGATGTGTTTGCCCCCAAGGTGTTGTAAAGGGATATGAATCAGCTGGAGATCCAAGTAGTGGTTCAATTGATTCTGATGTAGTTAAAAATGCAAATAATTCTGAACCTAAAGATTAGGACTGACTCCTCAATCCATCTCCTTCAAAGGGCATCCACTGTTCCAAAGTTTCAGATTCTTGCTTCCCCTTTTTTTCCCCCTCCCTCCCTTCATCGCTCCCTCCCATGTTGTGTCTGGGTTATTATCTGAAGCATCTAGCTGAGGGCATAGGCTTCCCTATTTTTATTTCAAAGTAACCAGCTCCTACACAGATATCTTTACACTAAAGTAGTCACACTTTTCAAATCTTCTCAAACTGGCATGTTGGGAAAATACAAGATTTCTTAGACCATCGACTGGATCAACATTCCTGCTTCCCTCATTTAAGATGCTATTAAACTGACGCCTCAACGCACAGATCGAAGCCATTTGTTGTAAAGTAATTTAAGATAATTTCAGCATGGCTGGGAAAACCTCAGGTTCACCAAAAATACTGTAATGGGTAACTTAAAATCAAGACTATCTTAAATGGTGAAGATCTTTAATTTTTATCATTACAAAATGATTCCAAGGGAACCCAAGAGTCCACAAGCTTTAATTTATTTTGATGTACAAGAATACCTTCCCACATACCAGCTGCACAGAACAGCATCTCCGAATGTGGATCCTCATCACTTAGGAGAGAATTAGCAGGATGGAGGCACTTACAACTAGAGAATACGATCAAAGCTACAGACCATCTTCACCATCCACCATAAAAAGGACATCTACACACCGGGCCAGGAACCTTCCTATGTATGCTCTCCATCAGAAACTACTAGACTGTGGGCCATCAACAGTGCTGGTCTGTGAGCTGCTCGTTACTACTCCACAGCAAGTACTGAAACTGAGGATAAAGCACGCTGAAACTTTACAGAGACTTGACAGAACAATTTTATACTTACTGAATTTAATAACATAAAAAGAGAGCTTGTAACTCAGGAAATATGAGAAATCTCAAATAAACAACCTAAACTTACACCTGAAGGAACTAGAACAAGAGCAAACAGAACCCAAAGTTAGTAGAAGGAAAGAAATCATAAATATCAGAGTAGAAATGAATGAAATAGAGACAAAAAAAAAAAAAGAAAAGATCAGTGAAACGAAGAGTTGTTTCTTTGAAAAGATAAACAAAATTGATAAACTGTTGGCCAAACTTATCAAGAAAAAAAAATAAAAGAGGGCCCAAATCAATTAAATCAGAAATGAAAAAGAAGTTATAACTGACATCACAAAAATACAAAAGATTATAAGAGATGACTATGAACAATTGTATGTCAACAAAATGGACAACCCAGAGGAAATGGAAAAATTCTTACAAACGTACAATTTCCCAGACTGAAACAAAAAGAAATAGAAAATATGAACAGGCCAATTATCAGCAGTGAAAGTGAATCTGTAATTTAAAAATCAAACTCCCAACAAACAAAAGTTCAAGACGAGATGGCTTTTCAGGTGAATTCTACCAAACATTAAAAGAAGAATTAACACCCATCTTTCTCAAAGTACTCCAAAAAAATTGCAGAGGGAGGAATGCATCTGAACTTTTTCTACCAGGCCAGCATCACCCTGATACAAAAAAGGAATCCAGAAAAGATTTGACAAAAAAATAAAATTACAGGACAATATCACTGATAAACATATATGCAAAAATCTTCAATAATATTAGCAAACTGAATCCAATAATACATTAAAATGATCATACACCATGATTGAGTGGGATTTATCACAGGAATGCAAGGATTGTTCAACATCTGCAAGTCCATCAATGTGATACACCACACTAACAAATGGAAAAATAAAAATCATATGATCATCTCAATAGATGCAGAAAAAGCTTTTAACAAAATTCAATATCCAATTTATGATTTAAAAATCTCAACAAAGTGGCTATTAAGGGAATATACCTCAACATAATAAAGGCCACACATGACAAACCCAAGCTAACATCATACTCAATGGTGAAAAGCTGAAAGTGTTTCCTTTAAGATCAGGGATAAGACAAAAATGTCCACTCTTGCCATTTTTATTCAGTGTAGTTTGGGAAGTCTCAGCCATAGCATTCAGACAAGAAAAAGAAATAAAGGAAATTAAAATTGGAAAAGAAGAAGTAAAACTGTCACTATTTGCAGATGATGTGATAATATACATAGAAAACCCTAAAGATGCCATTAGAAAACAACTAGAACTTATCAATAAATTTGGTAAAGTTGCAGAATACAAAATTAATATACAGAAGTCTGTTGCATTTCTATACACTAACAACAACTATCAGAAAGAGAAATCGAGGAAACAGTCCCATTTACCATAACATCAAAAAGAAAATACCTAGGAATAAACCTACCTAAGGAAGCAAAGGACCCTTAGTCTGAAAACTACAACACTGATGAAAGAGACTAAGGATGACACAAAAAGATGGAAAGATATACCATGTTCTTGGATTGGAAGAATCCCTGTTGTTAAAATGACCACACTATCCAAGGCAACCTTCAGATTCAATGCAATCTTTACCAAAGTACCAAAGGCATTTTTCATAGAACTAGAACAAAGCAAAGGAAATAAAAGCAAAAATAAACAAATGGGACCTAATTAAACTTAAAAGCTTTTTTTACATAAACAAGGACCTATTGTATAGCACTCAGAACTACATTCAATACCTTGTAACAGCCTATAATAAAAAAAATGAAAAGGATTAAATATATATTGTATACATATATAACTGAATCACTATGCTGTACACCAGAAATTAACACAACACTGTAAACCAACTATACTTCAATAAAAAATAAATTAATAAAAAATTAAATTTAAAAAGCGTTTTCATAGCAAAGGAAACCACTGACAAAATGAAAATATAACCTACTGAATGGGAGAAAATATTTGCTAATGACATAACTGGTAAGGGATTAATATCCAAAATATACAAACAGCTCAAACAACTCAGTAAAAAAATACCTCAAAAACCCAATTTTAAAAATGGGCGAGAGATCTGAAGAGACATTTTTGCAAAGAAGATATACAGATGGACAACAGGAATATGACAAGATGCTCAACACTGTTAATCATCAGAGACATGCAAATTACAATTATCACCTCATACCTGTCGAAACAGCTATCATCTAAAAGACTATAGATAACAAATGTTGGTGAAGATGTGAAGAAATGGAAATCCTCCTGCACCGCTGGTGGGAATGTACGTTGGTGCAGCCATGTGAAAAGAAGTGTGCAGGTTTCTCATAAAACTAAAAATAGAACTGTCTGCCGTATGACCCAGCAATTCCACTTCTGGGTATATATCCAAAAATAACCCCCCCCCAAAAACCAAAAACCACTAATTCTAAAAGATACATGTACCCCAATGCTCACAGCATACAATTGCCAAGATACAGAAGCAATCTAAGTGTCTCTCAACAGATGAATGGAGATATATATATATTAAATGGAATACTACTCCACTATAGAAAAGAATGAAATTTTGCCATTCGCAACAACATGGTTGCACTTGGAAGGTATTATGCTAAGTGAAAGAAGCCAGACAGGGACAAATACTGTATAATATCACTTTTATGTAGAATCTAAAAAATAAAACAAACTAATGAATGTAACAAAAAGGAAACAGACTCCGAGATACAGAGAACTAGTGCTTACCAATGGGAAGAGGAAAAGGGGGAGGGGCAAGATAAGGGTGGAGAGTTAAGAGGTACAAACTACTATGTATGAAATAATTAAGCTACAAGGATATATTGTACAATACAAGGAATATAGCCAATATATTATAATACCTATAAATGGAGCATAACCTTTAAAAACTGTGAAGCACTGGGTTGTACACCTGTAACTTACATAATATTTTACATCAACTATATCTCCATTTAAAAAGGGGAGCTTGTATTTTGTATATTTTTAATTTCATTTTTAAAATTTCTTTTTATTGTATTTTAAAACTGTGTTAAGTCTGATCTGCAATGGACTAGAAGTTTTGAGAACAAAACGGGCCCTTCACCACAGATAGCTGGAGAAGCATTGCTCTGCGTGACAGCTTGCACTCACTGCTCATGAGGTCTCAAAGGTCACAGGGCTCCCAAGGCATGATGTGCCCATCTGCACAAATTCTAAAATCCTCTGCATCCCACATATGGGATGTGGCTATCCCATCTCCCATGTAAGAGATGCAGCCTCAGAGAAATGGCAGGCAACCTCATGCCATTTGTGCCAAAATTTGGTCAAGAGCCAGAACTCAGAATCTCCAAGATGAAAGAAGTAATCAAAAGGCAGGAAACACAGAGCAAAGGTAGATGTGGCTCAGGTTCCAGAGTCCAAATGGGAGGAAGTGCTAGGATTCGGACCTGGGTGAGTGAGTGACACCTCTGGGGGAGGCCCGGGCCCTCTGGTAAAATACACGCAATGCGCTCAAAGGTAGAAGCCTCTTGCGTTACAACACCCTGCTCAAGAGGCCCTCAGTGGTGAGTGCTGCCTAGGGCAAGGAAGGTGGGCTAGAGAACTGCGCCTCGGTGAGCCTGGCAGCATCCCCCGCCCACAACTTCCCCAAAGGGAATCATAGCCATTGCTGAGCTGAAAACAAACACAAATCTGCATCTAGTCCAGGAGCCCCAGGGGCTTTCTGAACTGAGTCCTCGGGCCTCTTCCTAGCCCCTGTGCTCAGAAGGGCTATCAGAATTCACAGGGAGCGGTAGGGTGGTCCCCTCCAGGAGACTGTCCAAAGTGAAGAGCCAGTAGGCATTGGGCCCACGCCCAGAGCCTTTGCAAATCTGTAAAAACGCAGCTCTGTCAGTGATGAAAACTACTATATCCTTTAGGTACATTGCAAAAAATTGAAGTTCAGGATAACCCTTGATTGTACTGTTCTAAGTATGGCGTGCAAATACTCAAACAGGCCATGTACAGAGAAACAGGAGAGCGAGTTTCCATACTGCCCTACTCCTCCGCCTACCCACCCTGCACGCACGCATGCACGTACACATGCACAAAAACACCTTTCTCATCATTTTCCCTGTCTGACTCATGGCTCAAGACAAGGGTGTGTTCCCTACTCTGGGGCTGCAGAGCTCGCCCAGGGCCACACAGAAGCCTGTAAGATTCAGAAGCTAGCCCAGGTCTTCCAACCTCAAGCCTCACAAACTTTCCATGTCTCTGATCTATTTTAAAAGTAAACAAATTCTGCACTTACTGACTTCAACTGAAGGCAGGAATGGTCTTTAATTATTCACACCCAGCAAACGCATTCCACATCTTAGATCTTGTGAAAAACCCGACGAAATGTCAGCTTCAAATATATTTTTCTTTAAAATATTAGAACTTGGTATTGCAATTGAAGTATGTACCTGTATAGATGGGCAAAATGGTTCATAACAATCATATATCCATGAACACAAACACAAAGGGTGGTAAAAGAAAAATGATGCATCCGACCAAGTTTCTCACTAAAAGCTAGGAATTTTCAAAGCAGTTTTGAGTCCAAGGATTGCTCAAGCAGGTACATGTCTGATAGACAAGGAGGAGGCTGATGCTACCTGAACGGGTACATTGACCCCAAAAAGTCAAATCCTTCTAACTTTTCCAGGACCATGAATCTCTGAAGGACCTGTTGCTGGATGGGAGCTGTATTAGTGGCAGAGCTAAAATCATCTCTAATGCTTGGCTATCCTTGGTTTCCTCCCACTCTTTCCTCCCCCAAGGAAAATTCAGTCTTTGTTTTCTCAGTCTGGCACTTCCATCTATCTCTGCCATGGGGTTTTGTTTACCAAGACCATTTCTGACTTCAATGACCACCAGATTGATCTGTGATAGGAAAAACCTCAAAAGCCTGAAGATCTTGTGAGACTGACACTGGAAATGGAAAGAATCCTGAGTTGGGGGAAGAAGAGAAAGAAGTCAGTGAGGAACAGCAGGATAAAAGCAGAAGCAGGCTCCAAAGACAGAGACACAGGCAAAAACTGAGGGCACGCAAGATACCCCGGGAGGCAGCTCCTGGCGTGAGAGATACAGTTAGAGAAAGGTAAGTTAGTGAGTATGAAGTTGTGATCTGATGTGATCTAACACTTGGCAATCGGCTTTGATCATTACCCGACACTTGGAAATAAGGTGAGGGGCAGGGAACGGTGGCATTTTGAATCAATAACACACCAAAGCCCTGCTTAACAAGCCTCCTCGGGATTACTCAGTTCTCCGGAAGACTGTACCTGTGTTCGACACTGCTGTTTACTATTTGATCAGAGCGCGGTCAATTTACATGCTTGTTTGTAGATTTATGTCGAGTAGGAAAGATAACCCTGAGCATTAAGGTTTTAAGGATTTATTGCCTTATAGGTCTTTAATCAGTTTTGTAGCGAACCTGGCAAACTTAGGCTAACATTTTTTAAATTCCTGTTAAGTGCCCAATTTCTCAACTGTTCTTGCAATCAGCTTGACCATCTCATCTGTCACCTTATTAATGAATTCAATACAGTTGACACACGTTTTTTATATCACACACGGATCAGGATCACGAGTTTAACCTGTGAAAATGATACTTTGACACGAGTTAAGGGTACGAAGCTCCTTCTGCCATGGCTGTAATTTGCTTTTGCAATAAAGCCTCAAATTCCTTTTCCATTGTTTTCTCAGCTGCTAAACTATTTCTTTGAACAACAACAAAAAAGATCATCTTGGTTGCCTGTGAGTGTTAAGTCCCTTACATTTTTCTCCCAAAGTGGGAGCTGCACGGCAGGCTATCCAGAGGCCTGGGGTCAGTGTAACCCTCTGGGCAAGTCTCCTGGGGGTCTCCCTGTTCCTGGATGTTCCCTTTGTTCTAAAGGCTTTCATAGGGTCCTCTTGCATGTGTGGTAAGAATATGCTAATTCTTCCTTAGTCTCCCCTCTTCTTCCACAAAGAGGGAAATAAACTCACCACTGCCAGGGAAGCTGAGCTTCTTGAGATCAATCAGAAGAGACAGAACTGTCTTCTGACTAGAGAAGAAATTCACCGGACAGGGTGAGGCCCAGCAGAGAAAATCGTGGTGAGCACACAGGAAAGTAAAGTATCCCACGTCTCTCAACCCTGCCAACATGCAAATCCCTCAGCAGCTTGCAAACTACTTCATATTCATATTTGGGAGGGGGAGGAATAAAACGAAAAAACATTTCCGTCACCGTCACTGATAGAAATCGTATTAGACGCCGAGATATCAGCGGAAACACGTGTGGATCTGCCCTCATTTTCCAGTCATGAAGTGTTTATATCTGTTGAATATGTATTATTAAATTAATGCTGATTGGAGTTGGGAGGCAATTTTCGATGGAAATGTATTTCATTGTGCTGTGGGTAAAGCTGAGTGTGGGAAGCAAATTACGTGGCAAACTGAACTTGCTGCACTCCGAATACCCGCTCCTGCTGAAGACCTGATTTCCTGATCATCTGCTCGGTCTCCTTCCCAGCACAGACAGCTTCTTCCAGAGCCGCCTTCTAGGGAGAGAAATCAGCGTGCAGGAGGGAAGGGACATGGGGGGCGTGACTCAGGTCCTGACGAAGAGCCAGGTTCTCCTGGGGGTCCTTTAATAAAGAAGTGATGGATTGAGAGGGAGGGGCCCAGCTGCTTGTGAGCTCCTTTTGAGTTTAAGTAAAGCCAGACTTGGTTTTTTATTAAATTAAGTCAAGGCAGTGAGAGGTGCATTCAATGAAGAAGGAATATGGATTCAAATCAGCTTGGTGGGGTGAAGAGAAAGGGTGAGTCAGAGCTGAAATAATCACCGTTCTTACACAGCTTAAATAGAAAGAAACTGGTAGATTCTGCCCTACAGGACATATTCCTACAAACTGCTGGAGCTTCTTGAGTGTGACTGCTCCAAACATTCCCACTCTCTCATCTTCCTCTGTCTTCTCCCATCACAGGAGGGCGTGGCAAACCAGCTACGCGTCCCAAAGGGCTGTTCTCTGGCTCTGCCCGCACTAACACCACTGAGGACCCCGGAAGCTGCGGAGGAGGGTGGCAGGGTGGACTGCGAAGAAACCCAGAATCAAGGAGGCACACTCAGTCAAGATTCACAGCAGGAAAGCGCTCCACACTGAGGTTCTGCATCCCATAAATGCGGTCTCTGTCCCACAAGGACGAGAAGCCAGAGAGGGTCAACACAACACGACGGCCACTCCCCGCTATGGCTCTGTGCCTGCCTAGTGAAAATAGTAATGTGATGTGTCTGTCTTCAGTGGAATTTGCCGTATTTTTTCTACCGTTGGCCATCATTTTGGTGGCTAGATGGGCTCAGCCCAAGAAAAAGACGGCCATTTCAAGAAAGTCCTATCCAGTTATCTAGGTAATTGTAGCAAATTCAAATACAAACAACAGGATTTTCTATTTTTTCAGCAGATTTTCTGTTTTACTTGGATTTTTGGAGGGGGTTTTTAGGTTTTGCCTAATTTGGCTCTGCGGTCTGACCATATTTGAGAAGAAACTGGCTGAGTCCCATTTCTACAAAGACCAGCTATGGCTCCATCAATGAACAGAAATAACCATGAGCCTAACAACAACAGCTGAGATTTTCTGAATGCCTACAATGTACCAGGCACTCTTTCAAATGTTCTACACAAACTACCCCTGTTCGAATCTCACAGCTCTGTGAGGTAGTGTGCATTTGCCTCTCCATTTTACAGATGAGGAAACTGAGCAGTGGAGAGGCAAATTAACCCACCCCGGGTCACACAGCCAGCATCTTAGTTAAGAGGCAAACTGCTATATCAGGCAATCCTAAAGTCTCAGAGACTTAAACATGTATTTCTTCCTCCAATAAAGTCCAATTCAAATACTTCAAGTCAAGTAGGCCCTGTCCCTGTTGGGTGGCTCACTTCCATGCAATGACTCAGGAATCCAGGTTCAGGGCACCTTAGGAAGCAAAAGGCTTGTATATATGGCCTACTACGAGAACATCACAGAGGAGCAAAAGTGTGAAGAAAGCAAACCCTATTCTTAGAAACTTCCTAGGTCAGGATGTGACATGCATCATCGCTTCCCACATTTCATCTTCCAGCACAAATCACATGGTTCCACCCAGACGCAAAGGAAGTAAAAAATGTAATGGCTGGCTGGACAACCGCTTCCCAGCAACAACTCTCCCATTGTGAGCAGAGGCCATCAGCTCTAGTGACCTCCAGCCTCTCTGCCACACACAGTCCACGCCTGAGCTGAGACTTGAAATTTAGCACTTTAAACCCTCTGCTGCATCAAACTTTGTGTTAAGGACTAGCACTGTATTTTTTTCAGATACAAAAGTATATTTCCAAAAGAAAATTTCTAAATAAAGTGTTGTATATGATAGGGGCCTGGTAAGTCACGTAAATAATTACATTCAGCCAGGGGAAACTAAAAGAATGATGCGCACACTAGTTAAGGGCAACTGCTGTCCAGGTGCAAGGCCAGGAAAAGAGAGCTGGGGGTTACGTAACTCTGTCTAAGGACAAATGCAAATCTAGTACGGCTGACTTATTACTTTGGGTTTGTGAGAGAGAGAGAGAGAGAGAAGGGGGCGAGAAACCAGAAATACGAAAAGTGATGAGAAAGCTCCAGATTTTTAAATATTAGTTCTGGCAGGCATCCCACTTCCAGAAGAACTAGCATTTGAAAGAGAGATGATTTCTCAGGAATGAGCCTAAGGGATTGCACGGAAGTCCAAAAGTACGTGGTGAAGGCAGGAGGGAAGGCGTTCCCAGCCCAGAGCAATGGACCACTCTGCAGCGCCTACCAGTGTCAACCCGCATTCTCCTTTGGCTCTGTCTTGATGTCCAATCTAACTTCCACCAGACACTCCTCTTAAAACCCCCCTTCTGCCCACTAAGCCTGACCCTTTGCCAAATTTTGCTTCTCAACTTCTTCTCTTTCTTCTTCTCATCCCTCTCCTATGTTCACTGGAGATTTCTTTCACTCTTTCTGGTCTCAAATATCATTCTAATAATGACTTGCAAAATCTGTCCAAATTCTCCCTCTCCTCTAAGCTACAGGATGACCTTTCCAGGAAACGTCACCTAGACCAAATTCTTCACCCTGCCCCGGATCAGATCTGGCTTCACGTCCTGATTTCCTTATTTGGATCACTTACACTGTTGCTTCTGGAACTACTGTGAAGGGTGGGCTTCTTAGGTTTTTAATTCCTTCTTTCATCTCAGACTGATACTGTGGGGAGCTAATTGTCCATGAGTATTTTCACATTTCTGCTTGGTACGTGCTTTCTCAGAACTGGAAGACTTGGGTAAAGGATGATTTAATGGCAAATACACTTGGAAGCTGGAGTTAGTATATTGCTCCAGAGAGCTTTGGAGACTTCTCTGTCCTAGAGCCACTGGCTTACATTCCAGGCTAGGAAGCTACAGAGCTCATTTCTCTGCAGAGAATAATTTAGTTATATTCCAGAGTAGAGGTTTCTATCTCTCTGGAAGGGAAGATGGGCTGATATGCCAACCACCTTCTATAAACTCCAAGTCTCATGATTACTGGGTTCCTCTCCTGTTCTTATTATGTCACCCCAAGAGGACTGGGACTCGGGGAACTGATGCCAAAATACTCTGAGCAATTAACAATTTATTCTCTGATCCAGAGACCCTATGTTTTCTATAAGAATATCATATGCATAGAAACATAACAGATACATGTATGAAATACAATAAAAATGAATTACATGCTAAGAGATATCTTAAAAGTTCTCATCACAAGAAAAAAATGTAACTATGAGTGGTGATGGAAGGATGTTAACTAGACTTATTGTGATGATCATTTTGCAATATATACAAATACAAAATCATTATGTTGTACACTTGAAACTAATATAATGTTATGTCAGTTATATCTCAAAAAAAAAAAAATCACACAAGAACACCTCAGACATACAATGGTCCAGGATCAGGGCCCAGACTGCATAGGTGTGAATCCTGGTTTGGCTATTTTCCATCTGTGTACCTATCTGCAACTTAACCTCTGTGCCTCTGTTTCTTTATCTATGAAGTAGAGACCATGATGTAACCATCTCACCAGTTTATTATAAAGATTTAAGAAGTTGCCACAGGTGGAGAACTTAGAATACTGGCAACATGTACTAAGTTCTCAACAGAACCTAGCTGTTCTTATCATCAGACAGGCTGTGAGTCTGACCAAGGGTCATCCCTTTCGGCTGATCCAGGACAAAGTCCAGAAAGGTGAGACTCACAGCTGTTCAGGGGAAAGGACTAGGATCCTCAGGCTGAATCCAGGCGGCCAGACGTAAACGTGGTGATGAGACGTGCCCTACAGCACCTTTACAAAAGCATCCTCCTTGGTCAGTTCTGAGCAGAGTAGACTGAGTCTTTTCTATGAGGCAAAAATGAGGCAACTTCAGCATGTTCTTCCCATCTACCCAGCTCAGTGGTATGTCCATCATACCTCTTTGGAAGATTTATCTTAAAAAAAGTGGGACCATTTAGCACCTATGAAGAAGGGCCTAAAGGCAAAAACTAAATGAGACCCAGCAGTAGTACTGTTACAGGTAACTATTTCTACACTAAACAAACTGAGTCCAGTCAAGGCACAGGGCTTCAGACAGCCTCTAGATAGCCCCTTCCTAAAAAAATAAATTGCATGATATGCAAAAGCATAAACATATAAGCCAAATTTTTATCATTACATGAAGTCACTCTGTCATCTTGCCATAAACGTGTCCAATCCTTACGTTCAGTTTCTATGCTCAGTGCAGCACGGTCAGTACCAACAGATCCGTGGATTTTCCTTTAAGTGGCACCGACATACCACCAGCTGGTTCAGGTTAAACTTCAACAGTAACCTATTTACAACTCCTTGTGGAGATTATATGGGTAGAGCTTGGAATACTGCCCAGCACGTAAGTAAGGGTTCGATGGATGTTAACTATTATTGCTATCCAGCTCCACCCTCTCCTTCACCCTTCCTTCATAATGAACTCTCAAGTCTCATTAAATTCATCATTTAATTTATTTTCTGCACTTGTCCCTCCCTCTCCATTCCCACAGCCATGACTTCAGTTCCATTTAGACGGACCCTTATTACCACATAACTACAGAATTTCAACAGCATCCTAATCAGAAGCAAAGTCAGCTCCAGGACACAGAGCTTGGGTGATTGGATGGTCGATGATTTCACTGGTGAAAATAAAGAACAGACTTAGAGAGTCTACTGGGAATGAGAAAGGCTAGTTTGTTTGGTAGGGGGCACTGAGTTGAAGCAGTGCATAGCTGGAGGCCATGGGATGACTGACCCCCACACTTCCCAGGAGCATGTCCACAAAGTCCAAGTTATCGTGTTCCATTTTCTGCAAACCCCAATTTCCATCATTCATAAGAGACATGCAGGAAAAGGGTGGGGGAACATTTCATGACCTCTTTCATGCGTCCTCAGGTAGCCTTTAGCTAGCAGCAGCATAGGAAGCTGAAGCAAGGAAAGAGAATGAGAAGACACATCCCATTAAGGATGAAGAGGAGATGGTTGACCCCTCCTTTGAAAGTACAATGATGTAGCTATGTATAATGATGTAGTGGGCAGTGTTGTAACAAATGCATGCCTCTGTCTGACTCACATGGGGTAACTCCTTGAAACCACTTCCAATGGCTTTGCCAGAAATCAATCTAGAAAGGACGGTTGTAGAAGCTTCCAGTAACACAACTACTGTCATGGTGCTCAGAGGCCTAGAACTTGAGCTGCGTGACACTCCTGAACTACAGGTGGGGACTTAAACACCTGAGCCATGGAGAGCGTGCTTAGGTGCCGGGATCTACTGAGAGTTTTTGCAGCACACTCACAGGCCCCAGGACACTTGGATGCAGACGTCTGTTACAGGCAACCAGAAATGCAGCTCAGTAAAGAGTTCAGCCTTGGAGAGCAGAAAGTGCACACAGAGAAAGAACATGGGATGACACTGCTAGGGCAGAAGTCTAAAAGGAGAAAACATCCTCAAGGGTAGATCTAGTAGAATCTTTGTATTTAAGAGTGAAAAAGGAGCCAGAGGAGGAATATCTAGAGAGGAGGAAGGAAATCCAGAAAATTTAGCAAAAAATGACGGTAAAGTATTAGAGAAGCTATTGGTGGAAAAATATTTTAAGAAGGAAAGGATATGCACAATGTCACCTGTAAGAGGAAAACAGTGAAGAGCAGGAAGCTACTGAACTGAACCACTAGGAAGGTATCAGGGACATGTGAGAGAGGAGGGGAAATAAACAGGAACAGTCAAGGAGTAAGCGGGAGGTGAGAGGAGCCAGTTCAAACATGAGACAGGGCAACCTTAAGATTGTAGTGATCAGAGAACAAAGCAATTACTCATTATTTTACCTGACTTACTTCCCACTGTTATCTCAGTTCTTCCTTTTATTGTTTTAAAGCCAATGCCTTGCTGTCTGCCGTAGCAGTAAGTCAAAACCTCCAATACAGTATTTTTTCAAAAAGGCGATGGTCCACATAAATCAAGCCCAAAGGCACGCAGTGGTTAGTCGCTCGGACAACATAAAGGAAACCATTCAGCGGCGTGACTTGTCCAGAACATCCCCTCAGCCTCCCGCTTTCTATCAGCGAAGCCTGGGGCTGAGAGCAGAGGGGAGGGGAGGATGAGAAGTGGCACCAGTGTCCTATCCTGGTGTCACAACTGAGGCAACGGCTCTTACCAAGAGACGGTAAAACCTCTGGAGATGATCCTATGAAAGACTTCAGACACAAACAAGAGCTAAAATTTAAAGGTGGAGAGAGGATGAAGAGATAATCACCTGCACCAACCACTGAGCCCCTAATTATGCAGCAGGCATGAGATAAGAGGCCACACACGACGGGGCCGATCTCCTCCACTGTTGGGTTCAATGCCACGCCAGCACAGCCAGCCATCCACGGCTCTTAGCCCATTACATCACCAGACGGTACCATCACCCAACATGGGATGGAACGTGGGACCAGACCAATTAATCAACCCTCCTCCATTTCTTTAAAAAAAAAAATCTTTCTTTCTTAGGTTTTTTTTTTTTTGGTAGGGGAGGGGGAAGTAATTAGGTTTACTTATTTATTTGTTTTAATGGGGGTACTGGGGATTGAACCCAGGACCTTGTGCATGCTAAGCATGTGCTCTACCGCTGAGGTATATACCTCCTCCCCTGAACTGCCTCCATTTCTTGAAGAACAAGAATTTTGACAGCTCAAGCAAAATGTTAGAGGAGGAGAGTCCAAGATCCCATATATGAAAGGTACGATTTTTTTTCTCAAAGACGTTAAAAAAATGGTGATGGTTTCACAAGCTTTATTCTTAGAAAGCAGCCTGAACTCCTTCGCCTACACTTCCCTGCCTCCTGCTGGCCCTTCTGTCGGGACAGATGGTCACTACTCCCTACTCACCCCAACCCACACACAACTCCATTGCATGTAGCCCCTTTCCATTGTGGCATCTCCATGTAGTGTCACCTCCTCAACAAGGCCTTCATCAACTACCATGTAAACACAACCTTCATTTCCTCTGGCGCCTGCTTATTCCCTTCGAAGCAACTGCATAAGGTATTTAATGTCTTCGGTCTCTTTCTTTATGGCTCCCCTCTGCCCATTCACATACATCCCACAAACTTACGGCAGGAACCATAAGTCAGAAGTCCAAAAATGGGTCTTATGTGGCTAAAATCAAGGTACCAGCAGGGTTGCATTCCTTCTGGAGGCTCTAGAGGGAATCTGTTTCTTGCTTTTCCCAGCTTGTAGAGGCTGCCTTCACAGTAATTCTTCAATTCAGCTGACATGGCCAATCCAGAAATGATTCAACAAGTTGGTACCAGTTCAAGGAATATCAAATAATTATTTTCATTGCTTTTTTTTTTTGCCCCCAGATGGATTTTTCTGTTTGCTTTCATATTACGTAAAAGTAATCAAAACCAAAATTTTCAACAGATCCTCTAAACATGATTGATTAAAAATGGGCATCACTTCAGAAATCAAGCACTCCTTAACAATACCCAGCATAAATCCTCACTAAGTGTTAGATATTATGATAATCATTCTAATGATTCTTACCTTGAAAGCTTCAAGGTATATACCTCATTAACAGACAATTTGCTAAATGAAATTAGCAAATTCGGACTTCTTTTAAGGTGGAATTATCTTGACAATTATTTTTTGAGGCCAAGATCCTCCTCAAAGCCCCATGCTAGCTTTCAACTTAGGATGTATTCTATACTCAGAAATCTCAACAAAACTCTCTCCTGCCTCCCCAGACCCTAGGCTCCAGAGCTGATGCAGTATTTCATTATGTTGTCTGCAGTTCTTGACAAGAGGTGGGGAAAAGAAAAGGAAGAAAATGCTTTAGGAAATAATTGAAATGAGAAATGTCACCTTGAGTTTAGTGTCACTGAGCTTATATTCAGCCCTCGGCTGGAAAGTGGTCATGGAAGTAAATGGCCTTTATAAAAAAATACCGATCCTGTGCATGAACAAATCTATCTTTCATTAATATTTGATTTTTTTGTTCCCACATTGATTGCCGTGACATGGCTGTCACCCAGCTGAGTCCCACAACCTCTATTGCAGGCAATTTCCTTACAGAACTACTTCCCTGAAAGGGCTAGATGTTACGGAAGCCTTGTCAAACTGCACACATGTCAACAGCATTTGTTAGCATCTCTTCAATAATTAATGTACTTGGCTGAACTGCTGGTACAATTTGAGAAGTCCCTGTTGGCTGTCCACGCTTCCTGAGGCCTGTATGTGCTATCATGACTGTACCATGAACCACACAAATACCAGGTTATGTGATCTGGTATCATCAACTTGACGTGTGTCCATAAGAAAGTGAGTTCAAAATCATAGACGACCAGAGCTAGGAGACACCGTTACCCATTGATCATTTTATGAATTAGAAATTGTGCTTAACCACAATTTGTTAGCTGGGAAATTAAAACAACACATTTATATACTCTTCTTCACTGTGTGAGGAGGAACCAGCAGAACAAAGCAGAACTAAAAGGATAAAGACATACTAAGACAGCCCTGCTTTAAGTCTGCCCTGCCTCCCAGAAAGTCTGCGTATGACAGGAATAAGCAGGCTTGTCTTAAGTAGTCGTTCCAGGAAATTATTTCTGATTGTATAGTGTTGCCAGTCATGGCACTTTAAAAACAGGACTGTGAATTCTTGAGCACCCCTCTCGTTGAGAGGTGGATTCTAAGTTCTCTTTCCTTGAATTTGGGCAGACTTGCGACCACTTTAATAATGTACAGTAGGAGTGACACCATGTTTGCTAGTTCATGCAGTTTCTACTTGGTCACTGGAACGCTATCAGAGTCCTGGGCTACTAAGGAGAAGTTCAACTACCCATAATCTACCATGCTAGGGGGACGCCCCAGCCACCTGAGGCGGCAAGATGGAGTCACTATGGTTAATATTCCCAGCTGTGTCAGGTGTGTGAATGAGAACATTTGCAGATGGTTCTCAACACAAGCCACTGAGCCTTCCCAGTGAGGGTCCAGACACTGCAAAACAGAGGCCAACCATCCCTATTGTACTCTGTTCAAATTGTAGACCTGCACAAATTGTGAGCACAATTAAATGGCTGATCTGTGCCATTAAATATTAGTGATTTGTTACACAGCAGTAGATACTTAGATTACTTATCTCATCCCAGTGTAAAACTGCACATGATAAAGGAGATGGTTGCTGTTTTCTCTCTAGCACAGAGTTCCCCTTATTTCCCTGGGGGCACACTGAATACATCTACCACCTCAAGGAAAGATGGTGGGTGGGGTGGGGTAGGGAAAGGTGAGGAAGCACGAAGACTGCCTGCCTCACTCAGAAATAGAAGAATAAGTTACAGATGCTCAAAAGAATCACTGAAAGAGAATGGAAAATACCTCTGGGGAGGTATACAAGGTGTCATTTTACAACTGTGCAAAATTAAGACAGCATCTCCAGGGACTCGTAGTACCTGCCAACAGTTGCAGAAACTCTACCTGGGTTTATTTTGTTGAGATGAAATCTGTTTCTTGCAAACTTTTAATCAGAAATTCAAAAGTCCCTTTCAGCTTAGTACTTACATAGGCTAGGTGTACACGAATCACTATGCAGTGCTAAATTGCCTCATAAAACAGTACGTGTTAAGTCGCAAAGCCATGGTGGCAGTTCAGGAAGACTTGCTGCCCACCTGCCATGTTTCCTATGCAAACTACGGGAATCATCAAGGACCACAAAGTCTTCAGGGGCATCTCACTGCCTCATTACTGCAGTTTAATCCTTATGTCTTTCCCTTATTGAAGTTTCCTGATCTTCCTCTAACTTACCTCTCCATTCATAGTTCTTTCTTCTATTTTAATTGATTTTTAAAAAATTGCCTTATTATGTATCAGGCACCATTCTCAAAACTATACTGGTTTGTAATAACAGAGAGGTTCCCTGCACTGATCAAACCAACATTCTAGTAGGGGTGAAGTCAGAATCTTCAGAAAATAAAACATTTGACAATCTTTGTCAGTGCCATGGAGGAAATGAGGTGATGGGATGCAGCAATGGGCTAGGGTAATTATGGAAAGTAATAAATGGATTTTTCCAAATTTTTATGAAGAAACATTTCAAGGATGCAGCAGAGTCCAGAGAACATTTGCCGTATATATTTCTAGTCTGTTTTTGATTCACTATTTTAAAGTAATTTACAGACATATTTTCTCTCTTAAATACTTCAATAGTCTTGGAGAAACAAAGGCATTTTCTTACATAAACACAATACCATGAACACACTAAACACAAGAGATATCTTCTTAATGTCAAAATCCTATATCATACTCATCTAGTTGTCCCCCAAAGCCTTTTATACTTGATTTGTTCACTTTAATGAAAAAAAATATGAAAACAAATATATGTATGTATATGCATGACTGGGACATTGTAACTGTCGGTATGTCAATAAAAAAAAATAAATGACTGGTTTGTTAAAAACAAGGTTTAAATAAGGTCCCATCATCACAATAGGGTGTATCTTTTTTTAAATCTGTAAGAATCCTGCCTCTTCCTTCCCCCGCCTTACCCCCTCACCGCTGCCGCCGCCCCTCATGATGTTGACTAGTTAAAGATACTGGGCTGGCTCTGGACTTACCTAAATGATTTTTCATCCTAGCATTTAACCTGTTCTTTCCCCCGTACTGTAGATAAAACGGAAGTTGGCTGTAAAGCCTTGCTTAGATTGCAGTTAGACATTTTTGGAAAGACTATTTGATTGCCAGTGCTGTGCATTACATATCACATCATGTCAAAAAGAACAGTAACATGTGGGTGCTTCCCCTTAAACCTTCCAGGCTTAAGACAGTGACAGCTTGACCCTGCCTTAGTAGAACGATGTTTCCGGATGTGCAGCCGCAGGTGGGACAGCTCTCAGAGACAGTGCAGCACAGCACACACACCCAGTTCCTGATCCAGCGCTCGCTGACGGAATCGTTTCACGGGTGATCCTTGACTAACTCCACTGCTCCGTTAGGAAATTCAAAGGGGTTGTTTTTCTAATTCCTTTATTTCTTTTGTGTTTATTATCCAAGAAGTATTTTGTTAAAGAAAAAGATGGAGCTATTTGATCACCCTGACATATAGCTTTCAGCAAAAGGCAAACTAAATACCTCTATTTAAATCTCAAAAGCATTTTTTTATTGTTGTCATTATTGGCTGTATTTTGGATTTCTTTTTGTTGAGATAGATTATGGACTAATGTAATTTTATATATTAATAATGCTATAATAAATTAAAGTTATTCTTACTGTTATTTGACTTACAATAAATGTGGACATTAATAGCCCCTCAAAATGGCTCTGTGCCTTTTTTTAATGACTACATTAGATTTTAAATGTTCTTTGCTTTCTAGTACATTTAAGACATCTCAGGAACACCCAGGGCATTCTTTGCACCAGACCTAAAATCAGCCATTTCTCCAAATACGCCTAAATTATTTTAATGAGAAATGGTAATTAGAGAATAAAATGAAAATGCCAGGGTGCTCACTGGTCCTGGGAAATTATTGCTTCTAGGCTTTTCCAATGCAGAGATAGCAAAATGATCTTTAAAAGGTCTAAGTTCATACTGGGACCTCCAAGTCAAAGCAAGCCCTAAAGGACTTATTTAACACCTTTTATTTTACAGTTATGCTTCTTCTATCCTGCGTTGGAAACCACGGCTTCTAACAGCATAACTTCATATACTTTACATTAAAATTTAAGTATAAAGTTTTCAAGAGAGCAAAACCATCATTATTCCTAAAACTAAACCTATCCTCTGCTGTTTAAAATTCTCATATGGTTATTTTATCTTTAGCATATATCTCATAAAAGCACTAACTCAAAAAGACATACGAACCCCTGTGTTCACGGTGTTATTATTTACAATGGTCGAGACATGGAAGCAAACTACTTCCATCGAAGGATGAATGGGGAAGGAAGACGTGGCGTGCGTAAGCACTGGGTGTTACTGTCATAAAAAAGAAGGAGATCTTGCCATTTGGGAAAACACGGATGGACTTCGAGGACATTATGCTTGGTGAAGTAAGTCAGATAGAGAAAGACGAACACGGTATGATCTCACTTGTATGTGAAAAAAACCACCACTGCAAAGAAACCAAGCTCAAGCTCACAGATACAAAGAATAGACTGGTGCCTGCCAGAGGTAGGGTACAGGGGCGACATGGGTGAGGGAGGTCAAAGGCAAAAATTTCAGTTATAAAATAAATAAGTCATGAGTATTCATGTATATAACTAGACTTATTCATATTTTATTGTGTATTTGAAAGCTGCTAAGAGAGGAGTCTTAAAAGCTCTCATCGCAAGGAAAAAATTTTAACTGTGTGGCGATGGATATGAACTAGATTTACTGCGAGGGTTATTTCACAGTATGTGCAAATACTGAATCATGTTGTACACTTGAAACTAAGGTAATGCTATATATCACTTATAACTCAAGTAAAATTGATAGCTAAGCAAGTAAATAAATAATAAAGAAAAAAAAAAGAAAAGAGAGAGAGAGACAAAGTGAGTGAACAGAAAGCCCAGAGTGTGACCAGAGTATTACACTGAGGAGAGGAGAGAACCACTGGTTCCAGGTTACAGGAGTCAGCAGAAATCTCATCAGGCAGGCGGTGTGCGCTAGAATGCGAAACTGAGCTATTACTCTCGCTGCAGTAGAAGGGAACTGGACAGTTTTAAGCACAGGTGTTCCAGGATAATGTTTTCTTTCTTAAACCATCATTCTGCTAAAGGGAGTGTGGAGACTGGATCACTAAGGGTATAGTGAAGAAGTGTGGAGAAAAAAGACCAGGTCACAATAAACGTCTAGGTTACAGAGAATGATCATTTTCTCCAGCTGAGTGACTAGAGACTAGACAGAAGGGTGTGTAAGTCTTCAGATTACTTTTCTGCATCAGGATGGGAATTGCTCATGACTTACATGTGAATGGTGAAGGGAAGGAAGGAGCAAGGCTGATTCTCAGGTATTTGGCTTGAGAAACTAGAGTCTCTGAAATACCCTACAGGAGAAACAGGTTTGGGGGGACCACGAATTCTATTTCGGCCATGTTAGGTCTGAGAGATCTGTTAAACCTTCAAGGACACACATATCAAGGAGGAGGTTGGATATACTGGCCAAGAGCTCAGGAACTAGAAAGTGCAGAAAGCAACTTGGAAGGCCGCGGGGGAAAGCACTAGATCGAACCTTCAGGGGAAGCCACGTGTTCGGAGGGTTAAAGGGACAAGCCCAAAGCACGCAATACGCATCAACATTCAAGCCTGGCAGAGGGAAGAACGCAACAGAAATGCTAAAAAGGCGACTTCAGTGAGGTGGGAGAGAACTAGAAAAGTGCTGCGTTGTGGAAGTCAAGAGTAGAATGTGCGTCAGTAAGGAAATAAGTTAACTGTGTCTAACTCAGATCTGCAAAGTGAGCAGAGCAGTTTTAAAGAGAAGCACTGATGGTGGAGAAGGTGGTCAACAGCAAGACAGGAGCAAAGGGTCATGTGGTCATTTCTCAGCCCTGTGATGGTGAGTTACATTTATTACGATTGAGATCCGTGCCATCCCCAGTGCCTCCTCCAAATTCTCCTTACTTGATGTATTCCAAGCAGATTTATCTCTCTTACACTTATGAATGCTACGACAGCACTTCAGGAAAAGGAACCAGATCATCTGAAGCACTAAATCATATGTCAACAGAAAAAGAAGGCTTTGTTGATAATCGTAATTTATGACTAGAGTCACAGTGATTTTCATAAAGGTAAAAGGTAAGGAACTGAAGACATAGGATACCCTTTACTATACATTAAGTCGTTCAACTTGATAGCAACCATGCAAAATCAGATTTTGTTATTTCCACTTGCACAAAAGAAAACAATGGCTCAGCAGGATTAACCAAGTCTCTATTGCTTGGATCTAAAACAAATTTGTGGCAGAGCCAAGGTTCAAACTGAAGTTTACTTCAAAGTCCGCCCTTTACCACCATGATTGCCCTTCAAAATAGTAAGTGAAACCACTGTTTCAAAGTACTTGAAATATTTTTTTTCCCCTTATCATATCCCATTTCACTGGGCAATGTTCCATCAGGAGACCTTATCTATGGCACTGATCCCCGCGACCCCCATGACAGACAACTGACAAGCTTGTCACCTTCGTTAGGAAAGATCAATGACATGGCAAGGAGAACTAGCAGTATTCTTTCTGAACATCATGCAGACTAACATGCACACAACATCACAAAAAACACAAATCCCCAGAGGAAAAGTAGTTGAGCAACAGTATAAAATCATGAAAGCAGTGCACAGAATTTAGGACAAAAAACTTGCTATACAGAAAGTGAAAACAAATCATAGAGGAGATTCTGGAAATCATAACGTTGGCAGGGTGTAAAATTTAGTTATTTGTATTTGTTGCACAGAAATTATTATACAAAAGAAAAAAAATGTTGGTCTTATTTAAGTAACATTGAAATAGAGCTGAAGAAAGGAATCTCAGAGGCTGAAAGTTCCAAAAGTCTTATTTAACAGATGTGGGCGCTGAGACCCAAAGAGGTCAAGTTACTTGCCCGAGGGCAAATGGCCACTTAGTCAAGGGACAGAAGTAGAAATTAGCTGTCTTTTGCTCTATGACTGAGCTCTTTCCAAGACATCATGGTACATCAGCTGAAACCTAGGTGTATGCAGAAGTGATGATGTTCGTCCGTAGCTCAGGGATGATAATGCAGATTTAAGTAAAGTATTAAGTGAGCTTCCTTGATTCTGAAAACTTCAATAGTTCCAACTTCAGAAAGGAAAAAAAAAATCATTTCCATCAGTGTCTTTTTTTTTTTTTAAACCAAACCAAACAACAGAACCTTTATGGTCAGGAAAAATCTTTGAAGAGTTCTGCTGTTTTAAATGGATGCGATGAGAAATGGAGGCTTCAAGACAAATTACTGTAGCCGTATCAGTACGGAGAGGCTGAAATGTAAAAAGATCTACATTCTCAAAGAGAGGACATCAAAAGAGGTCAAAGACAAAGTGTTTTTGGCTAGACTTTCCTCTGTTTCTTTAAAAGAACATTTGGCTTTTTAACTGTGCAGTTTCAAACTCACAGGTTTTGGAGTTGTCTAAAATCTTTGAAGCTGTAAGAGAGGTTTCTCGGCACTAAGGACCAGATGCTGTGAGCAAGCCTGCAAGGAAGCAAAGCCAAAGGCTTTCAACTCATCCAGAACAATGGCTCTCATCCTACTGACCTGTGCTTGAAACACTTCCTTGGAAGTCAAGCCAAAAGCAGAATGTCTGAAGAACCCCTGAATTTCATTATAAATGATGAGAAAAGGTCTGTATAGCAACGAGATAACTGTTGCTTTAAGCATGGGCACCTAAATTCCATGTTCATATCTGCAACTACTTGGTATGTGATCTTGACCAAGACACTTTTTCTCTCCAAGTCTCAAGTCCCTGTCTCCAATATAAGGAGATTTTATCAGGTAAGTTACACCTTTTGGGCCAACTCTCAGTGGCAGATAAGTTGTCCCAAACAATATCAAGTCCCAACTACCAGAAATGTACTTTATCTATAAAGACAAAAACAAATAGGTTAAAAGTAAATAGATGGAAAAAGATATAGTATGCAAACACTAATGATGAGAAAATAGGATTACCTACATGAGAGGTAGATATATTAGACTTTGGGTTAAGGTATGTTTCTGGATAAAAAGTAACGTATTTCATAATGATAAGAAGGATCAGTTTGTTAAAAGGATATAAAAAAATAAAGATGTATGCACCGAATCACAGAATTTCAAAATAGATCAAAAATTGACAGAACAAAAAGGAGAAATAGATACATTTCTCTCTCAATGATTGATGGATACAGCAGACAGAAAAAGAAAACACTGTTGAACAACATAATAACCAGTTTAACCTAATTGACATGTATAGGACATCACACATTTGGAAGAAGACACATTAATTTTTCAACTGCACATGGAGCATTCACCAAAATAGACAGACAGATCATGGCTGAGAATTTTTCACAATTAAGGGAAAAACATGGCCTTGTAGATTCAGGAAGGACAAGGAGTTCTGAGAAAAATCACTGACAAATCTACAGCTAGACATTTTGTAGTAAAACTACAGAATACGGAAGAAAACAAATGTATTATAAATAGCTGGAAAGAAAAAGAAAAACAAATTACCCAAAAAAGGAGTAATAATTAGAAGGAAGGAAGACCTTTTTACACCAAGAATGGTAGCCAGAATACACTGGAATCGTGTGTTCAAAGGTATGAGAGAAAATAACTCTCAATCACCATTATGCCCCCAGCAAAAACATCTCTCAAAAAAAAAAAAAAAAAAAGAGAATGCTATTTTCAGATGAACCAAAACACAGAGTTCACCACAACACACCTTCCTTAAAGCAATTTCTAAAATACATACATTTGGAAAAGCAAGTATTATACCAGAAAAGTCTGAAATGCAGACAATGAAAGGTGAGCAAGGCAAATGGATGAACGTGTGGGTAAATCCAAACAAGCTCTGACTGTGTAAATTAATAGTGGTTTGGAGTCAAAAAGATACGGGAAATGCAAACACTGAACAACAGAAGTTCGTAAGCCACGCGGAGGTGATTGGAATTTAACTCTCCTAAGGTCTCTGCATTGTCCAACAGGGTAGTAAAGACTGTAATTAATTTTAGATTTAAGAAAATTAAGAATACATAGGAAAACGTCAATTTTAAGAACACAAAGAGTTGAGTCCCTGGATCTCACTGACGAGGTTGAAGGCAGAAGAGAGTGGAGGAAATGGGAATTAGAGAGTTTGACTTGTGAAAAGATCTGAATCATCCTTTGGGATAGGCAAGTTCCCTAGACTTTTGAGGTAGGATGACGGTAGCCAGGTGGGCCTGTGGGGTGAGACAGAGACGAGGCTGGGGAGGGTACGCTGGGAGAATCAGAATCAACGGAATGAAGGGCATGGATATTAACTGACAAGGTGACCCTCCTCCAGATGCTGATACTGTGGATTCCAGAAGATGACATGGAGAGCCTCGGTGGCACTCGATTCTGTGGGGGGCCCTTGGGGTCTATGGAGAATGAAGGACCAGCCAAGAAGCATGACCTCATTCATCCCTTCTCCCTCTGGGATGGCGTCTTTGCTCTATTCCAGTTCCTAAACTCCATAAGCATCATCTCACAGAGCCAGCCAAAGCAAACCAAGGTTTATTTAGGGCACTAATAACAGAGCAGGGACGACTGGTTCTTCCACACCAAATCCCATGTTAACACACATTCACCCTGAATCTAGCGCATACTCACCCCAAGTACAGTTAGAGCACAAATCTGAAGCAGTAATTATTATTTATAATACACAGAAGATTCAGCCACCAAGGTCTTTTTAAAAAGTTGATTAAACATTCTTCACTTAGTATCAGTTTTAAGAAGTTATAAGCAATAAAAATAGCCAACACAGTCATCAAACCTCTACCCTCCAAAGCACTTTAAAGCACAGTAGTTCTAAGCTGCCTTAGGTAATAAAGCTACAAATACAGAAAAAATATGTAAATAACAGGAATTCCATTTTGTCTTGGATATCTGCAAATATTCAGACTCAAGCAAGAAAGCTATGGAGAGAAAAATTCATAATCAGGCAGTCTCAAAAGCTACACTGACTGACAAGCTGAATATTTTAATAGCGAATGAGATACCAGCCTGCTAAACCATTTGCCGTTTGCACTCAGTGCCCATCAGATACCGGTGGCATCGTCTGTTGCAAAAAACTTCATCAGTGCAGCCAAAGGGCAGAATACCCTCGACTACTGCTGCCTTTTTACAAGAGACCTGATGTAGAAAAGCACAGGTCAGTTCCCATAACGCAATATAAAGCCCGGGCAGCACGTGCATCCGCGTACCGCAGGCGCCACGCGAGAGACTAAGGAGGCTCTCTGCAGAGTCCTCCCGGGGCACTCACGGCATCTCACTGCTCCTTCATCAACTCCGCCTTATTTTCCTAATCTCAGCATCTACACTCTTCATGAAGTAGCGATTTCCTAAGAATCCCTTATGCCAGGTGTTGGCAATCCATGGTACATGGGCCCTTTCTGAGCCACCACGAGTTTTTAGACGTAAGTTTTCACTGGAGCCCAGCCGTGATCGTCACTGTCTCCGTCATACTGTCTATGGCTCCGCCCGACTTCCTTTCTACAAAGTGAGTAAAGTAGCTGCAACAGAGACCACATGACCCCATCTGCGTAAAATATTTACCACCTGGATGTCCACGGAACTAAGTTTTTCCACCTCTGCCTTACACTCATGGGCTACGAAAACGAAGTAGGAGAGAACTTAACAGCAAAGGGGTAGCCGTGTTCCTCAGCAGTTTTGCATTTTCCTACCAGCCACCCTCACAATGAGCAAAGAGGTTGGACGTGTTATTTGTTAATGCAATGCTGGATGCGAAATGCAATGAGATAGAATTTAACGCAGCAAATGAGTCACAAGTCATCCGGAGCCTAAGAAAAATGTTATTAAACCATCACAGCACTTTTTAAGTTCAGGTGCTAGCTCAGAATCCTTTCCACACAGTTCTCTGGACAAACCAATAATGGATTGGGATTGGCAAAAAGATGAAGTATTTTTGCTATCTCTGGTCTAATTAATTCTCATGTTGGTATTTTAAACCATTATCCTTGATCTGCCCGCACAAGTCTGAATTCCACTCTCTTCCATCTACTGGATCTTTAAATTACACTTAGTAAGTCTCTCTTTCCTGAATAACAGTCTTACCAACAATAGAAAAATGTAAGTGTATCTGTGTGTAAAAGCTGAATAAAATGATTATAGAGTGACTAAAAAGGTTGATAAAGAAGTGCAGGGGATTGTTCTGAAAGCTATGTTTTCAGAACATGATTTCCAGTTATGTTTGCAGGTTGCTCATTCGTTTTTGGTCAACAAGAACCCAAGGCAGGGGGTACCAGCGCGGCAACCACTAGAAACTCTAGAAATGTGTGATGCCTAGTGAAATTCTCCAGCCAGTTCTGAGTCTGCATGGCTGTCTCTTGTGGAGCTTACCTGTCTGAAAATGAGAGCAGCCTCTCGTCTTCCCGGAGCTGGACACAGTGTGGCGACGCCACTGCAGTTCTGCTGGGGAGCAAGCTGCCCAGAGCAAGCCCAGTGGGCTGGCTGCGGGGCGGGGGTCGAGGGCAGCCCAGGGGGGCTTCCTCACGACGTCTCTGCAACTCCTTATCCATCCTCTCACTCACTGCCGGTTTCTTCTCCTCCGTCTCTTCCCCATTAGTCTGTACCTGCGCCCAAGATTCCTCTTTACTGCTTTTGATTCTGGACCAGTTGCTTTCCCTCCCTGAGCCACAGGTCAGGAGGTTGTGAAGGTCAAGACAAGAAAAACCAGATCTTCAACACCTGAATCTCTAGAAGGAGGAGCCTGGGAGTCTGTGGACTTTAACCACCAAGTGATTCTAATGAGGGGGCGTTTGGCAAACAACCTTTAGTCGAATCACCTGGGTGTTTGTTAAATCGTCTGTTCCCCAGCTCCCTGCTCAAGCCCACTGACACAGGCTCTCTTCATGTCTGCATATTTGGACACAAGTTATCTGTGCGAGGTCCTTTCAAGAAGCCTTGGTCTTGACACCCACAGTGTAGTCCTTGCTCACCAGGACCAGCATTACCTGGAAACTTCCTAAAACTGCAGCCATCCTAGGCCCCACCCCCTCTGGATTGATGCTCCTGTTAGTAAGGTGCCCACGTGATACTCGTCTGCACTGCAGTTTGCAAAGTGCTGATTTAAGTCCAACACTGAACCACAGAACCAAGCTTCTGAAAACTGCTCTGCACTAAAATGTCCAAAACTTGATTTAAAATGTCACCTGACGCAGTGACTCTCTAACTCCAGATGAAAAGAATAATAGTAACGCACAGGAAACTTCAACAAGAGTGGCCTGTCTTTGAAGCTGACACCGGCTTGGCCTGGTGAGCTGAGACAGCTCTCACCTCCCACTTTGCCCAAGAGCTCTGAGTACCAGCTGGTCTGGGAGGTCACCAGCCACTTGGGTCTTGGCAGTAACAGGGGAATGGGGGAACTGACTTCTCATCGTGGGCCTCGGTCTTCCTGTTTGTAAGAGGAGGCTAACAAGGCTCGCTGCGCAGGTCTGCAGAGAGGGTTAAGACGATGCTCATAAAATGCAAGTAAGTGGGTGGCACCAGGCGGCTTTCTGTTGGTGAAAAGGAGTCAGCAAGCTCTGGGGGGTGGGCAGTAGTCACGGCTCCTGAAATTGTACTTAAGCCTTCACTGGCATGCTTGCCCTGAATCACTGTTGCTCAAGAAGGAAACAAAGAAAAATGCTCGTATCATATTCACGTCACACCTGGGAATAGGCATGGGAGAATAAAAGACAGGCATGATCATGGAAAACATTTTCCCCCGAGAAGCCAGTTTTTCTTTGCAGCTCGTTTTCCTCTCCCATTAGTGTCCTCATGCCAAACTCTGAAATTCCGTCACATTTACTAAAGCCCGGAATAACAAGGCTCTAACCTAAATCTTAATGGTTGAAGATTTTATTATAAACATTATAAACATCTTTTGAACTATAAACAGCAGGACTGTTTTTTATCTTCCCTTCAGCTTCATTGCTTTAGATAAAACATGAACACTGAACTGGAGATACAGCAACGTCTTTCCTTCCGATATTAATTCAGGCATCTATTCCTTGAGCATGTACTATGTCCCAGGCACTATGCCAAGCTCTGTATATGCATTATTATTTATTTCCTTTAGCCCTCATTATAACCCTATGAATTAAGAACTTTTATAGCCTTTCTGTAGAAGAAACTGAACTACACGTAGGTTAAAATCTTGCCAAGATCACACAGCTAGTAGGTGACAGAGACAGCCATTAAACCCAAATAGTCTAACTCCAGACCCAATGTTCTTAGCTATCTGGTGGAGCAGCTACTGTGTGCCTGGAACTGAGGCTTTAAAAAGGAATTACTGATAGTTTTTGCCCTCAGAGGCTTATGACCTAACAGGAGACTGCAAAGTCTAATGCAAGAATGGTAATCCCTGCCACAAGTCACCAGTGATTCTCCCTTGCCCACAGCAGACAGCACTAATTGAGCCTAACCTTCTTTCCACTGAATCTTGGCTTGATCACGCTGGACTTAGTCGCATAGAAACCACTATTGATTGCTTCAAGCTGGCACTGGAGGTGACATTTATTTTCTGTTCTTGCTCTAGTGGAAATGACTCTAACCTTGTTTATCCCTATTACATCTAGATTTGGCCTACGATAGAGGCAAAAGAGAGTACTGATATTATATGAATTAATAATACTAAAGATTCTTGGCAAACAGACACAAGCCTAGGAAGTAAAAATATCACAACAGTCAAGGAGTCAAGAATATCGCTTTCATTTGCCAAGTCTGCCCAGGAAGACAAGCCTTCTACCTTTCCCAAATCATGTCACGACACCCCCTAAAGCTCTATAGTTCATGTATGTTATTTGCTTGCATTTTCTTTTTTCAGGAATTAAAAAGAGCAGGTTAAAAAAATGGACCTGAAACTAAGGCTGAAATAAGGATATGATACAACTGCACTTCATGTCAGAGAGGACAGGCCAACAAGGCAGAAATCTACCATGGTGAACCCATTATAATCCGCCTTCCAACGGTTAATTGAAAGTGAGTTAATGCGCAGGTGGGCTGAGCTAAAATTAGCATAAAAGAAAATCATTTTTCTGTTTATATAATTTGCATGCCTTTGTAATCAGCGAAATGACAGATCAGACAAGAGGCCTACCCACTGAGATGCAATCTTTAATCTCTGTCATCTATTAATCATTCCCCTGTAATATAATAAAGCTGCCTCTGTCACGATGGCATTGAATGTAAATAGTTCCAATTACTGGTAATTCTCAACTGTTTTGCAGAAAGAACAGTGTGGTATGATCCATGGGCTTTGCAAGGAAACACAATAATACAAGAAGTTAAATGAATTTTGTAGCTCAGTTGAAACTTTCCTGGAATCTTCCCAGGCTCTCTGTTTACTTTTCTTGGATTATTTCTAAAATCTGAACCAACACAGAAGAACACCGTTGGGAGGAAAATATCCTTCAGTTTATAAAGTTCAGGATGATTTTAATAGGCTGAAAGTGAATAAGCAACTTGGGCTGCTAATTTCCCGCAGGCATTTTCCAAGTTTTTACCCATTACAATGTGAGGCCTTTGAATAAAAAGGTTCTGCTTGAATCAAATATTGTTGCTGCTCTCGTGTCACATGAGAGAGAAATAAAAATATCTCCAGCAGCAAAAGGGAGTACAAGAATGAAGCTAATGTCATACCTGCCTAGTATTACAATGTGTTTTCCTCAGAGTTTCCTCCAAATTCCATCAGCATTTAAACCTTCTGACACTCTCAGAAAATAAACAGTCTCTACCCTTAAAGCGCTTCTTGAAGGGTTCTTCTCCAAACGGAGATGATTCCTGGGACTCCAGAGAAAAGCTGTCATCCAGATTGGACGGTTCAGATATGGGTGGCAAGAGCAGTCAAAATTCACCATTTTTTCACCAGTGGCAGACATCACTAATCAATTGCGATTCTCTTTCACACTGAGCCTTGTGGCAGACATCGCTAATCAATTTCAATGCATTTTCCCATGAGCCTTAGGCCTCTGGATAGCCATCGACAATGAATTGAAGTTGAAGTAGGAAGTGAAAGACATTTGCCATTTTTTCTCTCAAATTTAAACTGCTAACCAGAAACAATATATCCCTATTCTGTTTGAACCGTTTATTCATTGGGAAAGGTAGAACATAACCTTCTCAGAAGGAAGCCAAGGAGAAGAAAACGCTAGATGGGGTTCCCTAGGTGTCCCCTCTCCTCATGCTCCTACCTGCCCACTACCTCCTCTTTCAGAAATAATAAAACCAATTACAGTCAAGGCAGGGACTCTGAAGTTTGCTACCGATGTGGAGGAATTAAGATAGTCTGTAAGATTCTTTAAGCTTTGCTTATCTTTCCCTTATTTGTTGTTTTTGTAACTCTGTCCCAGTAGTAACTATGAATATGGAACTAAACTTCCCACAGTTTGAAATATCTACATTTTGTCCCAACTTCCCATTAAAAATATTTATCATAACTTATTTCAGGGTTTAAAGTAGTGAATCTTTGGGTGGCATATAAATGGTATCATGGCAAAGGACTCAGATTCTATACCAGAAACCCTTCCTCAGAATGACGAGCCAAAGGCAGACAAAAGCAAAAGAGAGAGGCAGACCAGAAATCCAGATCAGTTATTATGTAAGTCACACCTATCTTTGAGGATCTGTGATACATACCAGGTTGGAGCCCTCAGTTTAGCCTTGAGAAAAAAAATATATATACATGCTACCACATCATCTCCCAAATCCGAATCCAAGAATGCTCAGTTATCCCTGCAGGGCATGCATGATGAGAGATGACACATCATAGGACCCCCAAGGTCTACTTATCCACTCAACTGCATAAAAAGAGAGAATGTAAGATACATGTGGGCTTTTGCCCTTTTGCCACGTGTAACCACAAGTCCAAATGGCCAAACAGTTGACATTAATTCTGCCCAAATGGATCAGTAAATCCTCTTTCCTTTGGGGAGAGACTGGAGTACCTCCTTCTCTGCAATGATTTCATTTTGAAATCTACACCTACACCCCAGATAATCATTGCCCATCACTCAGCCTCTCTGATCTCCTGATTCACTGCTAGTGTCTAACACACAACTCAGGATTTCATGATTACTGTGAAGTCTCTGATTGAGTCACATCGATACACTGTTCCCATCTAGCCTGCAGTCTTTCATGGTGGAGGCAATCCTACTTAGGTGTATCCCACAGATATTGTTGCTACTACATATTTTGCTTGGTAGGTTTAGGATATTTGCTGGTATGATACGCCAACAAATATGTGATTTATTCAATTATGCCTTGATAAACTAAATTGTGCCAAAGTACTAATTTTTTTTAAAATTTTGCTCTAAATTTATGGAATTTTAGAAGGGAGCATCATGCCAACAGTACCTTCTTTACAATATCTAAACACAAATGTCAAATTTGTTTTTTAAATTCTAAGACCATCATTGAGAATTTTTAAATTATGCTAACCTAGAGGAGGTGTTTACCCAAGGGAAATAAGCCATGTATCTATGGAAGACATGAGTCCACAAATGTTTACAGAAGCTGTATTCAGAAGAGCTCAAATTGGAAACAATCCAAAGCAACAGCAAGAGAACAGATAAACACAGAATACTATGCAGAAGACAGAATGAACTACTAATATATACAACACAGGTGAATCTAAAGAAAATAAAAATAAGCGTGATGTTGAGAAGACGAGGCCAGACACAAAAGAACAGATGCTGGATGATTATATTTCAGGGGAACCTAGAACATGCAAAACTAGTCTCCAGTAAGCGAAAGCAGATTAGTGATTATCTTCAGCAGAGAATGGAAGGGATTACTGCAAAGGACCTCAAGAGCATTTGCAGGCAATGGAGATGCCTCATATTTCATTGTCGTGGTAGTTACATGAATGTACACATTTGTCAACATTTATTGTCCTACATATTCAAATTTGTACATTTGTCTGAATGAGAATTATGCCTCAACAATGCTGATTTGAAAAACCATGCTAATCTCAGGAAAAAGAAGAGCCTCAAGGCACAAACGTTTGCAGACCTACCAAAAAGAACGGAACTACATTTTGTAACAAATGTGCCTCATCTGGGAGGAGAAACCCCTCTTTCTCTTCTGGAATCACATTCAGAGGGGTTGACTGATAGGCCCAAGTGTAACGACGATCATTTTTAATTTGTCTCCAGTGTGATTCTCTCTGCCATCTCAAAAACAGAAAGAAGCTGATAATAGCTTTCAAATGGGTACACAGTCTGCAATCACACTGAGGTTTACAATCCTCTGAGTTATTGTGATACACTGGCAACTTTTGACAAGTGGAAGCCAATAATTCCATCTCTGTTCTCTGGGAAAATGAGAGCTCTTAGAGCACCTTTGGGAGGTGACAAGAATGGCCTTTGAGTTTACCTTATTTTGACTGCAGTTTTATTTGGGAGAGGGGAGAATGACTCCATGCAGCAACCAAGATGCATACCAGGAACTTTAGCCCTATGCATCAGAGTCCAGAGAAAGCAAACTGGAGAAACACTGCATAGCTCATTTATCCCTGTAGAACTGGAGTGTGATTTTATGTAGAGGAGCCCATGCTCATAGAGAGCTCTGTACGTGTTGGTAAAAAATTGAATGGAAAGCCTTTCAAGGACATAATCTAGAAAGAAGCTCATTCATGTCTGCATTTTTTTTTAAAAAAAGTCACTTTGGCTCTGTGTGAAATAGAAGCTGGAGAAGAACAAGAGCAGATACTGGGGAGACCAGGTGGAGGCTGCTGCCACAGTTCCATGGTGGCGGTGGTGTGGAACAGGTGGTGGCAGTCGGGTGGAAAGATATAAAGTAGAAATGACAAGACAACGAACTGAATGAGTCAGGGAGGTGAAGAAAAGGGATGTGTTACGGACGATGTCGAAATTTATTGCTTGAGTAAATGGCTGGATGACAATGTTATTTCCTGAAATGCAGGACAAGAGAAGAAACAAAGTTGGTGATTATGAAACTTATTCATTCCAATGAAAATTAATTAATCTGACTCTATATGTGATATACTTAAAAAAAAAACAAGAATGATGCAACTCAATATAATAGTCTATCCTAAAGACATTAATTCCAATAGTAATAACACTTAACCCTATTGATTTTGAGTGCAGTGTGAGGCTTTGCACATTCACTATGTCATTTTCAGTTTCATAAACAGCTCTCTGACATGGGTATTAGCATCCTTATTTTACAGATGAGCTAACAGAGACACAGAACAACTAATTACCTATAGTAACAATACTAATGTTCACCAATTTCCAGTTCCCTTCTCATCAGGTACTCAGAGGATTACAATCCCAGGCCCATTTGAAGGAAAATGTAACAATGCGACTTCCTCTGGCCAATGGAACATGAGTGGAAGTGAAGTATCACTTCTCAGTGGAAGCATGTAATAGCCTTTGCATGCGCCCCCTTGCTCTCATCTTTTGCTGAGTAGACCCAACAGGCCGTGTGTTCAGGTTGTATAGCTCCAAGCTAATGTAGCCCCTGTGAGATTCCTCAGTAAAGACAATGAAGACCTCAGTATCCCCTCCCACTCTCCACTCTTGACCGATGTTGGACACGGAAGAGGAATGAGAAATGAAACACTGTTGTGTTAAGGCACTAAGACTTAAGGGGTACTCCTTACTGCAATATAACCTGACTTAGTGTGACGTACGCAAGTTTCACACATCCAGTAAATGGCTGAGTTTGTACTGGAAAGCAGGACCTTTAACCACCACAATATGTTTACAATAGAAATTAACTAAGAAATGATGTAGTTTATTAACAGATCAGAGGCTTGGCAAAGGAGATGAAGATGAGGCACAGAGTGGAGTACCTGCGGCCTGCACACTGCAGATCTTCCCTTACGGAAGAAATCCTTTCTTACCTGCACTGTCTTCATCCATGTGCATTGGACTTCTTGGCTCATTCATGGAAAGCCCAACTATTCAATTCAAAGGGGTCAAATGAACCTGTGAAGAAAATTAATGTCTCCAGTCACTCACTTGAGATCTAGATCAAGAGAGAAAGTCTAGTTGGCAAAGGATCATTTGGCCAAATATACCAAATTTGGTCACTGCAATTTTTTTTTTTTTGCAGGACCACTGTAATTTTTAAGACTTTAATTTTTAGGGCAGTTTTGGATTCACAGCAAAATTGAAGGGAAAGTACAGAGATTTCCTATATAGCCTTGAATCCACACACACAGAGCCTTCTCCATCATCAGCATCCCTCACTAGTGAGTACATTTTACACATGTTGAACCTACATTGACACATCATAACCATCCAAAGCCCATAATTTACATGAGGGATCACTCTTGGTGTTCTACCTTCTAAGGGTTTGGCCAAACGTATAATGACATGTATTCATCATTAAAGCATCATAAAGAGTATTTTCATTTCAGAGTATTCTCACTGCCCTAAAAATCCTCTGTTCTTGACTTGCTCATTCCTCCTGACCTAAGTCCTGGCAACCACTCATCTTTTTACTGACACCATAGTTTTGATTTTTCTAGAATATACTATAGTTGAAATCATATAGTCTGAAGCCTCTTCAGATTGGTTTCTTTCACTTAGTAATACGCATTTAAGACTCCTTCCTGTCTTTTTATGGCTTGATTGCTCATTTATTTTTAGTGCTGGATAATATTCCAGTTTATCCATCCACCTACTAAAAGGCATCTTGTTTGCTTCTAATTTTTGGCAATTATGAATAAAGCTTCTATAAACATCTGGGTGCAGATTTTTGTGTAGTCATACGTTTTCAACTCCTTTGGGTAAATACTAAGGAATGCGGTTGCTGGACTGTGTGGTAAGAAACGAGTAAACTGTCTTTGAAAGTAGCTGTACCATTTTGCATGAGCAATGAATGAGACTTCCTGTTGCTCCACATCTCTGCCAGCTTTTGGTGTTGTCAGTGTGCTCACTATAATTCTGTAAAAATTAACAACAGATTTAACAGTTTTAACAAAAAAAATGCTTAACTTTGGCTACTAAATACATTATTTAGAAAAATACATGTTGTCATTTGGAACTAAAATCTCTGTTGATACAGAAATTTTCATTTAATCCTAATTTTTATATGATGTATTTTGGCTAATTCTAATTTATTCATATGCTTTTGAATTTAAATTAAAATCTACAATTAACTTTTGACAAATTGGCTTTCAGGGAACTAGTCTTGGCAAAATGGCATTTGAAGAATTAATTGTCAGAAAGTTGTCTTTGCTTCTGAAGGAATCCCCAACCTCAGAAATAGAAGCAATTCATTAATTTAGCTAAAGCTGCAGTGACAAAGGTGCATATAATATGGACAAAATAGATGCTTTTGTTTTTTGTTTTTGCCCTCTGGCATCCTTTCCCTCTTTTCTGATAATAGAATATTCAGTGGTTTAGGTGGAAGTAACTCCTCCCATCACTGGCCACAGGGGTGAAGATGATAACTTCTAGCCAGTCAACTATTACACTTCCAATTCCAGATACTTTATTCATTATTCATTTGTGGATGACAAAATCTCAACTGAAAGTAGCCTAAAGAAAAGGGACATTTACTGGCTCACGAACCTGAGACCTCAAGGGAATGTCTAAATCCAGATTTTGCTAAATCTGGGAGCTCCTTTCTCTATCTGTCTTCCTTCTGAAAATGACCCGTGAATCTGGAGGTATCCACAATAAGGCTGGTCCCTCAGGGCTCCCAGGCATCATCTTTCCTGCTCCATAGCCTGCATAAGATTAGTAGTAACAAGACCCACCAAAAAGGATTGAAGAGTTCAAAGAAGGAAAGCAAGCTTAATGAGTATTCTAGGCCCCACGCTCTCATCTGTAAACTTGAAGGAAAATAAAACAAACAACAACAAACTCTTAAGTATGAGATGACAGACATCTTTACAAAACAAGTTATAAGCAAGATAGAAGCCTTTTTTATTGAAGAAAAAGGAACTTCTCTTAGGAGTGCCTGTGACAAATTCTCATCTTCTGCCAAATATTCCTGATGTACTGGGCACTGGGGTCACATCTGGCAACTGGACAAATGCCTCTGATACCCTATTTTCCTTTCTTAATGTCTGAGTTTTGTTTTACAAACCTGTTGAGAAGGGGGAGAGTTCGCCCTATGTAACGAGTGTGCTGCCAATAAGTGAGTTGGGAGTAGTTCAACAAACATCAAGTAACTAGGAACAAAGAGAAAATCAAGACATGTATGGAATATGCCTAGTGAGTGCCAGGCAATATGCCAGGCAGTGGGAATCAGATGATGGACAAGGTGGGTAAGATGGAAAAGTTCCTCCATACTGTCCGTACCAACAGTATGGAGGTTCCTTAAAAAACTAAAAACAGACTTACCATATGATCCAGTAATCCCACTCTTGGGCATATACCCAAAGAAAAATATAATTCAAAAAGACATATGCCCCCCAGTACTCATAGCAGCACCATTTACAGTGGCGAAGACATGGAAACAACCTAAATGTCCATCAACAGATGACTGGATAAAGAAGATGTGGTGTGTATATATATATATATATATACACACACACATATATATTTATATACATACATACATATATATATACACACATGTACATACATACGTACAATGGAACACTACTCAGCCATAAAAAGAATAAATAATGCCATTTGCAGCAACATGGAGGGAACTGGAGATTGTCATTCTAAGTAAGCCAGAAAGAGAAAGAAAAATGTCATATGATATCATTATATGTGGAATCGGAAAAAAAAGACACAAATGAACTACTTATTATTTATACCTTAGATGACTGATTTCTTGAATATGTGTGAGCACATTTGACTGTCCTTTATGATTGGATTACTGCATTCTGTTGATTCTTAAAAAAAAAAGATGGAAAAGTTCTACACCCTGAAAAACTTATAGCAATTGTGTTTTTAAAAAAGCTCTAAATGCAATGAGAGGGTACTAAAGACGCGAAAAGCAGAGTCATCAGATTTTTTTTTAATTGATGTATAGCCGATAATACAATATTATATAAGTTTCAGGTGTACAACATAATGATTCACATTTTTTAAAGATTACACTCCATTTATAGTTATTATAAAATATCAGCTATATTCCCTGTGCTGCACAATATATCCTTGTAGCTTATGAAGAGTGATTTGTCCCTCGTAATCCCATACCTCTATCTTTCCACTCCTCCCTTCGCTCTCCCCAGGGGAACCCCTAGTTTGTTCTCTGTGAGTCTGTTCCCTCTTTGTCCTATTTACTAGGTTGTTGTATTTTTTAGATTCCACATATAAGTGATAACATACAGTATTTGTCTTTCTCTGTCTGACTTCTTTCACTTACCTAATACCCTCCAGGGTCATCCATGTTGTTGCAAATGGCATTATTTCATTCCTTTTTATGGCTGATCAGTATTCCATTGTGTATACATATCACATCTTCCTTACCCATGTATATGCTGATGGACACTTAGGTTGCTTCTACACCTTGGCAATTGTAAATAATGCTGCTACGAACATTGGGATGCACTCATCTTTTCAAATTAGTGTTTTAATTTTTTTTAGAGATATATAGAATCATCAGATCTTGTCAGGGGTCATTATAGAAGGCTTCCCAGCAGAAGCAATAGAAGTAAGGATGACTGGAAGTTAGCCAGTGGGAGGAAAGTACAGGAAGTGGATGCAGAGGGACCCAGAGCAGAGGACCCAGAGAGAAAGAGAAGCATATACCAGGTTCATTGGCAAGATTGTTTGGCTCTGTTGAAGAACTGAGCAAGTATGACAACATCCTCAAAGGTGAGTGAGCAGCAAGAAGTGGGGAGAGGAGCCTGGGACCAGATTCTGAGGGATTTTCAAAGTTACAATAAGAACTTTAGACTTTATCCCAACACTGTTAGGATGGTGCTGATGGTATTTAAGCAAGGGAGCACTATATTCAGATTGTACCTTTCAAAGACGCCCTTGTTACTCTGTGGGAAGCAGCTCAGATGAGAGTAGGGGTGGAAGAAGGTCAGTTATACACTAAAGCAGGCTTGAAATGCATGTTGAAAGCATGTAATTTCTTCCAATGTCTTCAAAGTTAATGAAAAGTGTGCATTTTGTCATGCCATATATCCTTGTTTGTTTAAGTATTTTTAAAATATTCTCAATTATTTACTACGGTTAACCTCATTAATTAAATAACAGATATGACATTTTCTCCTAGTTAGCAGAATTGGAATTTTGTTCAAAATGGCCATGTGACAAGCCCCAAATACAGAATCATAACTAGTCTAAGCCAACCGAGATAATTTTTATTTCTAATGTGTCATTATCCCTACAAGTAGGGATGAAATCCTGTCCAATTCTGGGAGTCAAGTGAAGTCTTTAGGAAAAGAATCTTGGAAAGCTTTTTCCTCCCCTAAAAAGGAAATAGAGGCAGCTGACACTGCTTGGCTAGTGCACACCCTTGGTCCCCGGAAGTACAGCAACCCCACTGCGACACCAACAGGGCAAGAAACAGGACAAAAGCTGACATGCAACGGATGGCTGATGGATGGCTGCTCGGGATGAAAAGACAGAAATTGTTAAGACTCCCTAAAAGCACCAAATGTCTAATGCTAGGGATTTTATTTAAGTAAATTACATTCCTAATTGTGTACATCACTGTTTCTTTTACTTGCAGCCAATGGTATTCCTAAATGATTTACTAACCCTCAAGTAGAAGAAATGTTTCACTAAAATATATCCAACTTTATCATAAGGTTGCAGGCAATACCAAGCACTCCAGGCCAGGACTCCAGGGAACACAGACACCTGATCCAGAGAAGCACAGCCTTGGGCTAACACCACATCATATGACTTCATTCTTACATTTGAGCCCAGAATTCTTTTCTTTGCTTAGTTTCAACAAAGTTGCAGTTTAGGCTCTAAAGACCAATGAAATTCTTTTATCCTGTGTTTGCCTTGGCCCTCTGGTTTGGAAATGGCCATGACACTCTCTTAGACACAAAGTGCTTTTACACTGAAGATAAGAGGTAGTAAATCAGCACAAAGAATATTTATTATTTTCAGATTTTTTCTATGTGTTTCCTTTGGGGCTAATGTACTTTTGTTTAAGAGCCTCTGAGTTGCCTGATGCATCAGCTTTCACTAAAAAGTTACGTAAGAAAAGACAAAGAGACAGATGTCGTCTCAGCCTGACCCCCCCCCTCACAGTGTTGACAAGAGAACAGTGCACTTTCATGTAGTGGATGGTCCAAAAGACAGCAGGGAAGATGGGTCTTCTCCTGCACCTCTTCAATTAGAACCATCTTCCACTGCCCAGCAGCCCCAAGGGTAAGTGCCAGTTGGACGGCCTGGGTATGATTCTTTGATAGCTATTTATGAGCAAATACTGCATTTTGCCAGACTCTAGACAATTCATCTATTTCTCTAGTAGTTAATGACAGAAGTATGGCCATTAGGAGAAAAGAGGCCATTGTGTGATAAATGCAGAAACGCTCTGGCTTCATGTGATTTATTACAGATGAATGTGAGAAGGAATATAAAAACTATTCCATTAATTTCATTTCCACTTTCGTGGTTATGTGGGCTTAGCTGCCTTGAAAATTATCTCCTCATTCTCTCAGGAGAGAGATTTGCAAAACTACAAAATGGCTGGATGTGTTTTAGCATAAGCGATGGAATCATCCTTATGAAGCAAGCTCTCTTAGCTTCCCCAGCCCCAACTCCTATAATGATTTTTGGGCAGTGAAACATAAGTGTTTGGGGCCTTCTCTAATTCTATGTATTCCCAGTCTAATAACAGTGTCATTATCCCGTCCCACTAATTATACCTAGGTTATCACTTCATTCATTCATATTTAAGTCCATCTGTTCCTTGAAGGAGCTCAGTAATGTCTATACATGGCAACAGTAATATCCTGGTTATGTTTTCATATCAGGAAAGCTCTTTTTAATGACTTCACTGAATTTCAACACCCAAAATTTATAAACTAGACATTTAGAAGTCATTTTAAATTTACGTCAATTTTACCACTTCCCAAAGCTGCCTTTCAAGCCAGAAATTCCCAGTCACATTGCAAGTTCTCACTCTATTTCAGCATGACTGGCATAGAAGCATTCTATACTAAGCAAAAAGGCAATAATATCAGCTTAAATTGATTGGTTTCTTGCTATAAGCCCAGCACTGTTTCAAGATTTCTACAGACACCTCACCATCTGCACAACTCTTTGTGGTAGAGATGATTATTAGTGTCTCCAATATGCACAAAATAATAACCAAGAGTTTAAGTTGCCTAAGATCATCCATCTGGTAAGTGGTAGAGCCTTGATCCAGACTCAGGTGTTTAGACCCAGAGTCTGGGCTTTCAACTGCAATACTGTGCCGCCTCAGGTATTTTCATGAAAAGCTATGTCTTGAAATCCATTAATTATTAACCCTGTATTTTCTGTGGCTATTTTGAAGAACAGATGGAATTAGTAGTGGAGCAGATTTTGGTGATAAGCCCAGCATCTTTTTTTTTTTTTTTTGCCTTTCAAAATAATTATTTTGTTCAGGGATCCACTCTGTTCCCATGACTGTAATTCCATCTTCATCTCCAGAAGTGATCCTTGATTGTTCTAAGCAAACTGTAGTCCTCCTGGTCTCCTTGACAGTGACTGGATTTCAAACTTGAGCCAATCTGCTCTGGAAATTCTTCTGGTAATCATCATCGGTCCGGGTGGGCTGAGTATGTAAGGCCATCTAATAAGACTGAAGAACATTTATCCTATAGTTAAGGAGATGGGTTATCTCTCTCCTACTAAAACAAAGCAGAACCTTGACCAACTTATGACCATGAAGAGAGCCATGCTAAGAACAAACTGACATAGAGGAAGAAGGAGTCAAGAGGACAGCATGAAAACAGCCAAATCCCTCCTCACTGAAGCCTGATCACACACCTCTTTCCAGAAGATAAATTTCCTTTCAACTTAAGTCAACTTGAGTCATAATTTCTTTATAGCCGAATGCATCCTGACAACACAGACAGCCACGCAGTTGGTGTGATTTCAGGGGCACTGAATGGCAGGCTGCACCCACATATCTCACCCGCCTTCTGCTACAGCACCTGAGGTTCCTATAACTACAGTCACTGCTGTAATAATGCTGATTGCCAGCACTGTCAAAGTAACACTTTATTTGAGGGGAATACTGAAGTGCATCAGGTTCAAACGCTAGTTCACGGTAACCTGGCCTTGCTTGCGCCCCACCTCCCACATTCTCCAACCTCACTGCACCCCATCTCTCCCTGACACCTGCACTCCTGCCACAGAGCCGTTCTCTCAAGTCTTCCAACTTCCCATGCTCTCCTCTGCCTCAGGCCCTTTGCTGCTACCACCCCTCCCCTCTACGCATACACACATGCGCGCGCGCGCACACACACACACCCTTGGTTGTTCTGAGTTCAGCTTAGTTAACATTCTGCAGGGAAACCTTTCTCTGGTCTCTTGTGTAGATCTGGTCTCCCTGTGAACCAATCCCCGGGCGACACTGTGGCAGAGACCATGAGTTGTTTCCCTGTATCTATGCTTTCTTTCTTACTCCAAAGTAGAACCCCAGATTTTCAGCTGAGCACATAGCTCAGCAAAATACAGACTGCATGTTCTGCCTCCTTTTCATCTAGGGGTGGTCACAGCTCAAATGTTACAGCCAATGCTATTGGGGCCTGGTCCACGTCCCTTCAGCAGTCACCATTCCAGTACATTCTAACTTCATCTTACCGCAACCACTGGATACTCACTGCCTTGGGGGCATGTGGCTGGCTGGAAATTCTGGCAAGTTGTAAGTCAGAAACAGCCTTAAGTCCATAAAAGACTGGCACAGGAGTATAAACAGCTCAGTCTCCTCCCCTGGTGGGCGGTGTACCTATGAAGCGTGTTCTGTATTATCTCTTAGAGTCCCCAGTGGGTGAAGCCTCAGTGGTCCACAGTGGTGATCTGTTCTACAGCATGGTCATCATTAGCTTCCTTCCCTTACTACCCACAACCCTGACAATTCTTCCTGGGATTATCTCCCAAATAAACGACTTATACTTAAGCCCTTGACTCAAGATTTGTGTTTAGAGAAACCCAGCCTAAGACATAGTACTTTCTTCCCCCTAAAGGTGTCCTTCATCTTCCCAAACTAAATGCTGTCACCTAACTTTTCTAAACCTATTTTAAGTCATTTTGTCTGTCCTGTGACATTTTCATTGTTCCCCACAGCACTGACTCATACCTCAGTTAGAGTCTAAATTCTCTGCATATCAAATTAAAAGCTCAAGTTCTGGTGTCAGGCAAATTTCACATCCCAGCTCTCATACCATATCTCTCTGGATATATTTCCTCATCAGTAAAATAAAAATAATAGAGACACTTAAACTTTTGGTATTTTTATAAGGATTAAATTGGGTAATCCATGGAAGGCATTTAGCAAAATGCCTCATACAAGTTAAGACTCAGTAAATGTTGGCTACTACCATATTATTATTAGTATTACTAGTATTTGAACTAATCTTGGCATCTCCCACAGTGCACAGTAAAACATCCATTCAACATACAGTAAATACTAAATTGGTATTTGTTAACTAAATAACAACGTGGTGAAATAGAGCAGCACATTTTGTTTTCATAACCAGCATTGAGACTTGATTTGACCGTTGGATTTTTACAGCACATACAACAGAAGTGCTGCTAAACCACTCAATCCTGAAGACTTTTCACAGATGTAAACAGAAACTACAAATGATCTTCCATCTGTTCCATGAGAAATATTCAGTACGTCATTTTCCTAAGAAGTTCAAAGGCACAAAAACATGTGTTAGATATCTGTCTTCTTTGATCTACTCAGGATATGCTTAAAGGGATATAGGAGCTATACTTTGCATTTCCACATGGACAGTGGATGTGGGAGCAATGCAGAAGCATCGTGTCTCATTCTCCCAGACATCCTCTGTGTCGTCCCAGAGTGAGCCTTATACATCAGATCTGACCAGGTTATTCCTCTGCCAAGATATCCTCAGGAACTCCCCGTATCCTACTCTAAAGTATGGCTTACAAGGTTGTCCATGCCAACTGCTCCAGCCACAGCATCCCAGCAGGGTAACTCTAGCCAAGCTAAACTTCTCATGACTCCTCTGAAGATGGCTTCCTACTTATACGCCATCGTCCATGCTGACTGCTCTGCCAGGAATGTCCTTTTCTATCCCCATTGTTTGGGGGGGAAGGGACTGGTAAATATCTACTTACGTTCCAAGACTCAGTTTACCTTACACCAAGAAGCTTTTCCTATCTCAAGATCCCCTACTCAAGGAAAACTGACCATTTCCTTTTATGCCTTTCCTTCAAAAGCTCTCTCAGGACTTATAATGCTGGGGGATACATGACTCATATCCCACATTGTCTAGAAGGCCCCCACCAGCAAGAAACTCAAACATACTTGGCATCCAAATCAAGGGATGGCCGTATTGTTTCCATGGGAGTCTTTTTCAAAACACTGTCCACTTTAGGTGGCCATCCCTAAGTCCTTCTCCCTTCATCACCTGAGGGGAGAGGCCACCTCAGAATCCACCCCTCTGCCCTTACCCAGGGTTACGGCTCCATCAAACCCCCTCCGTCTGAGAGCAGCAGGACCTCTACCCTCAGGCGTCCAAGGCTGGCAATGGCTGAGCCTCACAGGTAAAGACAAATTCTCTTTTGAACTATTGAGCAAGTTACTGAATGTTCCTGTGTCGTAGCTTCCTTAACTATAAATGCAATAATGTAAGTGCCTACTCCACAGAGTAGTTATGAGGCTCAATGAGGTAGTCAATGTAAAGCATTTGAAAGAGTACCTGATACATAAATGCTCGATAAGGCTAGTTCTTATTCGTTTTAATAATACTACTTTTATTATTAGTCATGTTAGAAGTAGGAGAAATAGTGACACCTCTCAAATGATAACTTGGAAGGGTTATTATACTAAAAGACCCTCCACCTCCACCAAGGAATAAGGATGGAGAAGGACGGAAAGGCAGAAGGGGGATGAGACTGTACTAAACCACACGTTTATTTGTCAGTATAAGCATCCTTTTCCTTCCCTCCACGCTGCCAGTAAACTGTGAGCTTCCTAAAGGAAGGGTCTATGTCTGCTCCCAGGTGTGTCTGTAGCAATTCAGATCCAGGGTGAGCGCTCAGTAAATGCTTGCTTTATTTCAGAGGGACACTTGGACAATGACCTGTGTCCACCTAGCAATGGCACTATTTGACAAATTCCAGGATAAATAAAGGCTGAAGGCCCCAGTCACACACGGATTAGAGGTTACGTGTCACACCCTTTCAGGCTAGTGTGTTATTCCTATTGCCCATTTTCACAGAAGCGCATGTTAAGAACTTCACTAACCAACAAGAAGCAGATTTCATCATGGGTCTGCAAAACCTCAGCTCGACTCTTCCATGACCAGCTTCACTTTTGATTTTGGTACCTGGAAGAGTATCTGGTACAAAGCAGGTGCTCAAAACAGGTATTTCTTGAATGGGTCTATAGCAGACACTATGCGCTCTACAAGAGTTGCAAACAAGAAAGTCAGGAAAGGAGGAGCAATCTGACTTACAGAAATGGGGTGTTTTCAAAGTGATTATGCATACCCCAGACCTACAGGGAAGGGCTGAGAACTAGCTAGGGCTGTAGCTCCAGAGAAAACACACATGTGCGCCGCTGTAGGTGCCAGGGGCAATTTCCAACTCTAATTCTTTTCTAAAATATGTTAATTTATCTCTGTACATTTACCTTTTTCTTTCTTTAAGAAGAACTTTAAATGCACACATAGGACTTTATGAGAAAAAGCAGAGATAGCAAAATTTATCTTCTCTACAGTTGGAAAAATAATGAAATAACTGCAAAACACCCCCTCCATAAAATACTTTTATGAGCAAATGCAAACATTTATTACAGAACCAGGAATTTTGAGAGGAGAAGCGGAAAAGCTTTTAAATCAAATCTGGCACTCTTGCCTCTGATTCATCCCCTGACAGAGCAATGTGATGTACTACAGAAAAGGAGGCAGAGCAATACAGAGGCTCATTCAGAAGCTACTGGGAAGGGGAGGGGATAGCTCAGTGGTAGAGGGCGTGCTTAGCATGCATGAGGTCCTGGGTTCAATCCCCAGCACCTCCACTAAACAAAACAAACCTAACTGCCTACCCTCCAAAAAAAGAAAACAAAACAGAAGCTACTGGGAGACTCTGCAAGCATTTCAGAGACTACGATATTGATAAAGAAGGAAAGAATACTAAGAATGTGAGACCACCGGAACCAGGTAAAGACAGGTGGATTTCTTCTCATTCAGTTGGGGGAATTTAGCGTCATGACCTGAATCGACCACATAACTCCACACCAGACTTTGCCTCTTCTTTTTCACTCTCTTTTTTCAACTTTCTGTGATTTTTGGGTAAAATGGGAGTAAGGGCTGAGTGGTAGGAAGATTCTGGAAGAAGAGGGTGGTAAATAGTCTTAGTTCTGAGAACAGTGGTGAATCATTAAAAGTGTGTTAGCAGAAAGGCTACACAAAAGCAAAGCTGTGCCTTTGGAACATTCCTGGACCAGCAGTGGACCCAAAAGATTGAAGGAAAGAGAAATTGAAAGGGATGGATTTAACAGACATCAAGAAAGGGAAGTTGGCAGGGGTTGGTGAACAATCGGTGTAGGTTGGAGAAGGAAGAGTTATGGGTTTATGCACTTGAATGGCAGCAATGATCAGGTATAGAACTTACCTATATAACTCATATATCAGGGTTCACTGCAGATCACTTTTGTTATTTAAGAAGCTATTGGTACAGCAAGAAGTCAACTTGAAAGACAAAGAATTAGACACATTTCCTTCAAGGGGAAAATGGAGAGTAGGGAAGTGAGAAGATAATTTAACTTACATGAGAGAAAAAGAATTTTTTATTGAAAGAAATAGCTGGCAATAGCGTTTGTCAATATGATTAAAAAAACACATTCAACTCAGTGAAGCAAAAACTTACGTATTAACAACCATTTAAAGTCATAGTACAGATTTATTTTAAATTGTCACTTTCAGTGTCAAACAGAAATACTTCTGCCATTGGGGACATTATCTTGAAGATTGTGTTAAATCTCTATAAATTAAAATTTGTGTATAACTGTCATATTTTTAGAGAGCTTAAGGCCCCTAAGAATATTACTTTTAAATTAGGATATGATTACAGGCCCATTCATCTTGTATAATTCCATCCCATCATCATCTTTCTGGTGGTGTTCCTCATCTCAAATTCTGGCAGACATCTTTTGAGGTACCTCCCCAGCTATGTACAAGTTTTCTGATAACTACTCTCGCCTCCATCAAATAAATGAACACACTGTGTGTGTCAAGTGACTCCACCTCTTGGTCACAGCTGATTGGACTAGAAGTAGTCAGATGACCCGTGTGGAGCCAGTCAGGTATTTTCTCCTGATATTGGGCACTTGGGTCAAGACAGATTGGAACATTTGGCTACTGAAAGGGACTTATAAAAAGATGTGGATTCAGTGTCCAAAGGAACCATCTGGAGGTGTGGAACTAGCTGTGACGGTTCATTTTGCAAATGAAGAAAAACAAGCCTTTCTTCTTCTGAAAGAAAATGTTGAAAATAGAAAAGAGACAGAGAGCTTATATCTCCAAAGGAAGATGAAGGATGAAGCAGCTCTGGCTCCTGGTGGCATTCCAGCATTGCAGGAGAGCAAAGTGCACATACTCTCCATGCTTGAATTCTGTGAGAAGTCCCTGAATCACAGCCAACACCTGAATGTTAGACCCAAGGGACAGAACTTACCAAATAAAGTCTTTGCAACAATATATGGTGTAGTTTTAGGGTAGCATATGGAGGTATTCAAGTCTTGATAAGCACCTCTCTTTGACTCTAGTAATCTTCCCCGTTTGGTTTTCTGATGCCCTGCTCCTCTGAACTCCTAGTCTTCATGCCATAAACCACTACATTTGCATATTTTCCATAGTGTAAGTCAACTCTCTTATGCCTACTGGTGATAAGAACTTCTGTGTGTTAGTTAACTTGACTCTTTCTAACAAGTGGAATGATCTAATGCACAAGGTGCAATGGGGATCGATGCTTTCCTAGGATCACTAGCCTACATTCTGGTGTAGAAATCACTACTCATCTAGTCAGATTAGCAAGTCAACAACATGAAAATATGATTTGCACTAATTCTTTCTACCTCTTCACTCTTGCAGCTAACATATCACCCTATGTGTATCATTAAACCAGCCATAAAATATAAAGTATCCTCTTCTTTCATCTATTTACACATAAACTGCATCTTTCCGGCAACACCCTCAGCAATTTACTGACCTTTGTTGAATCACAAAATTAGGTAATGATTGTGGGAGGTTCTTGTCTAAAGTTATTTATTACTTTCATTCTTCTCAACCGAACTGACGAAGTTGCTCCTTACAATGGTGTGAGGTTTCGATGTATTTTTATGCCTGTGATTGTGCATTTTTATTCTTGTTTAAAATTTTCCAGCCAATCTCTTTGTCCTCCTTGACATTAAAACTGAGGGAAAAGTCCTTGAAAAAGCTGCTCCCATTATTTCTGGTCTCCTGGTTTTGATAGCCTGGTGGTTATATAATCTTTCTAATATTTTGAGATGCATAATGCATCAAGCTCTCTGGCTGCCAAAGGAGCATCAGAGACAGATGGGATGTGTAATGAGACTGAGGCGGTTGAGACAGATCTTTCTCAAAGCTGGCTGGTGGGATGGTGAACTTACATCAGCATTATCTGAGCTCTTCAAAGAATGCCCTGAACTGAGAACTGGGGAATCTGGAAAAGAGTCCTCAAGCCTGGTGGCACTGCTTATTCAACACACGGGGGCCCTACCAGGCTGGAGCCAATGCTGACCCTGTGTTAAGTAGTTTGGAAGGAAGTCCAGAGTCCTGCGGAATTACCTGCCTCTCACATTCTCAGTGCCTTCTCCTGAAGTATTAAACACAGGCATTCAGATCATTTGCTTGTATCACACTCACCAAACTAAACAGAACAAGACCTGCCCCTTCGCTGAACGTCTGGGTCAGACTGGAGCCTGAGGAGCCAGTCAGAATACGGCGGCATCCTAGCTACCTGGGAACCCAAAGACGTGCTGGGAAAACCAAAGAAGAAGAGAGGGAAGGAGAGAGGAGAGAGAGGATAAATGTGAAGTGCAAGAGGGGAAGGGTAAGCAGAAGGAAGGGAGATGAGGAAAGGGGCATGGAAGCAGGGAGAAGAGGAAAGAGGGAAATTGGCAGGAGAGTTTAACACAGGAAATGGGGAGAAGAAAAAGGTGGAACTAGGGAAGAAATAAGAGAGGAGAAAGAAGGAAGGCACAGAGATGAAAAAATAAACAAGGAGGGTAAAAAAGTTAAGGAGGGAGGGAGGATGTAAGGAAGTAGAAGCAAAAACAGGGAAAGGAGTGGGAAAACAGAGGGAGGAAGTAAAGGGTCAGTCTATGTAAGGCAGCAGGTCTGTGTTCCAGGTGCCCTCGGGACTAACCAGAGGAAGAGAGGAGGGGGACGTATCCTAAGTCCCTCCGACCTGCACCTGCAGGTTGATCAAAGAGAGACACCTGTGACGCCAGGTGATTTTGAAAAAAGGTGGAAGGAAGACTATGTAATGATAAGATAGTGAGATCACTGGCCCCTTTCTCCCCCAAAGCATGTACCCATGTTCTCAACCAAGATATGTCTACCATCCAGGCTCTTCAGAACGGTTGGGGCCGATGACAGATGTCAGCATTAGTTATCCCCCAGGACCAGGGCATTAAACAGTCTAGCCATTGCCTAGGCAATGTCTAAGGAACACAGGAGGAGTCAACTTGGTTCTGCATGAGACTTCCGCAGAGAAAGGAGGTGGTGCGCTCATCACAGTAGTACCACCTCATGACACAAAGATCAGTCTCCTTTCTACAATGCTTCCCTCTGCTTCTATCATCCAGTGCATGAGCTCATTCATCCCTGGTCAATCTTCCTCAGTGTTGTAACAACCAGTATTTCTCCTACTGGAATACTTCAGGCTAAGGCTTGATCAGGGAAGCGTGGGGTCTTTATTGGACCAACTTTTATTTAACTTACTTAGGAAAGAAAAGCTTAGTAATAACACTAGGAACCAAAATGTTCTTGAGGCCAAGACGTGTTAATCAGTGCAAAGTCATTCTTTTTGCTATTTTATTATAGTTACAGCACTTGGTTCATAAACTGACTTAATCATTTTTCTCCTTTCTTCATTTCCCAGGGATGTAGAGTGGGTGATGTGTGTGCCACACCCAGAGTCTCTTTATTGGGCTCAGGTACCATCCGCCATCTGTTCTGCGTATTGGATCTCAGCTGCCCCCTTCTCCAAATCTCCAAAACAAAAATTGTCCTTGGCCAGCGGAGCCAGCAACCTTGGGAGATGGTCCTCCTCTTCCCACTTGCTGTCACTCCCTCATTAACTGACATGGGGGTACAAAGCGGGGCCCCGTTTCATACTGTAGAGTTCCTGGGATCCAGCTAAGCTACACTTACCCTGAAATCATATTTTTGCCTCACTTTTTCCTTCACTCCCATTCTCTCAAGCGAGTAGACCACTTGCACAAGGTTTCCCCCAGCTCAGCCTCTGCTTCTGGAGACTCTGAGCTAAAACAGGGAGACTGCCACCAACAAAACTGCACTCCCAGGGGCAGGGCGTTCCAGAAAGACTCAGCAGCAGCATCCTAGTGATGTCTACCTCCCAAACCATCCGCACGTCTAGGAAATGGTATTCCATGAACTGCCGCTGCCTCAATAGGATCTGAGCCAAAATACTTGAGTTGGAAGCTCTGTGCAGACCCCTCTAAGGGTGAATAAGTTCACTTGCATATTGTCAGGGGAAAAGGGTACTTTCAAAGAATACTTTCTCAAGTTTTCTTTTGGTCAGTTCCTATTTGCTTGGTTTAGAAAATATAGCACTCAGGTTGCAACAATATGAATGCATAACCTCTGGGTTGAATAGAAAAGCAAAGTACCCCAAACTACTTAATATAACCCTTGTGGTGATAACAAAGTCCCTCTCTCAGCATTTTACTGTTTACTGACTACATTTTATTTCTGCTTCAATAAGAAGCTGTCAAATACTCTGAGAATTTCACAAATTCACTTTACCCTACTGACTACACTTTGCCATAAATTAATTACTGCAAGTGCATAATATTTATTTCTGCCCAAGGCAGTCTGCACTGGTATGTCTTATTAGCATTCATTGAGGAATATAAAAATAAAGAGTATAGTTGGCATAAAAAAAGTGTTAATGCCTTCACATTTCCAATGCTGAGGCTTAAAAATAATTTTCCTACTTTATTTCTTTGCTGAGTTTGTGTCGTGGGTACCAGCTTCCCATCTTCAAATTGACTGTACAGGACAAATGCAATTCAGGGGTAATTCAAGCTGTGTCACCCATTAAACACTCATAAAGTAAAACAGTGCAGACGTTTGGTAAGTTTGAAACTAGTTTACAGTTATTTCTATAAGCTAACACTCTACAGTGTAACGTCACAGAGAGCAAGAGGCATAGCTGTTTTTTTTTAACCTGATTCATATTTTTGTCCCTAACAAAATATTCTTTAGTGATTTGCAAATAACAAGGTATCATTAAATGCTTGTTGAATGGTTGAATGAACTTGAAGCCATAAGATACAGAGAAAAAGAATCACTGTTTGGTGCCTGGATAATAGATTTGGCTGCTGGTACAACATGCTCAAAAAAATGTTAGCTACTTACTTGGTCTTTGTTTATCTTCTCTGAAGTACCGGGGAGTCTGAAACCTGCCTTGCCAATCTAAATACCATAACTACAAGTTCGACGTCACTGATCAACTGCTTGAGGAAACGCATTGGTGGAATCGGGTGTTGCTCAGGGAAGTGGTCCTATTTCAAACTCTTCTGTAAAGCACATTTCCATGAACATTAACTTCAACAGCCAAAACAAAACTAGGTCTTCCTGTACAAAATAAAGTAAAGCATGTTGCTGCACTTCGCTCCTCGAAGTGTGATTCATGAGCAGCGTCAGTGGCATCACCCTCCAACATCAGCACCAGGGTCTCTGTCACAGCCCTGCCCTCAGGGTGCTCGATCTTGCTTCACCTCTCCACACAGAAACAGTAAGTGCAGAAGAACGTGCGTTTCGCCAGGGACAGTCCTGAGCCAGTGACTGCGGAGCTTCCCACGGGACAGAGCCAAAGGGGCACCCCATGGGATTTTACTTGATCCCACATTTCTGTTTGGTCTTCCTCCCTTGATGGTTCTATTTCTTTGCTCCCTTATCATCCCCTCCCCCCAGAATAATTCCAAAGAAGTCATTTTCTCACAAATTCTCACTTAGGGGTATGTTTCTGAGGATCACAACCGAAGATACATAGCTATCAGAATTATGCTGGGAAATGTTTAACGAACAGTTCTCTGGGGGGGAGGGAATCTCTGATTTTTAGTTCTTGTTTTGCCATGGGTTAAGTACTCCCACCATTACAGACCCATTACAGATTTCACACTATAAATATGAGGTCATGGTATTAGGAAGAGAGGCTCACAGTCTGCTCTCCCAAGCCAGTATGAACTAGTTCTGGGATATGCCTGCATATATTCACAGCCTTCATTTAAAATCAATCAATCATCTTTACCAAGGCTTCCCTGAAGAGGAACTATGGTAGAATAGCATTACAGAACACAAAGCAAAACTTCCAAAATATCCACCTGTCTAAAAAATCATGTGGCACAAAAGAGACTCCAAGTCATTCATTCAACATGTATGAAGCAATCACTGTGTGCCCATCAGTGTTGTAGGGGCAGAAATAAAGCTCAGGAAGGCCTGCATGATTCCAGTCTATAAGAAGTTTACGGTTTTGTGAGGGAAACAAACAGACAAAAAAAAATCAGTAGTTTCTCACTGTGATAAATACTATATATGAAGGAAAGAAGGAGTTAAGACAGAGTACTGAGTGTGTTTGGCAAAACTCACTTAAGACAGTTTCACCAATAAAGGTCCTTCTGAAGATCTGCCCCTTAAGCTGAGACCTAAAGCAGACAAAAGAACTTGCTTTGAAGGAGTGGGCATGAGCAGAGTCACAGCATGAAAAAATGCCTGGAGAAAAGAAAGAGCCTGGAATCGAGGAACTGACCGAAAAACATGGCTACTGGAGCAGATTATGGGGGGAGGAGATGGAAAATGAGATTGGGTGGTTAGTGCCGATAGCAGGTTGAGCCTTACAGGCACGGTTAGAAGTCCAGGTTTTATTCTAAATGCAAAGAACAGCTGTGACAGAGTACTGAGCAGGTGTGAGCAGAGTACTGATCTGAATTATGTTTTAAGGTGGTTCTGAATGTGTATAAAGTGGGTGGGACAGGAGTGGGAGCTGGGAGACCAGTTAGGAGGCAAGACGAGGCTCAGAAGAAAAATGCCTCTGATTTGGCAGCTACAGTCTAGACTTGGACAAGTGGATGAGTTGACAACATATTTTGGAGATGGAGTGGAGAGGATTTGCAAATGGACTGGAAGTGGCCACAGAAGAAAAGAAAATAAGGCAAAAGTGACTCTGGACCGGTGGCTTGAACAACTGGGAGCATGCAAGTTTCACCTTTTTTTTCTTCTGTGTCTTTTCCTAAAAGAACCAGTTCATTTGATTGTGTTGGTCACGCCTCCCTTTCTTACCTAAACTATAATTTCCAGAATTTTTCTTTTCCACTAAAGATGGCAAAAAGTTCCTTTAAAATCTGTATTATTTTAGATTCTCAGTTTCACCCAGGTTTCTCCATCCATATCCCTATTAATTCAATGAAATCTCACAAACAAAGCTGAGCATAATTGACAAAGAACTCTCAGTGGATACCCAGGGAAAGAGGGATTATCTATAAATACTCCCACACTACTCTTCTATCCTTGTCCTACTTAAAGAGGCCTGAATTTTTACAGGAAAGATTCACCATGCTTCTCAAACTGTAATTGTCCTCAGTATCACCTAGAACGTTTGTGAAAACATAGATGGCTAGACCTCAACTCCAAAGTTTCCAATTTAGTAAGTCTTGGGTAGAGTTCAAGCATTTGTATTTCTAGCAAGTTCGCAAATGATGGTGATGATGCTGATGATGGCCCAGTGTACCAATTTTGAGAATCACTGAGATATACTATCAAACTTGCATTCAGGAGTGCCCAAAATATACAAAGAGGGAGATGGTGCCATTAATGCATTATTTTTATGATTTAACTCTCAGTGTCATTCCTTCTCAAGGTCTTAAGTAGTGAATTCCTCAATCAGACTGTTGGCCGGAGTGCCCACCTGTGACTCTGTAAAATGAGAATTACAGCCTCTCAGAGAAGCACAACACTCTGGGCATAGAGGTAACTTCTCATGACAAGAGACAAAAACAGATGAGTTCATCAGGAAGCCCCTCATCTCCTCCGAGGCTCATCATTCCTACTTGAGGAGTTTAGACAGGCAGTTAACCTGCTGGAAAGATGGAAAATGAACTGGCTGTACCAATGTATTCATGCCAGAGGGGACCTTACATTAAAAAGAGGATGCTCATGTTTTATCATTAAAGACATCCAGGTTGTTCATTCAAGTATTTATGTTTTAATGCTGCATTTAGTGAGCCTGCTGGCTTTTCCATTCTAGGTGGGAAACAGCCACAATAAAATCATCATATGACTGTCCACTACCTTATAGTTTGTAAGGCCTTTAAGGGATAATATGTATTTTTTTAATCTCACATTTATCTGTTAAGATAGTAGTTATTTTCTCCATTTTGCAGATAAAGTAAAAGTTCGAAGAGATGAAAGGGTGTTGTGATTTCACAAAACAAAGCAGTAGCTTAACTGAGACTTAAATTCAGGTCTTTAACTCCTCATGCAATGATCTGACTCCATGAGAAACTGGAGACTTTATGGTTCCATGGCTCCATGAGTTCATGGAATTGACATCCAACTCATGACTCCACAAGTTGACAGAGAAAAGCCCTAATCCAGAGTTGGTATCTACACAGCCATTAAGTTGAACCCATCTTGTGAAATACTTTATTGAAGTCTGTACTATGAGGGACCAGTGCATCTGACTTGCTACTCACCAGCCTTCTAGGTACATTTTTTCTGACCAGCTAAGCCCATCGAGACTCTCAGCCCATTTGTGTTGACTACTGGGTATCGTTCTCTATTATCAAAAATTCAAATCCTGAATAGAGTCCACAAAAAAGTTATCAGGTTGAGGCCTATGAAATTGCCAAATTTTGACCATTTTTAACCTATGATTTCATATTATTTAGCCACAAATAACAGCAATTTCATCTGCATTTTCCATTAAGAATGATGTTCTAAAGAGGAACATGGCCTTAGGGACAGAAGCTCTGGGTTCCAGTTAGATTTTGCACATTAGCACTTCATGTCCGTGAGCCTCAGTTTCCTACCTGTTAAGACCAGAGTGATTACAATAATGCCTGAACCATAGCGTCTTTGAGAGAATGATGTGACAGCATTCCATTCAGCCAAGATTTATCAAACATCTACCTGGTTCCAGGTACAGTGCTAAGCGCTGAAGATGCAGAAATGAACAAGACAAGATGGAGTCTGTGCCCCCAGGGGGCACAGTTTAGTGAAAGAAGCAAATGGGTAAATCAGCTGTGGCAAAGCAGTTCAGGAAGTCATAACAGAAATACAGTGGAAACAGAGAAGGTGGTAGCCAGCTTTATCTGGGATCAGGGTGGGGATTAGATGATTCAGACATGCGGAGCCAGAAGACTATCGGATCAGTGCTATCTAGAATCTGCCGGGAAGCTTTTGGAAAATACCGGTGGCCTGCTGCCCCTTGTGTACTGTGCTCAGCTCGGTCGGGGGAGGTGGGCCAGGCTCACCCACAGGCGAAACAGGTGTTGTAAACTGAAAGGGCTACACTCTCTTGAGACAATAGTATTTTATTTCAAAAAAAATTTTTTATTGAAGTACAGATGATTTTTTTGACACTTTTTTTTGGTTTGTTTTGGGGGAAAATAATTAGGTTTGCTTATTTATTTCTTGATGGAGGTACTGGGGATTGAACCCTGGACCTCATGTATGTTGAGCATGCACTCTACCACTGGGCTATACCCTCCTCCTAGTATTTTAAATTAAAAAGAGGCAAAGAAAATAGGAAAAGGTCACCATTTCTACTGGAAGTATTTATAGACAAAAGTACTGGCTCAATTTGACTTAAGGGTAAAATAGGAAATAAACTTTGGAAATGGGACCACTGCCTCATTTCTCTATTCATGGGCAACAATGATTACTACTGAACCATTTCAAGTTTGGGGGTTTATTTTGGGGAGAAAAGAAAGATACCAGCCATATCTCCCTTGTAGGCATTAGGTAAGGTTTGGTCTGCTGCTATAATGAATCATTATCAGTAAAAACAGCTGGATATCGGTGCAGCTCTAGGGGAGAAACTTTGGATAAGGTCAAAATGTATAATGTTCTGAGCTAGGGATACTGCCTGCACAATACTTATAGTTTGGACAGTATATGGGGCATCCAGAGGCCAGTAAGCTTTCCTTGTTGGTCATCACCTGGGTCCAGGGAAGCCCTGATGCTTCCTCAGATCCGCATGCAGTGCCTGGGCCAGGAGCCACCAGACAGATCTAGAAGGACCAGGGTCTAAAAGGATGGGTTCTCTGCCTCTCCTGTCCATTAGCCAGGAACAGTGGCTGCTTCTCGACTCTACATTCATTCACCCTTCATCTGGGGGGAAGCATTAATTTTCCTTTGCAGAACTAGTACTCCCAAATAGTCAACTCTTGTCATTTGGATGGAAGTGAATCCAAGGCCAGCTACAAGGAGGGCAGACACCCATGCTCCCAACCAGGCCAATTACGAAATTTCACCCCCGTTAGCCATAGCAGAACCAAGAAGAAGGATATTCGCTCATGACTGGGACCATGTAGAGCGATGATCAGCAAAATTTTTCTGTAAAGGGTCAGACAGTAAGTGCTTTTGGCTTTGTGGGCTGCATATTCCCTGTGGCAACTCCCCAGCTCTGCCTTTGCAGTATGAAAACAGCCACAGACAGTATGGAACTCAATAGCTGGGGATGCACTCAATAAAATTTTCTTAATAAAAATGGTGGTGGACCAAATTTGCTGCTCTCTGATACAGAGCCTTGAACCTGAAGGACAGCTACAGCACAAGTTTCAGATTAGGTGGATGAGGCAGGAATGGAAAATCCATGCTAGGGAGCAGCTCAGCCTCCTCCCAACCCATGCAGACATCACAAATCAATCACAGAGTACACTGGGGATGGGGCAATATGCTGGAAAGCTGCATCCTCAGATCAGTGCTATCACTGTTCCCTCTACATCTCACCTCTTGAGCTATTTCTTCTTTTATTTATGGACTTCAAGCGCCTTATCATTGAAGTATAATTAAAGGAGCAATTACTCATGGAGAAAGAGAGAGCAGGAAGATATAAAATCCTAAAATGGGAAGAAAACAAAACAAAAACAAACAAAAACAAACTTGAGGTAATGGAGAGGTCCAGCCAAGGCTGGATCCTAAAAGACTGAGAATTCTCTCTCTCTCCCTCCTGCCTCCTCTCTCTATCCCTCTCTCTCTCTCTCTCTCTCTCTCTCTCTCTCTCTCTCTCTCTCTCTCTCTCTCTCTCTCTCTCTCACTTTCTCTCTCTCTCTCTTTCTTGAAAACCTTCATGGCTGGAAGCAAGTGGTGGGATATGTAAGTGAGGACTGGCATTTCAACACTTTAATACTTTTAGAAAATTATCATACAGGTGGAAATTTGAAATTAGCTTGAAAGAGAAACTGTGCCTTTATTTTGGGAAAATCACTCTGATGTGGCTTTTAGTTGTGCAAAAGTGAAGCAGAGAGTTTTGGAATGAAGACATAGAAGGCAAAGTCAGTCTAAAGTTCTCTGAACCAGACAGTAAACATGTTTATTTCATTGTGTCAACATTTTACAGACGATGCTTTCTCTGGGATGTATTCCTTCTTTTATTTCATGCACTGTCCCTAAAAATGAGTGTTTATTATTGGAAGCTGTCTGTGTTCCTATTTATACAAAAGTCACAGAAAAGAAGCAATGATCAAGGCAGTGTGTCAGCAAATTAGCTAGAAGGACTTGAAGGAGCCGGATTAATGATGCCAACCCCAGTTCAACTACTGTGTTAGCACCTTGTCGTCTTCTATGGCTGTTCTGCTAGCAGTGTGCATCTTGAAGGGGCTCCTGGGGGAAAGCCAACAGAAGCTTTATATAGTTATTTTCCTGAGGAAAACAGGCATCCCAATCATCAGTGATCCTATGTCAGAGAGGTGAGACGGGACAGAGAGGACTTCAGGATTTAATCTGGGACTTCAGATGGGCAAGGGTAGTACAAGGTACTCCGGTTTAGAGAGATGAGCTAGGTTCTACGATATGATGGCAGACTGGAACTAGCAAGAGGGCCCTTGAATTAGTTTCCTAGGGTGTCACAAACTAGGCAGCTTAGAACAACAGAAATTTATTTTCCCATAGCTCTGGAGGCCAGAAGTTCAAAACCAAGGTGTCAGCCAAGTCAGGCTTCCTCTAAAAATCTGTAGGGAGAATCCTTCTTTGCCCCTTCATAGCTTTCGGTATGACCCCCAGTCCTTGGCTCACAGCTGCATCACTTTTATCACTGGCTCTGTCCTCACATCTCTGTGCCTCTTTCTTATAAAGACATTAATCATGAATTAAGGAGTCCTTGTCACTCCCGTATCACCTCATTTTAACCAGTTAACATCTACAAGACCCTATTCCCAAACAAGGTCACAGTTAGGTACCAGGGATCAGGACGTCAACATATCTTTGGGGGTCGTGATTCAACTCATAACAGACCCACCGAATAGGTCTTCCACAGGGGGCCTTGGCCTATGAACCCTAAGATCGGCTACACCTAGTATTCATTTCTTGTCTTCCACTATTTCAAAGCCTTCATTGCCTTGTATTACTTACCCCTATATTGAATTAAAGAGGCTGTGCCCAGGGCCAGGCTTAGATACAGAAGGAATTCCAAGCCTGAGTGGACCCTCCTGAGACCATACGATGCAACCAGCAGAAGGGGAGAGGTGTGATCTAGAGTCAGTTGATAGGAGGAGCCAATGGAATGACTTTTTGGAATATTCCAGCATTCTCTGCAGATGCCTACAGATACCTGAGGACTCACATCTTCTCCAGACAGAGCCTTCCACAGTCAGACATGATGTGGACTCACTCCTTCATTTTGGTGTCACAACGAAGGAGTTTCACTTTATTCTCTAGCAGAGGCTGGTGGAGTCTGGGCTGCTTGGGATACACTAACATCTGGTGCTGTCAGGCTTGGAGAAAGCAAGCAAACGAGCAAGCTTGGACAAGAGGGACAAGGGGGAGCTCACAGTCCTTCTCCTTCTTCTCCTTTAACTGACTACATGTTTCCAAACTTCACAATAGTTAATGGGAAAAAAGGCCTTGAGAGTCCACAACACAGAAAACTAGCCCAGCGCATTTGGGAAGAAGCCAAAAGGATGATGGCCATTCCCCAGGAAAGCAATGTGAGCCAAAGGTTAAGTGTTTTCCACCCAACTGTTCAACAAATCCAGCAAGGAAACTAGATTTAATGGCAGTTAATGGCATTTTCTAAATGCCTTAATTACTTGGGTTTTTGGTTATTAGTTAATGAGCTGGAAACATGAGATAAGACGGTATTAACTCATGAGCAATCTGAATAATTCAGTTAACATAACTAGGCAAGATGTTGCTGGAACCCTGTTGTGACAAATAAAAACAAAATCTCTTCGATAAAAAATTCCAAGGAAAATAAATGGCCTTCTGTCCTCTCCAAACTGTACTGAAGTAACTCAAAAATGTTTACTTTTTAGTCCCAATCTTCCTTGTCCTGACTAAAATCTATGAAATAGGAGAATTAAAGGGCAAACAAATTAAATAAGCATATTTCTCTGTCTTTGATTAGCCAGAAGTTTCCTCACTCCTACGGACATGCACAGAGCCCAGTGAAAAAAAACGTAGATGTAAAGAGCATTGGAGTGAGGTTTTTCCAATGATTAAGTTAAATTCAGCACCTGAGGTGACCAACTCTGGTTTAAAATGCCTGCTAGAAGATGAAAGAGATCCACTCCCTGCCCTCAGAAAGCTCACAGTCTACCAAGGCATATGATTAATTCACAACTAATATTCCATGTGCAATATTATATAAGTACATAATCAGCGTAGAGATGGCTCTGATGAGAGAGAGAAAGATGAACTGGGCATGGACAGGTGAGGCTTGCAAAGACGGCTGCGCTCTAGAGAGGTCCAGAATTTGAACAGAAATAGCTGAACAGAGAAAGCGAAGCTGAAGAGAGCTCCAGATGGAAGAGCCTGGAAGAACAAAGGTAAAACTAACAGAGTAAAATTAAATTATTTATGAAGTTGGAAAGTTGAGAACAAGATGGAGGGTCTGGAATGGTTTGCAAGCAGTCAATGGGACCAAGGAAAAGTTTCAAGCAGAGACATAATCAGAGTAACAATTTTTTTAAATGTATCTTTTTTTTTTTTAAAGTAGATCGTTGTCTGTGGCTTTTAACTCAGTGGGTTGTGAGAAATGTTAATGAAGACGGGGTCACAGGATCAAGCCCATGCAGCTTCGCAGCAACCTCAAATCTAGGCCCACGGATCATATTCCTGCCCCTCCCCAGCCATTTCCACAAGGGGAACCCCAACAGCAGGCACTTTATTGTTGGCAGGTATGTTAGGAGAAGCAGCTGGATATCTGAGGGGCTTGAAAATGTAGAGAACGTCGAGATGGCCCAGGGAACTTGGAGCCAGCTTTTAATTATTTCTAAAAGCCAAATTTTGCAAGCTGAGGTTGGGAGTGCTACAAGCAAGAGTCAGGAGGTGTTATCATCTGTGCTTTTGGCCTGAACCCTGCTTCTTCTTTGACATTTTTCCTAGTTCCATTCAAACAGAATGGAAAGGAAGAGGGAGAGTCTGGGACCCAAGAATGTAGATACCTACATGTCAGAATCTGTCTCTGAACCCAGAGAAGCATCGCTAATTATTGGTGGGACTCCTTCCGCTAACCCTCAAGTATCCTTCGATCTGTTCGGGCTGCCGCCAACAAACTATTAGCACCGGCAAAGGAAACGAAGCCTAGCTGCCATCTCTGTTTCGGAACAGTGCAGCAGGATAGTCTGTTAACACTGGCTTTACGGGGACATAATCCTAATGGCTCACTCTTAAAGGCGGTGGCATCCATGTTTGATGATGGGCTTTCAGAAGGCGAGGCTAAAACCCCGCTCTGGCACAGTCAAGGCAAAAGTTAAAAGGAATAATCAAAGCATGAGTCCAAAAATCAGAGCTCAGAGTCAAAGGCACATGCTGTTCCTTCTGCTTGGAATACTCTTCCAGCCTCCCTTTCTTTGGCAAATCTCTACCATTCCTTCAGGTTTCAGCTTAGAAATTGTCTTTCCTGCTCTGACCCCCACCTATGAATTCAATCACACTTTCTGTTGCACTGACAGCATCCTAGATTTTCTCTATCATGGCAACCTTTACCATCAATGGAAATCATGTCGGTATTGTATAAACCCTCCAAGAAGGCATCACATTAGCCCAACTCAGACCTACAACTAGCACAGCAGATACCAGAGACAGAGAACAATAGAATCTGACCAGGTTAGTTCAGTCAAAGGCTACACAGGTAACTATGCAACAAAAAACCAGAAACGAGGCGACTTTGAAACAATGTCTGACCTCTTCCCATTTTTCTGCTACAGCAGAATCCCATTCTTTTCCCGGCTACAACCAATCCATGGTCTGGGCTTAAAGCCCCAATTTACCATCTCCACCGGCACCTGATATTTGCCCAGTGAATACAATCAGTAAAATGTTACTAGAACCCAGTTCGTTCTTACATAAAGCTGTATGTACTGTGGATCTAATTATAAACTGGACCTGAAAGAAACAATCTAATTTGGAAGAAAAAGCACAATTTTTAGAGTTTTTTTAAAAACTTGCTTTTTTTTCTAATTAGGAGAAAGGGCTTATAATCTTGTTCAAGTTACTTAGCCTTTTTGAGTTTCTGATTTATCCATTTGTAAAATACTTTGCATGCTTGTTGTGAGGATGAGGCATAACATTTATAAAAAACTGGCACAACATTTGACCCACAAGGGGTGCTGAAAGTAAAATTACTGGTGCTGATTTTTTAAAGTATTAATTTGGATTATATATATATATAATCTCTTTCAATTCTTATAATGTAGGCTCTGTCATCACCTCTATTGGTGATATCATCTCTATTGATGATAAAATTAAGATATCAAGAAGTTCCTTGACTTGATCCAAGGACTGAGGGGGAAGACCAAAACCCAGACCCAGACTGGCCTGATTCTACAGCCCACGGGGCCTGCTCCCCCCACCACTACAGAACCCAACCGCCAGGAGAGCTCTGACCCAGTCAGCTCATGGAGATCATGGAGCTTATGGGTGTACGGGCACACTCCCAAACTACAAAGGGTTTTTGGCAAATTCCAAATAACATCTCCATTTCCCATCTTCCCTGAGACAGCAGGTGAAAGCTGCAGCATGGAGCTTCTCACATGGCTCTTTGAAGGGAGCTCACTCACTGGGGCATCATACCTTTTTCTCCTCCTTCCCTCCATTCTGCTGTCCGGGACATGAACGTGATGGCTGGAGCTACAATGGTCATGAGGCAACCTTAAGGATAAAAGGCATACTAAGGATGGAGGGATAGGAAGCAAACAGGCCTGGGTCACTGATAAATGTGAAGCTGGTCATGACTGCCAACTATTGGTCATTTTTTTATGTGAGAGAGGAAAGGAAAAAAAAAGCCTCCTTTCTTATGTAAGCCACTGCTCTTTGAGTTTATCTACAGCTGAATTTAATCCCAACTAATACAGGCTTCCACAAAATTTTTCATTTTTAAGTTTCTCAGGCTCAGAGAGAAAGTGGCATGGAGACTCCAATCATATTTTCAAAGTTATAAAGCATAACCGAACTGGCGAGGTGCCCACAGGAATGGCCGGGGAGTACCAAAGTGATGGAGCCCACTGCCGCTGTGGCTCAGGAGCACTGCAAACAATGAAAGGAAAAACCTGACTCTGCTCTGGGGTACTCCAAATAGTCATCATTCTGCTCCCAAGGGGGAAGACTCTCAAAGACTGAAGCTTCTGGGATAAAAATTCATTTTTATCTCCTCAGAGATCACCTTACTAGGTTGGTCTTTTTGGGTTCCACCAGAGCACAAGGAACAAAAGGAGTCCATTGATTCTCACATTCTTACAAGGATATGATTCGAGAAGGTTCTAAGCGCCAAAGGTGACAGTGACAGAGGATGGACAACAATGTCTCCAGCAGGAGAGGGCTCGTACCGGTCCTCAGTCTGTGCCGGGCAGCCTTCTAAGTCCTGTACACCTGCTTACGTCACTGAATTCTCGCAACAGTGCCGCAGTGGTTGATCTCTCTTAAAAATCAGGCAACTAACATGTAGAAAGTTTTATAATGAGCTATTATTTACAGGAAAGAATGATTTCAAAGGAATAATGATAAAGCAATTCAGTTGAAACCCGTCTAATATGTGCAACTGTGGAAATAGAACATTATGACTGCCGTCTTTGAGAGAAAAAGAAGAGAAATTAGGAAATGAGAAATATATCTCTCTTTAATCAGGGAACTGACTTTAATTAAAGGAAGCTATGAAGTAAGTCTCCAGAATGTTAAAGTACTTTGTTTATTCTGGTTTTAATTTCCTTCTCTGTGCTGACAGAAAAGCCACAGGATTCATCACTTGTGACCTGGTGAAACAAAAAGCCTTGGTAAGGCAGAAAGGTCAACAAAGTGCTCCATCATCAAAGAGGTCCTCAGTGGTATCTGTCGGAACTTCAGTGCATAGAAGTAAGGAATTACTTCCAAATCATTATAATATATAATCTGTTTGAATGCATCTAAACGCATCACACTATTTAGACACCAGAGTCTTTGAAATACACCCTGCAAAACTATAAAAAGTGGCTAGTTTAGGATAGAATGGTAGCATATAACTTTAAGTTGTATTTTGCGTTAATTCAGATGTAAATGAATTTACAATAAACTCACATGTAAAAGTCATATTTCTTAAACATCCAGAACTAAGCTCCCTTTTTTCTTGAATATTATTCAAATTTCAGAATAGTTTTTGAGGTGGCATTCTTAATATTGATGTCTCCTTTTTGCCTGGATCAAATCTGGAAAAAAAAAAGTGTTTCTGAAGTGTAAACCTAAACCACGTGGCAAAGCTCATTTCTTCCACACAATGGAATATGACAGTGTGGAGCCTCCTTTTAAAGGAGACAGTAAATATACAAGGACTAACCTTTTGGAGACTAAAAGTACTCCTTTGAACTTTGAGCTACATGCAATTCAGACTTTTAGAAACAGGCCCTTGATTTTCATGGATCTTCAAAAACTGTTTCACATATGCTATTGTCTGGCTCCCACAACTACCCTACAGGAAAAGTGAGCTGGTGATTAGCCCCACTTCACAGATGGAAAGACCAAGTTAGCGAGAGTGGGAGTGAACAATACAGTGACAGCAGACAGCACTCCACTGAAAGGAAAACATCCTGATGTTTTGTTCTACGCCTGTTCAACAACACCAGAGTCCTCTTTGCTTTAGAAAAGGAAGAAGACAATGTTCGAAAGCATACTCCAAGCAGGGGCGTCCCCTCTTGATGCTGCCGTCTATGGGATGCTGAAAGGCATGTGTGCCCCAGAGCTCCCACCCACCGGTCGAGCCTAATGCCCGCACATCTCTCCACAGAAGCCACTCTGCTGTGTTCCCTTTCAGTCTCTAAAATGTGCCCATCACAATGCATATGATGGTTGTGTGAGAGATGATGTGAACTGGTCAGCATTCTTTACAACAGTATCAGGAATTGATCCTAAGTTCATCTCGCTTTAGTCCTTGCCAGAGGAAAAGAGCCTCCAGGGGAGCCCACCTTGATAAAGGTGGAGGGGAGAGCAAGAAATCCTCCAGCGGAATTGCTTAACAGGAAGGTCACTTCAGACGCTTAGATGAAGGACAGGATGGCAGACCTGCAGTAAGCGCAGGGTGGCAACTAAAAGGAACACATAGTCAGAATTCATCTCCTTTCCAGTATTGCCTAGGATGTGGCCTTGATAGTAAGAGGAAATACATACAAGCAATCACCAAGTGCCAAGCAGAGCATACAGATTATCAAGTTTAATCTTCACCATAACTTCATAAGGTCGGTACTATTATCCTTCCTCTTACAGAGGCTCAGAAAGGTTAAGTGACTTGCTTGTTCAGTGTCATGCAAGAAGCAATGGCGTGATTCAAAAGCAGACCTATTGACTCCAACAGTGTCCAGCCTCTAACCAATTAAATCCTTCATTATGGGTTATTGCTTCATGAGTATCCCATTTGTCCTCACTACTCTAAGAGATGATGATTATTAGAAATAAAGAAGCCAGGGTTACAAGAACTTAAAGACTGGCTTAAGCCAACAGGTCTAAGAAGGCAGTGAAGCAACTCAGCATAAGCCTTGTGATTCCAATGCCCATCATCTTTTCACTATGTTCACCCATTTTCTTAACCAAAAGTATTGAGTGTTTCCCTGTTCACTGTTAGCTACTAGGTATACAAAGATGAATAATACATGGTGCTTTTCCTTGAGTTCATCATCTTAGGGGAGCAACCAACAAATATTTAGATTATAACAAGTATATAATAGAAAAGGATATGGAAGCTTCCAGGAAAATCTGAGGAGACGTCATTTAAAAAGACCACAATGGATTGTTGCCAGAGATCGGGGGCGGGGGGGTGTGGGGCAGTGCAAAATGCATAAATGCATGAAGGAGGTCAAAGGTACAAATTCCCAACTCTAAAATAACTAAATCCTGGAGATGCAGTGGACAGCATGGTAACCATAGTTAGTAATAGTGGGTTGTATATTTATAAGTTGCTAAGAGAATAAATCTTAAAAGTTTTCATCCCCCACACACAAAATACATAACTGTGTGTGACGATGATGTTAACTAGGCTTACTGTGGTGATCATCTGACAGTGTATACAAATATTAAACCACTATTATGTCAATTATGCCTCAATAAAAATTCAAATTTTTAAATAAATAATAAGAACATCACAATTAAGCTAGGTATTTATACTAGATAAACTTTTAAGGTGTCTATCCACCTCATACTCTGTCCTTCTCTAAGAACTGCCTCTTCCTTCACTTTCATCGCTCACCAAGCAGCCCCCAGGGACGGCACTGGCTACTCTGTATCTCTATTCCCCAAACCTAATTAGACAGCAGTGCTCACCTAACCCGAGTTGAGCCAATCAGACACTCCCTCCCAGAGACGTTGAAGTGAAATACATAGAACCAAGGATCGGACGCTAAGTCGTGTCAATAGTGGTGTTCTAGAGACACACCTGGCCACCTTGTGGTGTTGAAATCCCAGAAGCTGCTCAGAGACCTGCCCTTTCTGAGCAGCAATTTATCCACTAACCCCCACTCCTTGCTTCAACCAGTAGATCACAGATTTCTCTCATCCAGTCAAGTTTCAAGTTCATAAGAACTGAAAGATGAATAAGAGCTACCCAGGTCATGAAAAGTTGGAGCTGAAGTCTTCAGATCCTCAAACCCCATTAAAGGTAGACTTTATCTCGGAGGTAATAGCAAGCCAAAGGAATCTGGTGTTTATTTGTGTCGAGAGAGTGGCATAGCCCTTAAATGAGCCAATGAGTAAGGGGCTAATGCCGATGAAGAAGACAAACAGTTACAAAAGCAGCTGAAGATCCCTAAGAAAAGACCAAATAGTTCTCCCAAGTTATTGTGGAATGAAGCTGCATTAAATACTGGCTCCATTTACAGGCCCAGGATGTGTGCATTCTGTCCGGGTGGTTGTGTTGAGTATCTTCCACGTGCCTTTCTAGATTTTCTCTCTACTCTTTTCCACCCTGTTCTGTGCCCCAGGAGGTTTTGGTTACCATTCCTTCCCACTTCCCATTCAGACCTAGCCTGTGTCTAGCCCAGAGTAGCACCTAATCTCTCTTGGTTTCCCTATGCCCTGGACAGCCCTTTGTAAACAGTCCTGTTCTAAAATTCTCTTCAGACTACACAATCTGTGTGCCCTCGACTCCCGCAATAATCCTGATCAGAACAGAGTCCCTCTAACACCCTGGATGAGAAGACCCGGATACAGGAAATGAGTTTCCTTTATAGCTCCCTGCTCAGGAAACAGCCTGGTGTATAATGTCCTTTTTAAGGATTATCTAGGGGAGCCCTAGGTTATTACATTAATAAATAAACATGTTAACAGCTACAGGAAGTCAACAGTTTCCCCAAGAAAACTCTCCTACGCTAACCTGAGATGAAGAATTCTCCATGCCAAAACGAAAGGGGAGAACCATCACTTGAGTAGTAATAAAAAGAGCAATAAGCCACCAGCAAAGTCCAAGAAGCAAGGAGAAGCAGGCAGACATGATCACCTCGGGATGGGGAGTCTGGGCCTATCAGCAAATAATGTGATCTCACTACAAGAATCAGCCACAATCACTTAGGCAGCATGTAGGCAGGAGAACAGAAAATAGGGGGAAGGCAATTTGACGGAAACAAACTCTTTGGAAGATGGCCTGTTACAAAGGACCCCCCAACAGTATGCGTTGGAATTATTCCAGTCCATTCACACGTTACAGAGTCCTCGATACAGCTACTAAAATAGGTAGTATCTTCACTAAAATCCGATTGACTCTGACTCATGCATTCATTTCTTCATCCACCCATCCACTCAGGAAACAGTGCCATGGCACCGACAAAGTGCAGGACATGGGAATATGAATGGGATACACAAAGGGAAACAAGCAGCAGTCCCCAGTTACAATCATGTAGGGCAGACAGGCACACAGGCAGGTAAGTGAACAAGTTAATGATTCCAGGACACAGTGATGAATGTAAACATGATGAAATGTAGGAGCTGAGGGGGGGACAGAGGTAACAGGCAAGACATAAATTCTGGGGGACCTTTGGGAATGGTTAGGGAAAGCTTCATGGAAAAGGTGACAACTGAGCCAAATTTCAGTGCTGAATCTGATTTTAAAGGTAAAAGGCCGTCCAAGCATATGGTATGGGCCATAGGCATCTTTAAATATAAACTTCCAAAAGAGCAGGGTTTGTTTTTTTTTCTTTCACATCTTTCAAGGAAACTCAGTGCCTTAAGGAGTGCCCAGGGACTAAAGTACCCACATCCTCTTTCCAACATGTAGCTTGGTTGCTAGGCAACCACTATTGAGCTAAATCCAGCTTTATTCTCAATTAATTTGGGAGAGAGATTATGTTTTTTTTGTTGTTGCTGCTGTTAAATTCATGCCCTTGGAGCTTCATTTTACAAAGAAAACGAAGTAGCTTTGGGCCTTTCCATCTGGTTTAATTGAGAATTTCCTAACTTCTCTTCAGCCATAGATCAACCTCAGTATCAATTCAAAAACATCACACATCACCGTGAGGGAGTCCTGGTAGAATCATTCTGAAACAAACCTTTTCCAGATACACTTGGTAGACGCCATTAAACTTTTTGAGCTCTCTCGGGAAATAGAAAAGTGATTAAGATGGATTTTGAGTGTCTTGTAAAAACAAGAGGCTCTTGCAAATATAGAGAAAGGTATTTCGTAATTACCCAACTTCAACTGCCTCTGGCTATGTACCCAACACAATGTCAGTTGCGAAGTGATGAAACAGCAAGGTTTTTCAGAAGTTTCATTCCTGAGAACTTTTAATGATGGTACAAATGTGTCCCAGTCCTGCATAAGGAAAAAGGACTTTTTTTCAGTTTTGACTCCCAGCAGGAGGAGACTATCCCTGAAAGGAGTTTTCAAAGATCCCAATCCAAGACAAGACAAAATCATACACCTACCCCTGTCGAAGTGTGAAAAGCCAGACTTAATTACATAAATGTGTTAATAACAATTACACTAGTTAATACAAATAATGCAAATATAACTAGTAAGTTAATACACAGTTAACACAAAGGATGATGTCACAGCCGACTAGCAGATCATGTGTGGCTGTGTATACATCTCTGCAGAGTCTACAGTACAGAATGTCGGTCCCTTGCTACAGTCAGTCTGCGTGACATTTTGGTTAAGAAATCCTTCCACTCTTTGTAGATCGATTCTCAAGCTGGATAACCCTACCTGGCTACTAGAGGCAAAATGCTGGCACACAGAGAGGGGCGTGGGAAACATTTTAGAATTCATATCCCTGGAGCTTCATTTTACAAAGAAAATGTGTTATAGAATGAGCCATACAGGAAGGTGGTTAAGTGAAAAATGAAATACAATATATACATCCTATGGACTGTATGAATCATTATGTGGAAGGAGGCAGATTTCTATGTTCTTTTTAATTTTTCAAAAAATTTTGTACAATTTTTAAAAGTTACTTCCCATTTGCAGCCATTACAAAATATTGGCCATACCATATTCCCCATGTTGTACACTATAACCGGGAGCCTATCTAACACCCAGGAGTTTGTGCCTCCCACTCCCCCACCCCTATATGGCCCCTTCTGCCCCCTCTCCCCACTGGTAACCACTAGTTTGTTGCCTATATATGTGAGTCTGCTTCTCTTTTGTTAGATTCACTAGTTTGTTGTATTTTTAGATTCTGCATATAAGTGATGTCATACAGTATTTGTCTCTTTGTGTCTGACTTGTTTCACTGAGCATTATGCCTTCCAAGTCCACCCATGTTGATGCAAATGGCAAATTTTTGTTCTTTTTTATGGCTGAGTAGTATTCCATTGTGTGTGTGTGTACCACATCTTCTTTATCCCTTCATCTGTTGATGGATACTTAGGTTGCTTCCATATCTTGGCAATTTTAAATAATGCTGTTACAAACATTGGGGTGCATGCATTTTTCTGAATTCGTGTTTTCACTTTTTTTGGATATATACCCAGGAGCAGACTTCTATGTTCTGAATATGAAATATCTCCAAGAAAAACACAGCTCTCAGAACAATTCATATACTATGAGATTATGAATGGGGATTTAAACAAAAGATGTGTTTATCTGCTTGTAAATGTAAAGGATATGCATTAGGTACACTTTATAGTAATTCCTGCAGTTGGGCTGAGGAACAAAAATGCAGTGATCAGAACCACTGCTGTAATTCCCAACTGTCTCCAGCAGGAATCAGCAAACTATTTCTGCAAAGGGCCAGGCAGAAGAACTGTTCTGCTTTGCAGGCTACGTGGTCTCTGTGACAGTTACTCACCTCTGCTATTGTAAAGCAAAAGCAGCCAAAGATATTATGTCAATAAGTGTGTATGGCTATGTTCCAATAAAACTTTATTTATAAAAACAGGCCATAACCTTGTTTCTGGACTGAGGGCTCTACTTTGCCAACCTCTGCTCTAAGGAAATGAGGGATGAAGAAGGGATTTACCGGCCATCTCTCTCACTCTGAAGCTGGAAGGGCTGATCTCAGTGTTCGCACCTTCCTCCCTGATGCTCCCCAGTGCATCTTTCCTGAAGCTGTGTGATTCATAAACTCCCATTAGCAAGGGCCACTCTTTGGTCAGACTTCCCAGGGAAGCTCTGTCCCCAGCTAGAACCTGGTAGCAAAGGGCAAGTGGTGCAGTGTGTCCCCATGGAAGGAACACTAAGCTGGCAATCAGCATATGGGTTAGGATCTGATACCCAGATTTCCCACTGTTGTTGCTGTTGTCTGTCTGGTCCCACACAAGACACTTCCTTTCTCTGGGCCTCAGTTTCCCTCCTGAAAAATAGGTGTCTTGGGGTATGTTATCTCTGAGGTTCCTTACAGCTCCTAGATCCCATGATATTGGGATATAGTGTAAGTAAATAAAATCAAGCAACCCCCCATAATGTTCCTTCTTGTCATAGCGTAGCAGTGTTCTCCAGGAACCTCCCGGAAGTATTTACAAGGAGAATAAACGAGTGATTTGAGTTCCACCAGCTCCCTTTCCCTCCCTACTAGTCAGCAGGAAAATGGCTAAGAGGCAGACACCAGGAAGATGGAAAAAGTTAAAGTCAAGTCAAAGGATCAGGGATTAAAGGTACTAAGGTGAAAGGAGGTGCTCGATGTCAAAAGAGACGATTCACTGTGGATGAGAAACCTGGCTTCAATTAGAAAGGCAGACAAAAACCTCAAGATACAGCAAATTTGTTCTACATTGTCCCAGAAGTGAAAAATGAATGCTATTATAATAAGTACTTGGGTTCAGCTCAAGCAAAAGAATTACTTTCTGGAAATAACAGATTTCTGGAAATGCAGCTGTTACAGGAGTATCTTGTCCACTGAAGTGTGCAAGAAAAGACTGAGCGAAGGACTGTATCACCAGTTGTGCAGGACTCCTGAACCTGGCCCTCCTTCTAGCCCTGAGACCCCACAACTGTGCCAATACAGGTTGAACTTCGGGGACTTATTCCAGGGCCTGACTTCCTTCCTTCTGAAAACACTGACTGCATTTTCATCAATATCTAGCTATTAGAAATTATCTCATACAAAGGAGTCTGCTGCCACATTTATGCTGTTCCTCAATACCTGGTACAATGTTGGGTACATAGTAAATTCTCGTTAAGTATTTGTTGAATGGAAGGAAGCAAGAAAGAGAGGGAGGGAGGGAGGAAGGAAGGAAGGAAGGAAGAATTAGAAGTTATTCTATAAACTATAAATGAAAACTGAATCTACACAGCACTGTAAAGACAGATATTTAATGGTCTATGTGTTCCTGGTCATCCTTGAAGCTCTGGCTTTCCTACTTCTCTCTCCCGGAACATATCTGTGAGATCACCCAGGCGGCCACCAGAACTGAGTGGTCATGCTAGGCCAAGATCAAGGCCATTTACTCCAACACTGCAGTGGGGTCAGGGTAAGCAGATTTCAGGTGCGACTTCACTGGCCAAAGCCCAGGTGTGCCCAGAAGACAGGTCTTTGCCGCAAAGCACCTGCACCTGAGAGGCCATCACCCACATCTGTGAGTTAGGCACACAGACTACAGGGCTCTGTGGCCTTGGAGATTTGAAAGGGAGTATTCTTATTATCAGTCAGTCTGTTTTCTGTAGAGGAAAAACACTAGCTAATGAGGAGCAGAATCTTGCCAAGTTTAAAGCTCCTGCATCCATGGAAACCTAATTTCTACTTAATAGCCCAAATGATTAAATTAGACCTTTTGACACTGCTTCTTAAGAACAAATGATAGCTGGGTGCTTTGTTTTATCAATCTTTTGTTTTATGATTCTAGCTTTGAATGAATGTGATCAAGAGGCATTCTTGAGCTCTCTTTCAACCTTGAGAGAACCCTAGAAAGTTTTCTTTTTCTGGCAATGCTGTAGAGGACATTTAGTGCATTTATTGATAAACTTCTCCAAGTGCTTGGGTTCTACTTGGCACCTGCGAAAGGATTACATTAGATTTGCCGTTAATAATTACACCTTAGTAACTAAAATAACTTCTCATTTCTCCCCAAAGAAATATGTTATCTTACCTTTTAGTTCAAGGGCATGTTGGTGAATGTCAGTCACCATACATGAGACAAAGGGTAATCTTTCAGAATAAATCACCGAGCTAAAAACTAAACACTGAGGACACTGCACGCACTTCTTATGATGCTCAATCCTGAGGTGAAGGGAGAGGCACGCATTTAGATTCCAAAATAGGAGTCACAGATGAGGAAAGGATGGATCTGGCTGGAAAGGGAGGGTCTTAGATGAAGGTGGTGAGGACAACAAATGGGACTTTTCAAAGGAAAGTAGAAGTGAAGAGGATTTTTAGAAAGTGGACTGGCTCCTAGGATCCTGAGAAAATGCAGGGTGGATCCCATCTCTTCTCCACCCAAGCTCTTCACCTGGGAGGAGAGGAACGCGGAGCTGAGGGCATGAAGCTTCTTTCCCACATCACGTCAAGTAGAAGCTCAGAAGACATTTCTACGACGGCAAAGCCCTACCTGATTTGCAGGTGCCCTCCTCCCCGCCATCCTTACCCACCCAGCCACTGTGGCCCCCTTGCTCTCTCTTGAACTCTCCAGGTGTGCCTCTGCCTCAGCACAGCTGTATTTGCTGTTCCCTCTGCCTGGAATACTTCCTCTACCCCCACAGAATAGCCTGGCTCACCTCCTCGCCCTCTTCAAGCCTTTCCTTAGAGGTCCCTGACTTGGTGAGAATTTCCCAAACCATGATACTTAAAACAGCAACCCCGCCCCGCCCTTCTACCTGGCTGCCTTCCTTCCTCTTCTTCCCCATAGCACTGATCACTTTCTAACACATCACATGTTTCACTCTTTTATTCCCTGTCTTCCCCCACGCCTCCTGAATATAAGCTCCATGAGAAAGTGGCGACTGCTGTGCTCAAGATAGTCACCGGCACATTGTTAAAGGAATGAAAGAAAGATGCTAGGGAAGAAAACAGGAAAAATAAGCACTGGAATGGGATGGAAAAAAATCAGTTGCAAAGATAACGAGGGACAGAGCACCAAAAGGCGACAGGACGGGAGAGCAGGACAGATGCTGAGGGACATCCGTAAAGAACAGAGCGAGATAAATGGCTCCTGCTGCTCCATCCGGCATGGGGGCTTCCACGTCACCCCCTGCTCTTTGAAATGATCTACTTGTGTCTCACAAATTCTGTTCTGCCTGAAACAGCGACAGCATCGCAGCAGAGAGGGGTGGGAATCAATCACCCTCTGGGCGCGGCAGCAGTGGCGGAGCTGCTGTCCCCGGCAGGGGGCGTGGCCGCGGCTGGGTGAGGCTGGAGCCCGCCTGCACCAAGGGCTCTCGGGTCACCGCCCGCTCCGCCGTGCTGCCCGGCGTCCGGCAGCAGCAGGAGGAAGTACCTCGTCGTGCCAAACAACAGATTTATCTGACATTCCCACCAGAGCAAAGAACAGTAGAGAAATAGGAAGAATAAACATCGGAAATCCCTCTATGAAATAGGTATGAATCTACAAAAACAAAGAGGATGGAAGAAGAGTTAACAGTAAATAAGAGATGCTGCCTAATTTGGGGAAGACTCAGAACAGTGGAAGAACTACCATGTTTCATCAATTCCAAAATGAGCATCTTTTACACATTTTACCATTTCTGAGCTCAAGATGACTCCTGCATCTGGTGGTGCCTTACACTGGTAATTGGCAGCATTTGTTTTCCTTCTTCATTACTCATTAGATAGCGTATGAACAACAACAAACCCAAAAAGTGTCACTCATCATCCAGCAAGACAAGGGTTGAGTCACAAACCACTGCAGCTGCCCACTGACAGTGCACCCTGAGAAAAACTCAGGATGAAAAAATAGGACGAGGCACACTGTGCTTTGGATAAATCGGCCCCTAGACAGATGTCATGTCTCGGGGAGAATTTCCATGACCCCAGATTCCTGCATCCTTCCATATAAAGAAGAGTACTGAAATCACTAATTTGAGACATCTGTCCTTTGGGACTAGCAGTAATCTTTTACTGAGATGCCTGCTTAACTATATGCATTTCCTAGACCCCCTCCACAAGTCAAAACTGTATGCCAAATATATATATAGGTTCTTCCCCTACCTCTTTGGAACAATTTCTCAGAGCTGTCTCCCAGGCTATAGTTCTCAGTAAGACCCAGAATAAAACATAAACTCACAACTCTCGTGTTGCGTGTTTTTCTAGTCAACAAATGGATGGTGCATCCTACAATCAGATGCATCTTAGATGAAAGGAAATATGGTAGCAGCACAGAGGAATCCAAAGGCCAAAAGTCTGCAGAGGGCAATGTCAACCAGAGGAGAACAATGTGCTTGGCGGAACTCAGGAGGGACTGAGGGCTGGGAAGCACCAGATACCGTGAGGGTGAGGGTGAAGACCAAGGCTGAAGGAGAAAAGGCAGAAAGCCAGTCAAAGAGCTCAGGGCTCCCCCAGATCCCTGCCACCTCACACACTGACGCAGCCAGGTCACTGCTCTTCTCTTCCAATGCTGTGGAATTTGAATTTCAGAGAGCAAATGACTGTACGGGACATATGTATACTATATACTAAAAAAGTATTCCTCATTCATCTGAAATTCAAATTTTACTAGGCAACCTTTATTTTGTTTTTCTTTGGATAAATCTGGAAGCTCTATCTATGGGGAAACTGAATCAGAAATATGCTAAACTTTGAGATACAAGCTCCACAGAGACGGGGGAAGAAGCCAGGGGCAGATAACAAGGGGTTTAAGCAAAAGCATATTGAATAATGACACTCTCAGCAACACTGACTCAGCTCCAAAAGCAGTGCCACTCAGAGCCATTTCCTCCACCTCCAGCCACCAAGGGAAGAAAACCAAAAAGCAAAGTAAGAAAGTAGTGGGCAATTCTCTAGGGACCCTGTCTGTAATGGAGAAAATACCAACTGACTTGGGAGGTCCCCTAATGAAGCAGCTAGTCCCCTGCTGAACCATTCTACAGTGATGCCCACCATTCAACAAGCCTCCCACCTTGCTCCCCTTACACATATGAGACTCGTGGTCTGTTTCTATGCCTAACTCTTGATATGAGCAGACAACAGACAATTACCAGACATTTAAAGGAAGCCTGCAACATGGGAGACAGTAACCGACAAAAACCAGGAAAAGACTTGTAAGCTAGAAAGGTAATACAGGGATGAAAGAAACCTCAAAGATAACTAATACCATGTTAGAGAGAAGAAAAGGTATTGCACTCATGAAGCAAGACTATCAGGCTGCCTTTTTAAAGAAATAACAAAAGAATAAGAAAAAACTCAAAGTTAAAGATACAATAGTCAACGTTTAAAAACTATTAAGAGTTGAAAGGTAAAGATGGTAAAATCTCTCAGAAAATAAATCGGTGTCCAGATGAAAAATTGGAATAAAATTTAAGAATATTGGGAGATCTATTCAAGAGGTGCAACATTCAACTGACAAAAAGTCCTGAAAGAATCTGGAGGGAAAAAATTATCAAAGAACATAACAATATTATCTAAACCCAAAAACATGAGTTCCTACGCAGACAGGGCCCACAGAACACACAGGACCGAGAATGAATACAGCACCACAGCAGACTCTTCAGCATGGCCTTTCAACACTGCTGTTGACGAAGATTCTTAAATAAATGGAGGGGTTGAATGGTTCAGTAGCAGGGAAGCACCACATTTCCAGAAAGCTAGTCTCAAAATGGCATGAGATTGCCTACTGAGACGGTGATCTCAGGGACTTGGTCCAGCCTTCTAGATAGTGGGGGATGGTGCCAACGGGTGTGTGGAGGGAACTGAGCTGAATCACTCCTGAGCAGCGGTCTACACAGCCTTGGCTTGAGAAAACATTTGTTCTCTTGTTGGTACAGCTGGCCTCTCCTACAAGAACCCAAGCTTAGTGCCAAGTGTTGTGTGCATAGTGGAGATTCTGGACTCAAGATCTGATTATACACAAGTGACACAGGTAATGAGCAAGATTTCATGTCATGAAGCCTTTGGAGTACTCACCATATCTAAACATAAAACCGTTTTTAAATGACTGTAATTAATTGACAATAAGAATTAAAATTGGGAAATCTCACCCCCAAACCTAGATTTCTAGCTAGTGGTGAAGCACATGAAAAACCTGACATCAAGCTCCTCCTCTTGGGACAACTGTCTAGAGCTTAATAGCTCTTCTGGATCAAGCACGCAGTTTCTGACTGGCAACAATCTATACCATCCCCTACAGTCCCCAGACTCTAAGGTCAATTGTCTATTGGTATTTATCACTGACTGAGCGCTTTTTTATTGTAATAGGATGATAAACTTTTCCCTTTAATCTAGTCGGCATTTGAGTTGCTAGCGTCCTTTAGAGCTACGGCATGGCATCTCGCTGCCACTGAGTCAAGCTACCACTTTAAAGCTTTATCATGAAGATGATTATGCTTAAAGGGAGTCCATGGCATGGACCAGGGGTGGAACTTTCTCCTTAACTAACCAATCAATTACTCCAGACCTCATTTTCCTTTTGCAAGAAGCATCTTGTGATACTAAGTTGCTAAGTAATGTACTAATACAGTAAGACTACCAGTCTATTTCTACTGGGAAAAACATGATTAACTGAGAACAGAGTATTTCCATCATTAAAACTAAAGTTCCACTGAATGGCTTTTTCCTCATATGATCGAACTCAAACATGGAACCCCCATTTCAGACACAGTATTTCATTGTTCCCCTGGTCTGTCCTTTCTATATTTTCTTAATTCCGAGCATAAGGGGAAAGAGACAATAATTTATGGTTCAGTATCTTAGAGAGATTTAAGATTGTAGATCCAATTCTTCCATCTCAGTACAGAGACTTCTTAGAAACTCAATAGAGGGTGTCTCTGAAAATTAAAGAGAAAAAGATCAATAACGTGGTGTTATCAGTAACGGCTGCTGACAATTTATCAAGAATTTGTTGTAGCTATGTTTCACTTGGCCTGGAGTAGAAGTGGGGATTTTCTGAAATTCACCTGGAGTCAGGACACCTGTAATTGTGGGGCAGGGTTTAACTCAACCCACCTCACGTGCTACTTCAGGCAGAGGGATAAAACCTTCAGGCAGATGACAAACCTAGAGGAATAAAAGGCGATGGCTGCTCAGTGGACTCTGCGCTGTCCAATGTGCTGGAGAGGGTGTGCAGCCTGAGGAGTGAGGAGGTACAGATGAAGAGTTATGGCAGGGATTCTGCAGACACCTCAGGGAGATGGTACAGGATATTAAACTGGATGTGTTCACATTCCAGAAATACACTCAGATTTTTTTGGAATAAACCTTTCCTGTCTTTTTTGTTATACGCCCCTTCATAAATGTCAGTAACAATAATCACCTTTCGTCTGACAGCCAGGAGTGCCTCTCACTGCTTTAGGTGCTTGATATCCATCTTCTCTGATCTTCACAACGACCTTGCAGAGGGCGTACTCACCTACCATTGATCCAAACAGCCATTTATTCCACACATCAACTTCACGCCAGGGCCACTGTGCTAAGCACTGGGGATGCAGCTATGAACAAAACAGTCAAGGTCCCTGCATTTATGAAGCTTTTAATTTGAGGATGAGTAGACAATAATTAGATGGACCAAAAATATAAGAAATTAGTAAGTACTCTAAAGAGAATTAAGACAGAGAGATAGGGAGATATAATACAGAGTGTTTGATGACTAGTATATAAACATGTTTTTGAACTGTAATTAAATTTATGATGATATACTATGAGGGAATTATAAAGAAATATATGAGGGGGTTATAGCTCAGTGCTAGAGTGTATGCTCAGCAGGTCCTAGGTTCAATCCTCAGTACCTCCATTAATTAATATATACATAGATGCATAGATATGTAGAAACATACATACACACCAAATTACCCAACCCCCAAAAATGGAAAAATAACTAATAAAAAACTAAAAAAAAATTAAACAGAAATACATGAATAAATTTAATTTACTGTGGGGACAGTGACACAGAAGACCAGGAGAAGTGAGTGGCATTCGAGCTGAGACTTGGAGGACGAGCAGGTGAGGCAGAGTATAGTAGGATGGAAGGTGAGAAAGAGGTTGCAAGAGGAACAACACAGGCAAATGCCATGAAGTCTAAAGACCTCAGCCTGCTGGAGGCACTAAAATAAGGCCATCGCAGGGATAGCGAGTCAGCGAGTGGGAGGAGGGGGCATGGGAAGGAAACTTACACAAGCCAAACTGTCATGGAAGCCAGTGCCGTGCCCAAGGAAATAGAGGTTCAGAAAGGTTAAAGACCAGAATCAAGGATCCCAAATGCAAATTAGTAAGTACTCTGATCAAGACTGGATTAGAATGGGATTATCAACTATGTAGCTCATCATGCTCTTTCCGCTATGGATGCTCTCTCTTTGTAATAAGAGATAGGGCACGTGCATGCACACACACACACTTCTTCCTCCTGAACCAGGGTTCCCAGCTTAGAAGTAGATCCCGGTGGTTTGGCTGGATACATTTAGTGGTAACGATGACCTGATACCTTCTGAACTATCTCCTCCATCACTAGAGGTCATACCACCAGCTGCCAGTATCAGTGGGGACCAGGATCCACCATGCAAGACAAAAATGATCTGGAAACACTTAACACCTAAGCTTCCAGGGCCACTGGCAAGTCAGAGGAGAGAGGAATTAACAGAGTCGTTATACTTCATTTCATAAATCAGCTGAGAGCCTCTGTCAAGTTATTTTAATTGCTCTTATTTGCAGGAACAAATTAGGTGTAGCACTGTTCTCTGGATGCTGTTCAGATGGGTGCCAGGAAGAAACAACATGAGCGAAAACTGAAAACCCCTTTCCGAGCAAAAGCCCAAACTCCGTGGATGAAATTGTTTTGTAAACCTCGTCAACATGCTAAATAAAATGGTGATTAGGAAGTAATCTGGGGAATGTGGGCGACCTACACACCTCTCTCTGTTTACCTACGTAATGTAGTTCTGTTGCCTCCTCACCTATTTGGGTTGTTCTGATTTACTGCTTAATGACATCACCCCGGGAAGGCAAACAGCGAAAAAAAGATTTGATTCAATTCAACAAATTTTTAATGAGTGCTCATTGGGTACCAGCTATGGAACCAGGCTCTAGAAATAGAGCCTACCATAGTGGTGGAGAGATGAAGTGCCCAGAATGCATGGTTGTGCTGTAAACTCACTCAGACCCCCAGTGCCATTCGCAAGGACTCACACAGGCACGCGAGGCAGCTCTGGGGAGCACAGATGCAGGATTTCCTGAAGCAGTCCCAATTTCAAGCATCTTGTGCTGTCGTCCAGAGACAATCAGAATATTTCACAAATTCCAGCATTTGAAAATCCAACCTAGACTCTTTCTTACCCTGAAACACCCAACATAATATAATCCTCTGTGTGACCACGTGACTTGAGTTTAGATTCTTAAACTACTTTTTGTCAACTGTCTTTTTTGTATATTTCATATATATTTTGTAAATTATTTTCTGTATTGGCCCTTTCACTGAGAATGTTCATTTGTTGCAAATTAAATGTACCTGACAGTGGAGTATTTAGTTTACACCCAACTGTCTCAAGCATGGAAGGGGCAATTTTTCTGGTAAAGCAGGTCATTAGGGGTGTGCGGCTGGAATTAAATTAATCTGATATTAATAATCAAGAAGTTCCCTTTGCTCACAAGAGGCCCACCTTGGAAAATCAATACCTACAAAGACACTCCGGCAAGTGGAATTAGCACGTGGACAGAGCACAGATCTAGAGTAAGTTAGGGGTGAGGGTCAGGAAAAACTGTGAATCAGGAACCAAAATATAGTACAGATCCCTGAAGAGCTCTCAGAACTAACCTTTAATGCAGTCTTCCCAAACTATGTAAGTAAAGCTGTACGATGTTGCCATTTTTGTAGGATAAAAGTGATCAAATGTTGGCAATTTCACATGGTTCAAATTGGTATGTTTAGGTCAACCTAGATTTAATAACCGTTCCTCAATAAGTAAAAATAAAAAGGGGTGGGGGCTGGGAGGGGTAGCTTCTGATCAAACATTTGCAAATCTTTGTAGATTAAGCATCCACATTAGCATATGAAAGTCCCTGAGAAGTTTCGGAGTAAATAAACCTGTAACTACATTTCTCAAATGTCTTTGATTTTGAAATTCTTTTTCCCTATGGAACTGTTGGAAATACTTTGGGAAATAGAACCTTTCAGTATCAAAATATGTCACTAAGAACAGTTGTAGGTGACATAATAATGTCATTAGGGGATGACAAAGTGTCTATGTGTTGAAAAACATGGCCTTGGGGATCCCAGTTGTTTCAATACAACATCTGCAGATATAGTTCCCAAGACAATTAGAAGAACTATGCTGGGATTGAAATGAGCTATCTTCATGAGCAAAATATTTTGAAAAACATAAAATCCACCCTCATAGACGTAAGATGACAATCTGAGAGCAATAAATCCTCCCATTTTTCAGCTGAACTATCCCTCAATCCTTACCCACACATATTCCCAAGTGAATGGAGTGCAATGTGTAGGAGTAACATTTTTCTTTTCTCATATTCACAATATTTACTTCCTGAATTATGACTCTGGGGTACAAATTTATAAGATGTACAAATGATTTTCTTCTATAAAATCTTAATCAAACAAAGTTCAACAAAGTGAAAACAATGTGGAAACTCTGTGCCTGAAGCACTTGGATAAGAAGAAACAACAAAAACTCTGGTATTATTAAAACGATAGCCTCTCCTTTGGAGAGACTGGACTAAGATGGGTTCAATACGCCCCCAGGTAACACAGACTTAGTTCTAAAAAGGCTCTGTCACCTAATAACTGAATATGCTAATGACGTATTGTTAGTCTTGGTTTTGCTCAACTCTAAAATAGGGAGTGATTTCCTATTTCCTGCGCTGAATTCCCACTGAACTTTTCCTTTCCACCTTACTTTTTATGCTCTCTATTTTCTATCTGGTTATTTACATGCCAATCTTATCCCTCCTTCTAGGTCTCCAGTACGGAAACTGAGTTAGCGAGAACTAACTCTGATTCATCTTGGTTTTCCATATAACCTAATGGTGGGCAAAGGTGCAGTGTTAAGAACAGCCTACCTGAGATAAAGAACTGATTCTGCTCCCTCCTGACTGTGCAGCCCTGAGCATTTGTTCCAACTTTGCTCCTCAGTTTCCTCAAACATCATGTTGGGATTATAATCACACCTAGGACATATTTTGTTTAATCCATGCACTGCACTTTAAACAGAGGGACACATGCTCAACCCCCAATAAATGTTACCCCCGTCCTACTCTTATTAGGTCCTTGGCAACTATTTGTTGACTCAGTGAATGTATGGGTGATAAAAACAAGAAAATATTCCTTCCTTATCAGGAAAATATTTTTCTATTCTTAGTAACTCTTTTAGGTCCTCCTCCTCTCCCTCTGAATAGCACAAGAAGTATTGTTTTAACCCTGACATTCTCAAAAAAACCTCGAAATTTCAGTATGTCTTCTTATATCTAAACTCCCTTTAAATCTTTTATTTTGCTTCCTATCTCTTGAGAATAAGACTTCTTCACATTTTGCTGTTAGTAAGCTCTTCGATGGAGGATGCGATTTTATGCATATATCCCTGAACTATATTTCTGCTAAAGTTGGAGAAGTAATTACTCTGAATTAGAGGCACTTGTGTTCTACGAACAATCCATCTAGTATACTAGCTGGGAGCTTCTGAGAATATAGTGCATTTATGACAAAAGGCGAGCCCTGTCAAGGTAATCTTTCCCAGTGGCTCCATCCCAGTCTGGCCTTTTCTAGATTTTGTATAGGATTTTAGCCCATATAATTCTCTTTCACTGAAGGTTCACAGTGGGTTAGAGCTAAAACTCAAGACTTGTGCTAGAACTGTGCTGTTCAGTCCAGTAGCTCCTGGCCACGTGAGGGGAAACCTGTTTTTTAATTATCTTACTTCTTTTGTTTTCGTTTCTCTTTTATTCTTCTAAATACCTCAGAGAGAAATACTTCTCCCCTTGCCAACATGCACACACACAAAAACAGTGGATTTCAGACTCAGAGATGTGGCAGGCAATGCAATCCAGCTGTCATTTAACACTACTACTTGTTTCTAATCGCATTTCTTATTGTAGTTGCATTTTACTTATGCAAGTGTGCTGGGGGGAGGGTAGTAGCTCAGTGGTAGAGCACATGCTTATCCTGCACGAGGTCCTGGGTTCAATCCCCACTACCTCCATCAAAAATAAATAAATAGGAAAAAAGCTCTAAAAAAGTGTGCCTCGGTTTTGTGTGTATGTTTATATAAATTTTCCTTTATAAAAATTTTTTTAAAAGGAAGCAATTTTACTGAAACGTGCCAAGTGAGCCCATTCCATTTTATGCAAATTAGAAGCCTCAGTGGCCTGAGACAAAAAGGACAAAATCTGAAGAGACAGAGCTCACTCTTCAGAGCAGGGATCAAGGGTACGGGCAGTCATTCCGGCTCACGAGGTGTGCGTTCCCAGTGGGGGTTGGAACAGAGAAAAACACAAAACAAACTACTGACGTCACAATTTGTTCTGGAATTGGATCAGGTCAGAATCAACTTGGCCACTACGAGGTTACACACTTGGGTCAGTTTCTCCTCTTAAAAGTCTTGGGTCTGTTACCGAAGTCTGTTATCCCACAGAGCACCGCTGACATGCGGGGCCCTTCTTGGCATGCAGCATCCTCTTCCAGCCTGATGCCCCACAGGCAGGTCCAAAGAACTTCTTGAGCAATTGGGACCAAAGCTTTATAGAACTTATAATCCAATATGGAAAGACTGATAAGACATTTCAGTATCGCAGGACAGGGAATTAGGGCTCTACCTCTTACTCTGACACATATGAAATAATAATAAAAGAAACTGTTAGAGCTTATGCCTTCCAGGGAGTAGGCTGAACTTGGGAGAAAGTAGGGAAGGTGTAGAAGAGAAAAAAACACGTTATTTCAGTACTCCTCTCTATTGTTTGAATGGTTCCTTGAATTTATGTATCACTGACCCAACTTTTAAACTAGCTTACTGCAAAATGTAAATACTGAAAACTAAAAAGCTTTGGGTTTTAGTTTAGTAGTTAGTATCTCTGGCTACATACCCTTGGTAACCCAAGGATTGTGCAGCTATAGAGCATCACCGTAATCCCACGGGGAGCTGTCCTCTCTCGGGGGTGTTTAAAGATGAACGGTCCAGCAGCAGTGTGTAGGAAGAGCTGGTCCGGAGATGGGAGAATCGGAGGAGGCCCAGCAGGGCTTCTTGAGTGTCTAGTTCCTACCAGCTGCTGACTGTGGGGGTCTACATGGAAGAGCAGCAGAGGAGCCTGCACAGAGGAGAGAAGCCTCCGTGAGAGCAAGCGCTCAGCCGCACAATGTTATCTACAGGGAATTCCCACGGGCTAAAGACTCCAGTGACACAGCACAGGGTGTGGGACCCAGAGGATTCTGTTCTTAAATACAAGACCCTCTTTTATCTCTGGCCCTTATTCTATCATAATTTGTCAAAGCGGTTATCAGCATCCAAGGTTTACTGATTACGTTTCGTTTCTCTCCCTGCCATCAAACAAGCGTAACCCTATGACAGTAGAAATGTTGACTCTTTCCCTGTATTATTTTCAGAGTCTAGAACAAATCCTAGAGCCTCAATAAATACTGGATGGATGAATGAACATACTGAGAGAAGAGACATTACTTAACCAGCCTCCCTATCCAACTACAAAATACGTATAAACACAGCTCAACTCAAGTCTGATTCGGTGCCAACAGACCACCTATAAAACTGAGACATGTGCTCCCTTTGGTTTCACTCCAAGCTTAATCACAAAGTACAATGTAGGAACCACTAATTTAGAAGCTTTTGTCATTAAAACACATCACCTGAGTAAGTATGACAATGAGGTCTTCCTGTCCTGCTTTACCAATACGCTTCTACATTCTTCTGAAATATTCCTAGTGTTACCACAACTATGCTTCATTAGCCCCTATCAGCATAGTGTAGATGGTCAACTAAAATTCACTAGCAGCTATTCATATAAATTGACAAAAACAAACAATTAATAGAATATATTCACTGTTAGGATCAACAGTGGTTCTTCTTCACTGAGACTTTGTCACTATAGCAGGAAAAAAGCATTTCCTTTGGGTGCCCCTCAGAACTGCCCTCTGACCTTTCTGATCACTGTCACCTGGTCTCCTTTACTGGCTTCTCCTCTGCTCACCCCAGGAGATGTGGAGATTCACCACGCTTTCGTTCTTAGATCTCTTCTCACTGACTCAAGATTCCTCATTCACACCATTCTATTGACTCATCAAATAGTTATTTCAAACCCCTACCTTTCTTCCTCTCTGACATCTCTACCAAGCTCTAACCCCATACTTCCAATTCTCTCTTCTGTCCTCACCAGAAATTCCTTCAGTGCTTTCAAACTCAACATGTTCTTTTTCTAAACCCTTTATTTACATCCTCACCTCTATTCTTCTTCTATATTCTCCATCTCAGTGAATGACACCAACGTTAGGCCTGCCTGTTCAGCCCTCAACATCTCTTATATAGGCTATTATAAAAGTCCTAGCAGCAAGGATTTAACCAATTCCTACCTTGTACTCACCATGTACTTCCTGAGAGCACTCTACATACAATGTGGAACTGTACAGATGACTTCCTGTCTTAAAAACCTGTAACAGTCATTGGGCACAAGACCAAAATATAACATTTCTTGGCATGGTACTGTTCCCTTGCTTATCCCAGTTTCAATTCCCACCATGTCAGCTCACACACCACTATTTTTTCAAGCAAATGAATCTACTTTTTCTCAACCAGACAGCCTTTACACTTGTTCTCTCTTCCTGAACTGCCCTGTCTACCTTCTCCATCTGGTGAATGATAAGGTTTCACCATTCAAGATCAATATTGAAAATCTCTTCATATATAACCCTTTCTTCAACCCCTTATTGCTCACCTAACATACTCTCAGATTTATGTTCTGATAACTCCTTGAGCATTTACCACAGAAGTTATCACATCGTGCTTTAATAACTATTACACGGATAGCTGTGTTTCATCCACATAGAATATAAGCACTCCAGAGGCAAAATTCATATTTTAGCTTTTGTTATATTTTTGCATTCTTGTTCCAGCAAGTGTTTGCATATAGTGGGAGCTCCATGGGTAGAAAGAAAGAAAGAAAGAAAGAAAGAAAGAAAGAAAGAAAGAAAGAAAGAAAGAAAGAAAGAAAGAAAGAAAGAAAGAAAGAAAGAAAGAAAAGAAAGGAAAGAAAGGAAGGAAAGAAAGGAAAGAAAGGAAAGAAAGGAAAGAAAGGAAAGAAAGAAAGAAAGAAAGAAAGAAAGAAAGAAAGACAGAAAGACAAACGAATGAATAAATTAAATGACTGTGGGTCCCAAAGCAAATGACAGTAGCCACTGAGGAAGTTATCTACAGTATGAATAGATCATTTCTTTGTCTAAAAAATACTGCTTTGCCTATTCCCTTTTTCTCCTAACCCTACAGCATCCCATTACCCAGGACTAACCATTCTCCAGATCATAATTTCGTCCAATTTTAGCACTACAAGAATCAGAGAGGAAGAATCTCTTAAGATGGGGCTTCTGGGCATTGCCAGTCCTTTGCAGCACATGCTTGAGAAATGTGGGCTTACTAAACGTCCTCCTAACCCTTTTACAAAGCTTTCCGGGTCAAGTTTCTGATACTTTCAGAGCTCAAGTATTAATGTTTAACACTCCTCCCCTGGGCTGGGTAATGAGTACAACGTAGCAATCTCTCTTTGTTACCTCCTGACGTTCCTGAATTACCCAACAACAAATAGCTGGCATCCATTCTGTGGCTGACATTTGAATCTGTATTCTCTGTAATGATTACCATTTATCAACAATCAGCTATTGATTACTGCCATCTGGGTCTGCAACTTCTACAAAGGTAAGGTGGATGCATATACGTTTGCACAGGCTTGATGCACAGAAACCCAGCCGGAGCTGGGTAAATGAGATGTCCAGAGAAAAAATGAATAGCACCAATCCAAATTATATTAACGTTTAATGAGGCAAGATTAAAACAGCTCCAGGGACTTAGAATTTGGAGGGAAGAATAAAACTGCAGGCTGATGAAACACCATTTTGACTAGCTTTTGCAGACTGTGTGGGATTCTGTTTTCTCAGAATTCTGCACATCTTCCATGCAGCTGAAATATCTATTAAAATACATACTTCACAGGAATTGTTTGCATCTCAGCACCTCTTTAATGGAGGCCACAGAGAGATAGGATTTGAATCAGAGAGGAAAAGATGCCTTGGGAAACTTCCTAAATAATTCAACTCAGTACTGAGATCAGCTTAGCACCAAAAAAAATGAGGTGCAGATTTGCTGAAGTTGGAAAACTAATTGCAGGATTTTAAAAACTTTACCAATTATCATGTGTTTAAAAGGAATCTGGGCAATCTGAATTTGAACCCCCAATCTGCTACTCTTAAAAAAATGGAAAAAGAAGGAGTGGCCAAGATGACGGAGTAAAAAGACCTTGAGCGCACCTCCTCCCGTAGGTATACCAAAATCACACCTATTTACATAGCAACTATTAGTGGGAATGACCTGAAGACCAGCAGAAAAGATTTTCTACAACTAAAGATACAAAGAAGGAACCACAATGAGACAGGAAGGAGGGACAGTGAAGTCAAGACCCGTACCCCAGGGTAGGCAACCCACAAAGGAGAGGATAATCACAAATGTAGATGCTCTCCCCAAGATGTGAGGGTCCAAGCCCCACATCAGGCTTCCCAGCCCAGTGGTCCTGCACCGGGAAGACGAGCTCCAAGAACACACGGCTCTGGAGGCCAGCAGGGCTTGCATACCAGAGAGCAAGAAGACTGTAGGAAACAGACTCCACTCTTAGAGGGCTCACTCATGCTCTGAGTCCCAGTGCAGAGGCAATAATTTAAAACAAGCTTAGGTAAGACCCACTTGCTAATATTAGCCTCACAGAGAGGCAGGAGGCAACTAGAACTCCCTCTGGGACCACAGACATTGGCAGCAGCCGAGCTGGGGAGCCTGTTCTACTACAAGAACAGTAGTGCTAGCAAGCACCATTCTGGAGTCCTCCCACTAGCCTATTAGCATCAAGGATTCACCTACCCAATAGCCAGTTGGAATCAGTCCTAGGACTTCACAGGCCAAGCAGAAAGCCATATGGGGACCCACCCCCACCCACCAGGGGACTGGCACCAGCCCTGGGCCAATATCATTGATGAACATAGATAAAAAAATACTCAACAAAATATTACCAAACTGAGACATACAAATGGCCAATAGGCACATGAAAAAAATGCAAATGATCAAAAAGCACATGAAAAAATGCTCAATATCACTAATTATCAGAGAAATGCAAATCAAAACTACAATGAGGTATCACCTCACACCAGTCAGAATGGCCATCATTGAAAAATTCACAAATGACAAATGCTGGAGAGGCTGTGGAGAAAGGGGAACCCTCCTACACTGCTGGTGCGAATGCAGTTTGGTGCAGCCACTGTGGAAAACAGTGTGGAGATTCCTCAAAAGACTAGGAATAGACTTACCATATGACCCAGGAATCCCACTCCTGGGCTTGTATCCAGAAGGAAATCTACTTCAGGATGACACCTGCACCCCAATGTTCATAGCAGCACTATTTACAACAGCCAAAACATGGAACCAGCCTAAATGTCCATCAACAGGTGACTGGATAAAGAAGCTGTGGTATATTTATACAATGGAATACTACTCAGCCATAAAAACCGACAACATAATGCCATTTGCAGCAACATGGATGCTCCTAGAGAATGTCATTCTAAGTGAAGTAAGCCAGAAAGAGAAAGAAAAATACCATATGAGATCGCTCATATGTGGAATGTAAAAAACAAAAACAAAAACATACAAACAAACAAAAACAAAGCATAAATACAGGACAGAAATAGACTCATGGACAGAGAATACAGACTTGTGGTTACCAGGGGGGTAGAGGGTGGGAAGGGATAGATTGGGATTTCAAAATTGTAGAATAGATAAACAAGATTACACTGTATAGCACAGGGAAATATACACAAAATGTTAATGATAAATCACAGAGAAAAAAATGTGACAATGAGTGTGTATATGTCCATGAATGACTGAAAAATTGTGCTGAACACTGGAATTTGACACAACATCGTAAAATGATTATAAATCAATAAAAAATGTTAAAAAAAAGCTTAATACTCTTAATTATCAGAGAAATGCAAATCAAAACTACAATGAGATATCACCTCACACCAGTCAGAACGGCCATCATCTAAAAGTCCATAAACAATAAATGCTACAGAGGAGCTAACCTTCCTACACTGATGGTAGGAATGCAGTTTGGTATAGCCATTATGGAAAACAGTATGGAGATTCCTTTAAAAAAACTGAAAATGGACTTATGATCCAGCAATCCTACTCCTGGGCATATATCCAGAGGAAATTCTAATTTGAAAAGATAATGCACCCTAATGTTCATAGCAGCACTTACCAATAGCCAAGATATGGAGGCAACCTAAATGTCCATTGAAAGATGACTGGATAAAGAAGTTGTGGTATATATATGCAATGGAATACAACTCAGCCATAAAAATATAAAATAATGCTATTTGCAGCAACATAGATGGAACTGGAGACAGTCATACTAAGTGAAATAAGCCATAAAGAGAAAGAAAAATACCATATGATATCAGTTATATGTGCATTCTAAGAAAAAAAAAAGATGCAATGAACTTACTTACAAAACAGAGACAGACTCACAGACATAGAAAACAAACTATGGTTACCAGGGGGGAAAGGAGGTGGCAAGGGATAAATACAGAGTTCAAGATTTGCAGATAGTAACTACTACACATAAACTAGATAAAAAACAAAGGTCCTGGGCCCAGGACCTATAGCCCAGGAAACTATATTCAATATTTTGTAATGGCCTATAATGAAAAAGAATATGAAAATGAACACATGTATATATATAAATAAATACGTGTGTGTGTGTGTGTGTGTATAACTGAATCACTATGTTGTACATTATTACACATCATTGTAAATTGATCATACTTCAGTTTAAAAAAGTGGGAGAGAAAAAAAAAAACCAAAGTGGTTGCAAATTCTACATTCCCTGAAACCATATATGAGACTTCATTTCCTCTATATCCTCTGTAATATTTAGTAATGTCCCTCTTTTTCATCTTAGTGACTTCATATTGGGCTTCACCTTGGGCTACTTCATATAGACAAGCACTCTTGCTTTAGGAGTAAAAATGAGAATAAACTGGCACATTGGAAGTCATTGAATAGATAACCTTACACCTTGTGAAATATGTATTAATCTTGTTATCTGCAGGATACATTATGCACATAAGAAAAACCATTAAAAAGTCAACAAGCATATAACAAATATTACCAAACTTAACTCAACAATATACTGAAAGAATCACAGAATATGATCAATTGGGATTTATCCCAGGGATGCAAGAATGGTTCCATATTTGCAAATCAATCAATGTGATACAAACATTACAAAATTGAATAATAAAATCATATGATCATCTCAATAGATGCAGAAAAACCATTGAACAAAATTCAACATCCACTTACAATAAAAACTCTCAACAAAGTGGTTACTAGGGGAACACATCTCAACATAATAAAGGCCATATATGATGAGCTCATAGCTAACACACTCAATGACAAAACCTGAGAGAATTTCCTCTAAGATCAGAGATAAGACAAGGATGTCCATTCTCACCTCCTTCATTCAACATAGTGTTGGGAGTCCAAGCCATAGTAATAAGACAAGAAAAAGAAACAAGAGGAATTCAAAATGGAAAGGAAGAATTAAAACTGTTACTGTTTCCAGATGACATGATACTATACATAGAAAGTCCCAAAGGCACCACCAAAAAACTATTAGAACTTATAAACTATTTCAGTAAAGTTACAGGATATAAAATTAATCTACATATCTACTACATTTCTATACACTAACAACAAACTGTTAAAAAAGAAATTAAGAAAACAATCCCATTTTAAATTGCATCAAAAAGAATAAAATACCTAGGAATAAATATAACCAAAACCTGTAACTGGAAAACTATACAATATTAATGAAAAAAGTTGAAGACAACACAAACAAATGGAAAGATAGGCCATCCTCATGTGCTGGAAGATTAATATTGCTAAAATGATCATACTATCCAAGGTAGTTTATACATGCAATGCAATCCCTATCAAAATACCAAAGGCAGTCTTCACAGAAGTAAAAAAAATAATTCTAAAATTTCTATGGAAACACAAAACTCTCCATATAACCAAAACAATTTTGAGAAAGAAGAACAAAGCTGGATCATGTGTCCTGATTTAAAACTATGCTACAAAGTTACAGTAATCAAAACAGCGTATTACTGGCACAAAGAGAGACACATGGATCAATGGAACAGAGTATAGAGTCCAGAAATAAATCCACATTTAATTATTGTTCAATTCATCTACAACAAAGGAGGTAAGCATATACAATGGGGAAAAGACAATGTCTTCAATAAAAAAGTGTTCAGAAAATAGGACAGCTACATGTAAAAATATCAAACTGAACTACTTTCTCACATCATATACAAAAATAAACTCAAAATTGATTAAATACTTAAATGTAAGACCTGAAACCATAAAACTCCCGGAAGAAACCATGGCAGTATGTTCTTTGACATCAATCTTAGCATTATTTTTTTTGCCTGTGTCTCCTCAGGTAAGAGAAACAAAAGCAAAAATTAACAAATGAGACTACATCAAACTACAAGTTTCTTTACAGGGAAGGAAACTTATCAATAAAAGTAAAAGGTCACCTAATGAATGGAAGTAGATATTTGCAAATGATACATCTGGTAAGTGATTAATATCCAAAAATATGCAAATAATTCATACAAGTCAACATAAAAAAAAACCACCTGATTTTAAAATGGACATTTCTCCAAAGAAGACATACAGATGGCCAACAGACACATGAAAAGATGTTTAACATCACTAATCATCATGGAAATACAAATCAAAACCACAATGAAATATCAAAAAGATTATCAGAAAGACAACAAATAACAAGTGTTAGCAAGAAGACGGAGAAAAAGGAACACGTGTACATTGTTGAGGGGACAGAAAATTGGTACAGCCATTTTGGAAAACAAAATGGAGGTTCCTCAAAAAATTAAAAATAAAACTACTATACAATCCAGCAATTCCATTTCTGTGTATTTTTTCAAAGAAAACAAAAATGCTAACTTGGTAAGATTATGTACCTTTATGTTTACCGAAACATTATTCACAATAGCCAAGATATGAAAACAACCTAAGAAACTAAGTGTCCATCAATAGATAAATGGATAAAGAAGATGTGACACACACACACACACACACACACATACACAGATATTATTAAGCCATAAAAAAGAATGAAATCTTGCCATTGTGACAACAAAGGATGAACCTAGAGGGTAATATGTTAAGTGAAACAAGCAAGGAAGAGAAAGACAAATACCAGATGATTTCACTTATATGTGGAATCTAAGAAACAAAACAACAAACAAACAAAACAAAAACATACTCACAGATACAGAGAATAAACAGGTGGAGGATGAGTGAATAAGGTGAGGGAAATTAAGAATTATAAACTTCCAGTTACAAAATAAATGAGTCACAGTGATGAAATGTACTGCATGGAGAACAGAATAATACTGTAATAACTTTGTATGGTGACAGATGGTAATAAGACTTATTGTGGTGATCATTTCATAATGTATAGGAATATCAAATCACCATGATATGTACCTGGAACTAACATAGTGCTGTGGATAAATTACACTTCAATTAAAAATAATAATAAAATAAAAATTATGAGACAAATAAAATTCACGACTGATAGCACAAATTTATGTCACAAATGTCGGAATTTAGCTTTGCACTTAAAAATCAATGGGTAACACCTACGGTTAACTAATCTAGACAAAGAAGGCAAGAATAATACAATGGAGAAAACACAGTCTCTTCAATAAGCCGGGTTGGAAAAGCTGGACAGCTATATGTAAATCAATGAAATTAGAACACTCCCTCATACCACATACAAAAATAAACTCAAGATGGTTTAAAGACCTAAATATAAGACGTGACACCGTAAAATTCCTAGAAGAGAACATAGGCAAAATATTCTCAGACATAAATTGTGGCAATATTTTCCTAGATAAATCACCCAAGGCGAAAGAAATAAAAGCAAAAATAAACAAATGGGACCTAATCAAACTTAAATGCTTTTGCCAGAAAGAAAAAAAAATTGACAAAATGAAAAATTCTACAGAATGAGAGAAAATATTTTCAAATTATGTGATCAACAAGGGGTTAATATCCAAAATGTATTAACAGCTCATACATCTTAACATAAAAGAAAAAAAAAACCAAACAACTCAATCAAAAATGAGCAGGAGCCTTAAAGAGACATTTCTCTAAAGAAGACATCCAGATGGCCAACAGGCCCATGAAAAGATGCTCAACATCTTTAATTATTAGAGAAATGCAAATCAAAACCACAATGAGGTATCACCGCACACCTGTCAGGATGGCTATCAAGAGCAGCAGTGAGAGAGGTAACATGTTAGCTTACAGTAAAGCATAACGAATACATATAGTAGTGGATCAATCAGTATTTTGCTGAGTTTCTTCTCAGAGTGGCAGGTTAACAGCCACAAGGCTTTGAGTTTACTTATAGCCTAAGAGAGCAAACTTAACTTTCCAAAACAATTGTATGTCACAGTTTATAAGAACAAACACATCTTCCAATAACAATTATGCTTTTTAAAGTTTGTGTACAGCAGCCTTGCAGTAAAGGTTATACTCCTTGGCGACTGCACAAAAACATTACTATTAAACAGTAAATATTAAAGAGAAAAACAATGCATAGACTTGAACTTGAGTAAGACTGTTACTCCTCCTCCTAGACAGTCTGTTGATAGTACATCTCCTCTCCCTCCTGCCAAAAAGGGTGCTGAGTACTTTGTTAGTAAGATTACTCTCAAGTCTTCCTATGAAATACAAGTATACTTCTTTTATGAGTCAATACGAGTTTAAACTCTATAATCTTCAGCTTCCTCAAGTCATCTGATGAACTCACTCACACTAAGGCATAATGACGTAGCTTCACTCTGGGCATACCAGACTCATATGCCTAACCTTGAGCTGGAACTTAGTACAGAAGAAATTTCTGAGATCAGCTGTAGTATGGTGTGGGTAAATTAGTGTTCCTAAAGTCTTCCAAGCTTCTTCGGTAAATTCCTCCTTTGACCATTAAGACCCCTAACTGGAACATTTTGCTTGCATGATTTGTGAATAGTCTTCTAAAACTGGGAAGAAGTGAAGAGTCAAATAAAGATATGATCCCTTGAACTGCTAGAAAGCAAACTGTAAGATGACGGGATGCAGGGACTGTTCCATTCTAACAGAATCTCCACGTCATCCTAAAAGGCTCTAGGCATCCCTACGGCCACCACGGAAGCTATCCAATGAATCAACACTGTCACCTCCGCTGGCGTAAAATGTTCCACAGAGCTATTCTTCAGCAGTGATGACTTTGCTCATTTACGTCCACTGCTGACGGAAACAGACGCACAGATGGCAGGGTGGTGTCCTGAGGGAACGACGGGAACATGGCAAGGGGAACACTCTCATTCCTGTCTGTTCCCTGGTGTATACCCCCTCCTAGCCCTTCCTCCTCCATTGCCACTCTGGTCCACACAAGCAGCCATATCAATCATTGGAGATCCCTCTTCCCGTACCGTACAGCCCTCTGCTATGTGCTTCCTGCCAGTCCTCAACCTGAATCCCTCCATGTAGACGTTTTCTCTGCAAACGCTCCCAGGACTTCTGTAAGTGCGGAGAAAAGCACGCGGCCGCCCTCTCTGCGACACCAGCTCGGGACGAGTGATACTTTCAAGCCTTCTCCTCGACCTTTCTTCACATTCTCATTGTCCACGGGGGTCACTCCACAGTTTACAAATCCAGTCAGGTATCCAGTCTCCACCTCCACCTGCTTCACAAGACAATTTAGTCTTTCCACAGAGAAAATTCAGGCCAGCGTGCCGCCACCTCCAATTTTAGCAATTCTCCTGTGCGTTTTTATTTTACTCGCTCCTGACTCAGGGAAGAGGCTCTCCTCTCCCATCGGAGAACAACTTCCTCACTTGCAGTTTCTGATCTGCTCCTCTCTAAGCTCTGCAGGCATCTCTCCTCTGTTAATTGCAATTCCTCTTTCTTAACCAAGCCCCTTCAAAAGCGTTGGAGTATCCCAGTGTTTAAGTTATTTAACTTTCAATTTTACACTGCTCCAAGTCTTAGGTTATTACCTTTGTCTCTTCATCCCTTACTTACCAATTCCGTGGAGAGTTGTAGGCATTATTTCATTTCCTTACCTCCTTTTTTGTTTTTTCAGCTGCAATCCGGGACTCCACTCAAATTGCTCTAATTAGACCATCAGCGAACCACTAATTGTTTCCATTTTTGGCCTCTTTTCAAGTCTCAGCCTACTTGGCATCTCAGTAGTATTTGCCATGGCTAACCCACTCCAGCCTCCCAGAGACGTCCTGTTTCCTTGTCTTCATGAAGCACAATCTCTCTTTCTGCTCCTAGCTCTGTGAAGGCGCCCCTGCTATCTCTTTCATTAATGGCAGGACTTAGTTCTCTGCAATTTCTGAACTATGGGATTCCCTAAGCCTTCAATGCTGACTCTCCTCATTTTACATTCATTTGTGGGAACCCTTTCCCACCCCCATGGTGTCACCTACTGAATAGGTCTCCCTGCCTCGAAACTCTTCCCCTCTCCAACTGACTGTGTCACCAAGCAGATATGACCACCGCCTGAAAAATGCCAGTGGGTCCTTCCGCCTTCAGGTTGAGATTACTCTCTTCACCAGGTCTGTCAGTCCTTTCCAAGCTTGCTATAGTCTTAAAGAAAAAACAAAAACAAAAACAAAAAAACTCCATCCTTTCTCACTCCTCAATATTTTTTGGCTCAATTTGGTCTCTTAAATATTACCGAAATACACGGTGGTCTTTCAGAGCTTCACGTCTCTGCTGCTCTGCCTGCAGTGCCCTTCCCACCCCCACTGCTGCCCGTGACCTTACTCCCAAGGACAATAGCTAATAATAGTTGGTATTTATCGAGGGCTCACTACATGTCAGATAATGTGCTGAGTGTTTCACACGCATCATCTCAACTAATCCTTGATAGATAGGTAGGATTATTACTACTCCTTTTTGTAAACAGGAAAACTGAAACGTACGGGGCTAAGTAACTTCTTTAAGGTCACACAGCTAGTAAATAAATGTGATCTGATCCCAGGGCCCTCTCTCCCTACTACATGTCCCAGAGACGTGTGTTTCTCCTACACATTTGTTTCTATTCAAGTCACGTTCCTCTTTGACTCCCCATTCAGACCTCTGGTACCATATTGAGATCTCCTGGAGGAAAGGAAGGAAGCAAGTTCATCTAGTCCCTCTCCCCTCCCTTCCAACGTACCTGACAAATACCGCTGGTCCAGCAAATGCTCTTTACATCTGAATGTGCAATGAACACATTACACATATTGACAAAGGGGCGGAGACAAACTTTAAGGCAAAAGATCTAATTAGCCTGAGTGTGTGGGCGACTGCCACCATTCTCAGTGATCCACTTTCCACTGAATCCCAGAAGAGGGCAAACATTTACAGAGCATGCCCTGCCTCGAAGTCTCTAAGGCTCTTGATACAGACTTTCTATGCAGAACTGTCCAAATTATAGTCACTTTACTTGGAAGAAATTTCTGTGAATAGAAATTTTTTTTTCAGTTTTCTACAAGACGGATGCTCAGACTAGCAACTTAGCAGCCCTGTGACAGTGAGACGTTAAGGCCAAGTGACTGCCATAGAGAATACTGCAGAGGCAGAAATACAGCTCTCACAGATTATAGTCTCAGTAACCGTTTCCTATTCTCCCTAGACCATTCAGCAACATCTTAAGTTTACCTTGGGATGGGGAGCCTGCATACCATAAAGTAAATGATGAAAGAAGGGAAAGGATGTTATAAGCAGAAAGGCATGAAATAGAGACGTCACCGTGCTCTCACAGCATCCCTCTGTCTTTCTCAAATATAATACCTGTGTCTGTCTACCCCTATCCAACAGTCTGTAACGGGATGCTTTATCCTTAGCTGTTTTCTAATGCTTAGTACTAGCTTTCTAAAATCCACTGGTGCTTGATTTTTGCAATTGGTGACATGTAGCTGGATTTTATTTGGGAAGCCAACAGGTTGATTGTTTCATTTGGAAGTAAAAAGTGACCTAGTTGGAAAGCACTGGGAGATATTTCTGAGAAAAGCAAGCAAGGAGCCAATGTACTCTAACAGCCTGTTGGCCTGAGCCCTCACTCTGCCTCCTGGGGGTTCAGTCCTCCACCTTCCCCCCTCACTCCCATCACCCCAAAAAGAGGGAGAACAAAATTAATGAAAGGCACCATGTGTAGACTCATACAGTGTCAGAGCTGATAAGAGAGAATGTGGAAACCACTAATCCAGACTCTCCATTCTACAGCTGGGGAAGCATGAAAATCAGAGAGGAGAATGATTTTCTCTGGACTCCAACAAAGTTGAGGAAATCCTGCTGGATCTGTCAAGAGCCAATTCTCTGCATCTCTTTCCAACACTGCATTCAATGTTATTGTGTTAGTAGCTTGAAATTGGTCATGGTGGGAGTTTTTACACCATGGAAACTGGCACATGCTACGAGTCAGAGAGATTTCTCCGCCAGGGAACTGGTCTATCAGCGACCATTGTTATATATTTTTAAATATGAAACCTAATTATCTTTCCATATTCTCATGAGTCCTGTCTTCTTTCACTTTTTCTTGCCTGACTGCTTTCATTAATTCACTCGACAAGGAGTTGCTGACCACTTTTTATATACCAGGCACAGAGCAGAAAGTTGTGGATAAAGTGATGAAGAAAACAAAGTCCCGCCTTTACTGAACCTACTATGATGGGGGACACTGGCAGTAGGATATGATAGTTATGGCTGTAAATACAAGGCTTCATATGTGTTCTAAGAGCATATAAACGAGGGGCATGATCTGGGCGGGGGAAGTGGCATATTTAAAGGAGATCTTCCCACCAAGTTATCACAAAATGGTCTGTGTGATTCCAGAAAGTGCTTTGCAGCCAGACAGAACTGAGTTTGAATCCCAGCTGTAAATACTCTTGTTAGGTGACCTTGGACATCCTCTTAAAGCCGTGGTTTTCTCTCAAGAAAATAAGGCTAACCGTAGCACCTACTCCACAGGGATGAAGCAAGACTGAACTGATGCCAGATGAATGTCCAGCCCCAAGCCTGGCACACAGCTGATGTTCAGGATCTTTATGATGAGGATGGTTAGTGTTATCTTTTCTTCCCGTGGGTGTCTAGGATGTTTACTCTGCCCATGTCTTCACAGCACATCGTTTTTGCCTCTATGTGTAATTTCTCTGAGAATGTGGGGGACGAGCAGAGGCCATCTGGCGTCGGTGGACACTAGCCAAATCATTCCTAATTGCCTAAGCCCGCTGGCTCTCCATGGTAATGGGTTTGGCAGGTTTAATTAGTGGAGACCACACGACATCTCTGAGTTGCTGCTGTTGGGAGCTTGAGCCCAAGCCAGCAGCTCCAGGTTCCTTCTGAGTTTGGAGAAGAGCCTTCAGAGAACCGTGTTTAACAAAGAGCTGGCAGAGGTGGTCCTGTCTGATCCCTTGCACCCCCAAGTGGCAGCTTGCCGTGACTAAACGGAGCACAGGGGTTGTGATTAGAGTGACAGATGGAAAGTGGAAACGTTCACTTAGCAGCTTTTAGCAACCTCTGAGGACTGATCTTTAAGCAGCTCCAAGCCTTTGGCCTGGTTTTTGATTTGCAAAGCAAAGGCCAGGGACCCCCAGCCTAGCGTAGGAGGCATATGCCAATTCCAGAATTTACCTACCGTTTAGCCTCACAGCTGGCCTCTCTCTGCATTGCCATACGTGGGCATGCCTCAGTCTCAGTGATAAACTCCAAGATACGCACTCACACAGCACACTGTCTGGCATACAGTAGGGCCCCCCGATGCTAGCTGCACAAATGTGTGCAGCGAGGTTCTGTGTGTCCTCCTTCACTACGGTCCACCTTCTGACTGTTCCCCATCCCATCCACATCTGCCTTTGCTCATGAGGACAGACAAAATACACAAGGAATGAATGTATGGAAAACACTTAGCATAGAACCCAGCACACGGCAAGTGACCAAATGACTTTACTATAATGTGCTATTTCCCAAAAACAAGCAAAAAGACACCCTTTCTCTCCCATCCTCAAAGTTCAGTCTTGGATAACACTAATGCACACCAGCCTATTCCCCCACATCATGTCCTTGGCTGACTTAGAGTGGAAACTGACGCCCTCAGCTCTTCTCTTACTGAAGACCAGAGAGAAAATGCTAGCCTTTGCTGAATATTAGGCAGCATGGCATTTAATAGTTTACAAGGCACTTCCCAGTGCATGTGCCTCACTCTGCCCTCCCAGAGCCCCTTTAAGTGAGATGAGAATTATCACCTCTGTATAACATTTGTCATCAGCAGAGTTTCCAGTCTCAGCAAACTGCTCAAGATCACAGAGCCCACGCAACAGATAAAAACAAACAAACAAACAAACAACCCAGAGAACAACACTAAATCCTGCAAACTCTTTCTGCTACAGCACTCCAGAGTGGCATTTTTCTTCTTCCAGACAGTTCTGAAGTTGCAGGAGTGAGAGGCACTGACAAATATCGCTTGATTTCTTATTGTCAAAGTAACCTGTCTGAGGACCGCCACATGAAGCTTTTCCACTGGGGCATGAAAAGAATTTTTCGACATAGAAATATGGCCAGACAAGAGAAGTCACAAATAAAGGAACATATGTATGTATGTATCATCTGCCTCAAGGGTACACCACGGAAATAAATAATCAGGTGTAAGTGTGTCCCCTGGCCTAGCGTGTAAGCCCCCAGAGAGGTATGATTAAGTGTCCACTGGTCTCCAAGCACCCACCTTCTCCAACCCAGCTCAACTGCACACAAACTGGGGATGATAATTTGTACACTGGTGACAGTGGGGGCCAAGTTGCTTTCATGTTTCCCTTTCACCAAGACCTACTAGGTCTCCAGAACGATTTTGTGTAAGGCTATTTTTCCCCCTCTTCCAAGACTCCACACTCACTTCTATCGTATATTCTGGCTTTGAAGAAAAGAAAACACTCAAAATCTATTTCAGTAAAGGTCAAATGAGTGTGGGGTGTGCAGGAGTGGTGCGAGGGGGACTGGGGGCGATGTGGGTGGAGCTGGAGGGAGATGCTTGCAGGGTTCTGAGATCAGGTGTTATTAAAACAATAAGCAAAGAACTGGTAACTGCTTGCACCAGCTGAGCTACGGTTATAACTGGTTTGCCGCTGGGGATTTTATTCTTGGTTTCAGATAAATTCAGATGCTCTCCTCTGCCAATCATCAGGTTTGGCACCTAAATCCTCCCCTAAGCAATGGTTCAAGTTTAGATCTAGTCTCAAATAAAAGCAGCCTAGCAAGTAGAATGTAAGAATTGGGAATGGTGTTTAGACAGAGGCTGTGAGTTTGAAACCCGAATCTCCTGCTGAATGAGCTGTGTGTCCTTGGGCAACTGAGTTCCCGTCTCTGAGCCTCACTTTTCCCATCTATGTAATAGGGTTATTGGGAGAATTAATAGCATGCATGGAAAGTGCACTCATGCAAATCCTCTCAGCCCCACCTTTTATCTTAGCCACTGCTGAGGCAAATGGGCCCAGGTTTGTGAAAAGGTGACCTTTCTCACTCCATGAAGTCCCCACCCTGTCCCTCTAGCATCCCAGCCTTCACTGCCACAGTGGTGAGGACACCTGTGGCAAGTGACGGGTACTCACTTGTGCCCATCCTGGAGCTGTGGGGATGATCCCCCTACACTGGGGGATGACAGTTCTGAGCATTTCCTTGGGACTCTTTAGGGGAAAATGCATGCTTTTCTGGAGAGGCAGACCCTGCATTGTCTAGACTCTGGAGGACACCCCTCGGGGTTTTTTGAGTCTATAGAAGTTATTCCACAGTAGCTCACAGACACACACAGACACACACAGACACACACACACGCAGGTTCCTTTGTACCGTGATATCTGGAAAACATGGTGTTCATACACAACCCTCCATCATCTAGCTGGCCCTTTCTAGCTTTAGCCCACAGGGACCTCTCTTTTAAAGACTTGGGCTACAGGGCTGTATCTTCTTTTCTGAACTCCTTGTAATGAACTTCCTCAAAAACATATAAAATACATTTAGGTTACAGAATATAAACTTCCATGATTTTTTAAAACCTGGCCAATGAGTCACAACTTCTTACCGGCGCTGTGCCCGTGGAGTGTATCAAGGAGGCCCCTTCCCTAATGACTGGGTGGGATCCATTTCTTTCTAAGTATTGGCTGTTAATGATTCAAAATTATTACACGGTGTGATCCGGAGCCAGTGCGATCTGTAACTGTACAACAAGAGACTCAATTAACACTAGGCTTAGGAACTGTTAGGGTAATGAGCATTTGGGATGAAAGGATCATCAGGTTTTAAGTTCAGCTGCCCGTGGGTTGCACGGACAAGCTAAACGGTTTAATTAGCGCCGTCAGAAATCAGGTGTTGAAGCTGCGGTACAAACTACCGAGGACCGAACGTTGGAGATGGGTGTCATCAGAAGGAGGGAAGGCACGGAGATAACAGACACCCTGCCAGGTCCTCTTCTGATTTCACCTCATTGATTCCATATAAAAACTCCACTCAAAGTTGACAGAAGCAAGGGGTGAAGACTGTTCAGAGGCATTACTGGAAAAGCCATAGGTCCTAAAAAGCAAGGCGTATGTGGGGCTCCCCGGAGCTGCCCTCGGAGGCGGGCAGGGGGAGCAGGGCGCACCGAGAACCATTTACACCGTCCACCACGCCCTGCTGCTCCACTTAGAGCTGACTTCTCACTCTCACCTCCAAGCCCACTCTGTACTCTGCCACCTTCGTGTTATTCCTCAGTCTGCTCTCTGCCGTGAACCCCCTGCCCGATCCATTTGCTTTTTCAAATCCTAACTCCACCTCTTGGATCCACACAAGTCATGTCTTAACCACAACACTTTCTCACACAGTGCCAGCCCACTGTGGGGTCTGCATTGTTTTAGTCAGTCAGGATGTGGTGCCCAGCACTTAATCATTCAGCAATGGTTTCCGCATGTCAGTGGCGCCTCTTTCACTGAGATGCATAAGACTTCCCATATCAAGAACTGACCAAGAGTAGAGGGTATAGCTCAAATGGTAGAGCACATGCTTAGCATGCACGAGGTCCTGGGTTCAATGCCCAGGACCTCCATTAAAAAAAAAACTAATAATAAATAAATAGACCTAACGACCTCCCCCCACCCCACAGAAAACTCACTGAGGGGAAGAGGGAATACATCAGTTAGAGCGCAGCTCAGCCCCGAGTGATAAGACAACACAAGGTAGTGGTGGCATACACAGCAAACCAAGTTGTTCCCTTCTCTTTCATGGACACACACACATTCCAGGGCTAACAGAATGCTTCCATGCTTGTTAGAGATCCAGGCTCCTTTTATCTTGTTGCTCTGCCATTTTGAATATATAGCTTAAAGTGTTCAGTTCAAGATTCCAACTTACTTTTACCAGTTTACCCAAATAATAACTAACTTTTATAACATAACTTCCATATCCCAATGTCTTAGGTCCCCTCCCCACCCACTCTTTACTCCTCAAAGCAGAAACCGAGACCAAAGTTTGCAGACAGGTAGTTTATTCAGGGATGTGCTATTCAGGAGCCAGGAATGAGATCCAAGGGGAAGATAACAGGGAAGGAGTGAAACCAGTACAAATCTGTGTTGCATCAAAGGCTCCGGGTGTTTAAGCCACTGGGACATTCCAGGGAACTGTTAAAAAGTAATCTTACCAGTAGGGTAAAATCATGATTCTTGTGCAGATATACAAATGAACATGTTAAACATTTAACACAAAATCTGCGGGAAAATGAAACCATTATTTTACCCAATTCAAAAAAGAATCCAAAGAACAGACATATTTACAGATCAGGAATATAGAATTGAAGGTGCAAATGGAAACAAAACTTGATTTTGCCACAGTGGGAAAGAGAGTCTTCGGGACAGAACAGAACTCTTTCGTCTATAGACAAGAATTATTTTGCATTGCTATCAGTCATCTATGATTTAGAGCTTCATCAAGTAGCTCCCGTAGAAACAGACAACCCAGAGCAGGGTTCTCTAGGGTTGTTCTCTAGACAATGCAGGGTCTGCCTCTCCAGAAAAGCACGCATTTTCCCCTAAAGAGTCCCAAGGAAATGCTCAGAACTGTCATCCCCCGGTGTAGGGGGATCATCCCCACAGCTCCAGGATGGGCACGAGTGAGTACCCGTCACTTCCTGCAGGTGAAACACCACTGTGGCAGTGAAGGCTGGGATGCTAGAGGGACATGGTGGGGACTTCATGGAGGGAGAAAGGTCACCTTGCCTCAAACCTGGCCCCAGCTCACATGAACCCATTTGGCTCAGCAGTGGTTAAAATAAAAGGTGGGGCTGCGAAGATTTGCATGAGTGCACTTTCCTTGCATGCTATCAATTCTCCAAATAACCCTGTTATATAGATGGGAAAAGTGAGGCTCAGAGGAGTGAATTCAGTTGCCCAAAGACACACAGATCATTCAGCAGGAGACTTGGGTGTCAAAGTCACAATCTGTCTAGACACCATTCCCAATTCTTTCATTCTACTTGCCAAGTTGCTTTTATTCAAGACAAGATCAAAACTTGAGCCATTGTTCAGGGGAGAAATTAGGTGCCAAACCCTAATGACTGCCAGAGGAGAGTAGTTGGATTCATCTAAACCAAGAATAAAAATCCCCAACGGTCAACCCCAATCGTGTTATTATATCAGTAGTTTAACTGGGGCAAGAAATTATCAGCTATTTATTTAACATCATTAGTACTGCCTGAAATCAGAACCCTGCAGGCATCCCCCACATAAACACACTTGCCCTTTTTTCCCCTTTGTTTTCATGGTGACCTCCTTTGAAGTCCTCCTAGAGGACACAGAAAAGAGGAGACAGCTCGTGTTTTCGGCATCCCACGAGACTTTCCTGACCACATGAACTATACAGATCACAGTGATGCTCAAAGCTCAAGGCCAATTCAAAGAAGTCAAGTCTTTCCTTATGACCCTGACAAACCCCATCCCCACTGGGAGAGTTACAAAAGGGAACAGGCAGAACATGCCTAGAAAGCCTATTTTTCCACAACTTTGCTTTGGTTTTGCTTTTGAAGAATTATTGGGCTTTAGATTTATTTTTCCTGACTCTTGTACGAAATTCCTTTTTAAGGGACATACTAACACATGTTTATGACAACCAAGGAAATAACACAAATGTACATAAGGAAAAGCTGCAACCATCAACCCCACTTTCTCTTTTTTGTTGCTCTTTATCTCCTGTACTAACAAATGCTAATAGGCTGGTAGCTATCTTTGCTACTTCTGTCTGTGACACACACATAAGCGTAAGACACACAGACACACAGATACAGATTTTTGCCATTTGATTTTTTAATGCATTTTACTATTTGCATGTTGCTGCAACTTTCTTTTTTAAGCAAAATAACGCATTGTAGACACCCTTCCAAATGGTTAAGAGAGTGAGTTCCTAAGCTGCAGCGTTGTGGTCACAACGTGATGGTCTGTGATACGACTACAGTATGTGGAAAGATAATAGCTAATCCCTCCCATACCTCCATTCTTGGCAAACTTTTCCCGCCAGCTCACCTTTCTCTTCTCGGCTCTCGGCATGCAAGTAGAGCCAAAGCAACCTTCTCTGAAAAAGCGCACTCCTTAAAGTTTCAGGTCAAGGATACTGCCCAGAGTCACACTGCTACTCCTGGACTGTCAACATCAATTTCTAACGCAAGTATCAGAACTTGAATGCAGTGGTAAAGACAACAAAGAAGACCCCTGCTCTCAAGAACCTCTAATTAACCTTGTATCACACAAGAAGGGGAAAGACTCAAAATAAAAGAGAATTCAGGGCACATCCCAAAACACAAGTCAAATTGGTGAGGGAGAAGTGCCGCTGGGCATAGAAAGTTGAGTGTAAAGCTGAGAGATGATGCTCAATTTCTATTTCGCTTCTGTCTTTTAAGTCAAGCAAGAATACTGGAAGAGAATGACTGGAGAGAACAGACATGAATAGAGATTAATCTATCAATTTTTATATCTGTATTATCAATCTATCTTATATCAAGAGATAATGATATGAGAAAAGTGAAACTCAGGCCGAGTGAGGAGTCCTTAGGACATTTATTTGTGTTTGGGTCTCTGATAAACAGCACTCAAAGGCATCAAGAGAACTCAGAGATGAAATATATGAATGACTATAAGGCATCTGGGAGGACGACTGGAGAAAGGACCGCTCAGTCATTCATTTATTCAGTCGGTCAACACATTCACTGAGCATCTACTATTTGTCATAACCTATGACAAAAAGGCAAACAGAAAGAGAAGACCCGATACCTTAGGGGAAATTAAATTCTGATGAAGGCTAAAGAAAATAAACAAGGAAATAAAATAATCTGAGACTATAAATTGTATGAAGGAATAAGGTCATCTGTGCCACTAAGCTACATGTGAAGTGAATCAGTGAATCACTGGCAGCCACATCCTCAGGTGAAGCCTGACAAACTGGAAGATATCCAGGGAGACAGATAGATATTGATGATAAAGAACCTGAGTGTCTTGACATTCAAGAAACCACAGAAAGAGATGACATGTGGAATAGGAGATTCATAGGTAATGTGACCCTTGTCTTTAAATCTTTCAACAATTGTCATATGGAAAAGAGAATGAGATGTGTGTGTGTGTGTGTGTGTGTGTGAGTGAGAGAGAGAGGGAGATTTCAACATAGGTGGACAGGCTTTGCAGTGAGGAAAAGGTGGGGTCAGTATATGAGACAAGGCTCTGAGGATTAGAACTGTCTGCAAAGGACCTTTTTGCTTTGGGAGACAGTGAGCGTTGGGAGAACTTTGGGAAGAACTCTATCATTAGAGGAAATAAAACTAAAGTAGTAAGACTACCCACCTGGAATGTCGTGGAGGGGATGTGTATGTAACCAACAAAAAGAAAACAGCACCTACCCTTTACTTCCTTCCCTCCTAAATGGAGTCTAGAAGAAAGAAGCTTAGTCAGAGAACTTACAGTCAAGCCCCCGCGTAGTGATGTTGCCTTGAGCTGGGTTTGGAAAAACATGAGATGACTAAATATCTCTGCATGAAAAAGAGAAAAGAATTTGGTTTCAGTTCTGATTGGGAAAGGATCTAGAAAAGAGGAAAGGGGAGAAAATAAAATTAAAGAGAAGAGATAAGTGTTGGCAAGGGTGTGGAGAAAAAGGAACACTTACAGACTGTAGGTAGGAATGTAAATTGGTTCAGCCACTACGGAAAACAATATGAAAGTTTCTCAAAAAATTAAAACTAGACCTACCTTATGATCCGGCAATCCCACTTCTAGGTATACACCCAAAGGAATTGAAAGCAGGATATCAAGCAGATGCATGCATTCCCATGTTTACTGAAACACTATTCAAAACAGCCAAGATATGGAAACACCTAAGTGTTCGTTAGTGGATGACAGATAAAAAAAGATGTGCTGTATTTATACAGTGGGATACTATTCTGCCGGGAGAAAGAAGGAAATCCTGTCATTGGTAACAACATGGTGGACAGTGAGGACATTATGCTAAGTGAGGTAAGTCAGAGACAGAAATACTGTAGCGATCTCACTTATATGTGGAATCTGAAATCCCAAACTCATAAAAACAGAGAATAAAGTAACAGTTAACTAGAGGCTGAGAGGGTCGGGGGACAGGAGAGTTAATGCTTAAGGATACAACCTTGCAATGAATAGTAATAAGTCTTAGAGATCTAATGCACAGGATAGTGAATCTATATTCACAGACAACAGTGCTATTCTAATCAAACTTGCTAAGACACTAGATCTTAATTATTCCACCCATGAAAAAGAAATGATAATTAGGTGATGTGAAAGAGATGTTAATTATCGCTACAGTGGCAATCATATGACAATATATTAAAGTACCAAATCAACATGCTGTACACCTTCAATTTACACAATGTTATATGTCAAATATATTTCAATTTAAAAAAAGAAGAGAGAAAAACGAAGGGCTGTTCTGGAACCAGACTGAAAAATGGCCCATGGACTGTCTGAAGAAGAGTTAAGTTTATCATTTAATTTGAATTTGTTAGTTGATTTCTGAAACTACCCTGTGTGGGTGGAGAAACTCAGCTGGCAGGTTTTTAGAGCACATGTTTATCGAATGAATATAGAAACACTATACTTTATCAAATCTAAGATATTATTGATTTTAAGGTACATCATTATTTCACCTAACACTAAAAAAAATGCTGCTGATTAAACACAATTTTAATTGTAAGATGGATCCTACTCTCAGAGATGTTAAAATGCAATCTAAAATGTTCACCTTACAATCTACAAAATACATCAGTCCTATTTCTTCTGTGCCATGCTTGGAGTAACACATATTAGGTATAGCTGTCACATTTTAAGAGGGAGCTGACAAATAGGAAGTTTCCCAGAGAGCACCGGTATTTAGATGAAATCAAAAACAGGGAAAAACAGAATAAAAGAAAACAGAACATGCAGCTGAAGGAGGAATTTGGAGCTGGAGGTACCGTGAGAATGCCAGTCCCTAGGTGTTCTCAGACATCTTCTCAGTGGCCTGGGACTCTCTCTAATCTGTAGAGCAGGGGCTTCAGCCAGGAATCAAGATGACTCCAGGAAAATTGGGAAAAGATACTACCAAAGGGCGTCACAATGGAGTCTTGCTCTGCAGAATATTTTAAAAGTAAATACTCGTTTGTCAAAAAGTATGGAAAATACTGAATTACAACAAAATCAAGACAGAGTTATTTATTGCCAAATTTGTCAGAATGTTTAATACGTAAATGTGTGCTGTGACCAATATACAAAGGAGTAGTTTTCCCAAAGTTTGCTGACTTTTCATGATACTAAAGTAAATATTAACATATTTTGGAACTTTTACTCTTGGGAACACCAAATTGGTAAGCTTCGACCTGAAGAGTAACTGAAGAGGGGGAGGGTATAGCTCAAAGTGGCAGAGTGCATGCTTAGCATGCATGAGGTCCTGGGTTCAATTCCCAGTACCTCCTCTAAAAATAAACAAATAAACAAACCTAATTACCTCCCCTTCAAAAACTAAAAAACAAAACTCTTTCAGCCATCTTGGAGACTGTGGAGGCCTGCTGGGAACAGGACTTCCAAAACAATAAATATGTCTGGAAGGCTGTGGTCCAAGGCCGTTTTTGCTGGCTGTAAGAGGGGTCTCCGGAACCAGAGGGAACACACAGCTCTTCTTAAAATTGAAGGTGTTTATGCTCGAGATGAAGCTGAATTCTATCTGGGCAAGAGATGTGCTTATGTGTACAAAGCAAAGAACAACACAGTAACTTTTGGTGGAAAACCGAACAAAACCAGAGTAATCTGGGGAAAGGTAACTCGTGCTCATGGAAACAGTGGCATGGTTCATGCCAAATTCCAAAGCAATCTTCCTGCTAAGGCCATTGGACACAGAATCCGTGTGATGCTGTACCCCTCAAGGATTTAAACTTACTGAAAAGAAAATAAAAGTGTGGATTTGTTCTCTTGTATTTTTGTTAAAAAAAAAAAGGTAACTGAATAGCTTTGCTCAAATAGTGTCTTACCCAGACACTCAATTTGTAAATTAATTCTAAGTGGAGCTGCTCTAATTTAACAAGAAGGGAAGGGTTACAGGGAGAGAGAGAGGCAGTGACTTGGAGGTTTCCCTTTAGGCTTCTCACTGCCCCCAAGGGAGCTCTGAGTCCTCTCTAGGGAATGGTTAAATTCTACAAAGTTGTAATAAGGCAACTTCTAAGGTTCCTTACAATGACGTACTGTACTTGCCCACTATTTATTCTCAACATCCTCCCCAGCATTTACCCTTTCTGGACGTTTTAATGATGGCCATTCTGACCAGTTTCAGGTGATACCTCATTGTACGTTTGATCTGCATTTCTCTGATGATTAGCGATACTGAGCAGTTTTTCATGTGCCTATTGGCCATTTTCATGTCTTCACTGGAGGAAATATTTGTTTAGGTCTTCTGCCCATTTTTTGATTGGGTTGTTTATTTTTTTGTTATTGAGTTGTAGGAGGTACTTGTACATTCTGAAAATTAAGCCCTTGTCAGTCGCATTGCCTGCAAATATTTTCTCCCATTTCGTAGGCTGTATTTTCATTTTGTTTATAGTTTCCTTTGCTGTGCAAATGCTTATAAGCTTAATTAGGTCTCCTTTGTTTATTTTTGCTTTTACTTCTATTGCCCTAGGAGAACATTGCCCACATTTACCTTGGAGAATGTTCTGCCTATGTTTTCTTTTAGGAGGTTTAATGTGTCTTGTCTCACGTTTAAGTCTTTAAGCCATTTTGAGTTGTTCTTGTGTATGGTGTGAGGGAGTGTTCTAACATCACTGATTTATATGCAGCTGTCCAACTTTCCCAACACCACTTGCTGAAGAAGCTGTCTTTTCTTCATTGTATATTCTTGCTTTCTTTGTTGAAGATTAATTTATGTAAGTGTGTGGATTTATATCTGGGGTTTCTATTCTGTTCCATTGGTCTGTATGTCTGTTTTTGTGCCATTACCATGATGCTTTGATTCCAGGAGCTCTGTAGTATTGTCTGAAGTCTGGGAGATTAATTCCTCCAGCTTTTTTTTCTTCAGTATGGTTTTGGAGATTCTGGTTCTTTAGTGATTCCATATAAATTTTAGAATTATTTGTTCTAGTTCTGTGAAAAATGTCATGGGTAATTTGATAGGGATCACACTAAATCTGTAGATTTCTTTAGGCAGTATGGCCATTTTAACAATGTTACATTTTAATCAATTAGTTGTGACAATGAGGAAGTACCTTTTAACCTCTTTGGTGCAGTTAGATCATCTGTAAAATGGGGATACCAGTGTCTAGAAGGCAGGAGACTGAATTAACTGATCTTTTTGTACTTCAATTTAGCTCAAGCTCTCTGATTCTCATTGTTAACAGTGGAGAAGATAATGAGGTGTAGGGAGGAAGCGCAAGAGGAAAGCAAGTTCCCTTCCTTTTCATGCATATCTCAAAACTGTCCTGCTCCAGGTCTTTAATACCCCACCACTACTGGTTACACTCTCAATAGGTATTTATGTGGTTATAAACTGACCAAAAAACGGTACAACTTAAGGTTAGGATGCTTTTATGTGACACTGGAAATAAAAGACAGAAATCAAAGTATATGTCCTCCTTAGCTCTGTGCAGCTTGGATGATAAAGTTCTCAGCTATGGTCTTGCACAAGATCTCTATGGTTGTGCATCAATCCATCCAATTGCAAAAAAAGTACATGCCCGTGAGTCACTGTGGGTTTTTGGTATGGCTCAGCTGGGTGATGGAGAATTAAAACTGTGCTTACTGCTTACATAGTATTGTGACACTCAACAAACCAGCCTGACCCAATCTGTAATCTTAATACCCACTTATCTGCAACTATCTAGGAAATGTCTTTTTTTCTGTCTACTTCTTCTCCCAAGAGATAAAGCCTTTGGCTCCCATTTGTCTTAAAACTTACTGATGGCTTCCCAGAGTCCTTTAAGAAAGAATAAAACCCAACACAGCCCCACAAACGTTGTTTAGAAGAGGGTGTCGTTTTCCTCTCATTCCACATTTTAGGAGGTTTGGCCAACTGGGAATCAAGAAAGCCAGTCAATTTTATTTAATTGAAATGAAAAGAAAGAAAAACCTACTTTAACATTTCTAATCAACAGGAGTCTAATGAGTCATGTTGGTTCCTGGAGTTGAGACACAGTAGGGCATTTCTGGAGCTAATTTACTTCATTAATATTCAAAGGATGTAGATCAACAGTATTTTCTAGGAGACTCAAGAACCAAACATGTCAGAGGGAAACTTGTATTTTGCATGTGATGTTAAACAGATGTTCCACATTGAACCAACTGTAGCATCTAATATAAAATGTTGTCAGTTAGAATAATTATCTTATTTCTTGCCTTAATTCCACTTTCAAAATGGATTTGCAACTCTTGCTTCTAAGATCTCTCCTCTACTTTAATTTTTAGACCTGACACTGATGTTACCAAGACCACCATGACTCACTCTGGACTGGTGGAAAAATTTAGCTCTCGAGCTTGTCAGCTTGGGTTCAAATTCAAGTCTTTTACCTTCTAGGTAATATTTTAGAACAGAATTTAGTTAACTTGCTTTTTGTTCAGTATTTAGCGAATACTTATTGAGCACCTCCATACCAGGTACTCAGCCAGGCACTAGAGAAATGGGAGAATCCTGGCATTTGGAACCTCAGTTTTCTTGTCTATAGAGCAGGGGTCGTAAGTTCTGTTTTACAGGATTGTGATGCTGATGAGATGACAAGAGATGTAGAAGACACATGGGGCACTGCAGACTTTCAATAAAGGTCAATTTTATCTCCCCCAGTCCAGGATAATCTACATAGATAAAACCATACTAAGGCATTTAACTGCAAAGTTGTGATTGTTGGCATGAAATTGCAAGGTTGAAATGTGGGGTTTAAAAGGCCAGTCTGCGGAGTACAGTTAAACCAAAATTCTCTGTGAGAATATAACCCAGACTTTGTTGTCATTTATAATGCAATCCAACAAATTATAAGTCAAATGCTATGAATCCACATTAATTATTTAAACAATTAGTCATTAGCACAGTCTTACATACAGCATGCATTCAGTAAATATCTTTATAAATAACACAAAGAAATAAAGAGAAAGAGTGAAAAGGGTCTTCGTCCAGTAATAACAATATTCTACACAATTTACAAAGCCTTTCATGTTCATTCACTTCATTCCTGCATGTGTATATACATATGTCCACACACATCCACAAAGATCTACTAGGTTTAGACACAGTTCTACACATGATAGATATTTAGTAAATAAAACAATTGTTTGTCTTATTTCTTCATAGAGCTTATTTATAGTTGGCAAGACAGACAGTAAGCAAAAAAAAAAAGGAAAGAAAAGAATGTCATATGGTGAATGATAAGAGAAGAAAACTAAAGTTTTCAATTACATCACACATTCTCATCCCACAGTCTTTTTGAAGAAGCTAAAACATGAAGAAAACTAAAATAATAGGACAGAAGAGAGATACGACACTGTTTGATGGGATGGTCAGGGAGAAACTCTTTGAGAGGTGTTGTTTGAGCAGGGGCCTTGATGAAGTCAGCAAGCAAGGCTAAAGTCTAGAATAAGAACATTCCAGGAAGAAGGCATGATAAATGCCAGGACCCTAAAGTGAGAATCAGATTTGTATATTTGAAGAAGAGCAAGATGATCAGTATGGCTGGAGAGAAGGGAAAGAAGAGAGGCTGGAGGTGCTGGGCATGAGGACTGATCCTGGTAGACCAGGGTGAAGATTTTAGATTTTATTCTATATGTGATCAAGTGATAACTAGTATCCAAGTATGGCCCCAACAATTCCCCTACTCCTCATTCACGCCTGTCACTCCTTGCAGTAAGAGGTGAAGCTATGTCTTAAGCCCTTATTTCTGGGCTGGCCATGGGAGAGCTTTGGTCAATAGAATATGGTGGAGCAACATTAAAGGACCACAAGTTCATATCTCAGCAAGACTGGATGAAGGCAGGTTTTGCTTGTATCTTCTCTGAGTACTCTCTCTCTCAGAACTCAGCTGCCATGTCACATGGAGAGGCCACATGAAGAATCCAAATGGTTGGTCAGCAGCTGTAACAGATTAGCTGACAACATCACCTGTCAGCCATGTTAAGGGAGCCATCTTGGAAGTTCCACACCAACAGAGCCCCCAGATGATCCCAGCCAAAACAGCAAAGAGTAGAAGAACCACCCAGTAAAGCCCAGTCAGCCCACAGAACCACAGAAGATAATAATGTGGTACTGTCTTAATTTATGAAGTTGTGATGGTTATTTGTTACATTTCAGTAGATACTCAGGGTAGCCAAGAAGTCATTGGATATGATCTCCATCACAATGTTTAATTAATTTTCATACTATCCCTAAAAAGCAGGTTTTTTATGGTCTCTATTTTATAGACAAAGAAACAGATGTTAAATATGACTTTCCAAAAGTCATAGTAGGTAGGAGACAGAGCCTGGTCTCAAATTTAGACCTTCTGCAGGTTCTTTCCCTTGGGTATAACTAAGCGTTGATCCAACCAAACAGATCCATCTAAATTTCATGAACATAATGCATAATTTCAGATGCCCCATTAATCACAGAGCTATATACCTGGGCCATGCCTATTAAAGGATCTAAAATTTAAATTTAAAGCCAGAATTCTTCTACCATCTGTATCAGACAATTTAATATCCAGACTAAAAACACTCAGGGGATGCCAAAGTGTGAGATAACTGAGAACTTAATGTCTACCAAATGCTTTGTAGCTGAGAAAGAAAAATGAACAAATTCGTGAATTAGCCTCTGCTTATTCTGAAATTGAAAAGACTTGGTATTTAGTCATCTAGGTTTGGGACTTCCATCTTGATGAGAGACATTCTTATTTGAAAATGTGAGTGAAGTTCTTTCTTGGGGGAGATGCAACAATTTTGAAAATCAAAAGGTGTGAAGAGTAATGACATTCAGATTGGTAGGCTAAGAAATCAACAGTCAATTTTTTGCTGGGTGGGTAAACTGAAAATAAAGGCATGAGTGTATGTTCTTTCTTTCTAGTGTGTGAGAAAACAGAGGGATGTAAAGGCACTTTCAACCATGTGCACTGCACTAAGGCTCTTCAACAAGCTCTGAAGTTTATGATTCCATGGTCCCAAATCAATGGAAATCTTTAAAATAATCCAGATTCCTCTCAAAGTGCTGTCACTACAGCAAAAGAAAAATGATTTTAACATCAGGAACTGCACCAAACTACCCACCATGGACTGAGCTGGGTGATTAATTACTTAAGTATTAATTATCACTTCATTCTTCACTGCAGTGTTTATAGCATCTTCATATATTTAGCATGCAGAAAGCACTTTAGCTCTTTTGAATGACAGGATGAGCAGAAGTGTCTCTTTATTAAAATTGTCTCTATAATTTGTGAGTCATAACAAGTCACATTTTTATCTAGACTTTTGAGTCATCAAACTTAAGATATAAGAATTGGTGCCAACAGAGATCAAAAATTGGGTGGCAATGGGGGAGGGGAGAGAACATTAGTAAACAAAAGTAGACTCACTTACTTAGTCTTCGAAACAATACTAACTGTAGGCAGATCATTGTGTTAGGTCCTTAGGGTACTTAAACTAGAGTATGACAGTTTCCATTCTCAAGTAAGCCATTGTCTACAAAGGCGATGCCCTGGTGCTCTAACAAGATAAATACAAATACCAGGACTTATTATATTAAATGTCAGACATCAAGCAGGATGTGCTCCAAAGATTCAGAAAACGGAAAGGTCAGTGTGGCTGGGGCTTGGACTAGATCTTAGAGACAAATCCCTGGAGGATGCAAGACCCATTTCTGTAACCTGGAGCATCTAGCTGAGTGCCTGGGATGTGGCTGATGCTAAAGAAACGTCTGGAGAACTCAGCAGGCATTAGGGGCAATTAGTTAAGTAAAGAAGAAGATGCTAAAATTGGGTGGAGGCAAAAACAAGGCAAAGATGGCAGCTCCTGGTAGGTTCTGGAACACAGAAGGCTGCCCTGGAGCAGGGGGTCCAAGAGGTGAGAAGAAAATGATTCTCTTTCCACACTCTCTCCTTGAGCCATCTCACTCCCACCTATGGCTCAACTGTGCTTTCTATGCCAAAGATTCCCATTTGTCACTTAAGTCCCACTCCAACAAACTTTTACACTCTCCTTATCTGCAGCCCAGACCCACTGCAATCCCTTCGATCATATGAATCTCCTCAAAAAAAAAAAAAAAAAACGGTCATACCATCTTTCATCTGTGCACCCGTTACACTGAGTAGGTACCTACTACATGTGCAGTAGAGTTTTCTGATCACCACTCCCCACACACATCACACAATTAGAAATAATCTCCCCTTCTTCTTCCTTGGATCATATTTATCTTATTTCCCCTTTTAAACCTGTGACCTACTTGGAACCATGTCATGTTCGTCATAGTATTCCTTGCACAGCCTAGCATACAGCTGACACTAAATCAATGTATTTTTTTTAAAAAAACTGAAATGAATAAAGGATTTGGGGACTATATAGCTAGAAGATCCTAAATGTCAGGTTAAAGGATTTGGCCTTCATGCTATAGGTATCTGCAGACGTCCCTGGACGTATTGAGGGACTTCTGCAAGCCTATAAATTGTTCTGGTACCAACAGATGGAATGATCTGGAGGGAAGAATCATCTGAGTAGAAAGAGCCTTGATTTTCTGGGGAAACGTGATGCATCCCAATAAATGAAAAACTAGTTAAGGGAAAATAAAAGTATAAACATTAAAATGAAAAATGAAAGAAAATAAGTCTATCATCTAAGTGTCTGCAGGACGCTACAGGGTCACATGAAGGTAACACTAGTGTTTGTCAGTTTTCTGTAGTAATGAGGCAGAGTGGACAGGGCTGACATAAAGCCATCTAAAATCTTTTGTGGGATGAAGAATAGTAAAAATAAATAAACTATAGCACTATGTAATATTCGAAATAAACCTTTGTTATGTCAGGATCTCTCTCTCTCTCTCACTCTCTCTCTCTCTCTGTCTCTCTCTCTCTCACACACACACACACACACATGGCTAGAAAAAGTAAATTTACAAAGTAGTTTAGCTTAACTGATTCTCCCTGACAATCAGGTTCAAGAAGTACATGTGAATCTGGAAGGGGTCATGCAAAACTCAAACAGAAGAGAGGTACGTTCAGATCTGCAGATGTGCTACGGAATGTGTTACCAGCCTCCGGGTAAGTTAGAAAGTTGTGTCATCTTCATGCTCATATGACACATACATTGGGCCAAAGTCCTCTCTCACTGATTCATCACCTTGGCCCTATTCTCTAGGGAACCAGGCAGGTATAAGAGTGAATAAAGATGCCCCCTTAACAGCCTGATAAGGGCGATGAGAGTAAAGATATGCTGACTGTCGCGGCAGTACAACCAATACAAAATAATGTTAATGTTCACATTACGAATAATAGCAATATTCTGAATAATGAGAAAAACTATTTACAAAGTTCCTACTGCTAAGTCCCCAGTGCTGTCTTATTTATTACCATAAGAACCCTAGAAGGTTAAGTATTTCTGAGACATTTTGCAGATGAAGGAGCCACAGCAAATAACATTAAACAGCAAGGTAAATACTTGAGCCAAACTCAAAGTCAGATCTCTTTTCCCTATATATGCTCCTGGGATTTAACCAGTTGAACAGAGAAAGGAAAAGTATTCCACGAAGGTGGTACAGAAGGAGCAAATGCATCAAACACGAGAGAACATGGAATATTTTGGGAAATGAATGTGGTCAGTCTGCATGGAGAGAGGTGCATGTGGGGATGTAGAGGGAGAGTAGCCTGGAAAGAAAGCTAAGGTCATATTCTGACCAGTCCATGGGTTGGTACTTAACTCATTACTGAGCCAGAGGGTGGCCAAGTAGATCAGCATCTTGTAACTGTCCCTCCATTATCAGCCCCACTGGAGGGGATGTGGAATGGCAGGAGGGAGGGTGGCTGCAGGATTCCAGAGGGGACAGGCTGGGGGCCATGCCTGGGCATAAAAGAGGTGGCAAAGAAAGTGGTTAAAGGAAGCAAAAGTGGGTAGAGAGATGACAAATAAGCAAAGCGTGGGGTAATTCTTACTTTCCACTACTAAAAGAAATTATAAAGCTTTGATTATTACTCTTAGAAAGGAAAGCTTTCATCCTCGAGGTCGTGGTGAAGTCAAAGTGAACACATATTGTAAGGAGTATCCATTACACAACTATGCATATACATGAAAACGGAGCACACAAAAGTGTATGCATGGATGTGGGTTTGTTGTGTGTGTGTCTGGCGTCAGTAATATACATCCAGGTCGATTACCACAGACTAGGAAGCACCTTGGTCAAATAGACCGGTGAGTCCAAAATAGCCTCTCTCTAACCACAGAAAACTCTGCCAATGGCCCAAGAATCTAGCACACCTCAAAGGCAGATTATTTTATTTGACAATGTACTACAAAATAAAATTTGTTTTCACATAATGATCTAACGTCCATCTACAATGCTTCATGCATAGAAAAGAGTCAAAAGCAATGATTCTGCATAATTCGGACATTCTGGAAAAATCAGTCTTGCCAGTGTTCAAGGAAGCATTTTCACGGCTGCTTTTAAAAAGAAACTGAGTAAGAATTTGGGGAAATAGCTGTAGTACGTTGCTTTGGGATAGGGGTACATGATGTCACTGAACCTTCAGATTGCCTCTTTAACGACCGTGATTTTCTATTCCTGTTTCTTCAAGCTCTCGTGGAAAGAGGCAGAGGATAAAATAAATCAACAAAAATTTTCTAAGTATTGATCACAGCTAGAAAGAAAGTTGAGAACTGGCACTAGGGGAGAAGGGAAAGTGGGTGACAGAATACTGTGATGAGCTGGCAACTGCTGGTAGCCACCTCTCAAAAAAGCATTCATTTGCATGTTATTCTTCACAATATCAAAAACCCCTAAGAGCTGGGACCAGTCTCAATGACGGCCTTCTCTGTCCCTAGCACCTACTGTGGTCCTTGACCCGGATGTTATGACAGACACATTTTCTCATCTCAGTACAGAGACAGGAGTTAACATCCAGCCTCATCAAGAATCAGTGGCCAAAGTTACAATCTCCTCCCACAGCATTTGAGAGAAAAAGTTCTCCATTGAGACTCTGAGACATAATTTGTGCACTGGGAAGACATTTAAAATTTTGTTACATCACATTTTACACATGTCCGTATCTACTGGAATTTTATAAACAACTATAATCCACCATTGTTTCTAGTTGAGAAATAAGCAGAATATGGTCCAGCTGGCTGTCTGAAAGCAGTTTATGATCAGTCAGGGCAACTTCTGCAAGCAGCTTTTTTATTGTGGGAAAATGTACCATGTTTAAGTGTCCACTTCGGCGCACACATCAAGTATATTCACATCATGTGCAGTCATCACTTTCATGCATCTCCGGAAGTGTGTCGTCATCCTGAACTGAAACCGTGCATATTAAACACTAACTCCCCGTTCCTTCCTCCCCAAGCCCCTAGTAACCACTATTCTATATTATGAGTCCAAGAACCTCATGTAAATGGAATTTCACAGTATTTATCCTTTTGTATCTGACTTATTTCACTTAGAAAATTGTTTTCCAATTTTATCTGTTATAACAGGTATCAGGATTTCATTCCTACCCCCGTTTTGTGTGTGTGTGTGTGTGTGTGTGTGTGTAATATTTTGTTTATTCATCCATCCATTAGTGGACATTCAGGCTGTGTCCTCCTTTTGGTTATTGTGAATAATACCACGAAAACTGCTGTACAAATATCTGTTACAGTCCTTGCTTTCAATTCTTTTGGACATATACCCAGGAGTTGAATTCCTGGATCATATGGTAATTCATTTTTGTTTGTTTGCTGAGGAAGCACCATACTCTTTTCCTAGTGGCTACACTACTTTCCCACCAGCAATGCACAAGAGTTCCAATTTATCCAAAATCTGCCAACAGTTGGTATTGCTGATTTTGTTTGTCTTTGATAAAAGCCATCCTGATGGGTATGAAGTGGGACCTCACCGTGGTTCTGATGTGCATTTCCCTAATTATCAGTGATGTTCCACATTTTTTCACATCCTTATTAGTCATGTGTATATCTTCTTTGGAGAAATGGCTACTCAAATTTTTGTCCAGTCTTAAGTGGGTTGTTTGTTCTTTTTTTGGTTGAATTACAAGCAGCTTTCCACAACAAGGAAAAACTTCTTTTTGAACCAACTTCTAAAACTATAGCAATGGGCTCTCTCCCTACTGTTGTAAACAAAGTTTTATTGGAACACAGACATGCTCACTTGTCAGTGCACTGGCTGCTTTCATACTACAAAGGCAGAGCCGAGTGACTGCCACAGAGACCATATGGTCCACAAAGCCTAAAATATTCCCTACCTGGCCTTTTATAGGAAAAGTCTGTCAGTCCCTCTTCTACAGATGCCATCTGGTTGGGCTATTTTTGAAAAAGTACCTGGGGCCAAGAACCACAATTTTGTTCTCCTTTTTAAGACATTTGTTCTGCATAAAGTATTCCACGATCAGCCCTATCAGCCCAGGTTGAGGGTTGCCAGATACAATACAGCACACGCCATAAAAACTGCATTTCTCACAAACAGCAAATAATAATTTAGAAGTATGTCCTAAATAGCTCATGGGCCATACTTACTCTGTAGTATTATTTATTGTTTACCTGAGTATCAAATTTAACTACATGTCCTGTATTTTTATTTACCTAGCATGACAGCCCTACTACTGTTTTAGAAAACCAGGGTCAGGAATAAGCCCTAAACTCTTTGGAAAGCAGGAATACTGGTGACAAGCTTTAAATCTTTCCCAAATCTCCAAGCATTTGTTCTGCTGTTCTTTCTACTTGGAAGGCCCTTAGTCATGTTGCCCAGGCAACTCCTGTTCCGCTTTAAGACCCAGAACCACGTGAAGCTTTACGAGCCACACTGCAAGTGGAGCTGGATGTCCTTTCTCTAGAATCCCATTGACACTGCTAATAACATAATAATTAACAACCACAACAAGAGCTAAGACTGAGCCGCTGATGTCTACGCAGGAGGCACTCAGGAACACAGAGCAAGTCCTCAACAAACAGTGAGGCTCTGAGCCCTCCCACCAGCCTTACATTTAGCTGCTCTGTCTCCTTCTTGCTACTGAATTGCCCAACCAGTTCTGTTTCCTGAACTGGTCCCTGACTGATACAGCTGCCCTTCAGGAAGGGAAATGCAGGAAGCCTACCACATCCCCCAGGACAGGACTGGAGCCAGGGGTGAAGGGACTGCCCTGCATTCCCAGGGAACCCTAGTCCTGCTTGTACTCATGCTAGATCTCAGTGGGACAAGGTGGGAGGCGGGGGACAGGCATGAATGTCACTAACATTTGTTCATCACCGAATGCCTAAGATTTTTCATTAATTGTTAGATCAGTGCTTTCAGTGAGTATTAACTTCTCAAGGACTGAAGAGCAACCTCCAAGTAGGCAACGAGCGCTCTTAATTTGAAAGGCTGAGCTGAATCCCCGAGGGGACAGAGCTAGTGAACCAGGCGCTAAGACTGAAACCTAGATAGGTCTTTTTCGCGCCACCTCACTGACAAGAAAGATGATTTCTTTAAAATGCAAAAACTAGAATTCACAAAAATCAAATCAAGTTAAAAAAAAAAAGGTTTGCTCAACTGTGTCATGATTTTGGAGTAATTCCTCACGCTTTTTTTTTTTAACACTAATACATAATTAAGAATTGATGTATTTTCTGCAAAACAAATCAGATTCATCTAGACAGACAACTTCAGACAATACTTACACACTCTAAAATAAAAGATAATCTTCTAACCAGAAACCTTCTTATCTCACTGTATTTTATGATGCTGTCAGGTGGTACTGGGAGCCACTCGGTCTGTCCGCGAAGCCCTGGCTGACCTAGCTCCAGCTGACTGTGAAGTCAGGTACATTTTTAGCTGACCACTGGGAGCACGACAATGATGAACATAAAGGGTCATTAAACTCCATGGGACAACTGAACCCCGAGGGCCAGCCTTTACACCGTAGGTACCAAGTAATGTTGTATCAGTCTGGTATAGCTCGTGTTAATAGTCCTAGTCAACGCTGAGACAAAAATAGAAACTTCATCACATCTTAAAGTCCAAGATAATTCTATAATTACTGTGGCATTTCACAGCCATTGAGTATGTGAAGACACCCTATTTTAACATTAAAAACAATGGAAATATCTTAAGTCAAATGTGCAAATGAATACTAACGTTTATGCACTTAATATATGTCATACCATATGTGTACACAAAAACACAGCATATTTACTAAAAGTCACTAGCGCTGAATGGATTATTAGAAATAGACTAGTGTCTATCTCTAATTTTACAAATGAAGACACTTTGACCAAGGGAAGTCAAGATATAAACACAAGATGTGTATGTATAATATGTGTGTATACACACATAACACATACACATACATATATATATATATATATATATATATATATATATATATATATACGTGTGCACACACACATATATGGAGAGGGACACACAATGAATGAGTAAAATGAATAAATGTGTCTTTGTACATCAGTTAAAGCATACGTCAGTGGTGTGGTACAAACAACCTAATTAAACTTACAAGCTTTTGCCCAGCAAAGGAAACCATAAGCAAAACAAAAAGACAGCCTACGGAATGGGAGAAGATATTTGCAAATGATGCAACTAACAAAGGTTTAATTTCTAGAACACATAAACAGCTCGTATAACTTAATAACAACAACAACAAAGAAACCCCAATCCAAAAATGGGCAGAAGACCTAAACAAGCAATTCTCCAATGAAGACATACAAATGGCCAAAAGGCACATGAAAAAGTACTCAACATTGCTAATCATCAGAGAAATGCAAATCAAAACTACAATGAGGTATTATGTCACACTGGTCAGAATGGCCATTATTAAAAAGTCCACAAATGATAAATGCTGAAGAGGGTGTGGAGAAAAGGGAACCCCTCCTACACTATTGGTGGGAATGTAGTTTGGTGCAGCCATTATGGAAAACAGTATGGAAATTCTTCAAAAAACTAAAAATAGCCTTACCCTATGATCCAGCAATCCCACTCCAGGGCATATATCCAAAGGGAACTCTAATTCAAAAAGATATATGCACCCCAGTGTTCACAGCAGCACTATATACAACAACCAAGACATGGAAACAACCTAAATATCCATGGACAGCTGCCTGGATAAAGAAGTTGAGGTATATTTATATAATGGAATACTACTCAGCCATAAAAAAGACTAAAATAATGCCATTTGCAGCAACATGGATGGACCTTGAGATTATCATTCTAAGTGAAGTAAGCCAGAAAGAGAAAGAAAAATACCACATGATATCACTTAAATGTGGAATCTAAAAAAAGAGAAAAAGGACAATAATGAACTCATCTACAAAACAGAAACAGACTCGCAGACACAGCAAACAATTTTATGGTTACAGTGGGAAGGGATAAATTTGGGAGTTCGAGATTTGCAAATGTTAGCTACTATATATAAAAATAGATTAAAAAACCAAGTTTACTCTGTACAGCACAGGGAATTATAGTCAATATTTTATAAAAACCATGAAAAAGAAAATGAAAATGAGTATATGTATGTATATGTATGACTGGGACACTGTGCTGTATGCCAGAAATTGACACATTGTAACTGACTATACTTCAGTTTTTAAAAATTTCCCCCCAAAAAAGAGGAGGTATCAAAATTCCAGTAGGAAGACAAACTATCTTTGGATTGCTGAGTCTTTGAGAAGGCACTGACAAAATGGGTTGGGGAGGACCAAACTGCCCTGAAGAAGAATTAAACAGGATAAAGGGGTGATGCAAAATGAGAGGGGAGAGGAGACTGGAGAAAGGAGAGCGTGAGGTTGGTGAGTAGCATGATGGTCAAAGAGTTTTAAAAGCAGAAATTTTCAGTATTTAACTTATTTAATGTATTTAATGCATCTGTGGTCACCCTGATATAAGGACCCTCCAGAGCCTCGAACCCTCAAGCCAAGGCTGTGACACACCTGAGCTTTGTGTGCACATTTGGGGTAAAATCAAGGTAAAGAGTTTGAGTTCTGGGAGCAGAACAGGCCACAGGAGGTGAGTGTGGGGAGAAGTCAAGTGCTTGATGGGGCAAAATCTCACCACCAACAGGAAGCATGAGTCTGCCAGGGCTCTCAAAGCTCTGGAGAACTTGGGAAGAGCATGGACCTGGGCTGAGCTGCCTGGTGCTCTGTGAACACACATTTCATGGACATCCTACTAGGGGTGCGGATTTGGGAGGGTGTGGGTTTTTTGTTTCTGGATTTTGGCAAGGTAGTGGTGGTGTCTGAGATCTGAGGCTCTTCTGGGGTGGTCAGCTGAGAGCAGAGCCACAGTCCCATGTTCCCCAGAGGGCTGGCCAAGAAGACTGAGCAGACTAGACAGCCAGGGAGGGATTGCCCGCGGGGCAGGAGGGAAGCTCTATCCTGGAGCCACAGGGGTCGGCTGAGGATGATGGAGCTATGGAATTATCGCCTTATCATCTCAGGGTCCTGGAGTCCCAGACCCTTAAAGCCTTCTATTTTGGATGGTCACCAACCATCATCTCAGTAAATCAGCAAATCAGCAGGATTCATGTCTTAACAACACAAGTTAGGGTCTGAAAGCCACATGCTACCATCAGCAGGGAGAGGAAGGTAGAGGGAGATAAGCATGTTTAAACTGAGTCAGTGTCCACTCTAGAGGACTGACTGTGAGCGGTCATCAGGCTGGGTGGAGCGGGGCATGTTCGGAAGTCCAAGCTAACCCTGGCATTCTGGAAAAATGTGTTTGCTTATCTGACTGCCTTCCTAACTTGTAGACACATCTTTTGGCTCTGATTGGTGGGTGTGAGGAAAATTAAAAGAAAAGCTAAGGCATGCTTTTTTTTTTTAAACAAGTAACAGAAACCTAATTAAACCAGCTTAAGTGAAAAGGAAATGCACTGGGTCACACGAATGGGAAATGCAGGTGCGGCGCCACCTTTAGGCAGGGTCACAATTCAGGGGACGGAGCAGGGCTCCGTCTGTCCTCATGCCTAGCCTCGTTTCCCTCCACGTATCCTCAGACTGCCTCTCCCAGGAGGCGAGGATGGCTCCAACGGTCTCAGCTTTTCCTCCCACTAGCTTAGCACCTCCTCTGGGAGTCAGGAACTTCTATTTCCCAACATTCTGTTAGTAACTTATAAATGGTCTTGAAACTAGTATTTGAGGCTCATCCATTTCGGAAGTGCATACTGAGCTCTTATGATCTTTGAAACACAAGACAAATCCCTTCATCTTGCGAAGCATCGATTTACATGCCTGTGCTGTTCTCAGGGGCGAGGGGTACTGTGCCTGGAACAATCCAAACCAGATACTCATCTGCGTGGGGTATGGTGGGAAGTGTGCACTGTGAGTGACAGCCTCATTCAAGCAACGTGGAAGGAGGGAGAGGCAGTTTTCCAAATGACACAGGTGTGTACAGCCCAACCAATGCACCATACACTACCTCATTTCCTGCTTTTCCTCATAATAAATTCCAGAACTGTAACCTCAAGACTACCAGTGGTATTTAAGCATTCAAACAGGAAAGGATGCCAATGGAGGATTTTTTTTTTTTCCTGGAACACATCTCTCAATCCTGATAAGGCAGCAAACACACAGGTGTAGAACAGGCATGAGGAATTTTGCTCACAATCTCCGAGTCTGCAAACTAAGTAACTGTTGGCATCCTGGCAGCTGATCTTGTTTGCATTTATAAATTAAGTTTTTAGTACTCACATTTGTAGAGGTGATTTTTTTTTGACATTTGACTTTTGTCTCAGTAGCAAAATGTCATGATATTTTTTTTAAAGTGCATAGATTTGAAGCAAATGCAAAGCAAGTGCCTTCTGGCTTGGAAAACAACCAGATGCGCTCGTCCTGAAATGAGATGTAACGAGCGACCCAGAGAGCACTTATCATTTCTCCCCACAAGGGCCACACCTTGGCTCGCCCTTTACTGTGAAGCTCCAAATATTTTCAACTGTGTATATCTGGAAGAACATCAGAAACATAATTCACAATGCCTGGGAGATTCAGGAAATTTGCGATTACACCCAGAAGGGGACAGGTAGGTCTTACAGGTGTCACAAACGATTGGTAGGAGGCAGCTAAAGAAATAGCTTGTTTCACTGAATGTCAGAGAAAGTCACGTGGCTGTGAACCTGAGGAGGAAGGATGACAGGGATACTCTGTGCCTGACGAAGTGGAGACACCCATCAGCATCCCTTCCTGAGCACTGTCTTCCTGTTCACATCTGCTCGATCACTTCCCTTTCTCCTACGCGAGATTCTAAATTCTGTAAGGACAGTGAGCAAATGATTCATATCTACATTTAAAATCCCAAGGCCCAGCAAAATGCATTGCACATGATGGTGATGACGAAAGAGGAGAAGGAAGATGACAAGGATGAAGATGACGGAGGCAGCTAGCTGTTACTGAATGCTTGTTACATTCCGGCACTATACCGATCACTTTAAATAAAGTAATTCTCTTAATCATCGTAACGTACATGAAGGTACTATTACCATCACTTTCCCCTATGTTATAAAGAAGGCAGCTAAGGCACAGAGAGGTAAAGTGATTTGCCCATTGTCCCACAGCAATGAAAGGAAAGAGTTAAGACTGAAGTCCTGGTAATCTGACTCAAGAGCACAAGTTCTTACATATCTGTTGAGTGAATGGTGAAAGGTCTCTCACAATCCAAGTGTTTTGCTTCTGTCCTGTGAGGGAGGAAAAAAACGAGCCGTTCTGGTATCGCCTATGAGTAGAGATCAGGCACGTGAAACACATGTGAAAATGTCATTTCACAAAACTATAGCAGCAGATAGATTAGTGACCTGCCTAGATAAAGACTTTTTAAAACTGTGTTAACTAAAAAGTTTTCAGACCTAAGTAATACACTATTTGAAAGCCATGCGCCTTGTCCACCCTTCACAACCTCAGTCTTACCGGGCCAAGAGTTCCATCTCCAACTCTTGGCTGTTTCTCCTGGTAGTTATCTTCATACGGCTTGACCTTGCTAATCAAGATCAGATCAGTCGTTACTTACTGTCTGCCAGTGTGACAGGGCAAGACTCACTGACTTACACACTCCTCCCTCCCCTGCCCTATTCAGGCATTTCAGCATCGTTAAATTTTTCATCAGGTACCTTTCATTTTTAAATAAAATCTCAGCGTTATTGACAACTGACAGTTTTTCAGATACTCTGTGATTTATAAGGTGAAGACTGAAGCTTTCCTCCCCTTTCCTCCACCCCAGCCTTTGCCATCCATGCTTCCACTTTAACACAATTAAGTTAGATCTCTTTCATCTTCCTCGGCTTAGCTAGAGGTTGGCCTTAAATTCACACGTCCATAATCCATGCTTATAGTTTTGCTATTTTGGGAAAATTATTCACCATGAATATCATTTGTATACTATTATTCTATTTTCAAATTTTTTTCACGGAGTTTCTCATTATCTTTACTCATTTCCTACTTGTCTATGTCGTATTTCCCCCCTAGACTCTATTATAGCAAATTTTTCGGTAGATTCCCTGGGCCCTCCAGCTGCTGCCCTGAGCTGAAATGTTTACTGCTCGGCTATCATCTTAAGACTTGCCTTTAAATCCTTCCCTTGCTGGACTGTTTTCTGGATGCCAAGTCTCCCCTTTTCTTGGTACTTTCTCTGTGTCAGTGAGAATGGACTAGTTTATGCTGAAGTAACAACAACCCTCAACCTCGGGGGCTCAGAACCGTAATTTTCACTGGTCATTCAGAGAACATGTCCACCACAGACTGTCTACATAGTTCTAGATTCCCCTAAAACACAGGTTCAACAGGATGATCGTAAAAAATCCCAAGGGATAAAAGGAAGAAAAGGATTAAGAGACCACCGTGCGCCCATAGGTAGCACTCTGTGGCGCTCACAAATGAAAAAGGGCACACGCACAAGGTAGAAGGAGAGGCTATAATATAAAAGAGTAACAACCAAATGGAAGCACAGGGTCCAAGGGCATATGCTGAGTTATTGGGTTAAACTTCTAACAATAACAACAAGAGAATTCTGGCCACATTTTTGATAACACAGAGGGAGAAAGTGAGTAAGGGTGAGATGACGCCACTGCATGGGGGTCAATGGTGTGGTCAACCCACACCACCACACCCGAGAGAGAGGTGCTGTGTCGTCTTCCTCTTTATAGGCAAGCAGAATTTATTTGGTTGAAAGGTAAGGGGGAAAGCTTATAGGAAAGTTCTTAAGTCTTCTAATGGAATTAAATTGTCTGACCAAGAACTAGGGTAATGATTCTCAAACTGAGAATACAGAAGAATCCCCAGGACTTTGTTAACCACATGCATTACCCAGGAACAACCCCCAGAGGTTCTCATATAGAGGGTCTGGGCTGGCTCTCAGGGGTCACCACAGGGCAGAGCAGGTGTTGGACAACCACCAACAATACGATCGTTGAAGGCGTTTTTCAAGTGGAGTGCGTGTACTGCCAACAGGGATGCAGGAGAGAAATGTTCCCCCACTACTGGCATCTATCTTTTCCTCTAACAGAGAGATTAAGTTTACTAATGTTTAATACATGAATTGACAGTAGAACTCGTATATAATGAATAAATAAACACACATAAATTAAAGCTACATAGTAGAATGGGAATTTTTTTTAATAACATAAAAATGTTTGGAGTCACTACAAAGAATTATGCAACAAAATGCATATCTCCTTCCCACTGCTGACACTCATTCCTCAGATTCCCTCTCTGAGCTGACCCATTAGCTTTGGGTCTTCTCCTCCCTTCTTAAAAGAGTGTGCATATTCAAGCATATCTGAATCCCTTTTTCTTGGAACATAGATGGTAGATTATTAAATGTATCAGCCAGTATCTTGCTTTCCTTTTTTACACTTAAAAATGTAAGCCATCAACTCGTCATTACCAGTACATACTGATGTGTCTCAGTCTTTTCAGAGAGAAGCAACACAATCAAGTGATTTTGAGCACTGAGTCTGGGGCTAGACTGAGCTCAAATCCCATCTCTGCCAAGTACCCGCTGTGTGACCATGGGCAAGTGACTTAACCACTCTGAAACTTAGTTGCCTCATCTGAAAAGTAAGAGTAATAGTAACAGTTCCTATCTCATAGGGTTGAGAGAAGATTAAGTGAATTAATGTATTAAATGTAATTAGAACAGTGTCTTCTACATAGTTAAGTGCTTATTATTTAAAAGGATTGGGTGACTCTAATGGGAGTGGGCCAAGGAACATACTTTGAGAATCCTTGTCCTAAATTAAGATTGTTTCACTCATTCTTTCATTCATCTGTGTATGGCGCATTTACCATGTGTCAAACAATGAATGTACAGAAGTAAACAAAAAGAATCCACTCTGGCCTTCATGGAGCTGAAACTCAATCACAGCACAGACCTTGCAAAACCTCTTCCTCCACCAACTCAATTAGTCTGGAAACCTGCATTTTTCCTTCTCTGTTTTCTTAACAGGATAATAAGGTATGCTCAGTAAATGCATAACTATCAAAGTGATGCTAAATCTGCTATCACACAGACATGATCTCAAATATTTGTAATGCAGTAGGGATTTAGGGATTTAGAAAAACAAATTAAAATTTCTAAGACCTGGCTCTTTTCCAGCAAAGTTGTGAGGTTGGGCCACCTCCTTCTGTCTCAGTCTCTCTCCCTTTCTCTCTTCCTCTTTTCAGCCACAATTTACTCCAAAGATCAGGGCCTGATGCTCTATCCCAGCAGAGAATCACTGGCCTTTATTAAAATGCTCCTACCTTTCCCCAAATCAAGATGTCTTAGCTCTTGCTCTCAGCCAGAGATGCCAATCCCCAAAGTTAATACATCAAATATTGATGATTTATAATTGTTTACCATACATGTGCCATTCCAGGGGAATGCACTCATTAAGGAGGCAATTCAATCTAAAGAAATGAAGATCTAAGAGTAGAATTTTAGGAAGCACACCACTCATGGAAGGCTCTCACAGCACGTAGCCTAACACGGTCACCCTCAATAATAACATTACCCCCCGCCATGGCTGTTAGTCCTTTAAAATTTACAAAATCCTTCAATATTTCACTTATCAGTTTCTCTGTGGGCTGAGTTCAGTTCTCCTGCTTTACAGATTAGGGAACTAAAAGACATCAGATTTAAACAGCTTATTTTAAATTCAAGGTCCCAAGAGGAGCCCAAGCCCGAATTCAGACTCTGATTTTCAGCCCTGATGTCCAGTCCCCTTTCTGTCTCATTGTGGCCAGCTCTTGCTAGGCGGAGAGAATGCTTGAAGAAAAGAAGACATCACCAGTACCATAACCTGCCCGTTGTCTCTAAAAATCACATTCCCATTTCAGTGGGGATCAGTTGTGAATCCAGCCAGCTGCTTCACCATACTGCTCACGGCCATGATGGGTGGAATCCACGCTGAAGTACATAAGGTGTGTCGTGATTGCAACTGGAAATAGAATCTCCCTGCAGCAAGCTTCCTCATTCAATAGCTTGGGGCCCAAAAAACATTCATCTTGTTCCTGGAGCTGCATTGCCCTCTAGTGGGAGAAGCTAGCACCACGCCCTGAAAATCTGTGCTGAGAGTGACATCCGCCACTCACAGCCCTTCCTTATGGGGTGCAACAATCACCAGGCACGACTCAGCCAAGTGCATTACCGGAACAATGGGTCCCATTCTCAGATTAAGCTGAAAGAGCCTCCTTAAAGCCTCAGGATGCAGAACTGTATCACAGATAACACTTCCTTTTTTGATTTTAAATTATGTACCTATTTCCTACATTTCAGAAAATAGCCTCCTTACATACACACAGACACACACACAGAATCATGGAAAGTAACAGCTGAACCTAAGAGTATCCGGTCCAGAGGCCGCACAAGACAAACAGGCGAGGCCGGGGCTGCGGAAGGGTTCTGCAAAGCCACGTGGTCCTTTCTGCTTGTTTGCTACGTTTCTACAATGAACTCAAATGCTTCTGCATGGATGTGCACTCTCCGGCTAGCCACACTTTCTTATCACTTCTATTGTCTTGGTTTGGCTCCCCCAGAGCAGATCCACGACAAGGACTTAGACACAGTTTATCTGAGAGAGCTTCTAGGAGGCAGTGGCGGGGGGTGGGGGGAGCTGAGACAGGCAGCAGAGAAATGCCAAGAAGGGATGTGTTCCTTCCGGACTGTGTCCCCCCCAAATTTATACGTCGGAGTTGTAACCCCAGTACTTCTGAAAGAGCCTGCAACTGGCAATAGGGATTTTCAAGAGGTGATGAAAGTAAAATGAGGTCACGTGGGTGGGCCCTGATCCAGAGTGACTAGCATTCTTCTAACAAGAGATTAGGACACACAGAGGGAAGACTATGTGAAGACACAGGGAAAGATGACTATGCATCCACACACCACCGAGAGAAGCCTCAGAAGGAACCACCCTACTGATGCCTTGACCTTGGACTTGTAGCCTCCAGAGCTGTGCAAGACAACACATTTATGCTGTCTAAGCCACCAGCCCATGGTGCCTTTTTCTTTCCAACTGAAGTATATATATAGTCAGTTTACAATGTTGTTAATCGCTGGGGTACAGCCAGTGCCTTTTTTACAGCACCCCCAGTAAACTAATGCTGAATGTGTGAATGAGGGGGCCATCACTGTGGGCAACCAGAGCCCAGTTCTGTCAGGGGATCCTCTGAGAAACCACAGGGCACACGCCTCAAAGAACCAGGAGGCTGCGCCCTCATCCCAGGGTGGCTCCCTCTCTGAGGAGGGCTGTTCCCAGGGACCATTTCCCATTAGCCTTTGAAAGACGGAGCAGGTCCTCCTGCTGCTGAAGAAAACCACCCACAGGCAGAGAAGCAGACAGATGTGGGAGATGCAGGGGAGATGCTTTTAGCATCTTAGGCAGACCTGCCCACCTTCCCCGCAGGGACCTCGGGAGCAGGCCAAGGGGCTTAGGGCCAGGAGTTGGCTGCACTAAATCTCTGTCATCTGTATGAATTTCTAGGGATGCGGCATGCTGCTATCCTGCAACTAACAGCGCCACACATTTCCATCAGGGACGTGGTTCCTAAAGTGACCTGGGCACACGTGCACTAATGGCCCCTTGCCAGGAGCACCCCTTCTCCAGACACTACCACGTCCTCCTCCCATCAACTCACGTGTCTCTTCCAGAGAGCCCTCCTCTGACCACACCCGCTGGTGCTGCCGGAGAGACTCGTCCAACTGAGAACCCTTGCCACTCCCTCCCCCCACGCAATTGTGCACGTAACACTCGCCATCCCCGGGCCCTTGGACATGGTGCCTTTTAAATGAAGATTTCTGTGTATTAGGTGATGCTTCTGAATCTTCATCAGAGGATGTTGCTTGCCACTGCTGTACAGAACAAGGCAAATGACAGCTATCACTGTACTGTTTCCATTTGTTAATTTGTCACATCCCCCTCCAGTGACGTGCGTTGTTCCTCAAGTATTCGGGCAAAGCTAATGGTGATGTCCCTGCATCGAGTGATGCTTCTCAGCTACAAGGTGCTTTCAGACACATGGTCTCAGGAGGCCCTCGACCACGCTGGTGAAATACGGCAGAGGGGCCGTACGACCCCCACATGCTATAGACGTACAGACCAGAGGCTAGAGCTGCTGTGCGATGTGTCCCAGGGTCACCAGAGGTTGTGACAGAGCCACAATGAAACCCCAGGTCTTTGCATTCCCAGCTTGGGGTCCTTCAATTTCCAGGGGCTGGGAAGAAACATGAACTCCCGTTTCACAGGCAACACAGGACTCTGAATAAGAGCAGAGCAGCAGATCTGGCTTCCAACGAAAGTCCCCATGAGAACTTGACTTTCATTGGCTGGAGCTTCCTCTTAATTGAAATTGTTTTGTTATTTTGTTAACAACGGTCTTCAGCTGCGCTGTGCAATTAAGCTCCTTTCTGGTTGAGAAAGAAATTATATGATAGAATACTAGAGTGGTTTCTTCCTTCCCCCAGGAAGAATCCATTGGCTTATTTTTCTAAAGTTTGTTTTCTATCCAAATGACGTCACAGATTAATAACCAACTCTTACACTTGTAATCGTGCCCAAGGCATTTCAGCTTCTTTCTCTGCACGTTCTCCCACCCCACACAACAGGCAGAATGAGGCTTTGAAACCACATGACAGATCATGTCACTGCTTTGGTCAAAAGATCCCGGTGGCTTCCCATCACAGTAAGAGTAAAAAGCAAAATCGTTACGAGACCCTACATGACCTACTGCCCCGCCCCCTCCTCACCTCACAGACCCCACCTGACCCCTCCTCATTCATCCTGCTCTAGCCTCACTGGCCCACCTTCTGTTTTTTGAACACACCAGGTATATGTGTGTGTGCGTGCAGGGCCTTTGCACTTGCTGTTTCCTTTGCTGGAAATTTCTCCAAGATTTGCGCATGTCTAGTCTGATGCCTCCTTTAGGTCTCTGTTTAAACATCACCTCCTTAGTGCCTCCTATGCAGGAAAGGACTTACTTGTTTGATTTGCTGCTGATTCTCCAGCTTATACAACATTCAATAAATAAATAATTGTTGAGCCAACAGACTGAGTAAAGACACATGCAGTGTTTGGGTGCTTGTCATTTACTTTATTTAATTCCAAGAAGGAATCAAATCTATGCCGTGGGCAGGTAATGGCCCACTTTAAGTATTTAAAAGTCTTGAACACTGGCCTCTGCTATTGTAGGGAAGTGAGTGCAGGTCTCTGATGGCAGCAAAGAGAACTGATGCTCAGTGAAATTTCATGCTCAGATGTTAGCGGTGACGTCTCACTGTCAATAAGGCAAATAAGAAAGACAAGGAGAAAACAGGTCTCAAGTGAGATGCAGCCCTTGAAATCGATCTTTGTCATAACCTGAGGCTGCACCATCCTCTAAGTGTCTGACTTAAGTCTCTCACACTGACTGCTCACCAGGCACCTGTGATGTGATTACAGGAAAAAAATGCTCTTCGGAGGGACACTGCTGTGGTCCGGTTATCTCACAGCAGAACCTGAGAAAAGGATGGGAGGGATGTGATTTATTTGGGAGGTGGTGCCAGGAAACAACAGTAGACAAAGGGAGATGAGTCAGGAAAGGGAAGGAAGCCAAAAGAAGGAGGCTTAACAAGCAAATGATCCCCGAAGACGAGAGGAGCTCCGTCGCGCTGGGAACTCTGGGAAAAGACGGAGGCTCCGGGAAAGGACAGCGAGTGGGGTCTGAGTGGTCGAGACAAGTGGATCCGTCAGCGCTTCCGGCGTTGTCCAGCGGAGGGGCTGGCCAAGATGAGGCCTGCCAGGCAGCGATGCTGGGAAGGGCATTTCAGGCCCCGGAGCCAGTGCAGGCAAAGCATAGTCACTGGAGATAAGTGTCTTTTCACATACCTACGTGCTCTATAGGCATGTGGCTATTTCTCCAGCAGCCGCACTGAAGTTTTCCTTTGAACCCCCATACCCTGCGCAGCAGACAGTCCATTTACATCTCCCCTCCCTCTCACCCCGGGGATCTGCAGAAGCTCCAAAGACAGTAGGGAAGTGAAAGCATCTGGTGCTCTGGTTTGAGATCTTGATGGTTCATATTTTTTTTTTTTTATGTCTCAACTTGGCCTAGGACTCAGGACACAGATACTGGCTCAAACACCAGCCTGGATGACACAGTGAAGGTAATTTTTATATGAAAATGACATTTAAATCAGGAGACTTTGAGTAAAGCAGATGCCTTCCATCATACGGTCAGGGAGCCAATCAGCTGAAGGTGTTAAGAGAAGAAAAGATGGACCTCCCCTGAGGAAGAGGGATTTCTGCCTCCACACTGAGCGGCAGCGTCTGCTCCTCCTTTGATGGCCAGCCTGCCAGCCCACCCTGAAGAATACGGACTTACCAGTTTCCATAGTCACATGTGCCAATGCCTTAAAATAAATCTCTCTCTCCCCCCTTCCCTGTACACACACACACACACACACACACACACACACACACCCTGTTGGTTCCCTTTCCCTACAGGATCCTGACACTGATCATCATCTATTCGCTCAGGAATTCTTGGAAACATCACTGTCCCCTCCAGCCTCCGGTCACATTCACAGGTTGTTAGACGAGGTCCGTCTGGGTCGAGCTGTCACTCAAGTAAGTACTCCAATGCCCCTGTGGGAGGGATGGAAACACCTGGCTGCTGTCCCGTGTGTCCTTGGGACAGGAAGGGTCTCTGAGGTGTGTGTGGCTTTCTCTGCCTGAGCACACCAGGGCAGCTGTTTCTACAGTACAAGCCCCACCGCAGACTGAGTCCAGGGGAATTCAACGAGATTTGCTACCGCAACAGCCTCAGCCCAGGATGCTCTGGCTTGGAGTCCCCAAACTGATATTCCTATCCCCCAGCCCCTTGCAGAATTCGGTGTGGGTGGTGAGCTTGCAACGGGTGCGAAGGGAGGAGAGAGCGGGGCTCTTTCTCAGCGCCCTGCCCGCAAATTCCCCTGGCTCCCCCTCAGGCATCGACCGCCCCCTAGCCGCAAGCGGCCGTTTGGCGCTCCTGTTCTGTTCCTCTTTTGTTTTTTTCCTTTTACAGTCTTTCTATTCAGTTTTGCGCTTGTTCCTTTTAATTACTCATCTTTGAAGGAAATAAGTTCTTCTGAACCAGCTATGGAGAAGGGGTCAAGGGCATGTTTCAGGCGAGCAGGAATTTTTCTCTGACCCATGTTCTGCTGAATTTGTTTAGCCCTTTCATCTCTCCAGACAATGGAAAAAAAAAACAAAAAACAAAAAATTCTGAGCCTGTTTATACCATAAATTCTCATTCTCCCGATACCTCAGCGACACACTGCTCTCTGCAAACGTGGCTGCTCTGCGTGATTCTTCACCGAGACCCCCTTGATTTCTCAGATTGAAACTGAATCCAGGGCGATACCATCTGTGAACCCACGTTCCTGTTCCCCAAACCCAATCCCTGAGGAATTTATGTCTTTTAGATTAAAGTCTGCTTGCTTGGCATCAAGAACTGTCCTTCCCAGAGGTTTCACGAGACCAGTTTTTGAAGATAACCACTCCCTCCCACGCACACCCCTAATGAACCTCTGCTCCTTTGCCTGCCTCCCACCTGCGCCGGGGTTTGGGTTTCAGCAATCTCCTCCTTCCACTGAAGGTGGGGCTTATATTTCTGTTTCTTCAGATGATTTTCTGCCACTGTGTTCAGACCAGATGTCTCTTATGGGCTCATTATCTAGTCTGAGTGTTCAGGGAGACCACAGTCCTGTGTCTGTGTGCCTAATTGTTTATGTCTGAAAATGCAGGGCCTGGGTTCTCTGGACGCAGAAATTCAAAAGGTCAGGTTCTGGCACCCGAAAAGCCTCTTCCTCAAAACTTCTCTATCTGCAATGTGCTTGAAAACTCAAAAGCCAAGATTTGATTTCTTTTGTGTGTTACCTGAGATGCCCCAAAAGTGCCGTCTCCTGAAATAATGGATGCTTTACCTTATGACAGGGCAGTGGATTTGAAATTTATTAACTGGGAATAAAAACACACTAGCTAACATATCAAATTACTATCCTGCTACACACTGTAACAGATAACATTCAGAGCCACAATACTACAGCAAGGGCTAAATATCTTTCATCATGGTGCAGCAAATCACTACAGACAAAACAAAAATTAAAAATAAGTAAGTACCAAATAACTGCAAAGGACAGCATTTTGGTAAAGAATCGCTAACCATCTTTCCTCAACCAATCAATCTCTCAGTCTCTTGTTCTCTCTCTCTCTGCAGGGCTGTGCTATAATTTAAAATGAAATTCTAAATTTTCTATCCCTGTTTTTCAATGATTTGACCATCACGTCAGATTTGTTACACAAAAGACATGATACAATTTGCTATGATTTTGTCAGAGGCAGTATTACCTAGAAATCAGTAATAGTATAAATAAAATTATTTTCATGGGCATGTACTCTTGAGGTAAGCATTACACTTCTCTTCTCTCTCAGTAAACGATTATTCCCAAGGCTTGCAAACTACACTATAGCATATATTTAGAGCCAAATTGATCATCTCTTGGTGGTAATATTAACTAGCACCAATTAGTATTTTAAATATTACTCTTTCGCCAACACAGACATGGAGGGACTTGCATTTCTCTTGGCACTACCTTGCCTGAAAAATAAATTCTGACAAGTTGTTTATTTGTATACACAAAGACTTTCTTTTCTTCCGTTTGCTATGAGATAGCATAACCTTTTCTGTAGAACACATTGAAACTGTTTATCTTTGGTCTAGAGGTTTTGCAATGGCCTGTGCCCAAAGCAATAACATTCTGACATTTAGATGGAATCAAATATCTCAGATGGGTTGTTTCATTTTTGTTTTCTGGTCTAAAGGAATCCAAGGTGATCCAGAAGCTTCATTGTTTAGAAGTGAATGGCAAAGCAATGCCAGCGATTCTGCCTTCACAACACAAGGATTTCAACACAGAAAGAGCATGGGGAGAAGAAGTCCAGCCAGGAGGTTGACAAGGAAGAGGACAAAGCATGGAGCCTGAGACCTGGGTTCAGGAGTTCATTCAAGTTTGTTACCAGACTGGGCCTTGTTTACCTCAGTGTAAAACCGGGGAACTATGTTGGGGGAAAGCTGGCAAATGAAGAACACCATGTAAACTGAAATGTATGTGCCAGCTGCTGTTATGAACAGAACGTGGCTTTTTCTTGAAAACCACACACAAGACACTACATCTCTCTGTTGTGTCTTCAGTGCATCTCACTTAGGTTAGGATCCCTAAAGGCAGAGTCTGAATGCAGAATCCTTATTCAGGGAGGAAGACAGAATAGTGTAGGGGAGAAGCCTAGCCAAGATGTGGTTCTGGCTACAGTCTAGCCTCAGGCTGATCCCATGTGGAGCTATGAAGTGTCAGTGATGCCACGGAGTCGTCTTCACTTGTAGCAAAGGGAATCCCTACACCGATATCCCTGCACCTGTCACTGGCTGTGAGGGAGGTGGGGGTGACATAATGTCCCAGGCATCACCAGGTGAGACAGCCCTGTCTGTCAAGGGCAATTCTCCAATGGAGGGTATAGTTGTGAGCTGCCAGCAGCCAGCCCTCCCTGTGCTGGGGGAAGGATGTCCGTGCTGGGGGAAGGATGCCGCAGCTGGACAAAGGAGAAATGAACAGGGCACCAACAGCATCTCCTTAATCACCTTTTGAACCTAGAAACACAGCATTGCCCAGATCCTTCTCACATTGATTCCCTTGTAGAATCAAACTCTCTGTTTATCTACTCAAAGCCTTCAATGACAAAACCAGCAGCAGCTTAGAAACTAAAAATAAGTTTAAAACACTAGTATGTATTCTTTAGTAACGTCATTCACCGGCAAAAATTAGACCTGAAAACAAGATTTGCTTGCATTTATAGGTCCAGCTGACATTTACTGAATTCCTACTCTGTGCCAAGTCCTCGGCTAGTTACCTCCACATGATAGCTCACGTTACCCTTACAACAGCCCTATGAAATCAGTAGGTATTATTGTCCCTCTGCCCACTTAATTTTATGGTTCAGGAAAAACTGAGGCTCACATAAGAATACTCATTTGGGAGACAATTCAAAATGTTAATACTCCAGATTACCAAGACTGGAGGAGCTCTTGGAGATGCCCTGGTTCACACTTAGGGAATGTTTAAAGCCACTGTGGTACTTATTAATAAGTATCACAGACAAACACTTTGTAGGCTACAGCCTCTATATGCGTCAAGTTGCACACAGGTTTGATGAAGAACAGAGCGATCAGACCTGACCCCTGCCCTCTAAGACTTTACAGAAGGGTAGGGGATGTTGGGGACACAAATAATTCCTCATTAATGGTGGTGTCTCCAAAGATAGCCAAGGAATTAATTCAAAAAGACTCTACTGAACACCAGACCTTGAACCGGGAGTGGAGGCAAGTATACAAAGTAATAAGCGACAGTCCCTGCTGCAAAAGGCTGTAGAGTCTAATGATCTGATTTGTTCTTAATGTTTAGCCTTCTGGCTCTTAAGTCTTTATCTTAAGACCTTCTCTCCACCTCAAAGCTGTGTTTAATCTACTCCAGAACAGACACAATGGCAGGGGCCCTGCAGGCTACGTCGTTCCACTGACTCATTCGCTTGCAATGCGTCAGGTCCTTGCTGGAAAATAAATACTGACATTTGTCCTACTGGGACCACATCAGGCAAAATGAGAACTAAATTCGATATTTTTACTTTGGTAAAACAGAAAAAGCAAATTCCCAGAGAATGGGGTTAAACACCAGCCATCATCTGGAATAATCTGAATTGTAACAGTTGCCATTTCAAATAGACATGTTTAATTTATTGGAATAAGAACTTTGATCATGCCAAGCATTTCAAGTATTCCAAAATGCAAACACTAATTTAATTGGAATTACTCTCCCTCTTCCATCAGATTTTATCTTGATTCCACCCTGGAAAACAGAGGCCATTTCTCTTTCCGAAACAAGTGAGGATTTGTCTATTTATGATTAATGGCATTGGTCAATTTCTGCCTCACATCAGAGATATTTTTGTATATATCTTGTATATATCACACATATACATCTTTTAGGGATCTCCTAAAAGATCCCCTTCTTGTTTTCAGACTTTTGAAGTCAGAATACTTATTCTGATTAGTCTTTACCTCCCTTGTGGCACACAGAAAGCATTCAATCAATGATGGCTGAATGGCTGGCTGGACTGGATGAGTACAGGAATGAAAAACACTGCATTCTCTCATGATATTCTAGCAGGACTGATAAAGACAACAGGGCAGGATCAGATCCATCCAGGACAGAGAAGGCACAAGAGAGAAAATTAGGAACAGGGCAGTTGCCAGTGGGAAGAACCACTGGCAGAGGACATAATCCTTGCACACAGTATGTGCTCAGGGACTTCCCTCTGAATTCTATCTGGGTTGCACAGGTGCAGACTAGGGTAGGGATTTCCTGAACACATATATTAGGGGCACCAGACGGGCCAAGAAAACCAGGAAACAAGCACGGAGCAGGGGCCATCATCACTTGGGCTGTTATCAGTGAGCACTGTGCACTATTCTCTGTCCCACTCCTGCTCCCTGACACCTAAAACACTTCCAAGAAATGACATTTAGAGATAAAGACTGATGTGTACTTTTCCTGGGTGATTGTACTGGAGTTTATTGTTTGGCTTCTCAACCTCTATTAACCCCCCTTCTGCAGGGGACAGCCTCAACTTTCACCTGAAGACCTACTTCTCCCCACCCTGAGCCCATCTGGACTTGCAGTATAGTGTATGATGCAGGTCTAAGACAGCTGGTGCGTCACATCCCCCGAGCCATAGCGAGTGGTTCAAGGGTGGGCATGTGACCTACAGAAGTCCAGTAAGAATGAAGTGTAGAACTTCTGCTGGGCATTCTAAACAAAATGTTCACTGTTCCACTGGACTTGAACCTGGATACAGAAACAGGTGCTGCTAGCAGCCATTTCTGACTATGAAGGAAGCCTTTCTGAAAACAGAGCTACCATGCAGAGGAAATGGAGACAGTGGGAGGCAGAAGCTCCCCACCCTCATCATGTAGCACCTAAAACAGGCCTCCCTCTGGACTTCTCTTCTACATAGTCCAATACAGTCCTCTTGCATTTGAAGCCAACTTGGGTTCAGTTTTCTGTCACTTACAATCAACAGACTTGCTAGAGGATATCAAATGCCTTGAAAGAAGGGCTACTAAAAAATTTACACTAAACAATAAAGCACACATACACACATCCCTCTGTCCACCCAGGCAGAGATGAAAACTGCAGCTCCAGAGGACAGGTATCACACACGCTCATGGCTTCCTATCTCTAGTGCCCATATTCTAGCCTGAGGACCTTCTCCGGCCATAGGAACACGGTGCTCAGCCCACATACAGGGCAGAATGGGAAGTCCATGCCCCCAGAAGCAAGCTTCAATCTGAGAGGGACAGGAGTTGGCCACCCCTCTGTGGGACCATTCTGAGTAGGGTTTTACAAAGCACACCTGCTAGAATGGAGCCCTGGTTGCCCACAGTGGTAACTCACTCATGGAAACACTCGTCAACGATTTTTCCTCCCTTCCTGTCTTGCCTCCTCCTTCCCTAACTGCACTACCTGGGATCATCTCCCAAATAAACAACTTGTGGGCAGCACTTGTGTCAGGGTCTGTTTTGGGGGGAACTCAAACTCAGAAAATAACAGAAAAGTGTGTTGAGAGAGCAGCAGGAGGAAGGGGAGAGGGAATACTAAGCACTCCCCAGACAGAACACGAGTCACAGAGAGAAGAGACACTAGAGGCATTAGGACACTGAGCTCACCTCTGTCACCCAGAGCGTTCCCTTCTCTATTGTGATGAAAACAACATGGGACTGGGAACTCTGAGATCTCACAGCGGCAACACTTCCAGTTAGTGTTAATTCCCAGGAAGTGACCCAACATCTCTAAATCTTGTCTTCCTCACCAGGGGATAATGACACCTTAGGTAAAGAGTGGTTTTAGGAGAAAGAACAAAAGATGGAAAAAATGCTTTGTAAACTAGAAAGCACTAGGCAGAAGCAATTGTTTCTGATTCTTGAGTACAGAAAAGGCAACGTTCCCAGACGAAACCCACATCTGAACATAGCGGAGAAAACCACACTGAAAATGCAAAGTGAAAGCATTCTCCCCAAGGAGATTACTCAGACTTGGAAAAGGATAAGCCCATGACACAAATGTGTTGTGTTACTATTAGATGGTGCCACTTCAGGAGTCACCAGATTACGCTGATTCTTCAAGTAAGAAGTATGGTGTTAATACAAATCGACCCTCTACACATACTATGAACATAATATTGGTTTAAAAGAAGATGGTAGACGTGATTCTTTGAAGGTCCCAGCTGGATATTTTAGAAAAGGAAGGCAGCAGTAAAAGTGTTTTATTGCCTGAGAAACTTAACTAATTTAGCGTCAGAAGTTTACTGCTTTACCAATATTTATGGGATTACAAATTTATCGAAAAATTTGTTTTTGTCCCGCATACCCAAGGTTATTAATGGGCCAGCTGCTGGTGATTAATCTTCATTTCCTGAAACAAACTAGCCTTATGTTCCTTGCAGACTGTACATCATACACACAAACCATACCCTGGAAGCCAAATTAGGTTTGAGTCAATAGCCCATTAAAGGCAAGAGTTGTGGGCAAAGGCTGGGGAATTGTATGTCTAGAGTTGTGGTGATAAAACCACATTAAGATGTAGGGAGTTTTCAAAAACATTGTATTTTCTCATTTAGCAAACGCCTAAGACTTTACACCTTGTTTGTTTTTTTTCTGTTTTATTCCACCTTATACTTGTACAAACATCTCCTCTCTTAAAATTTGGGTTTCAAAGACAAGGTGAAAAGAAGGGGTGAGCCAATGTCCCTCTAATGGCAGGTCATAAACAAGGGAAAAAGTTCTGAGGAAGAGGAACAGTAACAATACAAAAATGGATTGTGAGTGTAGCATGTTTCAAGAGGTGCTAAGTGTTTTAGTTACCATTTTATCTCCATTTCATAAATGTAGTAACTGAGACTCAGAGAACTTTAATGAAATGCCCCAAACCATACAGACGATTTGTAGTACATCTCAGATCGGAACACAGTGTGTTCCAGAGCTCTGCTCCTGACAACTATGCTATCTATGCCAACCACAAGAAACAAGTTCTTTGACTTTAATAATCCTTGTTGACCACGAAGAATGAAAGAATGCACCAGAAAATTGCTCAAAATTTCACTACTCTGCCAGAGTAGATGGTGTTTTACATCAAGTTTCAAATTAAATTAGACACTGACACGTCACGGCCTGTCGTTTGCCACTGGGTGGTAGCTGGTCTTAGAGAGAGAGAGAGAGAGAGAGAGAGAGAGAGAGAGAGAGAGAGAGAGAGAGAGAGAGAGAGAGAGAGTGTGTGTGTGTGTGTGTGTGTGTGTGTGTGTGTGTGTGTGTCTAACGGTTTACCAGATGCCTTGCATTACTTACACTGAGGCTGGAAAGGACTGAAGGAAAAGAAGTTTCAGAAATAAATCCAATGTTTATCCTTTGTCATGACAGATAGGAAGTCGTTCTGTACAGATGTGCCAGTTTGGAACACGACATGCTAGGGTTGATAAGAGATCCAACACTGCTCATCAGAGAGGATCCCTCCCTCTCCCAGGTGGGACACGAATCCCAAGGAGAACAAATCAGTATAAGAAATTTGAGGAAGGGCTTTCTGATCTTCACAAAAGTGTTTACAGATCAAAGTCATCTGGCTCATTCAGAGTTGGAGGTCTCAAATCTCCCTTAGCACTCAGGCTTTTCACATTCAGATTCGCTACTAGACTTCTTGAAGCTGACGAGTTTCTGATCAGTTCCCACCTTAGGGTACCTGCTGTCTTTGGGGGCTGCAAGGGAGTGGAACACCAGGCTATAACAACCTCAGGACTGGCCACTTTTGCTTTCCTACCCTAGTCTCAGAAATTCAAAATCTCCCCTTAAAATGAGGCTGAACTGCTTTTAGCTCTCCGTTTCTCAGGCAAAGAAATACTTGATTTAAGTTTCTCCTGGGAAGAAGCAAGGAAATAGGGCTCTCATTCTTTCATGGTAAGAGTACAAAAATTAAAGCATAATTAATTTTTCAATTCTGCATCCTTACTACATCTATTTGTATCAAGCTTCATGGACTTTTCTTGCCTCGTGGTGGTGATGCAGCAAAGATGAGTAAGCATCCGATACTCAACTCTTCTTATTCTCTGATGCCCACTCCCCAGAGGAAACTACACGCAACCTCTGAGATTCACCTCCACGTTTCTGTATAACATATTCGTTTGCTATATGTTAATCCTATAGATTTTTTCAATCATTTGTTAACTTAGTATTTTTTTAAATAAAAATTTGACTCTTTTACATGACCTGCCCAAAACACACACACACCCCCCTTGGATATTAAGCCAATATTTAGTGCTAGTGGCTATGTAAATACTGTTTGCAGTTCTCAGCTAATCCTTTTGACGTTGCTGCCTTGTCTATGTAACTTTTTGCTTTCCCTGGAACTAAGCATTGTCCACTTTTTTTTTTGTCCATCTAGCTTTTGATCTTCCTATTAATAAGCCATTGCTTGATCTTCTAGCATAACCATGAATCTCCTCTCAATATACTTTAATTGTATCACGTAGCCTGTCAGTTTTCTTTTCCTTGGAGAAATTCTGAAGCCTTCCTTCAGTCCTTCTCAGCCTTGGACTGGTTGCTCTCCAAGCTGCTACACACCTGTTGTCCTAACGCTTCACCTTACCACTGTCTGGAGAAGCCCCTTCTTCCCTCCTTTGCTGAAACATGAGATGAGGATGGAAATGGCGCAGCTCTCCTGCGACCAGGAATTAACGAGCATGAGCACAAAGGCCGACATGCCAAGGAGGGCAGAATGCAAAGCAAGCAAGCAAGCTCAGGTCCCCAACAACACTGTTAACCTGCCCTACCAATTCTAGCCTATCTTCTCCAGATATTTTATTCTTCGAGGTGAATAATCCTTTTTTTTTTTTTTGAGCCATACTAGTTTCCTGTTACTTGTAGCAAAACGCAGTTCAAACTAAAACAGACACTGTGAGGTTAAGTGACTTGTCCTAGTTTACACAACTACCAACTCAATGGCCAAAAAAAAGTAATTTAATCTACATAGGTGACACAAAATACCATGATTGCTAACATTATTTACTATGTAGTGACCAACATGCTGACAATTTGATAGTGTCTTACCCTGTGAGGCAGAAATTATCTCTATTTTACAGATAGATATTGAATATCTTGCCAAAATTCTTGTAAATTAGGGCACTGCAGAGTTAGAATTTGAATTCAGTCTGTCACTGAAGTTGACGTACATAAACACCATAATTTATTGTTTTCTCTATGTGGCTCAGTGTTGTTGCTCTGCATCTAGAAAGTCATTACATATTCAGAATAATTTTAGTTTTTTGTTCTTGGCATTCATGGCAGGCAGTCTCTAAGATTGCCTTCAAAGAGTCCTGGATCCTGGTATTCCTGCCCTTGGGAAACCCCTTCCCTTTGTATGTAAATGGACCCAGCACTTCTAACAAACTGAAGATGGCAAAAGTGATGGAATGTCACTTCCAAGACTAGGTAGCAATTGCTTATACCCCCTGTCTTACTACCTTGCTTCCTCTCTCTGAGGTGCAGGCTACCACAGTGCAAGCCATCCAGTGGAGAGGGCTGTGTACGGAGAACCAAGGGAGGCCTCTGGCCAACAGCCAGTGAGCCACTGAAGCCTTTAGAACAGCAGCCCATGAGGAAGGGAATCCTGACACAATCACGAGAGTGAGCTTCGAAGTGGATTCACCCCTACTTAAGCCTTAAACTGAGACAGCAGACTCAGGAAATACCTTGATTAAAGCACTGTTAGGAACACAGAGGAGGCAGCAAAGTCATGTCCAGTGTTCAGAGCCACGAAGCAGTGAGATAAAAAAAAAACTGTGGCTTTGTTTAAGTCACTAATTTGGGGGTGGGGGGAGAGGTGATTGTTAAAGACAAGTAAATAACTAATACAGCAATATTCCTACAGCTGCTCATCTGCAGAGCTTAGGAAATCTTAAACACAGACACACACACACACAATTGTGGAGGTTATGGTTTTAAAGAAAGGCTTTCTACCAAGATAGGGGTAGGCAGTCAAAATAAAATCTTTGCGGGAACCCATTTTTGAAACATGAAATTTACACACTTTTTTTGTCAGATGAAGCATCTGGCTCAAGTTCTTGCCACAAACAAGGTTTCCTATCACTGTAGGAATTTTTTTTTTTAAGTAATTTAGAGGCAGAAGTAGACTCTGGCATTCAGTGACGACTTAGGACCGCCCTATATATCCAATCATAGAGCTTTTAGTCACAATAAAGTAATTAGCATGAAGCAGTGATATTCTCCGTGAAGCTGTGCTTCTAGAAAGCGTATGATTTGTTTCCTGTTGATATAACGCATCTTTCTCTCTTTCTAATTTCTTTTCATGAGATATTTGGGAAGAAGACAACACTTCATAACCGGGGAATTACGGAGAAGTCAATGACAGGTAAATGGCTTTACTAAATGATTTCAAGCTTTTCCAAAGATTTCAGCCTGCACAGAAGATGAGACATGGTCGGTTCCTAAACAGTAACTTACTTAACACCGCTGGTTTTTATTCCAGCTTAATGAGTTGAGAGAGATCACTTACTATCGTCCACAAACCCTAATGATTATGTCTGGGCATTTTATTACTCTGACTTGCTGTCCTGGTTTCCATCTTCTAAGAGGGCTTTCTAATTTTCATTCAAGGTCTTGTTAGAAAAGCGAGTGGTGAGACACCTGCTCTGAACAGTCTGAGGGCTGAACTGTGAACGACAGCAGTTTGTATCTGAAACGCAAGGACCTGAATTACTGAATGTTCAATTCTCATCAGGAGAGAAGGAGGGAGGGGCCGGGACTTAGAATTCGCTAGCACAAGTCTAAGGCAGCAAGCGAGACTCTGTCCCAGGTGAGTGAGTCCCCACACTCTGCTCTAGAAAAGACTGGGGCTAGGTGCTGAAGCATCTCAGCCTCTTCGCGGTCCGCTTGCTAAGTAAATAGACCCATGCTTACTATTTGATCTTGTCATTAGGTTTGAAGGGCTTGTTTTCCCTCTATGGGTTTGCAGAAAGCACATATTTTAATCACATCAAAACATCTCTACAGAAACTCTACATGTATCACCAGAGGTGGGACTTGGGTTAAGGCGTCAGCCACCTGGGATGCTGCTGGCTCAGCATGTGAGCCTCCTCCCCATCAGACTGCGAAAGGGAATTCTGAGGCTGGGGCTCTGATGCGACAACACAGAGGGCTATAGCGCTAAGCCCTATGATCCAGCCGCTCCTTTGTTTAGGTCTCATTTAGAGTTTCGGCACAGCTACAAGGCTGTCTCTCAGAATGATGCTCGGCCATTAATTCCTTGGTCAGTCCAAGCATGGGTGCTTGGTTGAGATAAGGCTATGATGGCAGGAGGGTGAAAATTCATGGAGCTGAAAAGATATAGGGACTTGAAGACAAGCCAAATTGAAAGTGCAGCCGACTATCACTGTCAAAGCTGTTACTGTTCATTTACTGTTGTGTCAAATCCTTTTGAAGCAGTATCTCATTTAATCCTTACAGTGTCCCTGGAAGACGACGTCTATTTGCCATTTCTCTCTACAGCATCTCTTTGTAGTTGAGGACACTTGGGTTCAGGGAGGTGAAGTGACTTGGTCAACGTCAGGGTTCTTAAGTGGAAGAGCTAGGATTTGCGCCTGGATTTGCCAGCACCTAAAGCCACACTGGCTGCCTTCTGAAACTGTTGGCTCGGAGGGTGAGGGAGAGACCCTGAGGCAGCAGGACACCACCCAAGAAAGGAAAGGAAGAGAAGGAAGCAGAGAGACCCCTGAGTCAGTAACATGGTAACGGTGGCTTTATCCGGAGCATCAGAGGCCCTGGGCCCAGATTTGGCCCCAAATTCAACAAAGAGGGATTCTGCTAAGGGCCACTGTGTCCTCAGCAAGGAGCAGATAGGAGTGTTAGTTCATTCAATCTGTCATTCATTCATTCATTCAACAAGTATTTATTAAGCATCTCTGTGTGCCAGGCACTGTATCAGGCACTAGATATATAGTGCTGAGAAGGGTGGTAACATTCCCTGCTCTAACAAGTGTAACTTCTAGTATAAGAGATACGTCAGGAGGTCTGGAGATAGACAGATGACTTCAAATTGCAGAAACAGCTCCAAGGACAATAAAAAGGTCACACCATAGATCAATATGGATATCTTAGGGTACCATTTCACATGGGGGTAAGAGAGGGTTTTGTTGAGCTGAAAGATAAGATAAAGAGAATGCTTAGGTAAAGGGATGGGCAGTCCAGGCAGGAGTGGGGCATGCAAAGGCCCTGAGGTGGGGACAGGCTTGGCATGTCTGAGGAGCAAAAGAAAGTCAAGTCTGGTTGGAGCATAACGAGCAAGAGGGAGACAGAAAGAGATGAGAGACAACACAAAGATCTTGTCATTTAATGGTAAGAGTGAGAAGAAGCCATGGAGGGTTTGAAGTAGGAGACTAACAGGATTTCAAGGGGCCCGGAGGCTGGGAGGAATCAAGAGTAGAAGCCAGAACACATGGCCAGTGCCGCAATGTAGGATACAGGACACTGGCTTGAGAGTGTGAGGTCAGGGTCAGGTGGGAACCACACGGGGGGGGGGGGGGGTGACAGAAGGCTGTGTGACCACGTGGGAGAAACTCAGGGGCCCGGGGGTCAGGCCCTGGAATATGCAACTGAATTCCAGGCCTTCCTGGTCACTGGTTCAGCATCCGTATCAATACTCAGAGTGGGCGGAGGGGTTCAGTGCACCCAGAGAGTTGAGTTTCTGGTTGAAGAGAGAAATTAAACAACTAAATTAGATAATTAACACTTGCACTAAGTGCTCTGAGATAGAGTGTCTGGGTGCTGAGCTTCTTTAGATCCGAGAAGGCTCCAGTGAAGAGGTGATTCCTGCAAGAACCGACTCACAGAGGAGAAGGTGAGAGCACTCCGGGAGGAGAGGGCAGCGTGGACAAGGGCTCAGAACCAGGAAAACTACGCCACACTTGAGGCAAAGGGAAGCGGCCCAGGGGCCTGGAGCTCAGCCAGAGGAGGGGAGACACCAGGCAGAGGAAGCCAAGGCCGGTAGGGCCAGTTCATCTCACCACAGTTGGAGCGTGGAATTCTTCCCAAAGCATGTAAGGGTTATCTTTAGAGGAAATGCACAAGTCACTTTTTATTTTCAAAAAATAATAATAGTTAAACATTATCTGAGTGCTTATTCTTGAGCAAACATATGTTTTTGTTGTTTTTACTAAATGTGCCAGTTAACTATTGTCAACACTTCACTTACGTTACAGCTTTTCCTCCTCAAAGCAGCTCAATGAGCTAGGTACTCGTCCTCATTTTGCAAATGAGAAAACTGAAGAACAGAGAGGTCCAGCAAATTGTCAAAGGTCACACAGCTCGTAAATAGCTCAGCCAGAATTTGAACTCATGTGACTCTCGAGTCCCTGCTCTAACCCGTCATGCTAGGCGGATGTTCTGTTTAGTCAAAGACACCAAAGGGTGGGAAGTCACAGGGAGACATGAAGATAAAGAAAAGGAGTGGAGTCAGTATCTGGGTTCACCCTGAACAGAACAAGCAGAGTTATTATTCACTCTTTTCCTCTCCTATGGATTCATTCAAAAAGTATTTATTGAACATCAACCATGTACCAGACACCATGTTAGATGTTAAAGATCTAAAACAGATAAGAGAGCAAAAACAGACAGATACCCCCTTTGTGGACTTCCTGTCTGTTGGGGGTGGGGGAAACAATGTCAAATAAACCACAGAACTCATATGAAATTAAAATAGTAGTAAGTATCATAGGGAAGAGGTAGGCAATGCTTTGAGAGCAGATGACAGGCAAAGAAAGCCATTATGAAACAGTAAACTGGGGAAGGATTATCTGCTTAGGAGCCCCCTCGTCTAGGAGGTGCCTTCTGCTCTGGACTGCTGAGTGCAGCTGGGAGCGGGGAGCGGGGAGCGGGGAACGGGCAAGGGTGGGATGGTTACCAGGCTCCTCAAGGTGACTCCAGGCTTTAGATTAATAGGTGAGAAATAAATTTTATCTTCAATCACCCTCCTGGCTTTTCCAGGTCAGCTCAGTCCAGCAGGTAGGAAGCTGAGATTCAGAACCATCAGACCAGGAATAAATGTGGCATTTGGCTGCAGTGTCCTGTGGACCTTATGTCTGGTGGATCTGCTTCTTCCCCGGGGATCAGACTAGGAACCCTAGTGGGAGAAGGAGGGCAGCTCTCCCAGAGCTGTCAGCCCTCACTGAGATGCTGGCATTTCATCATTAATCCAGGAAGGGGAAGGCAAAGAATGAGCTCTAGAAAGCAGAGCAGTGCGTGGCAAAGCAAGCGGAGCTCTGGAGTCTGATCGACCCAAGGCCTGTCTGGGTTTGGGTCACCCCCAGAAGAAAAGCCTGAGGCAGGACTATAGGACAAGTAGTAGGAAACAGCAGTGGGACCGTGGGGATTTGAGAAAGAGAAGGATAACAAAAAATTACTTATTTTCAAGTCTTATTACCATAGAGGGACACTAAATATGTGAGTTTAAGCCTGCTGGAGAACCAGTGTGGAACATACGATTCTGGGTTATCCTATTCGAGAGGTGAAGGAGATGGGGTACTTCTTCACCAACTCCCACCTGTCACCGGATGAAGGCACCTCCCAGGGGATGCCAATTCCCCAGAACTTCCGACCTGTCCTGTTGACAAAGAAAGCTCAGGTGGGCATATGGTTACAGAAAAGAGTCACAGGAATGAGCAGGTGTAAACCCAGACATGTGCACAGACAAGGTCAATGCCAGGGGGATGAGGGCAAGTCACCAGGAGCAGTCTCCACTGTGCTTAACTTCTCAGGGCTTCGGTTTCCACATCCTCTAAAGGAAGATAATGCTACCCAAATCTCTCAGGACTAGAGTCCTATAGAAAGTCTGCTTTATAGGAAAGGCATCTGTTTCCCTAAAACTTACCACACACAAATGGCACCCAGAAATATCCGCTGAACGGATGAACGCACACTGTTGTACACTGGAACCCGCTTGTCCTGGCTCACATGAGCATATTGTTAAATATTGAGGAATTTTGTGAGTCAGTTGTTAAACTGCTGGGAGCTTGAAACCAGCCATGCTGGGTAACTTTACACACTACAAAGCCAGCAAACACTGCAAATCAGGTTTTTGGTTTTTCTTTCTTTGCTTCAGAAAGCTAGTTTTTCAGGACTGAATGGATGTGAAATGGGACAGTGTCAATCATATACGAGGTGCTCTAAGACGTGTATTTTTTTCCTTCCATTGAAACTGAAGTAGGGATTGAAAAAGCTACAGTGTTCACTATGTTTTGCTCTTCGTTTCTGGTTACCAGCAAGTGCTCTGCAAAGTGCCCCACAACTCTGTCTGTAAACTTTGATTCATTTAAGAAAATGAAAGGCGGATAGTTAAAGTAAACACAACGAAATGTTAAATCGGGGTGATGAATACATGGGAGTTCATTATTCCCTGCAATTACCTGAATGTTTAAAACATAATAAAACAACAGGAAGAAGAAAAATTGAAAACGCTCCTCAGCTCCCAGTCTGATGCCATGGGCCCCTGGCAGTGGGAGCAACGAGAGTTTGAACATCTGCACGCCAAAAGAGACACCTGAACAGTACAAGGGCTGTTCATCTACTGTGGGACCAAGGCAGGCCTGCAATTAAGCCTTCACCTGCCTGCAAAGTTGAGCAGATAAATCTAAGAGCTCCCCAGACTAAGATGGGTCCTTCATACCATCTATAATCAGAGGTAAAGGGGTAGAAATGATAATTAACACATATCACATATACCTTGTAAATGTCACCAAAAAAAAAAAAAGCCTATCTAAAAAATTCAAAATTATCTGTTGCTTCCCTCACAGATGACTTGCCTCGTTGCATGGAAATTAATCATTAGGAATTGGTTAAACCGATAAAATCTTCCCTTCCCTTGCTGGGCTCCTATTGATTGTAGACTCATCAGTAAACATGATATGTGCAGGCAGTTTACAGAAGGCATTACTTTTCCTCTCACGGCCCATGTCCCATATAACTTCTCAAAATAATGAATATCTACAGCCATACCACCCTGAAGATGCCTCATCTCATCAAAATTATGAATCTGTAATACTAAAAAGTTTGCCACTACTTTTTTGCTTGTTTCTTTTTGTTTTTGTTTTTGTTTTGTATTCACTTTCCTGTATCTCCACCAAAGACTGGTGAAGAAAACCTTAAATTCAACCCTTGTCAAATATGCACATTCCTGTGACCTTCCATCTGACTGAAGGACACACCCAAACTCTGCTGGAATCTTTCTAACTTCAAAGGAATGGTCTGTGACCAGCTACCTGGACATATCACTTTCTTCTCGCTGCCACGCATTGGTGTATTCCCTTAGTCTGGCCTCTTCAAGAGTTTCTCAAATGATACATTTTCTTGGCACTTTATTCCTCCGGCCTCTCTCCCCTGGGTGGTCTCGAAGCCAGCATGCCTTTCTTAGAGGCCAGCACCTGTCCTGAACAGGGCAGATGTAACATGTGGCCACTCGGGGGACACAGGACTATTACCTCCACTGTTTTCACACGACCTTTCAGCAAGCCCTCACTAATCCTGTGTGGATGATGTAAGCTTCCAAATTTATAAAACTGACTGTAACAAAAGCAATATATCTAACTATCTTCACTCTTGGAATTCAATTTTCAATTGCACCTAAAGGCAGGGTTTTATGCTCATCAATATATTGGACTTCTGTTCATTTTTATGCCCAGTGTCCATTGCCTCTTCTTTCAAGAAAGCATCCCAGTTGTTTTGGAAAATCGCTCTTGGTGGGACTGTTACTCAAGGTGGCCACGAGGGAGATGGGCATCAGGTGCTCTCTCCTGAGAAGGTGAGCCTTGAGCACAGAGACACAGGCTGGGAGGGGCTGAGTACCCAGCGGAGGAGCCAGAGATGACTTTCCACCTGGGCCTCAGTCTCGGTCCTCAGAGCTACTGTCTCCAATTCTTATTATTAGCCCTCACGTCCTCCCTTCCAGTAAACCTCTTCAGCCAGTCTTGGTTTCCATTTCGTAAAAAATAAAGAACCCAAGACAATACAACTGTCAATCAAGCCACAGATGTCACTTAAAAAAAAAGTCCAGAAACAACCAAAGGCTATGGCCCTCTTCCTTTGTTTACTCACTGAATGATTTATTCCTTCAACCATTTGCCCAACACCATTCAGTAAGTTCCTGCCATGTGCCAGAAACTAAAGACCTCTTCGAAGCCAGGACATTTCTTGGGAAGAGCTGTTCATATAGCTTTCTAGGCACTGAGTAACAGCAGCATCTGATACGTAGTTACCATTTTATCCAGAGTTATCAACAGAAACTCCATCAACAGTGTTCTTTCAAGTCAGATCGCCTTTGAAAGCAAAGAATTCCCCCACTCCTCCCCCAAAGAGAGAAAACACTCAATATTTGTTCAACTTTAGCTTTTGCATATATTTATAAAATAAAAATTTAAACCAAACACATGTTCCCTTTTATAAATGACATCTGAAATAAATACTGTAACACACATAGTTGGGTTTCCAATTTCTACTGAGGTATGAAAGCACCTTCATATGGAGTATTTCTCAGAAAACACTGTGTTCTTACCACACCCCACTCAGCACTGCAACTAACATTTACCCAGTCAGTCTGGGCTTATTATGCTCGCTGGGAGCCTTTTCTGAGCGTATGCTACTGCACTGAGATATACCTAGGTCTCCACCACCTGGAATTAAATTCCTTCTAGCTCCACATTTCCTTTCTGGTGGGTGTAAATTGATTTCTTTTTTACTGTGGCAGCTGTAACACACTCCCTGTGTTTTACACATAATAATTTTGTTTATCTTAAAATGTCTCCCGAAGCTTAGAGAGACTTAGAAGGAAATGGGAATTTTAGATCTTGCAGTGAGAAGACGTAGTTCCTGGACCTGCCTCCGTCTCGAATGTCTCTTTCACCTTGGGTAAGTAATTTAACCTCTCTGGGTCGAGCTTCATTCATAATATGCACTAGAAGCCAAATCGGGTGTGGATGATACCACGACTCTGAGTCAGGTACAGTGGTTACCTTGCTTTCATAGCTAAGGAAACTGAGGCCCAGAAATGTTAAGAAATTTACTTAAGGGCACACAACAAGTAACAAGGGAGCCGGGGTCCCTACCTCCCCAGTCCGTCTCCAGAGCCCCAGCTCCTCATCACCGCACTAGACTGTTCCTGGGAACCGTGTTAGATGACGTAAATGATCTTTCCCAAATTTATTACCAGCTTTGATTTTACTCAGTAACTTTTTACAGCTTTTGAACTGACTTCTGAAGGCTCTACTTTGTTCGTGACATCTTAAACATATTTTAAAACAACTTACGGGGAGAAGTCACTCACCATTAAGAAAGGTTCTTTGTAAATGTTGTTCCTCTCCCTGGAACACCTCCTTTCCCAGTCTTAGCCATCTTTACTTTCGTCCTCCAAGGCCCCACACAGATGCCCTTCCACCCAGGAAGCCTCAATGACGCTGTGTCACTATTAATTAGCATGCAGGAGTCTTAATGTGGGGAGCAGTACGTTACCATCAGTGACAGCGCACATGCCCCCAGCCTCCCAGTGCCTGGGCTAAAACCAGGGACCCTAACCAGCCCCTCTTTTGGATTTTTGCCCAGGAAATGCAGCCAAAGGAACTGGCGGATGGGTCAGGCCACCTGGATGGTCAGTCTGATCCTCACAGCTGTGTACTTTGCACCAGCTCTTCAGAGTGTGATCTTCAACTCCCACTCGCTCCTCCTAGAGGGGTTCCTCACCATCTAGATTTTTGGGCCTGAGCTCTCTGTCTTTTGCCCACAATGTGTGTGCTCTGGTGTAGCATCAGCAACTAAGACAGACAGACAGACAGACAGATACACACACACACTCTCTCTCTCTAAGAAGCATCATCTAATCAGGCCAAAGCCTTTTCGTTAGCTCCCTCTCCTCAAAGAATATCACATGATATCCTTATCCAAACTTCAAACACAAAACCCATGATCATCACTTTCTCAAACTGAGGCCGGCCCTACGATTCACCCGGAGGTCCTAGTCATCGCCCAGGCAGCCTCCCCGACTCCTCTCTCACACTCAGGCTATTCCTATTCCTCTAAACCACCATCATCTCTAACCTCCTAAAGGTCTGGCTGCCTTGAATCCTGCTCCACCCCAATCCATTCTAAGAAGAGCAATCTTTGTTAGGAGCCTCCCACTGCTTAAGAATACAGTAAAAATTCCTCCACAAGGGGAAATTAGGTCACCGGGATGCAGCTCCCGCCTACCTCTGTTTCTCTCAGAACAGCCCACTCTCCAACGCTGCTGGACCGCCATGTGTTTTCTACGTATTCCCTAGCAGGCAGTCCTTCACATAACCCTTCCCCGCATTTCGCTCTTTTCTTAACCACTTATTATTTCCCCTTCACTCTCCACCCAAGGTGTCATTTCACCCAGGAAGCCTTTGCTGACACTTTTCTTTTCACCTCTCACCACGAGAGCACAAGGCACCCTTTCTACAACCCCCCTGCTTCCCACTGTCACTCATCACACTTTGTGGTCACCACTGGCTCATTTTACTCTCCACAAAAGCTCTTCAAGGAAAGGAACTATGCTTTCTGTGACCCTGCTCCTATGGTTTGAGAATTGGCAGGTGTTTGGCACTCATGATATCTTCACTGAATAAATTAAGATCTGTTTCCCTTCAATTAACCAAAGGTCTCCAGTGCATTTAATATTCAAAATGGAAGCCTGGTTAGAACATTACAGAAAAAATAAATGTTCGTGAAAGGACAGACACAATTCAGTCTCGTGCTTCCTGTGAAGGTATGGAGCTTTAAAACTGCTACACCCATCTATTTAGATAAATACTGTAAGATGTAAGTACTATTCTATTTTTAAAACAGAGACTTTCTTTCTTTCCCTTGGATAAGGCACAATGAAATCCATTTCTAATTCTGAAAATAAGAAAAAGAACAAACTTCTTTCCAAGTCAATACCCAAGAATTTTCTGTGGAGTTTAGCAGCCATAATTTGACCCAGAGTATATCGGAATCCTTGTGATAATAAAACATTAGAACAGGTTTGTACAGAGTAGTGTGGGGCTCAGCTAAATTTATAATACTGCCACAAAATGACAAGCTTTCAAAGACTACATCCTGGGTATGGATTTCAAAGGCCACAAACAGAATATTTTTTCTCTTTCTCTTTACCTTCTCAAATAAGTTATGAAGAATTGCTCTAAGATACAATCATCTCTACCATCTCAGGGACTATTAAGGGACAGTAAACCTTGACCCAGTGCAGAACGGAGGCCTCTATTCAAGGACGTGGCAAGTTACACAGGACTAACTCCAGTTCCTTCAGAGAAAAATGTCTTTGGTGTGTGAGTCATGTAGCTTAGCTGCACAGGTCTCTTCCCAGTCGCCTGAATAATCAGCTGTTTGAATCTCAGTTCATTTAGCAGCATGGGGACCTCATTAAATGCTGTGTACTCGAAAGGTCAACAATTTCTCACACTGAATAAAAGGGGGAAAAAAAAAGAGAAACTCCTCCAGCAAAACAGCAGAATAACACTGTAAATGTGAGTAAATGAGAGTAAATGAGGAAATGCAGGGGAGTTCCTGCTGGAGGCAGACATGGGGCAAAACAACAAAAGCAGCAAGGGAGGTTCTTGTCATCCTGGTCCAAGAGCGAGTCTTCTGGGCAACCAGTGTTTTGATTAATGAAAGACTTATCACATCTTCAGATGCCCAGTTTTCCAAGAAACATGACAAAATTAAATATACTCACACTCATTTATTTAACCTCTGGTACTTCAGAGGGCTTTAGAACATGGCAGGAAGTCAGAGAAATCCAACAAGCCAAATTATTCCACCATTCTTACCTTCTCCCTCTGAAATAAAGTTTCTGCAGTAGCTCTGCCACCAGGAACCTGGGAAAGTCAACTCCACTGGGCCTCTGCCAACCAAAAGTGAGGGTGATGGGGGTCTGAGTCCCTCCCAGTTTTAACTCAATAAAGGATACATCCTATTGGCTAGAAAGTCATACTGACACAGGGAAAATTCAGTTCTCGGTGTCTGCAACCACAGTTTTTTGTTTTGTTTTTTTCTATGCAGACAGTGCTAAGGTCTTTCACCATTGCTGAATTCCTTAATGGAGCTGTTAGAAAATCAGATTTTGAAAACAACTTGTTCAGTTGCTAACTCGATTCAGAGAAAGTCATTCTGTGCTTGTAAGTGTGCTGAATTTTTTAGGTATTTTCTCAACTACAGTTCTTTTATCACATCTTTGTGGTCATCTTTAAAAATCAATACTCTGGTGCTAAAAATCCAGAGTAGATACAATGGGCAAAAGATATTCCAAAAAGTGAAAAAATACAGCATCTGAGTATACAACTGCTAAGTTATGATCATTCTTTTTCCAAGAGAAGGTTGTTACATCCATCAAAAACTGTTTCAAGCAGGGCAGCGCATTTTTTATTAGCCACTGACACCCAACCTTCTTCGTATTAATGACAGCTCCTAGGGGTTATTCCCACATAGGAGGTTAGCAGTCATTATGCGTTATTATCTCCCATGTCAACAAATATTATTAGGAACATGTGAATTAAATATTCAAGGCACTTAATGCATTTATTTACAAATCCCAAGAATGAATTTATTTGTGTTGCTCCTTTTGGATTCATGCTTCACCAAGCATTAAAAAGCCTTACACCACAAGCTTTCATAGTTTGACAAATCTGTCAGCCTGGGTCTAGGCATGTGCACGAATAGGTAAATCTGGAAAGACACAAGGTGAGCTAAAAAAAAAAAAAAATCCTAGTGGCTTTCAAATGACTGCACTAATCATTCCAATCGTGCTTTTGCTGAAACATCTTCCCTTTCAAGAACTCCAGATCTCATGTCCACTCTGGCCAGAATGACAACCAAATTCTCTTTCCACATCATGCCAATCTCAAATTACCCCAAAATTGGCATTTCATTTGTCTTTTATTTTTATTTTTATTTTTTTAACATTTTTTATTGATTCATAATCATTTTACAGTGTTGTCTCAAATTCCAGTGTTCAGCACAATTTTTCAGTCATTCATGGACATATACACACTCATTGTCACATTTTTTTCTCTGTGATTTATCATAACATTTTGTGTATATTTCCCTTTGCTATACAGTGTAATCTTGTTTATCTATTCTACAATTTTGAAACCCCAGTCTATCCCTTCCCACCCTCTACCCCACCCCCCACCCCGGTAACCACAAGTCTGTATTCTCTGTCCATGAGTCTATTTCTGTCCTGTATTTATGCTTTGTTTTTGTTTGTTTGTTTGTTTTTGTTTTTTAGATTCCACATATGAGCGATCTCATATGGTATTTTTTTTCTCTTTCTGGCTTACTTCACTTAGAATGACATTCTCTAGGAGCATCCATGTTGCTGCAAATGGCATTATGTTGTCGGTTTTTATGGCTGAGTAGTATTCCATTGTATAAATATACCACATCTTCTTTATCCAGTCACCTGTTGATGGACATTTAGGTTGTTTCCATGTTTTGGCTATTGTAAATAGTGCTGCTATGAACATTGGGAAATCTACTTCAGGACGACACCTGCACCCCAATGTTCATTTGTCTTTTATTTTCAAATCCACCGATGATTTCTTTAAAATGAGCCATTATAAAGAGGGACAAAAAATAAGGGCAGTAACTTTTCAAAACAGGTAAGTGTCTCGATCACTAAGAAATGTTTGCCATGTGGAAAGGCTGACATGTACAGGTCTATTCATTTTTTTATTTCTGAATTTGATTTGCTGAGTCAGTTGGAACCCTGCAAGGCAGAAATTCTCTTAGACACCTGAGATGTTTTCAAAGCAACATATGAGGGCTAGATTGCCTCAAACACAAAAGGAGAACGTGGACTATCACTGCCTCTAACTGAATTTCTGGGGAATCCTTTGAACAATTTAGGCCACTTGACTGCCCTAGGAAGTGGAGACTAAAGATGGCATTTTAAAAACAGCTAATCTTTTGTTGATGGTGGACATCAGAGAGAGCTGCAAGGATAATCTGCATTTTCACATTTAGAGAATTCTCAGCGAAGGGGAAAAATCAGAAACAAGACGGTTTATCTGCCAGTGGAGACAAGGAGCTCTGGGAAATATTGAAGAGGTTCACTAAGATTTATTAGATGAAAGTTGGCCAAAAGGGCTATGAGAAAAACCTGAAAATATTCAAGCAAAAAAGGCAGAGAAGTATAGAGAAGTATAGGGATAATTCAGAAAGATGGATCTTTCAGTATTTCTTTTCCCAATCTCCCCTCAGGAATGCAAGTGATTATTCTCTGAAACTAAGCTACGCACGGCCCACTTCGATGTTCTAATGTCTTATTTCTCATGACACCTAGGAGAAGAATTTCTGAAAGGCTCCCTTACAGATCAAACATACAGGGAACATGTGACACCAAAAGACAGATCTGGAGGGAGATCAGACCCACAGCCATGGCAACCAGAGTAATCAAGCAGCACATTTTCTGAGTTGAAAATAAGAAAGATTCCAAATATTACAAAGGTGGGGGTTGGGGATCCTTTCCTCGCTTACTGCCGGGTGAGTGATAATAGAAAAGAGTAGGTTTTGATGCATCTGCATTGGCTGAGAGAGTCAAAAGTCATTTAACAAAGCCAATGTGGGATTTCAGCACATTAGGCAGCCCACACTCGCCCACATATGTAAGGCACAGAGTCACACTGGCTGTGTTTCTTTAAACAAGAGGAGGATGTTCAAATTGTGAATCCCACAATGAGAATGAGAGAATGTAATGCTTGGCAAAGGGGATGCTCTTTTGAAACCAGAAGGTATTCTATTACCCAGTGCTTCACCCAACATATACACCTTCAGCACTTGCAGCACTGGGACAATCCATCCAATCAGGATGATGGATGCTTAGACGGGAGGATGACCAGAAAGTGACCAGCAAACCAAAGCGATCTGTCTAGAGAGAACAGGAGTCCTCTGTGTAAACATACAGAAGCCCAGACCTCTCCCTCAGCATCTTCTTGCCCCTCTTCAAACACCTTCGCCTCATTCCCATGATCAAATTCTTCTGCAACACGGAACCCTACATACATGGGACTCCATCAAAGCCAAGAGCTGGGTTCTTAGGCATCAGCATGCATAAGAATCACCTGGGAAGCCTGCCATATGTTTACATCCTTGAGTCTCAGCCCCAGTGGTTCTAATTCACTAGTCTGAGGTAGAATCCAAGAATCTGCATTTTTAACTGCGGGAATCCTTAGACCTCAGTTTGGCCAACACGGGACAGAGGAAACCATTCTTCCTTCTTGGAAAGATGTGCCCTTGAAAAGTCCAGATCATACCAGACAGAACCTACATCTTACGGACTTTGTAGAGGGAACAAAAGGAAAAAGACAACTATTTATTCATAAAAGGTAGTTAACACATAGAATAAGGGTTAAACTTTAAGCCACACTATTTTGATCACTTCAAGCGTATCACGGAAAAACTGGACACTTCTCATAATTAGTTATGGTGATTGCCCGTTAGAGGGCTTGGTCTGATAAAATCATGGTGGACATGAATGGGACTTTGGGAATCATACTTGGCCTTAAGAAAGCCCACATTAGTCAAAAAACCATTCCTACTAGGATTCACTCATGCAGTGGCCAGGTAGACTGGTTTACTTTCTGTATAAAGAAATAATCTTTGGGGATGGAAGTGAATTCTAAACTAGGGCATCCTGTTATGATCATGGCCTGACCAACTGAAACAAGAACATCTTAATACTGGAAAGACAGGAGATACAATCATGTGTTTCACCCTATTATCAACTATGAGGAATCATCTTGGTGTAAACCTCACTTTGCAATTATTCAACTTCTACTTTAATTGCTTTAAGGAAATCTCTGACACGTTTCAAGTAGGAAAGAAAATATGATGGGACTTTCACATCATTAAAACAGACAGTTACATATGCAACTATTAAATTATAGAAAGGCATTAAGATATTAATTCACGTGTTCATATTTCTAAGTACCCTAGGATAGCTGTTATTTGGCTGAATTTTACTGCAAATATGAGTACCCATGCCTCAGCTAACTGCTTTCCTTTTTAATCTGGCTTTGCATATAACAGACCTTGACTCTGACTTTGGGAGCACTGCAAAGAAAGAGAGAAATGTGTAAGGACACTTTTAGAAACTGAGAGCTTTACAGAAAAAAGGGATTACCCCTCTCTCTTTGGTAGGTTCATCGCTGTTGCCCTGTGCTCCAGGCAGTGTTGTTCTGACAGTCTTAGATTCTGAACTCCTGGAATTGAAATTATACTGTAGCCTTGCATTTTATCTTAAAAGGGTCATAAGAAATATGCACTAATGATCAAAATACCCCAGGCTGATTTCCATTCTACAGCTGTGACCTGGACCAGTAAGTTCACCCATTCACCAGGCGACTGGAGGGGAAGTAAATAATAAGCATCCACTTCAGCCATCAGTGAAATATTTATCTCACTTAGCTGCTCCCTGCTGCACAGAGGTTACCTTAAAGACAGTCCGAGCTTGCTAGGTCATCCACAAGACAAGTTTACCAGCTATAGAGGAGACTAGCTGAAACGTTCCAATGTGCATTTGTATTTTCCCCACTTACTCTAAAGCACTATTCTAAGGCAGCTAGAACAGAAAATATTACTCCAAACAGAAACAGAGGAAGCTTAAAGGCAACGACATGTTTTGTATAAGCTATTGATGGTAGACGAATGTCTAAAACTCAGATCTCTTGAGCCTCTGCAAGCCCTGGCCAAGTCTCTTATTTTCCCACTTCTGTTATGAAAGTCCCACACCCCTAAGATTAATTATTAAACATTCATTCAGTATTTACTATGTGAAAAGCACTTAAGTGAAGCTTCACACATTAAGATCTCTTCGTGTCTCTGACTTCCCCGATCTAAGACAGCCACTATATCCTCCTCTGTGCAAACGGAGGGATGGACTCAATTTTCTCCAAGGTTTCTTTCTAGCTGGGGCCAACCCTGCAGTTTGTTTTCAATATATAGCAAAAAGAAGGAAGATATATGTTACTCAGGTCATAATCAAAAAGTCTGCCTCATCAATTTCCATTTTCATTTCCAGAGAAGTTGGAAGATGTGGCATCTTCACCTGGTTCTGGTAGGTTAATAACTTCTGCACTGTATGAGACACAGGTTGCTCAATGATACATCACAATAAAGGGTAGTAATAGCCACAAGCATGCTTGTTCTGATCATTTGCCACGCTGCTGGCTTGAAATCATTCCTTTGTCTCAGTCACCATGTTAACGCCCAGGTTTGTACTTGTCCTGTTACAGAAATCAGCAGTTTATATGGGAAAGAGGATCAGATCCCTATTAACTGCAATCATCCTTTGGGACAACCTGCCACCAAAAAAAAAAAAAATCCAACAAAAAGCAAATGCAGTCTAGTCTCTCTCTGGTCTTCATCTCAGTCGTTTTAGAAGAAATTGCTCTGACATAGTGCAATTCTGATATCACATTCAGTTGTACATAACAAGAAAAGTTAAAGTGGTTTTCCAACAAATGCCTAAGAAGGAAAACTTTTCTCTTATGTGTTTGCTGCCATGTAGGATTTGGCTTCAGGGAGCCTAACTTCTGCCTCTAAGGTTGATCACCTACACTGTCAAGTATTCTTTACTTTTCGAAGTGCTTTCATGTTTTCGATCTACGTAGATCTTCACCACAACCTAAGGAGGGAAAGAGAACCAGCTGCAAACGAGGAAGGTGCAGTATTTACACAGGATGCACAGGGTACACAAGGCAGAGTGTGCAGTCTTAAGTCAGACTGTCGATCATAGAGACAGAAGGCAGACCCAGCATCCCTATCTCCAACAGAGCCATGACTTTACCCCGGACAGACTGGATGTGACACAAGGCACAGCCCCCTCGCCTCTGGGCTCTGACTCAGTCCTCCCCATCAGTGGATCACTCTACCTTTCCTCTTCCCTGGTATCCCTACCCCATCATCCATCTGGTTCATACCCTGGAGCTGGGCCATTGGCAAGATCTGAGTAGGACGTTTAGAGTCAGAGGCAGTGCCAAGGTTCCTACGCGCACTGCACCCCAACCAATGACATTCCAAACGCGGAACCAGAAAGCAGCATGAGAACATCCAAGATGGTTCTTGGCTTCCCCAGAATACTTACTTGGATGCTTTCTTTCATGTATTAAAACTTTCCAGAGAACACTCTGGAGGGGTCCCCCTGCTTTGGAGACACCCTAAACAAGAAGCCACTGACTCATCAAAATCAGCCACTTAGAAATGATTACACATACACACCTCTCCTCCCCGGACAAATTACCAATGCCCAAGGCAGGGGCCTCCACCCAGCCCTGCAGGGGTCAGCTGTCAGATCTCTAAGGAAACCTTCCAGGAAGAAGACACAATAAACAGCATGCTCCCCCACCCCCACCCCCACCCCCGGGATCCGCGCTGTCAATTCCATTCCCTCCCACTGGGGCTGGAAGTCCAGGTGCTCTTTTAACTGAGTCAGAATCACTTAGCTCAGGAGTAATCCTGTCACAACCAGTGACACGCTTCATAGAATCACTCAAAGTTAATACAAGTATAAGTTTAAGAGCCTGAAGGACTCCAAACACAGTTTCCTTGCTGGGGACGGCACCAGTGGCAAAGAGAAGAGTCATGGGCCTAACAGCTTGATAATAAATAAGCTTCTCAAATTGCCAGTGGGAGGGTAAAATTCCCATTGCGTCCATGCAAACTCAACAATTGCTCCTTCCATCTGCAAGCTGAGTTTTAAAAAGGAACAATTTGCATGTCCAACCACGGTGTCTGAAGTCAGAGACAAGATTTAATTCCATATCAAATTTTCACTTTGGCAACTGTGTATTATCCTGTCTTACCTCTTCAACTAGACCTTTAGTTATGAATCGATTTCCCTGGCAGCAGTTAACTCTGTGCGGTAGAGGGGACATAATGCATTGCCACGTAGCCCCCGTTGTTTGCAGCCCTGATTTGCTCATCCAGACATGCAAATCATATGTGTGATTATGGAAGCAGCCGGCTGTAATGGCCCATTTATGTTTAATTTCAAAGCACAAACTTTAACAAAAATTATTCATGGTTTACTCTGGAAGAAAGCCAGGGTGACAGCTAGCCACTTTCTTTGTAAATAAGACAATGATCGGGCAGCAAATGTAAATGACAGTCACTGCATATTTTAAGCAGCTACTGGTGTCACTCTTAAATCAATACTTACATTCTAAGTTATGTTTCATCTGAGACCAGTAATATGGGGAGAGAGTCATTAGCCTCAGATCCCTGTTGAAAAAGGCTGACGGCTACTGTTTCCAAAAACCAACCTACAGTTGAAGTCGAGAGCTGCTCTCTAAAGCCAGCAGGATGCTTACCTTGCCAAAAAGAACGGTGCCCACGGGCCTCCTGTTAGCTGCCTCCATGGACTGGGCACCTGCTGAAATGCAGCTTTGTACATTCGGGAACAGGAAATGAGCCCATTGTAACCTCACTGCATATTAGCTGAGGGCAGGGTCTTATGAGTTTGAGAAAGAAAGGAGATGGGTTTTGATGCTGCCTTTCTGTCACTGCCCTTAGCTGTCTCCATGTTTGGATCAGTCTCAGTCCTTCCACCTCCTTCTCACTCAGCCCTCCTCCCCGACAGAGACACTTCTGCAGCCTCAGCCAACACCCAGGGTTCTGGGATTAATCCTGATCTGAGGATGAAAGGAGGAAGAAGTTGGCCCCAGTCTTGTCCTCTGAAAGATACTTTCTTCTATTACTCTCTTTCTTTCCTTGAGTGAACAGTGAATAGATATCACTGTAAGATGGAAAGAGTCTGGATTCCTGAAAAACCAAATGAAGAAGAATTCCCACTTACTTGCACTGAAATTCACCCGAGCAAAAAGCAAACCTGTCCTGTGATAATTCACTGAGAAGGGGGATTTATTAGCTGCTAACAAATGATAAGCTAGTACACCCCTCTTTCCCTGGACCCCCACCAAGCACCATCAATTAGCCAGCGTGACATATGCGATGTCATTTTAAATGCCAATCCTACCCTTTAAAATCTTCCTTGATCATTAGTCTTCATTTTACTTCTGGCAGCTCTCCACCACCCACTGAAATGTTGGCTGTCCCTCCACTGTGTGATGGGGTCAGTAAGAAATGAAATGAATCAAAGCTTCTGGCTGTGCCCCAGCAAGTCAGCTGCAAGAACAGCCAGTCTTAATTGATGGAGCAACTTCCTGAGTCTCTAAATTAAAATATTCGATTTGAGCCACATGACACCCCAGGATCCTCCTGACCCCTCTCTGGAGCTCAGAGGTGGTGACATCAGAATACAGCAGGCAGCGGTCAGTGCATCTGTTCTGTAATTAAGGTTCTTCCTCACCCTCCGGGGAATGGTGCCAAAGCTCTGACTTGAGACACAGGGCAGACAAAATGTTAATTGCAACCATGTAGGAGGAGGCACAAGGTGTGAGCTGCACTGCTCACCTTGCTCAGTCAGATTTTAAGGCAGCATCTGAGGTTTGATAGCTCTATTTGCATTCTGACTGTGCCTTCCAAGCCTGTAATGTTTGCAAAATTCTTTCCTCTAAATACTCAGTTAAGAAGAGAAAAAGGTAGGCACGCCTAGTAGGTAATAGCAGTGGGGCTTACAAATGGTAATAACTTACGGGACTGGCGGAGTGTTAGACAGGGAGAGCCAGCACTCTCATGCTTTATACCTTAAGGCTCACAAGGCTGAATGCTCGTTACCTAATTCTGCCGTGCACAGAGCACCAGAAAGCGTGTGTTCTCTTAAAATACGTCTCCTTAGAAAACATCCATAGGAAGATATTTGCTGGACAATTTGTAAGCATTTTACCCCTTAATATATTCAGAAGTATTGAGGAATTGGCAGGTGCACTCTGAAAAGGCTAATTACTCCACTAGTCCCTACACCCTTGGTGGAGAAGAAAGCCAGGTCTTCTGACAGCTGTCCGCTGGCTTTCTCCCCGCCCCCGTCCCTGGTTCCACTGTGGGTGGTCACACCCTTCCTAGCAATAAACTAAGGAGGTCAAATATGTGGCATTTGAATAGCCACCCTCCCTCCACTACATTATATAAAGCTCGTCAACGTCAGCACTGTCCCTCAACCAAGTTCTCCAGATGGCTATTACTGACTGGCCAAGGTTAATAAAAGAGACAAAATCAGCTGTTCTTTCAGATACTTAGATACTGTATTTATTTTTCTGCTAATAACTGCTTGAAGCTAGCCTGCTAGCCCCCTTCTCTCTTCCCACCCACATTTTCTCCCCACAGTCTTCTCACAGGAAGTCAGACTGACCTGGGTTCAATCCACCTTCATTAGTCACTCAGTTCGACTCAGTTCTGACACTATTAACCCAGAAATAGCATCAGATTCCACAGATTAAAGGTTCTGTCCTACAAGACTGCCCTCCCCTAATTTCACCTGCCAGTTGAAGTCCATACTGTTACCAGGGCTTCTGACCCTGACCAACAGGCAATAAATCAGAGGTTCCCAGGACCGCTTCCTTGACAATAATTAATTTGTTAGAGGGGCTCACAAAACTAAGAGAAGCACCTTACAAGATTTCTGCCTTTTTTCTAATAGGAGTTAAAAGGCTAGGGGGACGGGGGCTGGAAACTTTGGCACATCTTCACTTATGTAAGCTATGCTGGGAAGAACCTGAGAAATGAAGACGACGAGTTTCTTGTTCTCCTGGAACAGTAACTGGAATTTAGAGCCTGAAGAACTCTGCCTGGAGCCCCATCAGTGCTGCATGAATAAACAGACTATCAAAGTCCAGCTTTGAACTGAGAAGAGAAGCAGCAAGCCCACAGGCCTGGCTCTCCAGGGGCTGAAACACAGCAGGATTGAAATCCGGAAGCAACAGATGATGTCAGCAGCCTTCAACCAATGAAAATCCTCCAGCACCACAGAGGAAACCAATGAGGTTGGCGTGAGCCAGGTGGGTGAAGACATGAGAAGACATGTTGCCATCTGGTAGGCACGAGAAGGAATGAGCTCTGAAGGCCAATTCAATGGATCCCCAGAGCCCTTAAGATAAAGTCCACACTTCTAAGCATACCCTACAAGGTCATGATCCCTCTGTTTTCTTGTGTCTCATCTCTTACGACTCTCGACCTCTTACAGCAGCTCCACACTGCTTGTAACTCTGTGCCTACCATGGTGTCCCTCTTCCCCAGGCCTCTGCTCATGCTGAGCCCTCCATATAGAAGTCCCTCCCCTCCCTCCTTTCTTCCAACCTCCAATTCCCTGCTCAATCTCTTGTCTTTTAAAACTCAGTAAACTAAGGGAGCCTCCCAGAAGCTGTGTTCTGTGTTTTTCCCTTTTGCCCTATAATTTATTGATCGTAAGTTCAGTCATTGCACTTACTGTCCTGCTTTCTACTGTCCATTTGTGCATTGGTCTTCCAGTCTAACTCCTGGGCCTTTCAGTGTTGTATTTCTGGTGCCCAGCACTGTGCTTGGTGCAGAGCTGGTCAGAAATGGTTCCTACATGAATGGATAAATGAATGAAGCATGACTGAGTGATGTATGTGTACCTCAGACATGGGAAGTGAGAAAGGAAGGGAAACCATAGTTTAGAGATCATCTAATATCCACTCCACCAGCCACATCCATAGAAAGGAAAGAGCCCAGGTGACTATACATGGTAAACCCTCAAGACTGGGGTTTCTGGCATTATTGCACCAGCCCTCCCACTGCACACAGGGATGGCTGCCCTATCTGGGCCTGAGGATGGCCCCATTTCTTTTCCCTAATATGGCCTTAAAGTCACATTGCTTCTTTTTTAATCTCTTTCAATTCAGAAAAATCCCCAGTGCCCAGTCAAACGCTAATCACGTTAGACTGTTTGTCACTTCAGTCAGCACCAGCGCTGAAGCTATGCCTATGCCCACCCCAGCCTCCGTTCCCCATCAAACCTGACACCATTGCGCTGATAAGAAGTGACAAGAGACATGGTTACCATACGCATGCCTCCCACTCTTAGCGACGTTGAGATTTAGCTAAAAAGCATTTTCGGAGCAGAAGAAAGGAGGGTTGTTTCCCAGAATTTATGGTTGGAAGGGAAAGGGTAGGTGCAAACTGTTCTGCAGAGAGCAAGCACTGTGATACAAATACTATTAAGTTGTGTAGTATTTTTCCTGAGTCACTGAACCCATTACTCTTTCCTCCCTGACATAATAACAGCGTGTTACACAAATATGCAGTTTGCACCACAATCTTGTTTCCCAATGATCAACTGATCCCTTACCCACACAGGAGTCAGAATGGGAGCTGTAGAGGACTGAAGAATGTCTCTTCTATGGCTCCTCGAAAGCTTATTAATTCAGCCTATTTGCCGTAATGTCTTTCTTCCATTAATACATTTGACAAATATTGGTTGAGTGTCCACCTGTGCAAGACCCTGTGGAGCACTAGGGGGCCCAGCGGAGTCAACAGGCAGAGGGGAAGGCGGGACTGGGCTGCGGGGGAGCAAACTGACGTCTAAATTCGAAGCTCACGTGGGATTCTAAGACAACTCCTCCCCTGACAATTCTTCGGTGGTGCTCCCTTGAACTCTGTGGACGGGGCTGGCAGCGTTTGTGACAGGATGTACGAAGTTTCTTTTCTGCGAGGTAAAGTATGAGCAGCTCTAAGATACAGACCTCTTTACCCAAGATGCAACGACAGTGGTTTCATTCATTAATGAAAGATACAGCATCCTCAGTGACACTGATCTAGAGGAGACTGGTAAGAACACTAGGAGAAATGGAAAGGTAATGAAGGAACTTTAGAGGCTTCAGAAACTTCACAGTAACAAAAGATGTTGAAAAGGTACATGAACAATTAATGTATAGTAAAATTAATTGTGATTAATAGCAAAATGACACTTCATCCCAATACCTGGTATTAGATGTCATCTCTGGGAGGGAACTAAAACTGTTGGAGAAATGATAGTTAAGGACTTGGGTAGGTGATGCATGCCTAAGGGGGTGGGACCAGGATGCCTGAGAAGGGTGAAAGAAATGGGAAGGAGTTCATGTTTCTTCTAAAGGCAGGAAAGGTAAGTGAGAGGAAGAGAAAATGGCTAAGACAGTGGTGAGACTGGGCAGGGGCAGGTGAGTCCCCGAGAGCCACCTGGTAGAAAGCTGGCTCCAACAAATCTTAGGAAAGAGAAATGCCAATGTCCAAGATTGAAGTTGTTTCACGAAAAAGTGTGGAATACAAACCTCTCCACCATCCCTCTAAAACCTGTAAAAGTTCTCAAAAGACTCTCAGGCTGCTAGAGTTTTTGTGGAATACAGAGTTTTATATCCAATTACACAGAGAAGCATGGGAAAAAAATATGTCTGAGAATGGAATCCCTGGAGGCAAACATGGGCAAGGAAATATAACACCTGCAAAGAATTCACCGAAATCTTGAGAACTCCCACAGACTCCTTAGCTGTAAGGAGCCGAGCCAATTTTACCTAGATCTTGAGGGGCTGCTGACTTGCGGCTACTTTGTACTGTATTTCTTGTGTGCATCCTTGCCTTCGGTGGTAAGGTGAAAGGAAAACTGAGACTATTTCTCAGATTGTTGTGGCCACTGGGATTTGGTTCCAGGGGCACAGCTGTTGTGCATGTATCTGCACAGTTGTGATCGTGTCAATATCTGTGTCAACTGGCCTCCAAGTCAAAATGTGCAATGTCACCTTTCCTTCTCTGCAGAAAAATAGAAGTTTCTGGTCAAAAACAAAATTCCGCAATTAAAAGTATAGTTGAACCTTAACCAGGTTGAAGGATCAAGCAAATGCTGATTTTTTTCCCTTAATCTGTCACTGAGTGGCAACAGACAATAGAGACAAGCTGATTTATACACAAGTTCATTTAATTTGGCCACAAATTTCAAGGGTAAGTTGAAATCAGCAATTGAGATGAACTTCAGTTTTCTCATCTACAAAATGAAGTTATTAATGACAAGACTTGAATAAGGTCTACAGTCTAGTAAATAGCCTTGTATCATTGTCAGTTTCCTGGTTTTGATACTGGAAGATGTAAGTAAGATGTCCCTAGAAGCTGGGTGAAGTGTAGAGGGGACCTCTCTGTACCAGTTTTACAACTTCTTGTGAATCTATGATCATCTGAAAATTAAAAGTTAAAAAGAAATGATGTTGTTAACAATACCTTCCACATCAGAGTAGTAATAATTAAAAGGGATAAAATACAAAAATACATTGTGAAATTGCCAAAACTACACAATAACGTCTTGCCTAATAATCACTCCTACTCTCCAGCTCTCAAAATTAATGTTGCAGTAACTTTTCTCAGGGTAATGATAGCTGATATGTAAGTAGTTCTTGCGTGTGTCACTCACCATTCTTACTCCATTATGTTTGTTACTTCATGTAAATCAGCAAATCTATGAGAAACTAAAACTGATTTTCCTTTTTGCAGGGGAGGAAACTGAGGCTGAGGGAGGAGAATTCTAGTGAAAGTAACATAGCTTACAGTTGGGTAGAACTGGGTCACAGAGCTAGGTCTAGGATTCCAGAGCCAGCACTCTTAATTGTCACATGTATTGCCTCTCCTTCTGCTGTCGCACCTCCACAAGGTGCCAAAGAAAACAGATTATGACTTGTATTCCCTTTCTATTGCTGCACAACAAATCAGTGCACACTCAGTGGCTTAATGCAACACACTGATCATCCATTAGTTCTGTAGGTCAGAAATCTGGGGCATGGCATGGCTGGGTTCCCAACTCAGGTTCTCAAGGAATGAAACCAAGGGTTTGGCCAGCTGCATTCTCATGTGGAGCTCAAGGTCCCCTTCCAAGTTCATGGGGTTGTGGCAGAACATAGTTCCTTGGGGTTGTAGGACTAAGGTTTCTGCTTCCTTGCTGGCTGACAGCCAGAGGACACTCACAGCTCCCAGAGGCTGCCCTCAGATCCTTGCCATGTGATCCCCTTCATCTTCAAAGCCAGCAAGGAAGAGTCTCCCTACGTGAAATCCTCTTGTATTTCAAATCTCTTTCTCCAGGAAGAGCCCAGGCCCTTTTAAGGGCTCATTGTACTAGCTCAAGTCAGTCCAGGATAATCTCCATTTCTTAAAGCCATCTGTACCACATAAAGAATCTAATGATGTTGTTACAACCATCAGAGTCAGTCTGGGGACTACACAGGGGTGGGAATCCTAGGAGCCATGTTAGAATCCTGCCTACCCCAGGGCTTTCTCTGCTTTTCCAACATTGCCGACCTCCTCCCGTAACCTTGAAGGACTAGGGTATGAGGAACTAAAAAAGCATCTCAAGTTAACCTCAAAATGCAATTAACTGATTAACTCAGCTCTCCAGTATGCATTACAAATGAGCATGGTGTTGTGCTATTTCCTATTTCAAAAGTTGCCCAGTTAATGGAGATTTAGATGTATACGGGAGTCAAAACTCAATGCTTTGTTGTTGTTCACTTGCAGTCACATTTTGACTATGACAGAAATTCATAAAATATAAAAAGAATACATCAAGGAGCACATGGGATGATTATCATTTATCAAGACAATCAGGAGAATCCAGAACACACTTGGTCATGCAATTTGATGACTCTTCAGGGGACTCACAGAGGCAAGACTCTCTAAACAGAAAGTGTTGTGAAGATTTTTCATTTAGATCAACCACTGCTAAATGAAAGTGTGAAGAGGCCAAAAGATTAAAAGTATCACGGTTCTTAGGCCTCCCCCTCGGCCAAAGTAGTTAAAGAAAATGTTGTATTTACCCTGAGCTCTCCTTCCTCTCACCCTACACCTGGGAGACCTCCCATTCTCTGGGAGAGAGCCTCAATGCCAAAGTGGTTACTTGGATTTGTCAGTGAATAATTAAAGAATGGGCAGAAAGACATAAGACTGAGAGGGAGGAAGGCGTGGGAAAGTCCTTTATGAGAAAGACTAAGTCAATCTACAGAATAAAAAGCTGGAAGTGAATGGAGAGATAAGTGAGAAAAGTATATGTAAGCTGAAAGTCAAAAATAAGGAGGCTTAGAAAATGAGATACTCCAGAGAATAAGGGATAAGAAGAAGGAGAAAGAAGAATATAAAATATATGAGGAATTGTATTTGAGAGTTCCAAGTGGAATAAGAATCATTCTATTTAAGAGATGAACGTTATAGATTAGAGATTAGAATTCTTCGGGAAAATAATGACTTTTAGCTCTTCGGAGATCATACCATACAGATACTTTCCAGGTTTTGCATGAATTTTCCCCTAATTAATGTAAACTGTATTTTAATCTTTTCTGGGAGAAAATCTTAAGTCACTATAAATAAGTACTAATTCACTTGACGAGGAAGGGTGCTCTTGAATCTGCAAAAACTGTAAGTAAAATCTGTGTAAATATACTATTCTAGAAAAGTATTCCATAATTTTCCTAAGATTCTGAAGAGGTTATTTGATTCCAAAAATACTGTGGGAAAGATACCATGACTATGGAAAGAGCACCAGAAAAGTCCTGGATTCTTCTGGAGAACATAACAAGAGGGTTATTATTACATTAGAGGACTAAGACAATCACAGGCACACAGAGCCCTGAAGATATGTCACTGGCTTCACAGTTATGGATGGAACATGACATACTTAGCAAATACATTATAAAAATGAACCCAATATCTGATGAAAAATAAAGCTGGACTTAATAGTCTATTGTCAGTTAATAAAAGTTCATGTTATTGGCATGTGTTATTGACAACATCTTGTCAACCTCCAAGATGGCAACCAATGATCCTGTCTTTCTGGGTTTTTTGCCCTTTTGAACTCTCCTTCCACAATGAATCCTGGATGGCCTGCGTGACAAACAGAACACACTAAAAATTATGATGCGTGGCTATGAAGTTTAGGTCATAAAAGGAACTGTGGATTGCTGACTCTGGAAAAGTAAGCCACCATGGCAAATGGCACCCAAGTTTCCCTGCAGAAAATGCCATGTGGAGAAGAACAGAAGCCTCCCATCAAGAGCCAGCAGCAACTTGTCAGTCCTGTAAATGAGCCAAACTGGACCTGGATCCTCCAGCCCCAGTCAAATCTTCAAATGATGGCAATCCTGGCTGACGTCTGACTACAACCTTGTGAGACACCTGAGCTGGAACTGCACAGGCATGCTGCTCCAGAACACCTGGACCTCATACATTGTAACAGATAATAAGTTATTATCCTTCAAGCCACTAAATTTTGGAGTAATTTGTTACCCAGTATTTAGCTAGTTAATACATACTCCAATGTGTAGAGTTGGTGTTCGATTATCAATTACTAACATTGATGACAATAGCCAAGAAATGAAAGCAACCTGTCCATCAACAGATGAGTGGAGAAAGAAAATGTGGTATATACATACAATTGAATACTATTCAGCCATTAAAAGGAATGAAATAATGCCATTTGAAGCAACATGGATGGATCTAGAGATGATCATACTGAATGAGGTAATTCAGAAAAAAGAAAAATACCATATGATATCACTTACACGTGGAATCTCAAATATGATACAAATGAACTTATTTATGAAACAGAAACAGACTCACAGACAGAAAATAAACTCATGGTTACCAAAGGGGAAAGAGGGTGGGGGAGGGACAAACTAGGGGTGGATTAGCAGATACAAAAAAAAATTACTGATACTCAATCCAATATAAACAAAAGGTAACATCTAATTTGGTTTAAAAAAAAAGAGGGGGAGTCTACTAATGTTGGATGATAATAGTGCCCTAACTTACACACACAGAGTAGCACACTTTTACATTGGCTAATCATGTTTATTCCCTTCTGCTTATTGCAGGAAATTGTAATGCTTCCATTTTCTCTTGATAGATTGATATTGCAAGCATAGATAGGTCCCTCCAACTCCCACCATTTCCTTAAGAAATGCACATCCTTTTCCCATTGTTCACCTTTATAACAAAAGGAATAGCTTAGGCTAACTTTCAGAAGGATTTAAAAACAGAAGAAACTGAAATGTGGCAGTATCTTTAGTGATATAATAATAAAAACCTAATACTTGATGGTATTTGTTTAAGTAATGAACTTAAATGTATTCACTGCACACCTTGCTTAATATGATATTCACTACAATCAAAAATTAATAAGCATGAAAACCTACAATGTATTTATTCCTGAAAAAAAGAATAAACATTATGCCCTCACGAGAGCAAACTGAGTGATCTCAGTATTTCCCCCTTCAAATCTAAAGTAATTAAAGATGAATCAACCAGGAAGAAATTTTTTTAACATTTTTTATTGATTTATAATCATTTTACAATGTTGTGTCAAAGGAAGAAATATAAATAATTTTAAGCAATATACATTTAGGAGGAACTCAGAGCAAATAATGGACAGCATGAGCTGGATCATTAAAGTCTGGTCATCTCCAAGGTCTTGCTAAGCACATAAAAATACTACTTCCAATCTCTCACAATATGAAGAACTAGTCCTTCCCTGCTGCAGTACTCTGCTAGTGACAAACAGTGTCACTTGGGATACTTCTAGAAGGCAAAGTATGTATGTCTAGAAGTAAACTAAATCTGGATTTCAATGAGAAGCTCAAGAAAAAATACTTATGTGACTGTTGAGCTATTATTGATAATCTTTTCAAAAGTCTAACAGCAAGGATGATCACACCTACAGCAAGTGACAGAAAGTAAATTACACGTGTTTAGGCGATAATAATAGCAGCAACATACGGTAAGATTTATTAAACACCTGCCATCGTAGATTGAAAAAGTGGCCATAATTATTCATGGCTCTCCCTCCATTCAGACTCTTTGCAGTGTGTCTGCGGCACCCCCTCCACCCCACGAAGAGGTAGAGTCTACATTCCCCACTTCTTGGATCGAGGCTGGCTTCATGACTTGCTTTGGTCAACAGAATGCAGCAGAAGAGACAATGTGCCCTGGTATGCTTTCATTCTTCCTCTTGGTACTCTGTCCAGCCACCATGTGCAAAAGGACATGGGCAAGGCTGCTGGACCACGAGGGACCATTTGCGGGCAAACTGAGCCGTCCTAGATACTGACCACAGAAAGGTGAGTGAGCAGAGCTGGTATCAGAACAACCACTCAGCAGAACCCAGGCCAAATGGCCAACCTGTAGGATTGTGAGCTCAGTTAATGGCTGTTTTATGTCACTAACTTAGGGGTAGTTTGTTATGCAGCAAGAGTTAACTGCCAAGTGCCAGGCACTGGCTTAACTATTTCATACACATTATTTAATGAACTCCTTGCTACGTGCTATGAAGTAGGTAGTCATCCTCGTGTTAGAGGGCAGAACCTGAGGCACAGAACAAAGGGCACTCACTGCTGAACGTAACTGGGGGCATCCCAAGGGGAGGAACTTGCGGAATTCAGCTATGACAGCTCTAGAACTTAAGGCAATATCACTAGGGCTCTGCTTTCATTATTCTCCCTTTTTTTTTTTTGGCTCCACTTGTCCCCGCATGGATTTATTCCCACATGGTTTCTCTCCATGTGGACACATGCTGGCTATCTGCAGCCCCAAGTTTATTTAATACTTATTGCTCATAATCCAGAGAAAAAATAGCTCAGGTGCAAGTCTAGGGAGCCTCTGATTGGCTAGACCTAATCATGTGTCCTATTCAGAGGCTAGGGGATTGGTGAAGCCTTGTGATGGACAGTCCCATCAGAATCACCTGCTGGGGATGGGATGAAATAGCATCAGTTTTGTGATGGAGAAAGGCATGTCGGGCAGACAGGAGCATTACATCCTCCACGATGGCTCACAGATTCACAAAGTCGATTTCAGGACCTCTTAGTGGTGAAGGGACTGGAAACCTCTGAACTATAACAGCAAGTCTATCTAGCAGCTGGTGTCCCTCCAGCAAGCAAAGCTAAGGCCGCTGCCCCTCCAGCCCCCTGGCAGCCTTCCCTTCCCACATCTCCCCGAGCGGCCTCACTGAAGCTCCTCTCCCTGAACGATAAAAACATTCTCGGCCGCCTTTTAGGTTTATAGATTTATCCGATGTTTGAAGAAAAGCATTTTCGCCACACTTAAATTGGAGAGTGGATTATTTGCTTTACAAAAGGATTCTCGACTTTACAAAGGATTTCCCAGAATAGGACTTTAGATAGCAACCTCCCCCTAGTGCATTTAAACTGTAATTCCATTTACAAGCTACCGCTTCTGAATACCTCAAATTCAGTTTATTTGAGGGGCTGGGCTAGGCAGAGTCTAAGAGTTTTTCCAGCTTAAAAATTACATGAGTCCATAGCACATATGACAAAGGAAGGCCAGGATACTGAAACTAAATGACAACGGTGCTAACCCTGGCACCTTCGCTGATTTACTGGCTGTGTGATGACTTTGGGAAAGTCACTGAACCACTTCAGAGAGAGCCTAGCTGCTCTCACCTGTAAGAGGTGTATAAAAATGTCACCCACTCAAAGGTTTGTTGTGAGGATTAAAATGATTAAAGACATATAAAATGTGTAACACATTGCTAGGCACATATTAAGTATTCCGCCTGCAACTACTGTGGCTAGTTTCCAATCCATTTGTTCTCTGCAGCCTGAGGGAGCCATTCAAAATGTAAATTCTCTCTTGTCAAACCATTCTGCTCAAAACTCAATGATTTTCCACTGCGCTAAAAAAAAACCCAGTTCCTCAGAATGTCCTACTAGAGCCAAACGCCTGGCTTCCCCCAGTCTGCCCAGTATTATTACTCACCACACCCATCTCCATTTTACACAAACTTCCTGCTATTTTCTATTCTCCTCAAATTACCCCCAAAAATGTTTTTCCTTCTCTTGATCTTGCTTCCCCTGTGAGCCTTAGCCCCATTTCTCTGCTCTCCTTTGCAATAAACCTTCTTGAAAGCTTGGCCTGTGTTCTGTATCTTCAATTCCTCTCCTCCCACTGCCTACTTGGCATCGCAGCCTGGATATAAAATATAACCCCCATCTGGGCCTGGCTTCCTCCTTCCTCAGCTTGTTCCTGCTGGATTCTTTCTGCACCAGTTGATGATAAGTCCAACCTCCTGGCTGCTCAGGTTGGAAGTGTCGCAGAGACGTCTGACTGTTCTCATCCATCCTCCAAATCCATGCAATAATCCCACTACCTCACCTTAGGAGCACAACTGGAAGATGACCATGTCCCACCGCCTGCGCTGCCTCCAACTGGCCCATGCGGCGACCATCTTTCGCTGAAATCACTGCAGTGCTCGCCTAATGACCTTGGCTTTCACCCTTGCCCTCTACCCCTTATTTCTAGTGTGACAATAAGAGAAATCCTTTTAAAACAGAAGTCGGATCATACCCTGACTTGGCTCAACACCCTCCAGCACCTGCCCCACAAATGGAGAACAGAGCCAAAGCCCGACAATGGCTCTAAGACCGTCCGTGGACTCCCCACTGGACCCTCTGAACTTGTTTCCTGCTAATGCCTCCCTCGTCCACTCTGCGCCAGCCACACTGGCCTCCTCCCTTTCCTGAACCTGTCATGTACTCGCCCACCTTTGGAACTGGCTCTTCCCTCTACCTGAAGCACTCTTTGGCCAGGTACCTGTAGAGCCCAGGCCCTCACCTTCAGGCCATCACTCAACCATCACCTTCCTCAGCAAGGTCCACCTTGATCATTCTAGTCAAATGTGTGAGTTGTCCCTAACTTGGAGACACTGTTGATTCTCTTTGCCCTCTCCGCTCTTTTCCAGGTCACTTGTCACCTTCTAATGTACTAAATAACTTAATTAATTACCATGTTTATATTCCATTGACTGCCTCACCCCCCAAATATATAAGCTCTTCAAGGACTGGCATCTTTGTCTGTCTTGTATCCTAATCAACCAGTAAAATGTGTGGTATACAACAGGGGCTTAATAAATAATTAACTAAGTATGTGGTCTGGCCATGCTGGTCTTCTCCATCTTCTTATAACTTCAGGTCATAGCTCCTACATCACCTCCTCAGAGAAGCCTTCCCTGGTCTCTCTGATCTAACTTCCCCAATGACGGACCTAGTGTCTCTCTCCTTCACAGCACTCTTGAGGGATGCAAATTTATGTTTGCTTAGTGCCTCCCCAAGCTCTATCAGAACAGAGAGAACCCTGCTTTTACTTACTGTCTTATCACTAATACTTAGGAGTATCTGCATACAGTAGGTATTCCACAAATGTTTCCTAAGTAAATGTTAGTTATTCATATCATTGTAAAGAGTAAACATTCTTTCACCCATCAATGGCCCCCAGCACATACACAATTAATATGATTAAAATCAGCCCCTTTATTTGTCACATGAGTAACTGCTACTTGCCCCAAACAGAAAAGTGCTTATCAGCAGGACTCTTATAGATACTCTGCCTTCTACCTTATGTGACTAAAGGGGTGTACAAAGTCATCCACCTGCCTTTCGTTAGATTCTCCCTTAGTCTCATTTGTTTGCACCTGAAGCAGGCCCTTTCATTAGCATCTTAAACGCATGCAGACATTTTTATTTTACGTGACAATCTGAAATTTGCAGGTTATACCAAGAAAAACAGCCATTCTTAACCTTTCCAATTTAAAGTGTTTTCTTTCTGATCTACTTTATGAGTGATCAAGACTCAGCATTGTTAGAAAGACTAATACAGTAAATTTATTGTATTTCTGATCTTCCGATAACTATGCATCTCTCATAATTCCACATGTATGGAATTATGACTAACTGAATTAGGGTTAACATCATATACTCTGGCTTAGTTGGCTGCATGAGCAATTTAACACAAAATTATTCCTGTAATACTCTGCTTCCTAAATGTAAATAGGGCTTCCTTTTCGATACACAGCAGTCATTTTTGTCTGGGCCTTCAGAAGGTTCAGGATGAAGAGACACGGACTACTTACACATTCCTAGCTTTCTGCTCGGAACATTTACATAGTGTGTCTCTGTTGGGATGCTCAAGATTGACTGCTGAGCACTAAATAGACTGGCCCAGCTACAGGAATAGATTAGTGCACAGAGGCCTGATGGAATTTTCCTCTGATGAAGGGCTCCACCTTTCCTTCCGACCCCGCTCGCAACAGACACTATAACTCTTGTGTGTGTCTCAGGCCTTAGTAAATAAAGCAGTGGTCAAGAGGGAGGGCTGGACATCCTACCTCTGCAAGTGACTCTGAAGAAAAAAGGGGCCAAATATTTTAAGCATATAAAAATGCATGCAAAACAGTCAAATAAGCACTCTTGCACCCACCACCAAGCTTTGTCAAATCTTAATAGTTCACATTATATCAAATCCATTCGAAAGAAACATGGCTGAAAAGCCCCCTGAGGACCCCATCTACACGATTCATGTATCAACCTTCTTTCCCAGAGGCATTTACTCTCTGAAGCATGGGGTTTAACACTGACAGAATGCTTTTATTCTTGTTTTTCATAAACTCATTTTTCAGTGTTTTAAAACTTTGCAAAATGTTATATTCTGGGTCTCCTTCTGCAAGCTGTACACACGCATGCACACGCACTCACTCCCTGGCTCACTGTTCTATTTTTGAGGTATATCCATATTAAAACATGAATAACATTCTATTTCCTTCACTTTGTTTATTTTTTTCATTCCCTTTAAACTGCTGAACTGCACGACAGCACTTCAGTCCACCATTTACACACTCACTCATGGTGCTGTGTGTTTCCGACGTTTCTTTTTCCCTGGTGGATCAGGGGTGCTGTGGCAGGAGTGAGAGAGGGTAAAGAGCTGCTTTCTCCTTCTGGAGTCAACTCTGTGTCTTGCAAGAGCACGTGTGCATAAAAGACGTCTGTATTGGTTGACTTGATGTCAACTTGCCGAAACCACGTGTGTAGACAGTTGTTCTTACAGCATTACAGATGTTTCTGTGAGGGTGCTTTTATTTTCAGTTGGTGGAATGTGAGTAAAGCAGACTGCCCTTCAGGTGACTGGGATGCATTCAATCAGCAGAAGACCTTAAAAGAAAACAGGCTCAGGTCCCCTGAGAAAGAAGGAATTCTGCCAGCCAAGCAACGTGAACTGTAAGTCTTTTCTGAATGTCCAGCCTGCCAGCCTCTCCTGGAGATTTCTGAATCACCAAGCCTCCACAATCCCATCAGTCAGTTCCTTAAAATAAATCTCTGCCTCTCATACAAACATGCACACACCACTGCTTCTGGACTAACACAATGGCAAAATACAACTTGGGTGTCTTTCATCTGTGGCCCTTTGGTCTTTGAAGATAAAGGAACTCAAGGAAAAAGGCAGGGATTTCAAATAGGCAGGGAGCAAAAATGACGGAGACGCTGTGCTCAGTGTACTCTTTTTTAATTCACCAAAATGTACAGTCTCTACCCCGATCCATGCCTACCTTCTCTACCCACTCTCTGTGCTTAGTCTGGGGGTTTGAGATTGATCTCTGTAACCTCAGTACACACTCAACTGTGTTATTGAATGTTACGTGGATAAATGAGTGACAATTTCAGAGACAAACACAAGACCCCATTAACCAACAAATTTCTCAATAAAAGTATATCTTTGGGGGAAAGTCATATATTGAGCGCTTTGCTGGGAACTCACTGGGTAATAGGAGTTCACAGAGACTTGGAAAAAATAATTGCAACCATGGCATTTAAGGTCAAAATAAATAAATGCAAGCAGAGAATGCTGAAGCCAAAGGAGCAAGCGATGAAAGTCAATATAAAAAGTCATGAGAGTAACGTTGAAAAGTAAGTACGATGAGAGGAAGCACGAGAGGAAGGAGACGCAGCACGACAGAGCAGGAAGAACGCTGGGTTTGAGAAAGTCTGCGTTCACATCACAACACTGGCCCGCTCTCTCCTGCGTAACCCTCGGCCAGGCAGTTAGCTATTTCTCCTTGGCTGATTCTTATACAGAATGGCTTTATATCACCTGTTATGTGTACCCCCTCTAGACTACCCAAGCACTGTCCGGTAAATAGGTTAGTCATTCTACCAACATCAGATACTAACTTGTTGCTGTTTCTCCTTACCCACTGCTCCCCAAACACAAAAGCTAGTCAGCAATGCGGCATCACAGTCTTCGATACTCAAGGGCACCACCTTTAAAAGTGACTATTGATCTCTGTCAACACCCAGTGACAGGACCAAATGTAGGCTGAACCACTGCGTTACCTCCTGCATGATTTCACATTTCACATTCTGTTCTGGAAACTTAAAAACCCTGTGACACATCAGATAATGGAACATAGACAGGTCAAGTAAGAGCCAGCAAGTTGCTCAAATCAGCAATCCTGTAACAAGATAGGCAGTCAGACGGAATTATCAGAAGCCAAGATGGCACTCGGTTGTGTTCATCACAGGGGAACTCCTTTTCACAGCACAGAGGCTGGGTTCTCCTTTATGCTAACCTCTTGGTGGAAATGTTTTATGTTTAATCAACCTCGCTTTGCCCACATGCCTGAGAAATGCAATTCCCTTTGCAATAGGGAAAATTGGCCCCTGACTGATTTCCATTATATTTACACATCTTCGCCCTCGCTTCGTGCACCAGCTGGGTCTCGGCGATGACAAGTGATGGACAGGGCTCTCTAGAGTAGACAGGAGATGCAGTCCCATGGGACAAGCTCTTCTCTCCACCTGTCTGCTCTGAAGGTATACCATCTCACAGCTGGCAGCCACAGAAACACAGCACAGAGACCCTAAGACCCAATAAAATGCTCTGAGGAAAAGAACTGGGAAGCGCAAAGTACAGTAAAACAGGTCAGAGTACTGTATTATGATCCTGGCTCTGACACTACTAAGCAGGTGCACATTAACGCATTGGAGAAATGGGATTCTTTTTGTCTCTCCACTCAGGGAACAAACAAGCAGTGAAAAATGACATTAGAAATGCAACTTACACATAGGAAGGGTGCTGGAGGTGACCTGATGGGTTGAAATCCCACCTCCAACTCTAGCTGTATGTGTAACGTCAGGCAAGTTACTCAAACTCACCTTTAAACTTCTTTCCTTCATCTATAAAATGATGAACTCACAAAGTTATTATCAGGCTAGTTCCATGGATGACAAAATTAACACACCTGGGCTGATTCTCTGGATCTCCTGTTCCTTCTGCACATGGTGCAATGTTTGCTTAAAAGAGTCAAAAGATGTCAGCTCATGGAATGATACATCAGAGAGGAGGCAAAGTTCCTTTCTGTACCTCTGTTCCAGCATTCACTGCCAAACCCTCCTTCCTCCTCCCACCAACCCTTTAGTGAACTCAAGCTGCTGTGGGTTTATAAAGTGGATCTTTCTCCACACTGTCTAATAGAATAATAAAACTTAGACACAAGACACTGTCTTCCAGAATGTGCATCTTGTGGGGCCAAGAAGAAGGAAATCGAAAGGAAAAAATATTAGAGCGTACACAAATTCACTCAAGATGAAAGAAGTTAGAGACAAGGAAGCAAGAGAAGTATCCTGGCGAAATACTGGTCACTGCGGCTGTATTAAAACTAATCACAGCCATGCTCATTGGATGTCTACTGTTCAACATACTCCATTATCTATAATCTCAGTCCTCGTAAAGCTCCTTGAGGGATAATATCGTCATTTCCCCTTTATAGAGGAGGAAAAGGCTCAGAGCGATGCCTCCTGTCTGAAGTCACACAGAAGTAAGTGGTGGAAAGAGAATGAGTCTGTAACAGGCTGTACCTTAAGCCCCCTTGCCCCCAGTCTCAGGTTTTTAAAAGTCCATTTGGCCGCCCACAAACATAACTCAGCCCAAAGTGGCCAGGGCAGCCTTCCGGACCTTGGACTAATGTTTCCCCGCCTTCACTGACCCACTGGAAGCTTCAGTTTCCAAAATTTCTAGGTAAGTAGTCCTAAGGGCTCTTGGGCCAAAAAGGGAGAAGGCAATAGTAAGCGGAGAAGATCTTAAACGCACTTGAAAAAACTGATGGTAGAAAAGACCACTAAAAATGAGAACCAAAATTTCCTAGAAAATGGGGGGAAAAAAGTTTGGGACTTTATCTCAAAAAAAAACAACCTAAAATGTGTTAAAGTATATTCGTTTTATATTTAATAGAAACAGATTATACCACAGTTATTTGATGATTAATAAAATTAAGAAATAATTTTTGAATCATTTTCCAAAGAAATTACATAATAGTATACGATATCCGTCAGTGCTCAGCCATAAAGAGACTCACTTTGGGGGGGGAAAATAGTTGAGGTTTCGCCAATTTCCCAAAGGCCTCCCTGAGACCTTTGATATTCAAATACATCAGATTATTCTCTTTTGAAACCTAGCATGTCATCATCCTCGTTGATTTTTCTCTTCTTCAATTATTAACTGGTCTAACTCTGTCAGATCCTCGTTTGTCAATTATTATGCATGTGATTATAGAGAAATTCCCCATTATCTCTTTCATCTTTGCAAAAGCCTGCATCTTTTTCAAGATCTGCAGTTTCCTTTTGCAATCAAGTTGCAATCCACTTATGCCATGTCATCAGGTGTTTGAAGAGTAGCCCGGAGAAGGTAACGATGTGGGTACACAGAGAAGTGTGTTAAGTGATGGGGAATAGTCCAGTGGAGACTGGTTTTAATAAGTGGACAGTTCATTAGTGTGTGCTGTCATGCAACGAGGCCTTTCATCCTGCTCTCCTATACAACTGTAACTTTGGGGATGATGATAAATCATGCTGGAATAAGAGGGTTCTCTGTAGTACAAAGAAGAATGATTTCTAAGTCCCAGATAGCTCTTTGCAGAGGGCAAATTACCCTCACATCCATCCCCTCACGTGGTCCTAACAGAATCCCAAGGGGTGGGGGTGGGGGTGGGGGGGCAAGGATTTCACATGCATTTCATAGTAAAGTAACAGAGAGGCAGCAAGATAGACATTTTTGTGTAATTCCTTCCTAACTCACTATCTTCATAGCAGTAACTTTTATTTACTGTTCTCATGTTTGGTATTGGGTAGTATGCTAAGTACTTTACTTATTAGTCACCATGTTTATTCCTGATAACTGGCCAACTGGGCAATTATAACTAGGCACCTGTTCATTTCCTTGTTCAAAGGACAAAATTGAAGATGATTAAAGTTAAGGATGGTGTTAAGTCAGTTATTGCCACAATAATGCTGCATAAGAAACTACCCCCAAATCTCAATAACTTCCTATTACAAATATTCATTTCTCACCCAAAGGATCAGCTGGATGGCTGAGCTGACTCTGGTTCAGGGGTTGTGGGTCAGGTTCAGGTCTGTTCCCAACCTGAAGTAGCTACCTGAGCAAGATCTCCTCATCACTAATGGCAACAGTACAAGAGGCTACACTCATGTCGTATCCACTGATCTATCATCGTCCAAAACGAGGCACTAGATAACCGCATCAATGGGATAAAGATGCAGAATCTGTCTACTCTCCTGGGAGGCAGTGAAAACTTACATGACTAAGAGTATGGATAGAAATTTTTATCACAGGCATAGGGAGTCCAAGAGAGCAATAGCTGAGAATCTTCAGCAACAGCCCGGTCTGCTGCATTGGCCCAAGTTCCCACGGCAATTACGGCTCCAGAGCCTGTTCTGTTAATCACCCCACTGTACTTCCTTGAAACGGGCCCCCAGCCCAAGTGTGAGTCCTCATGGTCTTGTGGATATTACTTCACCCCTTCCTCTAGACCAAAGTTCCTTGGCACCTGCTGGCTGAACCCTCTTGATCCTCTTCTGTACGTTTGGTCCCACGTAGCTCTGGGTGGGACCAACCAAAACTTGGATGGCTAGTTTCTGTATCTTCAAGCCAGCAGCTAAGCAAGAAGACAAGATATCCTCCTGGCTCTTCTCTGACCTTAAACGAAATACACTGGAATAGCAATTCTCAGTTCACAAAGCATCTTCATACTCTTTTCTCAATGGAACTCTTTCCACCAAGTTCCATGGAGATGTTATTATAGCCATTTTACAGATTTAGAAGTTGAGGCTTAGCAAGATGAACTGACTCACTAAATATACAGCTCATGAGCTCCACAGCCCTTATGTGACCTGCAAGCTTTTAACTGATGTGCTTCTACTCTTCACTGAGTATTTCCTCTGGGTCAGGCAACCTGCTGGGACTGCTACAGATGTGAATTTATTTACTTTTCACAGCAGTGCGATGGGGGGACATGTTTTTATCCCTTTTTGCATGTGAAAAGTTAAAACAATTGTTCCAGCTTTTAAGTTAAAAGGTGGCAGAGCAACCCAGCTCTGTCTCACTACAGTGTCTATGTCCCTAAGTCCTGCGCTAGCCTGTTCCTCTTCTTTTCCTCTTGTCCCACCTTCTTAGTAATCAATTACCAAGAGCTGGACAATCCCTTGCCTTGAACCCTGTGATGCAGCTACACCATAGTCTAGTTCCTCTTCTCCAAGATCTGTCTTGCGCTCCATGCCTGAATTTTCACTTTTGCTCTCTCTTTTAGGGCCCCTGTACTCCACTCTGTCTTTGTGTCCATCTGGGGACAATTGCTTTGTGACCCTCAGGCAAGATCCTAATTCCTTGTCCCTCTATCCTGGCCACACAGAAATCCCCCTTCTTATCTGCTGCCCTTTGTCAAGGCTGCCACTTTGTCGTAACACTCTGTTTTCAGGCATTTCTGCATTTATAACTCCTACTTCAGTTTGGACTGAAGCCTTTCAAGGTCAACTTTGGGACAGATAGGTTGTCAGTATCTACAAGAATAAATCTACATTGAGACTTTTATCTATAATATGTATCATATTTAACATATAGTAAAACTGACCATTTTCTGGGTGAACATTTCTAGGAGTTTTAGCACAAGAATAGATTCATGTAACTACTGTCACCATCAATACGCAGAATCATTCTATCGCCCCCTAAAACTCCCTCCTGATCTCCCTTCATAGTCACACTCTTCCTCCTCCCCTGACAATTGATAACCGCTGATCAGTTCACCACCACTACAGTTGTGTGCTTTCAAGAATGTCATGTAAACGGAATCACATACTCCATTTTGAGAATGGCTCCTTTCACTCAGCACAATGCCTTTGGGATGCACCCCATTTGTCACAGCATCAACAGTTCACTCCCTCTTACTGCTGAGGAGTCCTCCATGGTGTGGATGTACCAGGTTGATTTATCCATTCACTTGTTGGAGGACATCTGGCTAGTTTCCAGTTCGGCATCATTATGACTAGAGCTGCTATAAATACTCACACACAGATCTGTGTATGAACGTAAGCTTTCATTACTCTAATATAAGAATCCAAGAGTGGATTGCTGAGTCACATAACAAGCATATGCTTAACTTGATAAAACAGTGCCACACTGTTTTGCAGAGGTGCAGCCAGTTTTCATACTTATCAGTATGCAGTTTTATAGACTAGGCAGATTCTGTCACAGTCCTTGGGTTGGCTATTTGCTCCCCTAATTCCACCCTTGGCCCTTCTCCACCCCTCTCTCAGCCTCAGAAGACTGACATCTATGGGTCACATCAACAGACTCTCTTGTCTTCTTGTTCCCGATTGGCTTTGGCTTATGGGAAGCACTGCCACAGGGAGAGGGATGTCTGAGGATTACTTGCTGCTCTGTCCCTGCTGGTCAACACAGCTGCTACATCTCTTGAGCACACCAACTCCCTGAGTCAGGCCCAATGCTTTCACCCCCTTCACCCTCAAAGGCCTGCTTTGAGTCACCATGGGTCACTGCACTGTTCCTGGTTACGTATACATTCAGTATCTTAATTCTTTCCAAAATCACTATGGGACAGGAAGATAGATGAAGAAACTGAAGCACAAGGATAACCGGCCCAAAGTCACAAAGCTGGTAAATAGCAAAGCCAAGACTAGACCCCAAGTCTTTTGACTCTTTCTAATAAAGTCTAATTTCACCCCCATTTGTATCAATGCTAAAGAGCACTGTAATAAGATTACATATTTCTATAAATAATTAATTGCACATGCTGGAAAACTTAAAATACATCAGCAAAGTCTTGAGTTCATGATCCAGTTCTACTGAGAAGGCTGTCTGGATTCACATAGCTTCCCTTATCTCTGCTTATTTGATTTTGCTCCCTAATTCTTGATACTCATGGTATCTTTCATATGAATTCTAAGTTTCATCAAAATGATCAAAATTCCTGAACGAAGTATGGCAAGGCTAAATATTTTTATTCCTAAGTGAACACTGAATAATGCAAATACACTCTGTATTCATTATTTTAATAAATTATTGGTTGGATTTATTAACAACTTCTTTTAAGCTTTAGACATTTTAAAATAATCTTCTACTGACATAATTACCTTTGGTGAAGTTCAAAGCAACTGATGTTGTTTAATGAAACAACAAACACCTACTAGTAGGCTGGCCTCTCCACCCTTAGGGAGGAGGATGGATACAGGTGTCAAGGACAACTCTCTATGAATATCTATTCTTCCATCTATTCTTCCTTCGCAAAGAACCACTGACTTCATGTAAACCCTTTCCCTAAGGTCTCAATGAAAGTGAATAGAAGACCTAGTTCTCTTGATTTTCAGGAAGAGGAATCTATTTGCTATGTGAGTACAACTTTAATTGGAGCCTACAGACCACCAGGGGTCCCTAGATGGGGTCCCTACATATTCTCTTGGGGTTCTGCTAGGTTGCTCTAATTTGGGATGACAAATTTGTCCACGACTGAGAGGTTCCCCAATGTGAGGGGCTTTCAATGCTAAAACTGGGTAAACTCTGGGCAAACTAGCATAAACTGGTCACACTAACTAGATGCAGCATGTATCAGAATTCAATTACATGAAGGTCACCTAGATGATCCAGTACACGCATTAACAGTATATACATATTCACACACATATATTCATATTATGATTAGAATTAAAGCAAACAAAATTGTTTGTAGCTTCAATTGTCTTCCTTACTGCCCTTCTTTCCCCTCACCCCCAACTCCAGAGGAGCCAGAGGCAGCAGACTGAGGTGGCGAAAGTGAGGAGAAAGGGGAGTAAAACAGACCACACTTCCTTCCCCAGTGCTGCTCACTGTGACAAAGAGCAGGCTTCCAGTGAGCAGGTCAGCCCTGAATTCAAGGGCAGACTGGAGTCCTGGATTTGTCTGTATCTGAAAATGATACTGCTTAAATATCTCAAAGTGACCAGAAAATTAATGGAGCACAGTATCTGGGAACAGAACTTAAAGACAGTTGAAGGCAGAACTGGCATTAAAGAGAGTCATTTCTTGGTGGCCCCCTGCCAAAGCCAACCTGTTTAAAAAGTAGTTGTGGGGGTGTGGATATCACTTTGAGATCTTGACTTCAATTCTTTTGGATAATTATCCAAAAGTGGAATTGCGGCCTCATACAGTAGATCTATTTTTAATTTGGGGGGAAAGCTGCACACTGTTTTCTGTGGTAGTTACACTATTTCCACAAACAGTGTATAAGTGCTCCTATTCCTCCACACCCTCATCAACACATATTTATCTTTTTTTAAAATATTGGCCATTGTAACAGTTGTGAGGGGATATCTCATTATGGTTTTGATTTGCTTTACCTGAGGATTAGTGATGCTGAGTATCTTCTCATGTACCTGCTGGCCATCTGTGTGCCTTCCTTTGGAAAAATGTCTATACAAATCTTTCCTTTAACCAGATTATTTAGGTATTTTTGCTATTGAGTTATAAGAATTCTTTATATATTTTGGATATTAACCCTTTATCAGATATATGGTTCAAAGCATTATTTATAGTATCCAAGATATGGAAACAACCTAAATGTCAAACAATGATGAATGAAAAAAGAAACTGTGATCTATGAATGCAGTGGAATACTATTCAGACTTTTAAAGGATGGAAATCTTGCCACACATGACAACATGCATGAGCCTGGAAGATATTACACTAACTGAAATTATGTTTACCATCTATCCTCAAATTCTGAAGCTTAATTATATTTAGCCGTATGTTGGGTGGCTGTGTTTATGCTGTGCCTCTGCAAACTGGCTATCAGGTCCTTAAAGACAGATGTTGGTTTGTCTATATTTTGTTTACCCTACAATGCCTGGGATGTAGATGATGCCGGTAAGTGCATCATGGCTCTTAGGTGGTTCATGAATCCTATTGGAGGAGTTATCACTATCTCCATCATCCCTGCCACCTCCACCCAGGGGACCATGTAATTCTAAACTTGATGCCAACTGGTTCTCCAATGAAAAGAAATTATTCCGATTTCTTGCCAAGGCCTCCACAAGCACACAGAGCCCTTGCTCCAATGTTTTTCAACCTGTGCTCAGGCATACCTGAGCCCCAGAGTTCACTGCACTGTCTCAGAAGCTGAGAAGAAATAAAAGCTCAGTGGAGAGCCAAAGGGGAGATAGGAAGTTTCCTCATCTTCTCTTTAAGCCAAGCAGCTCTTCTCTGGGTTTGTTCAGTGAGGTTCTGGATTAAGATTTCACTGGCTGAAAACATTTGCTCTAGCCCAATCCTATCATTTTGCCTAAGAGGGAATCCCCCAGATACAGGAGGGAACTGGCTGCTGACAACTCACAGTGGAATTCTCCACTTGAGACAACTAAAACGACCATCTCCTCCAACTGGAGTAGTTTCTAAGTTTCTATGTGACCTCAGCCTCACTTTCTATGAAATCATCAGACCCCAGAGCCCGCTCCGTTTCACATATTCGACACCTAGGCTGATCTGAGAGCAAGATTAGTAATATCACTTAGCACCTGTAATGTAATAGTCATCAGCAGTGTCTTGCCGAGAACCTCAACGTTGAGACCCGTGTCACTCTCTTCACGGGAGTGGGCTTAGGTGTCTCTTCCTTACAAGTCATCATCCTGTCATTAAGTCTGTGTACAGCCACGCTTGTCAGCAGCAATCACTGCAGCATTTATAATGAGCATAACACAAAACAGATATTTCAGGGAAAATGGACACATCCAAGACTCTAAAAAACAGAATGATCTCTAGCATTTGCACTTGTCATTTTGGGCATGTGCTTTCTATTTTCATTGACTTTTTTTTTCATTCTTTTTTGGCTTCTTCATTGCATACAAATTTATAATACTTTTTTTTATTATTACTTCATAGTCCCACATGTGGATTCACTGAAAAACATAAAATTAAAACAGCAGAAGAGAAGGAAATGTTTTGGGGAGGTATAAGGCAAGGAGTATAGAAAAACTTCTGGCAAAATGGGTATTTTTGTTTTGAGAAGTCATCACTAATTTAACCATGAAAAGATATTTTCCAGACCTAAATGCTTACAATGGAAAGAGACAAAAATGAAAAGAAACAGAGAGACACACACTGAGAAACAGATCACAAAGGGAGAAGTTCAGAAATAATGGAGAAAAGCTGGTTAGCACAAGGCCTCTTCAAGTCTTAGAGTTTACTTAAAGGGGGAAAAAACAGCTCTTACATGAATCATTCTCAAACCTTTTGGTCTCAATAGATATTTATGTACTAAAAAAAAGAAGAAAAAAGCTATCAAAGACACCCGAAACCATTTGCTTATGAGAGCTCTAGCTTTCAATATTTACCATATTTTAAATCAAAATTGAGAAATATAAAGGATATTTATTAATTTATTTTAAAATAACAAAACACCCCTTTTCATATTAACACTCATAACATATTTTCCTGAAAACAATAAAAAAAAAAAGCTTTATGTATTGGAAAGCTGTCAAGCTCAGGTCGGCAGCTTTGTTTTCTAAAATTCTCCAAGTGTTTGCATGAATGTTCAAATTTGTCATTGGCAACAAGTACTGTCAGTTGTTTTTCTTGATGTGACAAGCTCGCTTCATTCATTTTCGAGAAAATGTCTGCCAAATGCCCACGACTAAATAAGCATCGTTTGTCTGTCAGTTGTTCTTTCAAGTAAAAGTGGAGTTTGGTGAAAAAAGCAGTTAATTCTGCTCACGGCTCTAACAATTGCTGAAATGTAGTTGGTTTGCAAGAGAAACATTTCACGTGCATTTCTTTTCTCTTCACATAGAGTAATATTCAAGGGTCAAAATTCAAGGAAATTAATGATTTTACTACTTCATCAAGAACACGCTAAGTGAAACGGCATTTTTTATACTGTAAATGCAGGCATGAAGAGTACAGGGACAGCTAATAGAATCTGATGCCACTGCCTTGATTTCGCTCTAAAGCAGCAGCAGTTTCACCCCCATTGCATTTGTACCGTGAATGCCAATATTAGTGCAAAAGGCATATCACATCTTAGCATTACTGCGAAAATACTTACGACGTCTCAGAACCCCTGAAAGATCTCAGGGACCTCCAGGGGACTACTGACCCTACGTTGATGACCAGCGTCTTAAATCCTCTCCTTCTTCCCTCTGACTGTGAGTGAACAAAGTGGAGGCTTGGAGCCAAATACTAATGGGCAACCATGGGAAACATAACAAGCCTCCCCTCCCAGAGACCCCAGTTCCTCCCGGGCAGCCTCATCTCCAGTGGCACAACTCCCTTTCCTCCTTTTTCCTCCTAGTTGAGCTAACTTGGTCACTTGCAACCAAAAATTCCTAATCAAACAGAGCATTCACTAAGTCAAACCTGGAGCCTGTGGGTTTGACTCCAGGATTTAGTGCTGGTGAATTTTCCACTGACCACTTACTCTATTGTCTAGATCTATAGTCTATTATCATTAATTGGTCAGTATTCAAATACTCATACTCATTCTTTCCTTCTTTTTATTATAAGTATTCTGTAACATATTCTGAATATATTTTCTAGATTGAACCATATGAAATTGCCATTTGGGGGTGGATCAAAAACGGCTGAATACCATCAACTTCATGTAGTTCACACTAATAACAATCAAAGTGTTATTTTCCGTTACTGAAAGAGAAGGACCAAAATACATCAACTAAGAAAATGGACTGATTTCAAGTGGTCAGGTGGACATTTACTCAAATAAGAGGAAAAGCCAGTGAGGTAAAGATCACATGACCTAAAATGTGTCTCAGTCAAAACCAACAAGGCAATTTTGGATCATACTAGCTTTGTTCAAATATTGAGCTCATCTATCTTGTGTGTCCATGACAGTGTCATTGAGAGGAATTGATTTTGTTACAAAACTTGGGTCTGCTCACTGCACACAGTAAAGCCAATTCTCTGGTTGTGATGCAAAGTGCAGCATTTACTGCAGGAGCCAGACACGGAGTTCAGGCAGCTAATGCTCCAAAGACTCAAACCCCTTCCTCTGATTGGTTGGTGGTGAGGTAACAGGTGGTGTCACAGGGATGAACATCATCCATCCTCGGGCTCCAGCTGGTCTGGGAGCTACGTGCTCATAGCACATCCCTCCATGTGGATATCCAGCCTCTCTCCACACATCACCCAACTCACTCCTCCCCAGTGAGACATTTGAGCAACAGGGCAGGTGTGGCCCAGCCTCTCCCTTCCTTTTCTCTTAGAATGACAAGTTCCATTCTACTCCTGCATAGTATACAGAGGAAGGCTCCCAGGTGGGAGTGAGGCTGGCCTGGGTTCATGTAGCATTGACCTCAGGTAGAAAAGTTTATAGTATTCTCGGGTTCAGGGTAAAGAACTGCATCATTACCACACATCTAAAAGCACTCTCTGATTCCTCAATGGCCAGCTCTCTACTTGGCAGGAAAAGGTATATTATTTTTTGATTCTTTAAGCACAACGTGGTGTTGTTCATATTTGCCTACTCAGTCCGTACATGCCTGGCACACAGGGCCATTCAATCAATATTTGTTAAATAAGTAAATGTTTGCAAATATGTAACTTCTTAAGAATTAGACTCTCTGGCTTATCCATGCATGAAAGCCACGGAAAGAAGCTGACATTTTATCTTAAGGGAGTGGGAAACTACTGACGGTGTTAAGCAGGAGGGGGCCTGATCAGACTCCTGTTTAAAATGTCAATTAAATAATCATGAAGGAGAATGGGAGTTTATTTCTGGTGGAAATCCAGACAAGGACAGGTGGTGAGAGGAGGAGAGAGGATGTCATATGGGTCTGTTTCCACCTCATTACTTTCATGGTATTCTTTCTGGAGATGAATCGCAGAGATCTGCATCAGGCTTGATCTCCGCGGGTGGATATTGTTACCTTTATGACATACTTCGAAGTGTCTGGCTGTTTGTCCTTTACGTAACCAGGCCTCTCTGGGGCTTATGAAGATGATTTCAATATATTTCCCAGTGGGAAAATAAAATTGACTGTGAAATTTTATTGATGAGTTTCAGCTACCTGCTTCTCAGAGATGAAAAGTCTTTCACATATTAAATGACTGGCAATTTTGACACTCTTTCATAGCCCTTGCAGTCTAGTGACAGCGGTGTCACCTGCAGACAATCCACAGATTTGTCTTTGGTTCTATCTCTGAACTTCCCTGTAAGCAGACATATGGAACATTCTAGAATGCCAGGGGGGCCCTTAAAATCTGGTTTAATCTTGACCATTTGTAGGGTAACAGATATCAGAGGAAGCCTGCTTTTATAGGCAAATTGCAAGGGAAACTTGAAGTTGGAATTAAAGCCAAAGGTGACCATGAGTAAATGAAAATACACTTCATACCGTCACAAAGTCATGAGGCTGCGAGTTATCAAGTAAAAGGTAAACGGGAAGCATCACAGCTGTTGACACTATTTTTCCCCCAAAGTCTCCCAGGCTTTGTACTTGGATTCTGGCTGGGAATTAGTGGTGCTCAGATCAGCTCAGCCAGAGAACACCCTGATGTGAAACGGCCCCACCCTTCCAGTCTCCCACCCAGCAGGGCTGAGTTGTCTCCTCTACCGTGGCCATGTTCTCCCAAGAAATGTTTGCTCACAACTTCACTTGTAGAGCTTTTTGCATGGATATGCCAAAGACTCGAATTCTTAAGAAGCTCAATAAATGCAAATATTCATTCACTCAACAAACATTCAGTGGCTGCTGTGTGCCAAACATTATGCTATGGGCTAGCATATATGAACAAATATGAACAAAACAGACACAATCTGTGACCTGATGAATAGATATAGATGCAGCCATGGGCAGGATAGAGAATTTTCTAAGTCAGATATCCTGAGAGCCATTTAGGCTATCCCATTATTACAGAGATGAGGAAACTGAGCCCATGGAGTTGCCTTCCTAACATCACACAGACACAAGAGGGCAGGATCAGGTAACAAGCATCATTAACCTTTACTGCATACTATGTGCCAAGTACATGGTAAGCAAGTACTTGACATGGCTTATTTTTGATGAAATTTCACATCTCTCTGAAGTAAGTACTGCTATCATCTACATTTTCCAGATAAGAAGGTCGAGTTAGGTTCATAAAGTTGGGAAACCAGTGAGCTAACATTTATGTCTAGATAGGGTGACGCCAGAGAAAATGCTCCTAATCACTGTTTTACTACAAAGTACTTTATCTCAGCTACACAACCACTTGTCACCGGTTGAAACTCACAACCTGATCATATCCACAGAACAAAAAAAGTTTCCCCAATTTACGAAGTGACAGTGATAGAGGAATCTTCTCTTAGTTTGCATGAAAGCCGATAGTGGCCATGAGAAAATAAAAATAGGTTTGAGATTTCCCAAAAAGCATGCCTGAAATCTTGTTCTCTGCTATTTTGCTGTATTAAGTTCTCATGTAGGAATGATACATGACACTAGAAAATGACTGTTCTTAAGAAGAGAGGTACACATAGAGGCTGATTTCCTGTAACGATAAGTGCCCTTCATTTCCCCAGACCCCCTCCCAAGGCCCTGGGAAGGTCCTAACGATATTCTAGTCATAATTTCCCTTAATTTGTGTCTAAGTCGGGCCTTGAAATTTTATAACTTTCAGAGTCCTCTAAACTTGCATTTATCCCAGCTTTACCCCTGTGTAAAGTTTATCTAAATTTTTAGATAGAGTTAATCTGGCTTTGCCATTTACTAAGGATGAGACCAGCAGTTATCCCTTGGAACTTCTATTTACAAACCTACTAAATGGGTGCATATACTCTGGACATCACAGAGTGACTGGGAGGATAGGACTGCTCCTGTCCACACATCAACAAAGAAACTGCTCACAAATGTTGACTCATACTCTTTCTCCCCTTGAGGATTGCTTTCATCTGCAGTAACAACAACTCAAGAAACAGGGTCCATTTTTGTCATTTAACAAGAAATCTGGAAAGAGTTTCAGAGATGCCATGGGAACCTAGACTCATTGTGTCTTTCTCTTCAACCTTCCTTAGTGTGAACTCCACCTCCACGAGCCTAGAATGCCTGCTTTACACCGGACACTGTGTTTGCATTTCAAGAAGAAAAAAAGGGGAAAGAAACATGAATATACTAGCCAAATCCACCTCTTTATATTAGGGAAATAAGAGCATTTCCAGAAATGCCATTGTGCAGGGACAGAGTTAATCTGCAGCTGATCCTACGTGTCCTGGGGACGCCCGGAACCATGCCTAGAACCGTGGTACTGACCCCTGGCCTAGAAAGCGATGAAATGCACCAGCTAGCGATTTCTAATGTTATACTTAAAACCCAAGACTCCTCAGGAGCCATGCTATCCCAGGTTTTCTATGTTGTTTACTGAAAATTTATAGACTGATAGTCTGCACCTGGTTTGCCTGGTTGCAGCCTGACTGTGGCTGCTTACACAGTGGGGTAGAAAAGACTCCTAAGTAAACCTACGCCTCAGCTTCCCTAGAACAAGCTTTCTCCTATGTACCTTGGTGGTCCGTGACCCAAAGCAGCGCTTCCTCCGACACTGAACAGCTGTACCTGCACGTCTCAGCCCCCCGATGTCAGCCACGTCTGCCTGTGCCTTCCTCCCCTACTATACTGCATCCTGTGTCTTTACTGAAGACATGCATGTATGCATCTGTATAGATGTACACATATATCTTTAAATTTATAACCTTCATATTTGATATACAGATGTAGAATATATTTGTATATAGATATGTAACCTATATAGGTAATATATCTCTGTACATTTATAGTCTATATATATGATCTGAATTTACATGTATGATGATATATTTATTTACAATATTTATTATACATACAGAGAGAGAGAGAGAGAGTCTCATGAGTTAAGTACCCAACTGTGTGTAAATGTTGTATCGACCCAGCACCTTTCCACATCTGTCTCACTGATGAGATAGTCAATCACATGGCAATCTCAGTTCTACGGGATCTGAGAAAGGGAGGATTTTTAATGGATAAGATTTCTTAAATAAATCTGGGACTTTTTACATGTAAAAAAGAAAGCAATTTATCTAGTACAAGGGTCCTCAAACTTTAACTAACATGATAATCACAGAGGGCCAGGCCCCATCCCCAGACTTCCCGATTTAACAGTTCCGGGGCGAGACCTGAGAATCTACGTGTTTAACAACTTCCCAGGTGATGTTGACGTTGCTGGTCTGGGAATCACACTTGGAGAACTATTTGCCCAGCTAAATAAAAAAGGATAGGGTTAGTTTTGCTTCATCTCTGACAGCTTCTACGGGGTCAATGTTAGGGTCTAAGCAAAGCAGCAAGTAAATGAAGAAACCGATGTTAAAGCTGGATGAGGTTTGTCTCTGTGTTCCTGGGGAAATGCCACATACATATCAATCCATTTTATTGGCCTTATTTGTTGTGGGGACCAGAGGGTGCTAATGAAGAGGCTGGCTCCTTGGCCAAGGTTTTTCTAAACCCATCTCAGAAGTAAAGAGTGAGACACGTGTGCCAACTTCCCTAGAAAGAACATAGAGGAAAAATGACAGATGAATCCGAGGGACAGCCAGTTCTGAAAGTGCTATTTCGCACCGTGAAAATATGGCCAGAGAGACATGTGTTCAGGAAGCTGCCAAGCTGGAGCAGCAGGAAGAAAAGAGCGCACTGGTGTTCCTAAAAGAGATGCTGAGAAAGGGTGCTCACGGCTTTGTACCTCAAGTCTTCCACCTGCTTCAGCGACAAGAATGTTTGTGTTTTGGTTACCATGGGAGGGTCTGGGGCTTCCCAACAAGGCACAGGAGCTGGTCTCTAGATTTAGCCCGGCTTCACTAGAGAAATTTCTCACCTCTGTCCTTTCTCCTGAGTTCTACTGACCCATTTACCAGTATCTTGTTTGATAAAGGTCTACAATGCCTTATCCACAATTCCAAAATCTCAACTCTCTGAAAACCAAGAGTTGGTAACTCATTAATGGTGAAAACTTGACCTGATCACATTAGGCAACAAAGCCTGATGTGAGCTGACGTAAAACTATACAGAGTCTTAAGTTTGTCTTATTTGGTATGAACAGTTATTCATTTCACTGCAGAGAAATTAACACACTTGATTGTGAAGTCCTGCCCAGACGTGCGCGGGAGATTTTACATATTCAGTGGATTATGTATTGTGTTCTCTCTCAAAAGAAGGAAAAATTCTGAATTCTGAAATACGTCTGGTCCCAGGAGTTTTTAATATGTTATTGTGGAACTGATCTTTGGTTTGCCTGTTCATCCTGGTTTCCATTTTTGATGAATCTTCCAGTCACAGCCTTGCTCAGATCTCCAATTATATTCCACGAAGCATTTTTCCAATACACTCAGATGCTCTTGAGTTCCCTAGCAACTGGAGATAGGATGCCACCGGCCCTTCGCTGAATCATATCTTGAACTCAGCAGAAAGCCTTCATGAAGTCCCTTCTCACTGGACTGAAAGTCAGGAGGGGAAGTCTCAGTGCCCTGACTCTACTGCTTGCTTTGGGAAAATCACCTTAATTGTCTAAGCCCTCGGTTTCTCTACTTGGACCACATCCCATGCTGTCTCTTTACACAGGAAGAGAAGAAATTAAGGCTCAGAAAAATTAATCAGCTTCCTACAGTACTGTCCCAACATGATCCTAAGACACAACACTGTAAGCAACCTGAGGCAAGAAACAGACTCCACCATCTTTTATGCAGAACAAGATACATAATTTGCAGAGCCCCATGTAAATGAACGGAGGGGCTCCTTGTCCAAAATGAGTTAAGAATTTCAAAATGGCAACATCAGAGCATTAAACCAAACACAGGATCCTTTAAGTGTGCGGTGCTGCCCGACTGCACAAGTCACATGCCCATGAAGCTGCCACTGCTTCTATATTTTCCACAGCACCTAATAGAGCATGACTTGATGAAATACTGCTTTAACTGAATGCCATCAACAACAGTGAATGGGAGGTAATGCCAAGCAACAACATCCACAAAACGTTACGGCGTCAACTTCACAATATTCCTCCCTACTTTAGTGCTATCCATTAAACAGTCTGCTTAACTTGCAAACTGCTTTTTTATGTGTTGAAGCAACACTTCCATAGCAGGCATATTGCCCAGGAGATGGCAACATGGCTAAAAACCTATCTGTGCTCAAAGTGATTGATTATCCTCAAAGCTTTTTCCCTTTTTCTATGCACCAAGTTGTGACCTCTTCCAGAATCCGTTACCCATCACTTTCTCAAAACACTGTCTTTCGGTTGCATTGTGGAGATGATGCATGTCCATTTGTCACAGTGAGTTTATAGACACTCAACTTCCCTGCAGTGAATATTCAACTTGTGCAAGCACTGCCAACTCATGACAGAAGAGGCAAGCTAACCAGCCAGTAAGGCCCGAGTCCACACAACCATCCCTAATTGGTAGACAAGTTTGGGCTTGTGATGGCTGAGCCAGTGTTGTTCAACTGTCTGCACAAATGAAAGAGAGGCATGTGGCATGTGAAACAGTGAACAATGCAGAAGCCTCTTTTCTAACTGTGGAGTTGCTGTGGGGTTTTTTCTTCCAATGTTCTCATCAGCTATGGTTTGTGTATGATGTGTGAAAAATTCCATTTCTGCAAAGTAAAGATGCAGGCTGCTGAGTCAGACACCCGTCTGCTGTCCCCATTTCGTCACTCTGTATAACTCTAAGGGCAGAAAATCTTGGGGAACCTTCGAGATATACTGTTCCAGCTTCCTCACGTCACAGAAGGAAAACCTGAAGCTCAGTGAGTCTTCTTCCTGCAGTTCTAGTCATACCAGAAACTGGAATCCCATTCCCGTCTCTCCCTGCTCTCCTGAAACTCACAAAGTGGCCGAGGGCTTGGCTCCTACCATCCTGGTCTAGGGTCCACGTCCAAGATAAAATTGAGATGTCAAGGCATCTGTTGAAAGCAGATTAGGCATTATAATATTTTAACTCTGGAACTATCCACAAAATAAGTTCCTAAGGATGGGAAACATTAACTGTCATAAGTTCAAGCCAGTTACTGAATTGGTAAATGGCACCAAACACTGGCTAAATACTCAGCACTCTGCCAGGCACTGAGGGAGTTAACAACAAAGACAAAGAGTGAATTAATAATATAGCAATCCCCCCTTATGAAAGGAGTGAACCACCAATCTGGGAGATAAAAGTGAGCTCCCACCGGACCCTAAGCTCCTCTGGGGAATGTACCGTCCACATGCCTTTTATCTCCAAGCAGCTGGTGCAATCTTTCCGAGATGAAAACCCTCACCAGCTTCCCTTGCTTTTAGAATAAATGCCAAATCCTTAATACTGCTTTTGAGGCACTGCACAGCATAAACGAGGAGTCAGAAAACTTTTGTGTAGAGGGCCAGATAGTAAATATTTTCGGCTTTGCAGCCCAAACAATCTCCATGGTAACCTCTGCATTTTGTCACTGCAGCATGAAAACAGCCATAGACACTCAATGAACACGCAGAGCTGCAATCCAAAAAAACCATGTACAAATCCAGGCTGCAGCATGATTTGGCCTGCAGGCTGGAGTCTGTGTCCCCTTGGAATAGACTGTGCATCCTAAACTTGGTGTCCACTCATCACCTAGGGGTCCTGTTAAATACAGATTTTAATATAGGAGGTCTGGGGTGAGTCTGTGATTCTACATTTTTGGCAAGTTTGTAGGTGATGCTGCAAGTAATCTACCTTTCTGGCCTCAGCTCCTACCTAGCTTCCCCTCACTTTCTGTGATGGTCCACACTGGCCCTGTCAGTTCCTCCTTCCTGTCACATCTCCTCCTACCCCAGGACCTTTGTATGTGCTGTAATCTTGGGACTGGCTTGCTCTCTTCCTTTCCCTTAATCTGCTCATTTATCTCATCTCAGGGGTGCCTTCTTTAGAAAAGATGCTCCAGATTATCTCAAGGACCTCCCCTACCCATTCTCACTGTTCCAGATACCTCTTCCTCAGAGTAAATATAACAGTTATATTTATATTTGCTTCTGTCATTCCTGGTTAATGTCTATCTCTGTCATTGGAAAGTAAGCTGCTTGAGAGGAGACAATATGCCAGTTTTGTTGATCTTCTGTATCATGTCCCCAGCACAGTTTCTCAATCCATCACTACTCCATAAATATGGAATAAATCAATGAAGAAATTAGTTAATCAATTCCTATTCTCCAGCCTGACCCACAGCACACAGTATCTCTCAGAAAGATTACTGGGTAAATTTAGAAGGTTTTAAAATTTAGATTTTTTTGGAAGGTTTTTTTAGACTCCTTTACTGTTCCTCTTCCTTCCTTTCTGTTGTCTAGACATCACTCCCTAAACCAGCATGTACAGTAGAACTTTCTCTGACGATGGGATTGCTCCGTGTCATCCAATATGGTAGCCAGATGTGGCTTCTGAGCATCTGAAATGTGTAACTGTAAGAGGGAAACAAATTTAACTGTATTTAATTTTAATTAATTTACATGTGAATGTGAGTAGACATACGAGTCTAGTGGCTACTATATTTTAGCAGAGCCCAGCTCTAGATTTTCCTGCAGTGATGATATTCTAGTCCAAATCCAATGGCCATCACTATGATGATAGTTATCGAATCTTTTAGAATGTAATCACCAGGAGTGTGGGAACTCTCTCATTTTGTATTGTATTGCCTTGTGTCTCTCAACTACATGACGGAGATGATAATTGCACTCACTTTATGGGATCTTGTGAAGACTAAGTTGGATACTGTATGTGAAACAATGAACAAAGAATCTGACACACCACATACGTCCATTATCCTCTAAATCAGTGGTTCTCTATTGGGCAGTAGGAGAGCTATTGTCCCCCCAGGGGGCATATGGCAATATTTGAAGACATTTTTGGTTGTCACAACCTGGGAAGGCATGTAACTGATAAATACCGAGTATTACCCAAGGATGCTCCTTAACATCTTACAATGCCCAGGACAGCCTCTTGCAAAAAAGGAATTTCTAGTCCCAAATGTCAACAGTGTCAAGGTTGAGAAACCCTGCCCTAAAATAGTGTTAGAACAAATACTAAATCAAGTTTTGAATATGTCATTAATTCTTGCTACCTTTTCAAACTAAGTATTTCCATTTTTTCTTAAAGTTATAATACACAAAACTTAAGAGAGTTTATTGTCTGCTCATTGCTGGGTACCTGGCAAGACAGAAAAAAAGCTTATCTTCCCTCCCTTCTTCCCTCTATCCCTTCCTTTCTTTCTTCTTTGCCTCTGTCTTTCCCCCTTTTCCCAAGCTCTATAAAGATGGCTGCCAGGTGCAAGCAAAGATTTGCAGAGAGGATCAAGGCACATAATTTGCATCTCAAGTTCACCATGAAAATTTATGCTCCTGCAACAGGCAGGAAGCTCAGGGAGCTGATTTTCTCTGGTGACATATGCACTCCATAAGGCAGAAATTGTTGTTGTCAGAATGACTGAGCTAAAATATCAGGATATTTGCCTAAACTCAGAGAGCTTGTTATATAAATTGCCACTGAGCAGGGACTGCATATGGGATTAGAACCTGCCTTTTGGAGGGGTGATTTGTCAGCCCAAGCAGTAGACCCAGCATAGTAAATAATACTAAAACGAAATGAGCTACATTCTCAGAAACGCTGTACTTTATGTTGCAATGGGCAGTTAGGGAAATAGAGATAAGTAATGGTTGCCCACTGCATTCTCGCATTGCTATACAACCATGGTCTCCTTTGTCACAGGCGCTGTGCACCAGTGTGAAGACTGACTGTGGGTCTCACATCCTTGATGGGGAGAACGCGTGCATATAGCTAATAGTAACACAGCAGGGAAAACAAACAAACATGGGTCTTTGAGAAAAAAAAAGAAACATAGTGCCATGAAGGAATAAAGAAGTAGATTAATTGCAACTGGGTGAGATTAGGGAACAAAACATATTTGAATTATTTGAAGTAGGCTTTAAAATATGAGTAGGACCTGGATAAAAACTTCTTAACTTGAACACCATGGACCTTTGGGTGGTCCATGAGCTTGAATGGGATAAAAATCACACCTCTATTTTCACCAGAGTCTATCTTGGTTTGAGAATAACAAGAATAAGGTCTGACATCTTTACAGTGGTTTACCATGGGTCAGACACCTCTCTCTATGAGCCAGTTTAATTCTCCCAACAACTCTATGAGGCAGTTATGATTGTTTTTCCCCATTTCACAGATGAGGAAACTGAGGCAAAGAGGTTAAGTGACTTACCCATAGCCACACAACTAGTGAGCTGTGGGGATGGGTGACTGAGGTTCAGAGCCCAAGCTGATAACAACTATATTACCCCGCTGCACAACAATAACAACAGTAATCATAATCACAACAACAATTACTTGCTGAGTGCCACACATCAAGCACTGTGTGACTGCAGTGCAGATATCATGTAGTTTAATCCTTACGACCATTCTTAAGGGTAATCGTTATCCTTACGTTATGGAAAGTGAGGCTCAGAGAAACTATGATAATTACCCAAGTCAGACAATAAGTAAGTGGCTGAGGGAGAATCTGAACTCAGGTCAATATGACAGCAAGCCTGGACTCCTCACATCAGCACCAAAATGTAAGACAGGTGAAGTCGGAATCCCTATGGTATGAAGTACGTGCCACATAAAACTGAGGCCAGAATATAGTTGACCTTGAATGACATGCCAAGAAGTTTGATTTTACTCTGTGGCTACAAGGAGTTATTGTTGGCTTTTGAGCAGGGAACCAGCATTACATAATCTATATTTTAGGCAGATCATCACAGCAACAATACAAAAGATAAATAGGGGGAGAAAAGAGAGGCAAAGGGACCAGTTAAGCAGCTTGGAGAATCTGTCCCAGGAGAAGTTAAGATAAAGGTGATGACAGATAGGAAAGACATTTGAGACCTGGTGGGATGGGTACCTGATGGATCTGGTACATACCAGACATTACAGGGGGCTGTGTGCGGAAGGGGGATGTCCAAGGTACCACCCAGCTGTCCAGAGTGATCAGGTTAAAGATGGGACAGATAAGTGAAGCAAGGAAGGCAGGGGGAAAACCAAACTGATCTTGAAAAGGCAGGAAGAGTAGAAAGACAACAAGTTCTCCTTTGGACATACTGACTTTGAGGTGCCCCTGAAATACCTTGGTGGGAATATTCAATCCAAAGTGGGAAGATTGGGTGTGGTCCTCTACAACTGCCTGTTGAGTCCTGGGGAAGCTCCTACATTTCAGAACTAGATTAAAGTAGTGGAGCCAACAGAAGGGCTAAGAAATGAGTAGACAGTTATGAGACGTCAAAGTCCAGAAAGCAAATTGTTCTCATTAATGAAGGGAGGTAGTGAAGACAACGGAAAGTGAAACGGCAATAAAATAAAGAGATCCCTAAGAAACATTTTAAATTTTCTTTTCTGAAGGCTCTTTAAAGCAGGTAGGAGTAGGCTGCTTCTTGGTCTTGATTTGCTTAGAGGCAGAGGGATGAAAGACATTTCCAGCTCCTGCCTGACCCCTTTGCAGATGGGAAGTTCTAAGCTAAGTGATGAGAGAACCAACTGCGCTCTCAGGAACAAGAAGGAGAGGTGAAGGCAGTGAGCAGGTTTCTAAGGAACCTTCTTTTCCATTGTAAAACTGGAATGATGGAGGGAGGCATGTGTGTATGTGTATGTTGGCGGTGTCCTTGAATTGTTCACAAATTTATATGCCAGTGTTACAACACTGTGTAAACTTTGGAAACAACTTTTCAGAGGAATTGAAACCATGGAAAATATAAAAGAAACGTATATAAATGTGGCAATATCTATAAAGAGCTATGGTTCTTTGGGGGGTGTGGGAAATTACAGAGTGGTAGATAATAAACTAGTCAAGCAGGTGAATCATTTTAAATACCTGGGAAATCTCATTAGCTCAGGAAGGGAAAGAATCCTGAAGCTAAGAGATTAAAATTTATTACGATAAAGGAGAACATTAAGGGAGATTTATAAATATAGTCACAAAGCCGATTATTAAATCTGGCAGGACAACTTGGATATGGAAAGGAGAAGATAAAAAGACAATATGGTAGAAGCTGTTGAAATGAAATTCCCCATTTCACTTGAGACCTTACCTTAGTAAGACTTAAAGAGTGGAAAGAGGCAGGGTGCTAAATGTTAGTAATCAGTGACCAGAAATTACTTTTATAAAAAAAAAAAGGAAAAGAAAGGATAAACTAGAAGAACATATTAAAGGAATGAATCAAGCCCAAAACTACAATCAGGAGGAGAGAAGGAGGTAGAAATCACTGCACGGAAATCTCAATTCCTTGCAATGCTGGGTAGTCCAAACTGAGTAAGCCATGCCAGCTGCACACCTGCCCATTCCAACATGGGCCCCACCAAGGCACAGGGTATGTGCTAGTTTTCTTGGTGCTGGACTCATTTAGAAGTCTTCTAATTTGCAAGTAACCAAAAAAAAAAAAAAAACAGAACTCTCCTTGAAGAAAAGAAAAAATGCTTAACTTCCAAGCTGGGAAGTTCCAGGGCTAACAGCTTAAGACAGAAGCTTAAATGGTTTCCCAAGAACTCTACTCTCTTGGTTTGTGAGATCAGCTCTGCTCTCTCTCCCTCATATGATCTCTTTCTCACTCAGCCTGTCTCCTCCTGGTCTCAAAGTGGCGTCACAGCCCCAGCCCCTACCTTCTCTCAGCTTTCAACAAGTAGGCTGAAGTGCTGCTCTTCCTACTGTGGTCAAGCATGAGTCTTGACCAGACTTGGGCCATCTGTCCATCCCAAGCCAACCACACTGCTCAGAGGAATGGGGGATGATAACTGGCTAAAGTCAGTCTGGGCTCACCCCTGGAGTGGGGGAACTGACGGACATTAAATCACATGAGTGGGTGAGGGATAATTACCCAGGGGAAAGGAGGGAATGTTTTTTATGGAAAAAAAGGGAGAAGAATTGCAAAAATAATAAATGTTCACTACAGTTAATAACTTTCAGCTCTGAAAGTCTTACTTTTTGTCTAACTTAAGCTTCCCATGCTAAAGTTTAAATCCATTTCCTTTTGTTTTGATCAATGGTGGTATCCAGTATATATCATTGAGCAAAAACCCAAATTATTACAATAGAGAAAAGTCTTTGACACTTCATAGGGGTGGTCTGCCTACTGGAGTAACGCAAGTTTTTGTACATGAGCTATTTTGGGATTTTTTTCCAAACAATTTCAGGAAAGATGATGCAAAATATATATTTAAGGAGATAAAATGACCTGTCCGCACAGTCAGCAAGGTACTGTCTTGCTTATGATGGAAAGAGTGACTGAGCATTGATTTGTGTTCCTCTGGTTAGCATCAGGGCACCTGCACTGTCAGATGTCCACCGTTCACTCGCTTCGGCCTCACAAAGGAAGGTCGGAACATATTAATTACAAACTATTAGACTTTGGTGCAATTAATGTTGTTGAGAACATCACATGACTTGGAAAACAACTGAAGAGGAATAGTTGTGAGCATTGCAGAGGCTCTGTGCAGCACGTGGCAAAACCTTACACACTCATTTTTCAACCTCAAGAGAACGTGATTATCCTACAGAAGAAAGAAGTCAAACAGAGCTTGATCTCTTGCTCCTCAGGTGGGGGGAGTGTGAACACATGAACACGTGAACCTTTTTTGTAAATCTGAGAGAAGAGTTGAAGTCCCTCTCTCTCCATTATATTTTCACAGTGTATAATTACAAATGCCAACTCAGACACAGCAGAGGCTGCCCTCGCATACCTGAAGGCAAAACCACACATCTCTGGGGGACGAAAGGAAGAGAAGCAAATTGCACAGTGTCATCCATCAGGCTGGGGCAGTTCCTGCACAGAAAGCACAGAAGAAGAGAATATATACATACAGGAAGGTCCCTAAGGTGAAGATATGTATCAGGAGTGGCATTTTGTTTTCTCTACTTCGCCCCACCTCTGACATCCCACACTCCCCCTCCGCCTTGCCTAAGAAAACCTCTACACAAAACAGCTAAGAGAGAGGAGTCATTAGAAAAATATGCTTCTTTGTTGAAACCAAGGTCTGATTCTTTAGAAGCTTGCTTAAAACATGAGTGAACAAAGGGGAAAAAAAGTTCTTCCCGGTTGTCCTCACACTGCATTGTCATAGCTTTCAAATACAAAATGAATTGCAATTTTTTTGTCACAAAAGGCAAAGTAGAATGAAAATCTTGCAAGAGAATGTATTCAAGGAACTCAGCAAATCATGTAGTACATACAGACAAGCAAGATGCCGCCCCAGAAACACACAACCCAGCTCTCTGCCAGTTTCTACAAGCAAGAGAGCGATGTTCCAGGTCGCAGTCTCCCCTGGGTACCACGGGCAGTGCTGAAGTGTGTCCGTTCATTACTGGCTGATTTCTATCACATGCCAGAACTGTGCTATTTACCTCCATATATTATTTCATACATTATATGAAATGAAATTTGAAATATACATAAATATGAAATATATATAAACCTTCACTTTATCCTCATTTCAATGATGAGAAACTTGGGGGCTCAGAGAGGTAAAATAACTTGTCCAAATTCAGAAACCCAGACACTGGAAGAACTGGGTTTTTAACCAGTGTCTGTCTGATTCCAAAACCTGTGCATTTCCAGAATGCCACACTGCCCTATGTGGGAGACACACCATCTGCTGTGGTGCTAGAGATTCAGAAGGATGATGCTACCTGCACTTCAGGGCCCCGGGATGAAGTTGACCCACAGAGACAAAGGGCAATTCTGGGACCTCCAGTCATCCTATGGTCAACACTGTCTGCACCTGTGACCATGCAAAGGAGAGATCTTTCTGTGGGAAGACACATCACTACCCAGGAAAGGGTAAGCCGGAAGGGGCCGCCAAAGCTTCCCCTGGGCTCGTCTTCATAAATGTAAGCAGAGATCGAGAGGGTGATGAGACATCCATCTGAGAATGTAAGTCATGGAGCTAACAGATAGTGCGTGGTCAGGCTTTGAGGAGGCTGAGAACGTGCGAAGTTCCCTTTCCCTTTGCATCTTATTTATGTTAAATCTATGCTGTTCATTTCACCTCAATGATTAGAAGTAAATATCCTGACAGCGGGAGCGGGGGGTTGAGTTGGGGACGTAGGAACACCCTTGCCTGAGCAACCAAGGGAGGCAGAGACATGAAAATGCCATTCCCCTCCCAGCCTACTTAGGGGAGGGTGTGGTGGTTTAACAGGATTTCCACCAACTGATACTCCTCCCCTTCAGGCGGTGGAGGCTAACGTCCCTCTCTCCCAGTCCCCAGTCAGCTGGACTTAGTGACTAAGAATAAAGTAAAACTCACAAATGTGTGACTTCAGAGCCCAGGTCAGAAAAAGGTACTGTGGCTTCCACTTTAGTGGCTCCCTTGAATCACTTACTTGGGGGACGTCACCTTCCGTGGAGTTCAGTAGCAAGATGGAAAGGCTCCTGTGGCAAGAAACTGACCCCTCCTGACAACGGTCACATGGGCAAGCTTGGAAGGGAATCCTCCAGCGTCAGGCAAGTTGATGTCCTGACTGCAACCTCATGAGAGAGCCTGAGCTGGGACCACCCAGACAAGCCACTCCCCGATCCCTGACCTCAGAAACTGTGTAAGAGAATACCTGTTTGCTGTCGTAAGGGGCTGAGTTTGGGGATAATTTGTTACATAGCAATAGATAAATAATACAGAGGTATAAATATTCAGAGAAGGGAAAGGCAGTTTTAAAGAATGAAGGAAAGCTGGATGGTTCTGGAGGCTTTGCTGATTCCTGAAGCATCACTCAAAGACATAATCTGAAAAGAAAGAGGCTTCCTCTCCTACAGTGCTGGTGGGAATGCAGTTTGGTGCAGCCACTGTGGAAAACAGTATGGAGATTCCTCAAAAGACTAGGAATAGACTTATCGTATGAACCAGGAATCCTGCTCCTGGGCATATACCCAGAAGGAACCCTACTTCAAAAAGACATATGCACCCCAATATTCATAGCAGCACTACTTATAATAGCCAAGATATGGAGACAGCCTAAATGTCCATCAACGGATGACTGGATAAAGAAGAGGTGGTATATTTATACAATGGAATACTACTCAGCCATAAAAACTGACAACATAACACCATTTGCAGCAACATGGATGCTCCTGGAGAATGTCATTCTAAGTGAAGTAAGCCAGAAAGAGAAAGAAAAATACCATATGAGATCGCTCATATGTGGAATCTAAAAAAAAAAAAAAGCATAAATACAAAACAGAAATAGACTCATAGACATAGAATACAAACTTGTGGTTGCCAAGGGGGCAGAGGGTGGGAAGGGACAGATGGGATTTCAAAAGTGTAGAATAGATAAACAAGATTATACTGTATAGCACAGGGAAATATACACAAGATCTTATGGTAGCTCACAGAGAAAAAAATGTGACAATGAATATATATATGTTCATGTATGACTGAAAAATTGTGCTCTACAATGGAATTTGACACAACACTGTAAAATGATTATGAACCAATAAAAAAATTTAAAAAAAGAAAAGAAAAGAAAGAGGCTTCCTAGGTCCCAAAAGGTAGCCAAGTGAACTTGTTTTTTCTTCCTAGTGCACTCACTACATACACAAAGTCAGTTTGGTTAAAGACCTTCCAAGCGTGCAATGTGGAATGAGAGGAAAAGTATTTAAATCTATGCCACAGAAATTTCTATATAAAGAAGAGTGGCCACAAACTACTAGCTGTTGGAAAATTACATTAAGCAATCACAAAAAGTTTCACAAATGTGTATGGGCTGTCTCTTCTCTGGAAGATGCTAACTAGATGTTGTGGGAGTTAAGCAGTGGTTCTTGCCATCGAGGAACATGGAATTCTCTTAGAGAGCGGACAGATACAAAGATTCAGCATCTCTTAAACAGACACTTCTACACCAGTTACTGTCTGCTAGTCCTGCAATCACCTCTGGACAGGGGACATGAAGTCAGATACAGCTTCTGCCCGCATGGTCTGTGAGTTCATGTGGATACAGACAAGACAGTAAGATGCTATGATTCTATGTGTGGCAAAGGATAAGCACTGGAAGTTCACAGAAACACATCTAGGAAACAGAGCAGAGACAGCCAGTGTTTGTGAAATATTTCACATGCCCCACTACACACAGCCTTGCTGGCAGTTAAGTTGGGATCTCGGGGCTAGTCAGGTCTGTGGACTGTGAGAAGAAGGGTACAAGGCCATGTGTGTAGATGATGCAAATCCAAGATGGCAGAGCTCCTCTGAGCCTGGGCCCACAAGGACTTCCTGAAGCAGAGCTTCCCCACCTTCCTGCATCGGTATGGGAGACAAGGGCATGAGAAATATACCCATGTTGGTAAAGCCACTGACACTCTGGTGTTGACGTGTTTCTGCAGCACAGCATAGCCCGTCTTTACTGAGACAAGGAAAATCATATAGCCATAGACTGTAAGGAAGAGTTTCTATAACTTAGTACCAAATATTATCTGGAGTCAGGTGTGTGTGGAGGAAAAGTGGAGCAGGCAGAGGGAACAGAATGTACAAAGGCCCAGAAGCAAGAGAGAGCACACTTTGGGAAAATGAAATTACTCAATATGACCATAGCAGGGTTTGTGAGTGGGGGGATAGTGACAAAGGAGGCTAGAGCTTCCTTGTAGGAGCTTGGACCCCGTCCTGAAGGCAATGAGGTCTCCTGGGAGGATTTTAAACAGGGGAATAACATGTTATGATCAAATATATGCTTCCAGACAACTAACAATACCAGAACAAAGACAGGAGAGGAGAGAAACAAAAGACATGGACACTAAGTAGTCAGAAGAAGGGAGACTGCCCAATGAGTTATGGTCATCAGAGAAGAATCTACTGGAGAGAAAAAATATGGGGCCTTGAAGGATATGGAGAAGGACAAAAGGAGAATAGTCAAAAAAGTAGAGACGTGTGTTTGGGAAGGCCTTGAACATCTGTGTATTAGTTTACTATTGCTGCAATAACACTGTGTAACAAATAACCTCCAATTCCTAGGAGCTTTGAATTAATTAATTCATTTTTTTCCTCACTCTTGAGTTTTTGGGTCAGCTAGGGCAGCTCTGCATCAGACTGTGGGTTGGGCTCAGGTTCACTCCCGTGTCTTTTTCTGGGGCCAAAGCTAAAGGGATGGTGGCTGCCCAGGACATGCTATTCTAACGGTAGATGACAGAGACAGAAAGCCATGCAAGCAAAACTCTACTGGCATCATACTCATGACCCTTTTCTCAGGCAAAGCAAGTCACATGGCCAAGTTCAATATCAGTGGCGTAAGAAAGTATACTCTGCTCACATGAAAGATAAGGCGAAGTTACCTGGCAAAGGCTGGGGTTCACAATCTTTCTATGAAGAACTAGAAACATGACTCCAACCTATCAGAGTCAGAGAATTTTAAATTGATGGACCAGGCTATAGAGATCCACTGAAGTTTTCGAGCATCAGGGTAGAAGGCAGTGGAAACACGTTAGCTGGGCAGAGATTGGAGGTCGGAAGACTTGGGAAGCTAGTGCAGTTGTTCAGGTGCAAGGTGCTAGGAAGGTTAACTCTAATGCAACAATAGTAAACGAGGAGAATGAAGAATCAAGGGGATTGTCTAAAGGGTGGACTAAGAGGACTTGAATGACTGATTGAAAATGATGATGATGGACAGAAAAGGCTAAAAGACAGCCAAAGATGATTCTGATACCTCTGGCTTGGGATGAGCAGAAGCTCTGGGTGGCAGTGATCATTTAAAGGAGTGGAGCCAATTTGGAAGGTGGGAAAAGAACAGTGTTGTGTGTGATACAGGGTCCTTATGCTACATTTGATGTAAATGTGGAGCAGCCAAGCAGAAACATCTGGAACTTGAAAGGTATAATTAACACCTGGGAGAAAGGCTAGATCTGAATGTGCAGAATTGAGGGCCATCCACATGAAGCAGTAGCTGAGGTTCCCAAGGAAGTTAGCATGCAGAGAAAGGACCTAATGTTACAGAAGGGGGAAATGGAAAAGGAGTGGATGAAAAAAGGTTGTGAGACAAGGATAGTGACACAAGTGCATTTAAAATTATAACTCTGTAGATAACAATACATAGGAAGCAAACTTCTCAGAATAATTCTCTGAGATATGTCTCTGTCCACATTAAAATTACTTTGGGATTTTAAAAACAGATGGCATTCCTATTGCTTTGTGGAACATAATTTATATGACTACATGTAAAGATATGAACTTACGGATGTTAAAAAGCTAGAAGAGAAATGCAGCAGCTGGAGTGTTAATGAAAACATAATCTGTTACGTGTGGAAATAAGCAACATCCATTTGCTGTGATGGGGCAACCCTTATGAAACTTCACTGCAGCAAAGTGAAAAATCTGAGCAGAGAAACTTTTCCAGCCAAGAGGGAGAAATGTGATGAATTCTTTTAATTTTCTTTAAACTCAAATGTTCTCTTGCATATGCCAGTATGGCAAGAGGGAAACAAAACTGGCTGTTACTGGTGTTCTACACTTCCTCAGAAATTAAATGAAACCACTTAATGTACTGTATAATCATCCAATCATTTATTAATGACCATATTATGTATGATATTAGGTCTGACATATATAACAGAATCTTAACTGAACCATGGAAATATACCAACGAGACAACACTCATCTGTTATATGAGAAATACATGCTATCGCTGACAAAAGACTTTTGTACACAGGATGGTCCTTGACCAGACATAATGCCTATTAAATAGTCGTGGCCAATTTAAAGCTATGAAAACAAAATGTAAAACAGATTAAATGACTTGCTCAAGACCATGCAGCTGCAAAGTCAAAGTGCTTTATTTAAATTTATGTGTCCTTTCCACTACATTAAGATACTTATCTACACAAAAATAGTCCTCCTGCCACTCCCTTCCCTCCATTAAGACTTTTGTAGGCTATTTATTGCCTACCAGTCAAAATCTACCGTCCTCTGTAGAGCATATGAGAGTCTTTGTAATCATATTATTCTGATCTGAAACTCTGTCCCCACCTTCCCACCCACTCATCACACCCATCTCTGAGGACTGAAGTTGAAGGATGCTGAGTGCCAATATGGATAATATTTAACATTAGAAATACACATACTTCACCACATTTATAGCTTCAGAATTTTACATCTTACTTGTGTTTCAGTGTTTATGTATTTCTGGTTTGAAATGACCCAATTTTTACTTTCCCTCATTTATTACATTTGTAAATTCTAACCATTTAAAATAAAATGCTACTAGTAGCACTTGCATTGCAGTATTGTGTGGAATAAAAAGTAAAATGCAGGTAATGACATCTTCTCCGGGGTCAGAGTCACTAATTACACATCATACTGTTCTTTGAAAGTATAAACATCTACATATTTAAATTTTCATTTATTTCTAATCTTTTAACAAAGAACACTCTTCTGCTGCACATTGAGCAAGACAAAAACTGCCTTTGATCATTCAGGTACTACAGGAGCTTGGACAATACAGAAAACGTCAGCTCACGTCAGGCAGACTTTGCATGCCCCTAGGCTACTACTCAACATGACAATCAGCCAGGCATCCGTGCAAATTATAAATATATTACTGTAGAATCCTATACATTCACAAGGAAATCAAAGATACAAGTTAACGAAAACCCAGGGGCTTTGGGAATGTTGAATGGGTAAATCAACAAGTGTCATAAAGGGCCACACTGCACGATTAAAAACACCCAGGCCCACTGCACAGAATAAAGGTATCATACCTTTTCCAACTGCTCTTACTAAAAATACATATACTATAATTTCAGTAGGTAGATTTTATATCTACAGCCATATGGCTTTTTTACTGTGAAACACTCATTAAATCTACAATTCAATTTTTGTGTTTGATAATAATTACTTGAGAAAAGGTAAAAGATGAGTGCTGAAAGAATCTTACAGAGTTACCAATTACCACGCCTGGTGATGATGACTAACCCACAGTGATAATAACAGAAAGTAATTCCCTTACATAGACACATACGTAAGTCTTACTCCGTATTGTTCATTCCAGCTACACTTCTGTGTTCTCAAAAAAAACTCACTGGCAGGAGAGAAACAGCTGCTATTATACTCAACCCAAGTGGGTTATGCATCCATCATCTTTTTTTTCCCCTAGAATTTCTTTAGGTCTTGCTAGAAGAGGACTGAACCTCTGACTTTAAGACTCACAACTTTGTTCATGATGAAGAAGAGAGGCTTCATTTTCTCCCTTTCTTCAAAGCCTTACCTGGTCACTCCAATCACTAAAAACAGCTCTCTCCTCCAACCCCTAGCTTAAGTTTTCAGAGAGCAGGTGGTATCACTCCCCAGGTGAATTGAGAGGTCAAGACGGATAGAAATGGGGGAAAGAAGGTTGAAATGACGAAACGTCCACGGCTACCACCCACCTATGTAACTAGGGCAGATCTTATTCTGATCCCTTTTCATCGCCCTTCCCACCTACATCATCTCCCTCAGACCAGTTATCCCATCTCATCTCCTTTTTTTGCATTCATGAACTTACTTTGCATAAAAAAGTAACACTGAGGGGGAGGGGACAGCTCAAGTGATAGAGCACTTGCTTAGCATACACGAGGTCCTGGGTTTAATCCCCAGTACCTTCTCCAAAAATAAAAGTAAATGAATAAACCTGATTACCTCCCTCCCAACAAAATAAATAAAAAAAGAAAAATTTAAAGAAAGAAAGAAAGAAAAAAAAGTAACTCTGTAGTAGAATTCATATCTACTTTGCACTTAGTAGGTGGTTCTTTTACAACAACGATCAGAGGAAGCAGATACCTAAGATCTGAATCTGATACAACACTCAATCTACACCGTGTGTTTGTCCCAGGAGGAGACACCACACTGTGCCCTGCATGGCCCACATGCACCTCCTTCTCTCTGAGTGTGTGAGAGTCTGCACAACTCAGAAGGACTTTTCTGGATGAAGCCTAATCTGTTAATAGCCAAGAAATCCCTCCAAAAAATTGGTCAAGAAAGTAATGAGTGTGAAAGATACTTCAGGTCAACCGTAACACTAGAGGGAAACATCACATTTGACAATTCAATTTGAGTTTATATAAAGAAATGAACATGAAAGTAACAACAAAGACACATGTGCCTTCATACTTCTGTCTCCATTTTCAGGGGTGAGATGCAGCCCAGTAAGTGAGCAAAGAGGGATAGCCCCCTCCCCGGGGAAACAGAACACACAAACTGTCTCACCCGCACCAGCACATGGCCAGAAGAGGCAGCCACCGGACACATAGGTAAAAATAAATCAGCTAAAAGATTAATTGACTCATGAAAGGCTAATTGTAGGCTAGAGTGTCAATCTGCAATGCCTAGGGGCCCCAGATACAAGGGGAATCCACACTTACTCACGAGCTATTTCCCACAGCCCTCCACCTAGGGGCTCACAAGAGATATTGGGAGCAGGAAAGGATGGCAGAGAAACCCTGCCTTGGGAGCCCTTCCCACATTCCCAGACCCCTCTTTCCTAGACAGCAAAAGCCTGAAGCCGCTAGGACAGGGACAACAGACCTTGTCACTGCCAGGGCTCGGATAAAGGCCTTCTGCAACTGGGGCATGGGCAGACAAAACCCTTACCTCCAGGGGGGGCCTGGAAACTGTCCTGGACCCCAGAGCCCGGAGCAAGGGGAGGTCCGCCATGGTGGAAGATGAGGCAAGAAACTCCCACCTCTAAGACCAGCAGCAGGTCTGAGTCAGAGCTCTCACCTCATGAGGAGGAAGCGAGGACTATGAAGGAAGCATCGCTCCTGAGGCCAAGCGTACACTCTTACGGAAAGGGTGAAACTAGGGGTAGTTTCATTGTGTGGAAACCTGGCAAGCACCACCCCAGCCATGATCAAGGTCAAAGCAACAGTAATGTCGTATTAACAGCATATATTCTTGGTGGGAAATGACATGGAAAGAATGGTGAGAATTCACCTCTGCGCTGATCCTCCCCGAAATGTACAACTCCAGTCTACCCATGAGAAAAACATCCAAGCCATCTCAGTTATGGGACAATTTACAAAATAACAGACCAATATTTCTTAAAACCATCCATATCATGAAAATTAGGAAAAGTCTGAGAAACTGTCACAACCCAGAGGAACCTAAAGAGAAATATCAACCAAATGTAATGTGGTTCCAGATAGGATCCCAGAAAAGAAAAAGGACATCTGGTAAAAACTAAGGAAATTAGTCCAGAATAATGATGTCATTAGTATCGGTCCTTTACTTTTAATAAATGTACTGTAGAGATATAATAATGACAGCAAAACTTTTAAAATTCTTTATATTTTACAGGCAATTCTATATGCAAACAATACTGTTTCAATACTATACCAAAGTGTACCATACTAATGTGAGATATTAGTAAGAGAAGCAGAGTGTGACGTATATGGGAATTTTCCGTACTATCATTGCATTTTGGCTGTTTACTTAAAATTTTTCTAAAACTAGAAGTTTATTAAAGTAAGGTCAAAATAAAGGATCACTCAGACTAACAAAGAAACAGACATTTTTACTACCAGCAAACATATGTTCTAAGAAATTGCAAAGGTCCTCTTTGGGCAGAAGTAATATGATCCCAGACAGAAACTTACATTTACATCATGAAATTAAGAGATCTGGAAATGATCCAGATTAAGGTAAACATAATTTTTTTTTCTTCTAATGGCTCTTATATAAAATTCACTGTGTAAAGTCATGACGTTGCTTTGTGGTGTTTATCACACACGCAGAAGAGTTCGTGACCACAGCACTAAAGACAGCAGGGAAGACTTGGAAGTATGCTGTTCTAAGATTCCTACACTGCGCATGGTCCCACAGTGTCACCTGAAGGTAGACTGTGACAAGTTTAAAAAAATAATGTAAAAGATCAAGTAAACTACAGACTTAACTCATGACTCAAGGAATAAGGCTTAGAATAATTCAGAAAAGCCTACAAGGAAAAGATCAAGAGGGAAAGGAAATGAAGAAACCAACAGTCACATTGTTTGTTTGGTGAGGTTTATTTTTCCTCCTCATTTTTCTAATGAGAGGCAGCATACTGTTTAGAATTGACAAGCCCCAAAAGACAAATGGTAGAGTCATTTTTACCCATAAAGCTTCTGGACTATGATTTTGTTTCATGCCTTTTTCCTCTGCCTTGCCTGGGGCAGCATGATTTAAAGATGTTAAGCTGAAGTACCTACTTTCACAGCTGGATCCTCATCAGAAGGCAGGGAAAGATGAGGGAGGCGACTACTTAGGAGAAGGGTGAAAAGAGCATAAGCCAACAGCACCTGGTTTCAGCTCCTGCCTTTTCCGGGTATGACTTCGGACAGTAGTGGACTTTACAGAAACCTCAACTGCTCATCACACCCTGAGACTAATTCTCTCCACTTTAAAGGAAAGCTGTGAGGATAAAATGAATGCACACAGTAGGTCATCAATAAACAGCAGCTGCCTTTGCTAGGACAAAATGCAGATGAAGTGTATTTTACCCCAAACTAGGGATGAGACTGAAAACACGTAACAGATGAGGCAGCACAGGCACTGCCCAGTCGGACCAATACCACAGCCCATTCGAAAAGACGCCGCCCCGGAAGCCCCCCAGGCCCTCGCCAGGGCAGCCCGGCTGACTCCCAGCTACGCTTCACACTACGAGCGGTTGATTTTTCCCATTGGCTCAACCATCCTGTCGTAATTACCGTGGGCTACTTCAAACAGAATACCTTATTATTTTTTATTAGTTTCTGTGACAGGCAAAGCAAACACCATTGAAGAGTCTATCCCTACACAGAAGTTGGATTGTAAGTGTTTGGTAATAAGTGAACTGTGCTTTCATACCATGCTGTGCAAATATCTGGAAGCCCAGGACAGCATGTGGGCCTATTTCTCAATTGTATTACTAGTCTTTTCTTGTATTAAGGTTCTCCTCCTCCTTCTAGTCTGCCTCCTCCTTTTTCCTATTTTGCCTCTTATTTTTTTAACCTCCTTAAGATAAGAAGTCTTTGACTTATACAGTAGGCTTACATACACAGTATTTCATCTCATTTTTGTCTATTTTTTTTTCTCTGCTTGATTCAATCATTTCTTCAGTTAACAATCACTGTCAACAAGTTATGAAGCACCAAACCACAAGAGCAAACCTATACATATACATATGGAGTCTTGGAAGAATTCCTGGTGGTGTGGACAGATCAGGTAAGCCTGGAGGATGGTCACCATCCACAGCGAGGCACTGAAATAAGCGTGACTGCACGAGAGGACTGGCAATATGGGTGTGAAAAAGGAAGCGTGGGTGAGAAGTCAGGGCAGCTAAGCGGAAGAAATGAAAAGTCCACGAGGATTCCACATATAAGTGATGTCATATTTCTCTATCTGGCTTACTTCACTTAGTATGATAATCACTATAAATAGACTGTACTTCAATTTAAAAAAAAAAGTCCATGAGGAGAGCAGAGAGATTTTCTGGAAAGGAGTAGAAAGCTCTCTACTAAGAGGCTACCCTGAGCGGCTGGACCACCAGCTTGGGTCTGAGCCTCAGTCTGGCCAAAGTTCCAGAGTTGCCCGACATGGGAAAGCTGACTCATGCCAATCAAAGGCAACGGACTGCAGCATGTGGCCCACAAGCCAGTCCGCCGGTTTCCAGTGAAATCTTAGCCCCCACATGGGGCCCCTCCTTCCCAGGTCAGAAGCCTGAGACCTCAAAGTTTGCTCTGTTACAGAATGAAAGTTATATGTCCAAGGCCCAGCATCCCCAGAACTTCACAAAAGCAATTCTCAGTGTGTGGGACGGCCCGCCCAGCGCCCGACCTGCCCCAGCAGGCAGGGAACCACCAGGGTCCCCATCCAAGGAGGACGGGAGACTCGGCAAAAACAGGAAACAGGAATATGTTGTTTCCCTTTAAAATACGTATCAATTTTCTTTTCCTTCAGCTGTCTTAATTTCCTGCCTCCTACAGCATCTGGGAGGCTTAGTGACGCTCAAAATACCTGAATGCTTCTGCTGCCTGAGGACTCATCAGGAGGTGATTTCATCGGTGTCTAAGTACCTGACCATTTTAAATGGCTTCTGGAGAAACCGTAACTCTGGACTAAACAAAGACTGTTGACCTCAGCAGGATCAAGGATGATAAATCCTCATGTCACTTCATCATCAGAGTGCCAGTCTGCAACCTGCCCTTCCAGCTGTGTTCTGGAGATTTTATGATGAACCAGTTGACAGACATCAAATACCAAATAAGGCCAATCTTAGGCTGGACCCTGGCCTCTGAAGACATTAAAAGCTGGACTCTATTTCTGTGGATAGAGTATTCCCACAAAGACAAGGATCCCTTTGGTCCAATCATTAACGTCTTCTTGAAGAGTGGTTTTGTTATGCTTTCTTTGGGCAACACCATAAATGGAAAACGGGGGCTCAAATAGTCTAGAAGGGAGATGACTGGTCCAGATCCCTTGAAGGAGGAGCTAGAGACAGAGACCCTGAGGGGTAATGAGTAAGAACAAAAAGGGTGGGACTTTTCAGGGCAGTTTAATTAAGGCCATGGGGAAAAACTCATGGATTATCCCTGACCTGCAGCAAGAATTGATTTTTGCCAATGGAAGATGCTGGACACACTGCCAACATCCAGCTCTTGGCTTTCTACACTAGCTCTTTTGTAACCATGTCCTTACAACCGTCTTCCATTCAGACATAACTGCTTCTGGTTCCACTTACTACATTACAGTCATTGTTCTGTCCCGTCTCCTGAGAGCTGCAGGCCACCCTGACTGGATTTTTGCAAGCGTACTAGTCACCTGTGTATCATTTTGTGGTCTACTCCCTCAGATGAATAATTTCCCCCCTTGTGCATTTATTTTAGGTTGACTTTGAGAAGGCTGGTGCTTCTCCCTGTTGACCTCAGGAATAACCACATGCAGTAGCTTCAACTCAATCCAATTACTGGTGTGACTCCGTGCAAATAATTTTATCTGTCTCACTCTAGTTTCCTCATCAGTACGGTAAGAGGACTAAACACGACGATATGAGACTTTTCTCACCAGTCATTCTGTGACATGTATTCTTCCTCCTTTGTCCATCAAGTGCACTAAACAACCGACAGATGGGTAGGTGAACGTGACATAATGACCAATGTATTAGTAAGAGGTAACCATTCTATATTTGCATAAAAAAACAAGGCAAACCTTGAAATATCCATAGTCAAAAAAACTTCCCACACACATCAAATCGCTGTCTTACCATAAATTCAATTTAATGCAAGGCACAATAATATCAAAGATAGATTATTCAATATGTTCCCTTTAAAAAGTGCTGTTAAAACTGTGTATGTCCTTGAACATCATTTGCATTGCTCTAGAAGCCACCGTTTTCCTGAGGGAAACATCTCTGAAATTTCGTCAATAGTAAAGAAAGGTTCAGTTTACAAAAAAAAAAACCAAAAAACAAAAAAACAAAACTGATTTACAAACAACTCTGAGATAGATACACAGCTACTTTCTGAATGTGCTCTTGGATGCCCCCTGGTGGTCAACTGGAGTCAGTGCAAGATTCATGAGACAGCGCATGTCCCACTATCAGCTCTCCCCTTTGCACAAAAACCGCAGCCTGTGTGAGGACCTATTACCATCACATACTGCATCTGAAGGTAAGTTAGACCCCTGCCTCCAGGTACTCATTTTGGACTGGGGGACCAATGGCAAAAGCCATGAGTGCTTTGCCCAAGATCACAGAACCAGTCATAGGCAGAGCTGGGACTGGGTGCTAAGTGATCTGACAACCAGAGGTCCCACAGAGCCTTTTATGAGCTCCCAGCTTTCAGCACATCAAGAAGCCTGTTCTTCCTTGTTTTCTTCTTCTACTGTGAATATATACAAAACAGTAAAATTGTAATTGCAAGAATTGTACACCCTCGTTCAGCTCGTTTGGTTTAAATGCAGACTGTCATGATTCTTGTCGTTTATTATCCAGAACTAAAACTCCTTCGTGTGTTTTGAAAGAAGGAAATGAAACAGCAGAATTAGGATGCATAAGTCCATTTAATTACTGTTTACAAGTCTCACTGAAGCAGTGTGCCAAGAGTTTCTTTTGCCACCGAGCCTGTGTTCTAGACACAGAGCCACAGCCTCATCCTTGCCAGGGAGAGTGAACAGTCCTGCCAGGTTTTAAGTAAGTCAATCCATCAAGCTAGAATGAAGGGAGATTGTGCCAAACACTGTCATCTCTACAAATACCAAAGGATGGCGTCCGGAAGGTGGGGGGAGGACTGAACAGGTGAGGCACAGGGATCTTTTAATATTCTGTAAGATACCATAATGGTGGACAGACAACACTGTGTATTTGTCAAAACCATGAAATGACAGAGCACAAAGAGTGAACCTTAATGTGTGCAAATTTAAAAGAAACCACTTAGTATTAAACAATCTAGAACACAGGAGAAAGGTTCTAATTTAAGTAACTTTGGAAATGAGTGGAGTCTGTAAGATGAAAGGCAAAATAAATTGTCCCTAAGCCCTGTATCCTCCCTGATGAACTTCTTTCCCACGGGTACAGGTTAACAATTCCAATACTGCTATACGTGTTTACTGGAATTAAACAATTGAGTAAAAGAATGGCAGATGGTGGGGGCAGATGTCTCACCACTGGAGTGGGAGTTTGCAGACACATGTGGGGAGAAGGCTAGAATTATCCATGTGGTAATTAAGGGGTTAGCGTTGGAGACATCAGTATGAGCTCATATTTAGCTTAATACAGATACAGCAAGTTACATACAGAAGCATTCACACGTGCATATATACACAGGTTAGCACACACATATATAAATCCTTGCTCTGCCAGGCCTGGATGAGACAACGCCCAGTAGGAAGAGCACTCCTAACGTCCAGATACTGGTTTCCTACACCATCTCCAGCGAAAGAAACAATGGCTCGTTGGAGAAAAGGCTCGCTCTAGGGCTGGGGCAGGAGATAAACAAAAGTTGAGCCTGTAGCAACGTCTGGTAGCAAAAAAAAAAAAAAAGTAAGGAGGTGCTTTAAAAAGCAGCCACACTGATGATGGATCATCACAGGAATCCAGGAGCCAACTGAAAGAGGTCCTGATGGAATAATCTGAACAGAACAAGCAATATTGGATTATAACCCAAAGTATAAAATACATATCCATAAGTCCACACTGATGCAAATCAATGGTTGAAGACAAAAATAAGTAACACATGGGGAGAAGAAGCAAATCTCTATGCGGAAATCTAAATAATTTACAGACACTCTATCCTCAGAGGAGTGAAGCATTACTGCCCACATCTTAAGTGGGGGCTGCACACAGGGACTTCCTTGAAGAGAGAACAGGAGGGGAATGGGGAACACAGCAGTGACGTCATGGCGCTGAGACCTGGTAGACCTGTCTCAGCCATGATCAGGGTCAACACCAACAGTAATAAATGTAGACAGCACTTTACACTGGACAGGATGTGATGAAAAGGGCACTTTCCCTCCATGGTCCTCCTCCCCAGATCCCAAAACCTCCATCTACTCATGAGAAAAACACCAGAAAAATCCCGACTGAGGGACATTCTTCAAAATAATTGACCAATATGCCTCAAAATTGTCAAGGTCATCAAAAACAAGCGAAGTCTGAGAAACTGTCACAGCCAACGAGAACAGAGATAAAGGGACTGAATGTAATGTGGGATCTTGGATAGGATTCTGGATCGCAAAATGCGTATTAGGTAAAGACCAAGGAACTCTGAATACAGTGTGGACTCTAGCTAATCAGAAGTGTAAATACTGGTCCATTAATATGTGTCATACTAACGTAAGGTGTTAGAAAGGAGGGAAACTGCATGTGGGGGATGTAGGAAAACTGTACTATCTCCACATTTTTTCTGTAAATATAAAACTCTTCCAATATAAAAAGTTTTTTTTTTTTTAAATAAAAAGGTGATCAGTCAAAGTGTTCCCTGGAAATGTTGCTGGGTACCTATTTGATTTAATCATACCAATCAGCTCTCCCAACCCCTCATTCCTCTTTCATTCCTAAGTCTGCAATTTCTAAACTGTCTGTTTATACAATGACACATGCACCACCACCACCCACTTTCTTTCTTTATGCCCCAGAGAAAGGAAGAAGAAATGAGAGCAATTGGTAGCACAAAGGCACTGAATATGTATGTTGATTTGGGCAAAGATCTAGAACAAAACACACTTTAATCTAAGAGATAAATTCAAAAGACTTATCCCTGTTCTCAACACTCAAGTCTTCCCCTAGGAGAGACACCTCAGTGCATTACTGTAACAGAGGAGAGCAAGCCTGACTCCATATTCAATCTATCCCTTTAGCTCTAACCCTTGGGCTCCACTGCCTGTGTTTAGTCATGCTGGTTTGTGCCTTTTATAAAACAATGTTGCCTATATCCTGAAATATACTGGACAGCCCATTCTCAAGGCTCTGAGCTGTTGCATCACAGAACATTTCTCTTGTTGGAGGTTTATAGGAACATTGTGATCAGTCTAGTGGGCAGAAACAAGCACCAAGAAGTTTGCAACAACCAGCCACACCCTCTCCCTTTTTAGTATAAAAGAAGCCTGAATTCTAACTCGGAGAAGCTGGTCCTTTGGGACACTGGGCCACCATCTTCTTGGTATGCAGGTATGCAGGCTGTCTGAATAAAGACTATTCCTTGCCCCAACACCTCATTTCTCAATTTATTGGCCTGTCATGCGGCAAGCAGGATGAACTTAAGATTTGGTAACATTACCAAGTCAATCAAACCAGCTTATAAATAAGAGTCAAAAATTTAGGCAACAAAAGTTGGATCTGTTAGGTTTATCTGGGGCTATGATAGAAAATCCAAAATAACAGGGACTTTTAAAAGGTGCAAGTTTTTTTCCTCTCCAACGTAAAGGAAGGAAGTCCAGGATGGCAGCTCTACGACTGCTGTCAAGACGCCAGGATCCTTCCATCCTGTAGCTCAGTCACCCTCGACAAATGGCATATGCACCTAGGGCCCAAGATGGTTTCTCCAGCTCCAGTCAACACGGAGGAAGAAAAACCACACAGACAGGGAGGAGAGCACAGACCCTCCAGAGAGTTATCCCAGATGCGGAAGTTACTAGACATACTGTGTTCCACTGGCTCATACCAAGTGCCGTGACCACTTCTGGCTCTAAGACAGGGTGCGATAGGTCACCTTTGCTCCAGGTGGCCATGTGCTGATCTAAAAACCTAAGGTTCTATTAACAGAGGTTCTTCTTAGGAAGAACCATACACTGAGGGACTGGCCACAGACAAGGACCAGACTCAGACCACAAAGAGATACAAGTCCCTACAGCCAACACTGGCCAGGGGGTTTCTAATTACCGTTTCCTCTGCTGAATACACAGCTTCACCCTCTCCAGCCCTCTTGTCCTGGACCAATTTCACTCATTATTCTGGACTCAGCATATACATCAGCTCCTCTCAAAAGCCTTGATTGACCTGATAACCAATGATCTTGAAAGCCTTACTGACCAGATGAACTGTCCCCTTTTGTGTTCTCATTACACGTACACAGACTCTTTCGTAGCACATAACACATTTAGTGGCCTCATCACTCGGCCAGCGGTCTGTCTCTCCCACTAAACTATGGGCTCCATGAGGACACAGACCACGTCCAGCTTACTTGTCGGGACAGCCACAGGCCTGGTCTATGGCACTGGGTAAAGAAGACTCGAACGACTATGGAAATGAAAGTTACATTAGCTCCTCCACTGAACTAGCAGCTGCTGTGAATGCTCACGGCTGTCTTTATCATTTTCTCTCCCAGCATCCACCACAATGCCTGGAATATAAAGCTGAAAATAATACAGCTGAGTCTGAAGTCAGTGAGCTAATATCACAGAGAACTCAGGGAGGAGAAACTTCCCAAAGACATGGCTTTTTAGGGCTGACTTCCTCCAATTTGCTTGGCTCAGTAGCCATGTGTTCCCATCCCCCCATGTGATGTGAAAATCCACATAAACACGAATTATCTATTTAAAAGTAAGGGTACGACTGAGGTGTTAAGGAGCGGATGTAAAAATCCTAAGGATGAATGTTTGTAGGCAATTTTTATAACCCCATCAAAGCCATAATCCACTTGGCCCAGCTCAGAGTAATACGAAGGTTTTAAAAAATGTTCAACAACCAAAGCATCATTTCACAATAACATCGAGATCTTTATCTGCATTTCTCAAGGACCATAAAAAATACTTACTCATACTGCTCCCTTGCAATGCCTTCCCTCACACACCATTACAAGTCCTGTGTGCTTCTCTCCAAAAGGTCATAAAAAATCCCAGCCCCCAGCTAAAATCATGAACTCCGACCCTTCTTCTCTGTCACCCCTTTGTGAAAACGATGACCGGTAGCCAAGTCACCACCTCTCAGGCCACGAGGGTCACTCGACTCCCCCTCCTGCAATTTAGTCACAAAAAAACGGTGTGCAGTATACCCAACTGGATTATTCATTTTCTGCTTTAATAAGCTTTTGGGGGAAAAAATCAATCATTAACATCTGTGACTCCAGTTATTTCACCTTTCTCTTACCCACTCAGGAAGGTAAGGCCTTGCCCATCTGTTTGGTGTCCTCTCCTGCCCCTCCAACTCCTTGTGTGTTTATGCCAGGACGATCCTAGGAGTCATACCTCCAGGTCTGACCTCGATTCTGACCCTCCGGGCCCTCCAGTGGGGCTGTTAATACCTAATTCCCGAATTTCTGCCACATAAAGCTACAATAGTTTGTATTTCCTAAAACTAAACTTGACTCATTCAACTTTGACAAGAATTTTTTTTAACTCCACAGTAAATGCTGGAATAATAAAGTTAGGCAGAATAAAGGAACAAAACGAAAATCTAGGTAGTGATATGCAAACCCTTACGATAACTATCAAAGCTTGCCCAGTAAATGCAGAGAGAGGGGGACTATTAAGATGTCCCTGGTGCTGGCAGGTTAATGCACGCTGCTTACCAGTAACTTACGTATACTAACAGAACTGTCCGTACGCGTGAACACGGAACAGGACAATACACCCACAGCTAACTGAGCATTAGGTAGGTTTAGATTAATTAAGTTAGAGCACAGATGAGTACTTCTTTGGGATCTTCCCAAAGTACATAGTGAAGTGCTTTGTTGCCCAGTGAACTCCTGTTGAAATAAACTATTCAACAGAAAAATTCAAAAGCCTCCCAAAGAAACAAGTTTAAACCTAATTATACCCACATAAAAATGTTTCACATCCCTTAATACCCACCACTTCACACACACAAGGCTTTTTAAATCAAAACACTACTTACTTCCTGCCAAGTTTTTTTTTTTTTTTAAGTTTTAAGGTCTTTTAAAATCTTATTCCAAATATAGTTATTACATTTCCGGTTTAAAAAAAGTTTTTATATTTAAACTTTTGAAAAGAAAATGAGTCCAACAGACACTCACCAAAGAAACTGCACGCTGAAACAGGATGAAAAGATAAATATTTGCACATAAAATAATAAATTTATTCTTTCCTACAAGTGAGAAAGCTCTAACAATTTTCTTAAAGCAAAGCCATCAGGCTAATTAAAGTTTAATGATGTAATCTCACTCTCTCTCAACGAGCTCTTCCCTCTCTCCAAGTCGTCTTTTTTTACACTATATAGATGTAAAAGCCCACTTCAGCAAGTCTGGGAACCACTCGGTTTTTGATCTTCCAAAGCGCATTCCATGGGAGCTGACCTTTTGGATCCATGGGAGAGTATGGAATGTCTACCTGGGACTTGCCGAAAGCCCCATCCACCACTTGAAATGGAAATTAAGGCGTTATACAAGTGTAAAGAGGAAGAGGTTGTGAAAGAGAAATAAGAATAAATGGCCCTTGGACATCCTTTCACATTGGGCTACGCAAAGTGATGCTGATCCCACGTCTTTGCTCCTTTAGAAGAAAGCCCCTTTCTTCTTTTCTTGATGGGAGAGTTTTCTGCCACTTCTTCCTCGCTGTGCTCATGGCGCTGGCTCCCATCCCCACCTGGAGCACAGTACTTCTATGATGGGTTAGATGGGTGACTGTTACATGCAAATCTCTCTCTACAGCTAGACTGTGAGCTCCCCAATCAGAGGGTCCCTCAACATCGCACTGTTTCAGTGTGGGTTCCCCGGAAGCAGACCCTGGCACAGACATTAGCACACAGGGAGACTGTTGGGGAGTGCTCTTGGGAACACTCCCTGAGGCAGGAAGGGAGAGAAAGCAGAACTGGGCAAAGGAGCCAGTTGGGCTGCAGTGCAGTATCACTCTGGGGAACCCTGAAGTGGGGATGGCTCTTCAGGGCTCAACCTCAGACCAACTGTCATACACAGGCTGCCGTGGGATGGGGACGCTGCCTGGGCTGAGGCAGCCTTCTCCAGCTGAGTCAGCTCCTGAGGACAACTGAGTGCTGAAGGCTGTCAGCCAGGAGCACCCACAAAGGCTGGCTGTTAAGTCCTTTAGTCCCGAAGGGTGATCAGAGCATCCGCTCTTATTTCATTTATGGTTTATATCCCTAATTTCCTGGTACTAGGCACAGAGTATTAAATGTTCAATGAATATTTGTCCAAATGAATTATCTGCACCAAAGTGAACATGGCCAGAGATGGGCCTTGGTATACTCCAGCCTTGGCACCCTACTCCTGAAGCCTACAATTTCCCTAGTATTACCGTGCAATGGTTGAAAATGACATGGAGTAACACTGTTTCAGAAATTCTTTTTTTTTAATTGAAGTATAGTTGATTTACAATGTTGTGCTAGTTTCAGGTGTACAGCTAAGTGATTTAGTTACACATATACATACATATTCTTTTGCAGATTCTTTTCCATTATAGGTTATTACAAGAAATTGAATACAGTTCCCTGTGCTATAACAGTAGGTCCTTGTTGTTTATCTATTTTATGTACAGTAATGTGTATCTGCGAATCCCAAACTCCTAATTTATCCCTCCCCCGACCTCCTTCCCTCCCCTTTGGTAACCATAAATTTATTTGCTATGTCTCTGAGTCTATTTTTGGTTTATAAGTAAGTTAATCTGTATCATTTTTTATGGTTATAAATGACATGGGGTAATATCATTTCAGGAATTCTGAGAGGCAGTAGAGTGCTCCAAGAATTTCAGTCATCAGGAACAGACACAGATCTTATACTGACAGCATTCTCTATCAATTAAATCTTGTAAAGTATGTTTGTAAGAGAGAAGACTAGGGGGGCAACCCATATGGAGACCTTCTCCAAGAGCTGGGTGGGTCACAGCCAAGCAGAGTTTAACACTCTCCATCCTGCCACCCACGTAGGGGGCTCTTTATGCAAATGGATATCCTGGCTTGAGTGTCCAGACCTTACCCACCCCCACCCCCCCGCAAACCCCAGAATGAGTTTGACCCTGAGCCAGCCCTTGTGGTAAGTTAGGGACACCATTAAGAGGCCTACCATATAATAAATCTTCCTCCAGATAAAAGAGGAACATGTTGAGAGCTCTTGTGATTTTTGTGGGCATGTTAAAATAAAAAGCCTTAGGCATCCACATGGAATAAATCTAGTAGTAGTCTCTACATGCTATACTTGCAAAATATGCTTCCCCCTCTAAATGTGACACAGAACTGCAAACCTGTGGTGTGGTGCTGGGTCATAATGTTCCTTCTGTGACCCAAGTGACTCCGAGTATCACCAGAGCCCAGATAGCACAGGGAACACATTAAATATGAAATGATTAAACATGTGCCTACCACTAAGAAATCCAGTTCCTCTGTATCGGGACAATTTAGCTTCCACTGGGCGCTATGAGAGGACATCCTGGATCAAATAATCCACTTTCTAGAGAAGATTTAGGTGCAAAAGTGACCTAGGGGCCCCATGGAATCTTTATCTGTGGTGTCTTCATAAGGAGCTAAGACCCACACTAGGGGAAAAGCAGAGTGACCTGGGAAAAGCAGCCGCCACTGGCCAAAGCAGATTTGGGGAGAGAGGATCTGAGAAGTGCTTTGCAGACTTGGGTCCTACATACCTGGCACCTGCCTGTCTCTCCACCTACGCACATGATGGATTGGTTGCACACCATAGACTCATACTCACTCTCCTAAGTTTAGAGTTATTTCTGGGAAGTAGATGCCCAGCCAGGGATGACATTCCTTAGCACCCCTTGCATCCAGGAGGCACCAAGGGAATAGCAAATGGCAAATGCAATGTGGACGGAGGGGATATACGTTACTCCAAGCCTGGCCCATAAAAATCTCCCACACAATCTTCCCTGTCCTTTTCCCCTTTATTATAACAATGATACTGTAATGAGCAAGAAATAAAATTTTATTGTGTGAAGAAACTGAGATTTTGAGACGATTTCTAGTGGCAGTTCTTAGATCCTGACTAACACACCTGGAGAGTAATAATTCAATGAGGAAGGAATGATGAGTGGCCAATGTTTCTGAGGTCAAGTAACATGGCGCTAGACCATCAGATGTGGAAATAGGGAAAACGTCTGTTGCTTTGTCAAAAACAGTTTGAGCAGAATGGAAGGAGGAGAAACCAAACTGGAGCAGATGGAGGAAAGAAGAGGGGGGGAGAAATGGACAGCAACATTTATGGACAATTCTTTTAGTAAGTTTTCCCATGAAGGGGAGCAGAAGACAACGTGACAGAAGCTGGGAGGCTGCAAGAGGTTAAGAGACAGAGAGAAATAGCGAGAGAGTGACATAGAGATTGTAATAGACATAAAGATCTAGAGATGGAGGAAGAGAGAAAGAGACAGAGAAAAAGACAGAGGTGGAGAAAAGATACACACACAGAGGTGGAAAATCCTAAACATGTTAACATGCTGATAGAAACAAGCTGCTAGAAGAATCAGGGAACTGAAAAGATGACCTCCACACCTCCAGCTGGGAAAGCAAACCACAAACCAATACACTTCAAAGGTTCTAACTTGCCATTCATGGCACCACTCCACTCACCAAATATGCCACAAGTGCTCGCTACTCCCCAATCAACAGAGAGAAAGAAAGAACGTCTCATTAAACAGCCCCCTCTCTCCCATCAAGTCCATCCAGTGTAAGTTTAACTGTCAAAAATGACTATTTTTAGATGTTGAGACACATCTGATGGGAAACTTGCTGGAACAGAAAGATCTTCAGGTTTTGAGCATATGCTGCTCAGTTGCCCCTTGCTGTCTGGTGTTAAGTCATTGATGAACATCACCTATATCTATTATTTCATGACTGTTTGCCAATCAGTGATACTCTGATTCAGTGACCCTCAAAGTGCGGTCCGAGGACCAGCAGCAGCAGTGCACCCAGAAACTTGTTAGAAATGCAGTTCCCCAGCCCTACTGCAGACCTCTGAGTCAGAAACCCCAGGGCGGAGTCCAACATCTCCGTTTTAATGAGCACTTCAGGGGGTTCTGATGCACCCTGGTGTTTGAGTACCACAGTTCTAATTTTACCACTTATTTTTTATTGACTAGCTGGATGGCTTCTGTAAAGAGAAACTTTCCCTCACCAACGCCTGTTACCCTGACGCAGTTCAGACAGCAAAACCAGTGCAATGCTTGGTTCTTTCCCTTTACAGAGCAGCTTTCAGAATAATGAGTTGGTTCCCCAGCCACCATGATTTATTTATTATTTACTTTATTTCAACAGTCCCTGCAAAAAGGATGACTTTCAAGGGGACCTACTGGGTTTGTTTTGTATCTGTGGAGTTCTGTTGGTTTGTGGAAAAGCAAGGATGCTAGGGTGCTGGAGAATCTACGCGTAAGCCCCAGCAAAGGTAGCACCCAAAAGTGTCAGCCGCCTGGACACCCCAGGAAGTCAAGCGCTCACCCTTTCTCAGCCCTTCTGCTCTGCCTCCCCTGCAGGCGTGAGCTCCACAATACACGTCAGGCCTTATTAATCCAATTTCCCTGCCCCTACCCAAAGAAACAGAGGGCCCTGGTAATGATCAATACCCCTGCTGAGATGATCAAGACAGATGGGCCTGGGAGGCACGGCTGGTATTTGTAATTACCGCCTCTGTAGGCATTCAGTTACTGCTAATGAAAGGGTGACAGGGCTCCCCCCGGCCTCCAGGCTGCAGTTCACTCCGCCAGGGCAGTCTCCCCAGCAGATGGAACCTCTAAATGCCGTGACACTTCCCCTAACGGAATTTTCAAGGGGGAAGTCCATTTGGCTCATCAGAATGCTATGGTGTCGAGCCACTCCGGGCCTGCATGCAGACTGTCAGTGTGATTCACTGGCGACCTGGGACTCAGGCGGGTGGTGGGAGAGCAGGGAGCTGAGCCCAGGTGAGCAGCACTGCTGGTCGACTCTCTGCTAAAAAGCTTTTACCTCTGACCAGGCAGCAGGAAGGCAGCTCAGGCAGCTGCTTCTGCTTTTCAATATTCCAGGTGAGAACGTAAGAAAGTGTGTGTGTGGGTTACATTTTTCACTGAAATACTTGTCATTAAGAGACAATGAATTCCATTTCCTTTGCCTCAAAGCTAAGTGTAGAGGACATCTCTTAAATGCGTGAACAGCATCCATCTCCCTTCCTGGTAATCATATCTTTCAGGTCCACCCCCTTGTCCTCGGCACTGGCGGCGCTCTAGCCAGACCCTTTACTCGCCTGTCACACCATCCCTGGCTGCTGTTTCTTAGCTGCTAACAATTCACAGCTGCCCTATTTACTAAATATGTGTCCTCAGCCAAACAGAGCTCCCCCTGCCCCACCTCCTAGTCTCAGCCAGTGACAAAGCAGCATGGAGGCGTAAAAGGTGGGCTCCCTGGGCTCCCTGAGCGAGATCACACTGAAGCCAGTCTCCACCTGAAACCACACTTTTATTTAGCAATTTTCCACTTTCTCACCCCTCTTCTCCTGGGTGCCACTCCTGCCCTCTCCCCAAAATCAACGGAATACAAATCCCCATTTCAGACTCTGCTTCCAGGAAGTGGCCCCTCCCCATGCTCCGCCCTCAGCAGCTGGAAAGGGACTGATCCCACCACTCCCAGCTCCAGAGCCCAGTCCAAGCATCGCATTCCTCTTAAGCATGGTGACTGCTGAGGGATGGGCATGGGGCCAACGCCAGGTCGATGACACCCTACCTGATGGAACTACTGTGAAAGGAAACGTTTTGGAGCTGGTGGAAGTCATTCCTCAGAGCTGAGCCTCGAGTGAGGTAAGGAGAGTGAGGCACTTGCTTCAGGTACAAAATCTAAGGCAGGTTAGCAAAAAAAACCCTGGGAATACATTTGTAGAGCCACCATGGAAAACAACACGGAGCTTCCTCAGAAAATGGGAAAATAGAACCACCCAATCCTACTTTCAGGTATATAGTCACAGAAAATGAAAACAGGATGTAAAGAGATCTGTGCACTGCCATGTTCACTGCAGCATTATTCACCATCACCAAGATATGGAAACAACCCAAGTGTGTCCATTAATGACTATGTATTTCATTAATGTGAGTATATATACATACGTGTGTATGTATATATATACATACGTGTGTATGTATATACACACGTATGTATATTATGGAATCTATATTATTTAGTCAAGAGAAGGAAAGAAATCCTGCCATTTAATGATAAAATGGATGGACTTTAAGGGTATTATGATAAAATAAGTGAAATAAGCTGGACAGAGAAAGACAAATGTCATACAGTGTCACTTATATGTAGAACCAAAAAAAAAAAGTCATAGAAACAGACAGTAGAAAAGTTGTTGAGTGGTTGCCAGGAACTGGAAGGAACTGAGAGAAATAGGGGGAGACTGGTCAAAGTACAGATCTTCCAGTATAAAACAAATAAGCTCTGAGGACGTAATATAAAACATGGTGACTATAATTGATAACACTGTATTATGTAGTTGAAATTTGCTAAGAGAGTGGAACTTAAATGTTCTCCCCACAAGAAAAAAAATATGTGAAATGACAGATGTCTTAATTAACTAGATGAAGTCCTTTCACAAAAACCTTTTAAAAATCCTAAAACTCAGTAATCAAGAAAATATTTTATTTAAAAAAATAAAAAATAATGCCAAAAACGATTTTTAAACTACCGAACTTTAAAGGCAGGATCAGTATATTACTGATTTCTCCTTTTGTCTCAGACTCCAATTAGGTCCATACTACACTGCAACTCAACCAGCATGTTGGAGATTATACTGAGGATCGAGCCAAGGCAGAGGGAAACAGAGCCAAGAGATGTGGAGAGATGGATTCCCGTTGACAAAGAAACTACCACATGGAATAGTAATGAGGATTAAGCACATTCATGCACATACGCCCTTAAGCACAGCCTAGCTCACAGTAAGCCCGATGGAAATGTTGGTTATGTTTTTATTACTGTCTTCTGCTGGAATCAGTCTCTGCCTTCTCTGAACAACAACCATGGTATTCTCTCTCCACATCTTATGTTCTCATGATCTACTCAGCAACAAAGGAGTATATGTGGATGGATGGATGGATGATTGATTGATAAATTATTCTCTACATTAAGGAGATTATCAATTTTTACTCACACTTTTCTTTCAAGAACCTAGGACTCAGTCCAATGCCTCACACACGTAAGGTATCATTTGTGTTTGCAAAAAGAAGGAAGAGAAGACTGGAGCAAAAGGCTGAAAAAACACCAGTCAAATATAGGTTTGCATCTTCTACTGAGCTTACATCATATAATAGTATTAAGGTGTGATTTTTCCAACTTCTAAACTTAAGGTTACATAGTTTTTTGGGGTTTTCTTAATTGAAGTACAGTCAGTTTATAATGTTGTGTTAAATTCTGGTGTACACTATAGTGTTTCAGGTATATATATATATATATATACACACACACACACATACATATACATATATATATTCCTTTTCATAATCTTTTTCATTATAGGTTACTACAAGATATTGAATATAGTTCCCTGTGCTATACAGCAGGGCCTTGTTGTTTATCGATTTTTACACAGTGGTTAGTATCGGCAAACCCTGAACTCCCAATTTATCCCTCCATCCCCACGAACAAAACATCTGTTTTCTATGTCTGTCTGTTTCTGTTTTGTAAATAAGTTCATTTGTATCACTTATTTAGATTCCACATGAGTGAAATCATATGGTATTTTTCTCTTTCTGACATACTTCACTTAGTACGACAATCTCCAAGTCTATCCATGTTGCTTCAAATGGCATTACTGTATTCTTTTTTATTGCTGAGTAGTATTCCATTGTATAAATACACCACAACTTCTTTATCCAGCCATCTGTCAATGGACATGTAGGTTCTTTCCATGTCTTGGCTATTGTATATAGTGCTGCTATGAACATTGGGGTGCATGTGTCTTTTCAAATTAGAGTTTCTTCCAGATATAAGCCCAGGAGTGGGATTGCTGGATCATAGGGTAAGTCTATTTTTAGCTTTTTGAGGAATCTCCATACTGTTTTCCATAATGGCTGCACCAAACTACAGTCCCACCAGCCGCGTAGGAGGGTTCCCTTTTCTCCACACCCTCTCCAGCATTTATTGTTTGTGAACTTCTTAATGATGCCACTCTGACTGGTGTGAAGTGATACCTCACCGTAGTTTTGATTTACATTTCCTGACAATTAGCAATATTGAGCATTTTTTCATGTGCCTATTGGACATTTGTATGTCTTCATTGAAGAAATGCTTGTTTAGGTCTTCTGCCCATTTTTGCAAATATTTTTCTCCCATTCCATACGTAGGTTGTCTTTATTTTGTTCATAGTTTTCTTTGCTGTGCAAAAGCTTGTAAGTTTCATTAGGTCTCATTTGTTTATTTTTGCTTTTATTTCTATCGCCTGGGGAGACTGCCCTAGGAGAACACTGCTGAGATTTAGTCAGAGGTCACGTAGTTTTAATGACATGGAATGCATGTCTCTCCTTCACTCCTTCACTTACTCAGATCTTGCCAGTCCTTCAGATGTAGCTCCAGTTCTGCCTTTTCACTGAAGGTGCCCCCATCCACCGAGGAACTCAGCCCCCTGTGCCTTCTTCTCCTTGATGGTCTCGTCTGATGACATATGTCATTGGTATCCACTCTGCATCAGTATTTCTCTGCTTCATTCATCATAACTAGCTCTGCAACCTTGGGCAAGACATTGAACCCAACAACTAGTTTTGCACTTTGGGCATATTCCCTCATTAAAAAAAAAAAGAAGTTTAGCCTTCTTGGCTCAGGTTTTGGTTTTACAATTCTTTTTTGTCAACTTCTCACATCTCAGTGTCACTGGGAGGCATTTAACCTTTACCAACTGCTTGGTACTTGGTTTTAATCACAACCTTAGTGTTACTCTTTTAAGAGGATTTCTACTTAAAAACTCAGTGCTGACTTATACAGGAGAATAATTCCTTACACTTAAATCACCCCTTGGCTCCCCAGAGTTCAAAGTATTTTGCAGACAACTGTCTCATTACTCTTTGTGCACGTTGCCCAATTAAAAACAACAACAAAAACAACAAACATCAAAAACAAAAGCTTTCCTCAAACGTCACCTGCTAGTCAGGGTGAACACAAGAGAAAGGGCAGAGAAAAAGACTTCTGATGTTCTCTGTCTCAATGACCCAAGACATTGTCAACCTAGGAAAGTCTGATGGAACTGAATTGGTCCATTTGTAGAAAGCTATTCTGAGGGTATTACAAACCATCAACTCATACAAACTTTAGATTCAATTTATCTTTAAAATACAGCACGTGAAGATGATATAATGGCATAAGAATGTAATTCTGTAATCAGAATCTCTGGGCTCAAAGTCCTAAATTTAACCACTTCCCAGCTGCAGACTTTGAAAGTTACTCTATCCTCCGTTCAAAAAAGAAGAAAGAATACTTAAATTTACTTCAATGGTTTGAATGAGATTTAAATAAGAAAATGGATTAAATTACTTAATGGATTAAATTACCCAGCATTTAAGACATAGTAAGGACTAAGCCTCTGTATGCTACTGTTATTTTTAATAGTATTATTTCTTCATAGCATTTTCTTTCCCTTACCTCTTTTTATAGAGGTTAACCTGAGATTGTAGAGAATAAACTCAAGAGACTTGAGGGTGATAGGTTGGGAATAACTAGCTGGGAATTAAAAACACCTTCTTTGGGGGCAAAAAGATTGAATATGCAGCTGTAGGTAACTATTCATTCAAATATTCACTGTATCTTACCCTTTGCTAAGTACTTAGGATACCAAAATGACTAGGAAGGTCCCCAGCCTTGCTTTCAAGAAACTCACAATTTCTAGGAAAGTCTGCCCCTCATACTGGTTTTGATGGACAATGTGTCTACTATGGAGGGAATGAGACAAAGACAAGAAGTAACAAACATTCCAATATGCCAGTGATTTAGAATTCACTTTTTTTTTTTTTTTTGCTCATGTTACAAGAGGGCTGCAATTGTTATGGCTCTGCTAGGCTTAGCCCCACATGTCCTCCCACAATAGACTCCAGGCTAAAGGAAAAGCCATGTTCTGGAACATGCTGATCTCATGAGAGAGCAAGAACAAGAGGTCAAAAGCCATATTACTTAAAGCTTGCTCAGAGAGGTTTGTTTGGCTAAAGAAGGTCGTATGGCCAAGCTTAATGTCAACGGAGTGGGAAAATATACTTAGGATAAATGGAAGTGCGTCAAAAATGAAGCACAAACAGCTAATTGTGAATACCAGAATTTACTACACCACAATGAGAAATGGTGGGAAGCTAAGAAAAGGGAGTGGAAGAAAATAAAAACATCAGGGGTATTACTGAATGACTGGAGGCTTTCTCTCACAGAATCTGTAGCTTGCTATAAACTATCCTGAGACTGTGCAGCTCCTGGGATAAGGCACGGGGAACAGCTGAGAAAATAGGGTTTTTATAGTATAAGTGTCTTTGCTTCTTTCCCACTTCTAATTGTGGTTATGAGAGACATATTCTTAAAATAAGTTCCTCTGCATCATTTTTTTAAGTTCAAAAGGAGGAATTATATGTCCCTACTTGAGCACAATAATCTTACTCTAGTAGCCAACCATGAATTAACACAGATCACAGACTTTAACCCAACCCTCCAGGAAATATAGCTAGTCATGTAGTCATTGTCTTAAGTTTGATATTCATTTGCCAAATAACAAGATTCATACCCAGGTCTAGTTATTTTTTTAACTTTAGGCATCATTACATATGATGTGTAGAAATTTCTAAAGGTTGGATTTTCAGTTGAGCTGTCTTTCAGCTTTCTGAACAGAAGATATCAACTGGACAAATTACTAGTCTGTGGGTGACAATGTATGAAGGAGTCAGATTTCTCCATTCTTTTGTCTTGAATAAAAAGTTAACAACCTTTTGCTCATTTGGAGATTTCATGCCTAGGAGTAATTAATTTCAGTCTACTAGAGAATCCAATAGTTCATATGTTAAATGTATTATTCTTGCTTTGATAACTGCAGCTCTACATTTTATTGTTCAATATTTTCTATCACCAGCCAGAATATAACATGCGACTTCTGATCAGGAAATAAAAGGGCACAAATAGCATTTTTGCAAACTAAATGTTCAGCTTTAAAATAACAAATACACTTTGAGCCAATGACAAATTTTTTGACCAGGCACTTGATAAAAATTTGATAGTTGCCTGAGAATGAAGGGACTCAGGGATACTTAAGAGGTTCTTCAGCCTTAAATTCCACTTTTTCTTTAAGCCAAATAAATCAGTGTCATGATCCCTGTTTGGAATCTAAGGCAAGTTTTATGACACAGAAGGTAATCTCAGGAAACCGTATCTGCTCTTGAAGGCTCAACCCTGAAAGCCCATATAAAAATGTTAAAGACTCTATCTGGCATTATCCCACTCTAATTTTCAGTCTCAGGTAGCCTAAAGTAAAAGACGTTAATGTATTCAATTTACTAGTTTGAAAGAGAGGCTCAAGACCAGCTGTAGGGCCTTTTGTGGACTGCAGCACAGAAGGGAAGGGTCACCTCCATCCTATCCTACAGAGTCCTGTAACATCCCGACGATCTCTCAGATTCAGGCTATGCATTATTTAATTTCTCATTATCTGAACTCTCTTCATATTGAATTGTTGTGAGGTCTAGCTTTCTGACTGGCCATCTGGCTTTAACACTACCTTTTCATTCATTACCACCATGTTAAGACACTGGACATAGTTACAGAAGCTACTCTGAAATTCTTTTCTGCTATTTCCAATATCTTTGGGTCAGTCTCCGTTGCTTCTGCGTTCTTTTTCTTTGCCTTTTATTTTGGTAGAATACCTATTAAAAAATCTACCAATGTAAGCATTTCAAAGTGGGCCATTCAGTGGCATTAGTACATTCATGATGTTTTGCAACCATCACGACTATCTAGTTCCAGAATTTTTCATCACCCAAATGGAAATCCTGCACCAATTAAGTAGCCAATCCCCCTTCCCCCTTCCCTACAGCCCATAACAGCCACTAATCCACTTTCTGTCTCTGTGAATTTGCCCATTCTGGATGTATCATACTAAAAGAATCATGTAATGAGCGGCCTTTTGGGTTTGGCTTCTTCCCTTTAGCATACTGTGTTCAAGGTTCATCCGTGTTGTAGCATGTGTCAAAATATCATTCCTGCACTCGGTCTGACTTATTTCACTTGGTGTGATGTTCTCTAAGTCCATCCAATACTGCAGGTGGCAGTATTTTTGTTTTTGTGGCTTAGTGGTGTTCCACTGTAACATATTCACCACACCTTCTTTAACCAATCATCTCCTGATAAACACTTGGGCTGTTTTCCATGTCTTGGCTATTGTAGGTAGTGCTGTTGTGAACACTGGGGTGCATGTGTGGAGGGAATCCTTTTAAAATGTGTACTTATGTCATCAAATCACCATGATGTACACTTAAAATATCTTAGCATTTTATTTGTCAATTATACATCAATAAAATGGAGAAAAAAAAGAAAAAAACTTCATTCCTGTATATAGCTGAATAATGTTCATTGTATATAATGTTCCATTGTATAGACTCTTTGCATAGAATATATATTCCAATCTTTTAATTTCTTTTTTCTTTAGATCTAAAATGATTCTGTTGTAGACAGCATACAGATGAATCACATATTTTATCTATTCTGCCAATCTTTGCCTTTTATTTAGAGACTTTAATCCGCTTACATTTCGAGATTTGTAAATACTGACAGGTAGATACAGAATAGATAAACAAGTTCATACTGTATAGCACAGGGAAATATACACAAGATCTTGTAGTAGCTCATGGTGAAAAAGAATATGAAAATGAATATATGTATATTCATGTATGACTGAAAAATTGTGCTGTACATCAGAAATTGATACATTGTAAACTGACTATAACACAATTAAAAAAATAAATTTAAAAAAATAAAATAAAGCAATTATGAAAGAACTTCTGCCATTTTGCTATTTGTTTTCTTTATGTCATATATATATGTAATTTTTTGTTTCTTAATTCTTCCATTACTGTATTTAATTGTTTTTTTTTCAGTATACCATTTTGATTCTCAAAATTTTCTTTTCAGTATTTTTTAAGGTAATTCCTTAGTGGTTTAGAATCTATATAGTGTTATGATACAGAAAACCTTTATTTTGTTACATTTCTCTGAAGAGTGTTGGATTTTTCGTTTTGGAGTTCAAATTTAAAACTCTATCTCTTGGACATAGTTCAAATTTCAGTTTAATTCTTTTATTTCCAGCTTGGTTGTCTTAAGTTTATACACACTATCAGTACCTCCCTTTCTCTGCATCTCCCTTTCCAGTATTATCTCCTCATGTTCCAGTATCTTCCATTGCTTCAAACTCTATCCTCTGGTTCTTCCAGCAAGAAAGATTTTGAGTTTTCTATCCTGCCTGATGCAGACTGGAGACTGATCTCAGCCTAACTGCTATGAAAGTGAGAGATTCACCCAGTGCTGTTCTCTCTTCTAAGTGTTAACTCCCATCCAGAATCTGCTTGCTTTTGCTCTTTCTCCAGTACCTTTAGGTAGTTTTTTGTTTTATTTTGTCTAGATGTTACAGTTGTTATCTGTGGGAGAATTATTTCAAAGAGACCTTACTCAGTCATACCTGGCTCTAATATTTCTACCGCCATCACCATTACCATGGCTACCAAGGAGCGAGTGTTTACTGACAAGACACCAAAATCCAACTTTATTTGACTTGTAGTGTTATGTATGCCTGAAGGTTTTTAAGCCTGAACATTAGCTCCCTGGAACAGATGTCGTGATCAATTATCTGTGCCAGCTCTGGACATCAGAGTGAAAGCTGGGTAGATAAGCAAGGCACACATGCCGCATGACTGCTATCCCTTGACGACCATGGACCGGCGATGCGCACTAAACATCATGTTAATGTAATCTTCACATTTCTCCTCTGAGACATTTACTGTCCATACTCTACATAAGAGGAAATCTAGACCCCAGAGTGATAACTAGGGTGCCTGATTTCAAAGATCACTATGCCTGCCTTCTCCCACAAACTACACATCACCCACAGCATCTCTTCACCTCTTCAGCACTGAGAGATCTGGGTTCTTTTCCCAAATAGTAAGAATAATGTCCGTTCATTTTAACCAACATATACACTGACTGCTTTGTTTATTTCTTAAGTATTTTAAAATTCTTTCCATTTAAGTAACTTTTTTAAAAAGCCTGTATAGTGAAAAACACATATTTAATTTAGAAAATTCAAAAGATATGCTTAAGCAAAAAGATCGCAATATAAACCATACAAACAGATCGCTTTTTGTTAGCGTCTACTGTTATGTAGAGTTGCAAGTTCACTATATGAAACTCATGTTTGCCTACAGTCCCACTAATCTGAGAGTTTAAAATTGAAACTAAAGGAGAGAAGAAAATGGATAAAGCAGTAAATTAAGTATGTAAGGGATCTTACATAGTTAGGGATCCAATATGGATGGCTGCTGGGCAAGCCACAGGAGAAAACGGTGAGGAAAGAGGCAGGGAAAGTCTGTATGGCCTTAGGTCTCTTCATACTCTGCAAAGAGCACGGAGCAGCAGTTAAATCCAGCAAGATGCTGGGCTCAGAAATCTCCCTTCTGTCTGCTAACAGCCACAATGAACAGAATTCATTCATTACCCCAACACAATGCAAAGTATGTTCTAACAGCTCTCTTATCCCCACCAGAGGAAGAGATATTCAGAAAGAAGAAAAGACGCAGTCATTAAAGCCATGGACTTGACCTAAGAAATCTTTGTCACAAAGCCCACACAAATGTACTTTTGTAAGAATTCAAGCTTCAAATTCAAACTTGCAATAGGGCTCCCAGGCTAACCAAAGTCAAAATTCTTCAAGAGCAGACAAGTAGTCAAGGAATCAGACAACTGTCCCTCTGCAGGGCAGCCCTGTTTTAAGTGCCAGTGCTTTTCCAGACTATTGAGGACCTGTTTCAAGTCTATTCATAACCAGATGTAACCTACTACAACACAGATTCACTGCCAAGTTTGGCTTTCTTGGCTGTGATGCTAGAACAAAGCAGGCCAATAATCCTCTAACTCCAACTAATACCTGTTTGCCTCCAAAATAATTTTCTAAATGTTGTCAGATGGTTAATTTTATGTATCAACTTGAATGGGCTAGGGGATTCCCAGATAGCTGGTAAAACATTATTTCTAGGTGTGTCTTTGAGAATATTTCTGGAAGAGGTTAGCATCTGAATTAGTAGATGGAGGAAAGATTGCCTTCACTAATTAGAACTGGGCATCGTCCCATCTGTGAGAGGCGTGAACAGAACAAAAAGGCTGAGGGAGGGAAATTTACTCTCTACTTGGGCTCCTGCTTTCAGGTCTCAGTGCTCCAGGTCTCAGGCCTTCGGACTTGGACTGAATTACACAACCAGCTTTCCTAGTTATTCCACTTGCAGACAGCAGATCGTGGGACTTTACAGCCTCCGTAACTGCCTGAACACTGTTGATATGTATCTTCTGATGTTCTGAGCCCAGCTTTATGCTCTTAGCCAATGGAAAGCTAGCATGCAAGAAAGCCCTACACCCTCTCAGCCAATGAGCACCGTCCCATACTGTCTTGAATAAGCATGTTTGTGACGCATGGTGTGTCCTTCACCATAGCCACATCTCCTTCTATTTACTTTATGCCTAGTAAACAATTTTTACCAACAATGGCTGACAAAAAGGTGTATAATAGTACCACCAGGCTTACCATAAGAAAACTAGTATCTAATGTTTATCACACTGGATAGGAAAAGGTGGGGCAAGTCAAAGGGCCTTTGAGGAGATGGTTGAGGAAACAGAGGCTAAGGATCTAGTAGGTTGTCAGGGGATGGTGGAAGCCACTGGACACTCTGAAGGTTAATGTGAACTTAACTTGACATCTAAAGAACTTGGCATCTAAAGAAATGGAAAACTTCTTCCTAAGACAGTACTGAGAAGCATCTGTGTAGGACCGTGTCACAAATTGTGAAATACAATGCTGATGAGTTATTGTACTCATGTCTAAACAACACATATTTTTGCTCAACAGCATAATTTTGTATTGTCAGGTGCCAAAGGAAGAAGTGCATTTTTAAGCCTATCCTAATTAATGCTATCTGCTGTAACTAACAACCTTATGGCTTAAGTGCCTTAACTCAGGAAGAAATTCTCTCTTGATTATGCAAAGTCTAATGTTGACATCCCTGGACAAGCGGCTCTTTTACATGGCTTTCTTCCATGCAAGGATGAGGAAGGGATCCAGTTCCTTCCACTTAAGTGCTCCTGTCTTCTAAGTTTTGGAGCCCTCTGCTTCCAGCCGTGCGGAGTGGGAAAGTACGAGAGCATGGGTAAGGCCACATCGAGGTCTTATGACTATGCCTGAAAGTGGCAAACATCTTTACTGTCCACTAACATGAGTTATTGCGCCCCTGTAGATCCCAAGGGACTGAGAAATACCCAATTCCTTAAGAAAATGCAACCACATGGTAAATTCACAGCTTTATGTCTGCTACAAAGCCACAGTTAATCCCTCCTTCCTACTTTCATTTACTGAGTGCCCCCTCTAGCTCCCAGACATGGTGCCTGGTGCCAGAGCTCTGGAGATGAGGAGGACACATTTCTACATCGGTTGACTCCCAGCTTTCACTCTTAGGTTGATAGTTAAATGGTACTGCCCCCGACCATGGAACAAAATAAAGGAAAAGGAGCCATTTAAGAAGAAGACTATAAATTCAGTTTTCAAACATGCTCAGTGTAATGTCCCAAAGGGACAGCCACGCAGTGTCTAAAGCTACTAAGTTCAAATGGAGATCCAAACTTGGGAGACATGAGAAAACAGGCCAGTGAAGCGTGAGGGTTGATGAGATCTGCCAGAATGTGGCAGGGGTGGGGGGGAGTACTGACCTTAGGACAGAACCCTGGAGAACGCTACGAAAGAGAGGGGATCCCAGGGGGGGTCTGAGCAGAAACATCCAGAGAGGTGGGAGGAGGAGGCATGCCCTAAGGATTCAGGTAAAGTGAGAGCAGTTTCAGCAGCACGGAGGCCAGAAGGCCAAATGGGCTTGAGTAAAGGACTGAACGGAAGGTTAAAAAAAAAAAAATCAGAGACCTGGAATTTCCAGGATTCTCCCCAAAAAACTTTAGTATGAAGGTTAAAGAAGGAGAAGAATGGGTCCGGAACTAGAGCAGAATTAAGGATAAGGGAGGATTTTCATTTATTCTGTTTTAAAGTAGGAGGAGAAACTGCTATACTTAAAGTGGAACAGAGAGACCGCATTGAATAAGGTGAAGGTACAAGGAAAGGGAAAGCCTTTAACCTCCCCTTAAAAAATAATGAAAGCAATACACACTCGAGCAACACAGAAGTAAAGACTGGAAGCCCCCCTTCCCACATTCCCTCCCTAGTGCTTATCATCTTCCACTACACGAGGCAGGTCTCCTATGTATTGCCTCTACTACTCATTTCCCTGGGTGAAAATGTAAGCTCCACAAAGGCAGATTGTTTTTTGCTATTCACAGTCTGGCCCATACTATACACCCAATAAATAATTGTTGAATAAATGAATGGTGCCTGTGCTTCTGGATTTTTCTGTACATAAAAATAGGTCTAACAATATACACTATTCTACAATTTTGTCAGCATAACACAACTATGTCCCTGCATAGAGATCTACCTTATTCATTTTAACAGTTACATAAAATGGCTATGGCAGGATTCCTTTCGACACTCTCTTACTGCGGAGCATTGCAGGTATTTCTAACGTCTATTATTACACATTAGCCTAAGTGTGTATTGTATGTTTTACTTTCTTGCGGGGAGAATTTCTATAGGGGAGACTCCTAACAGTGGAATTACCGAGTCGAAGACCATGCACATTAAAATGTTGACGGTGCCTCTTAAGACTGGCCTTGAAAATATATTGAATCAATGTGAGGATCTGAAAGTAGAGAGAGGCCATGGACAGAGCCAAGTTCCAGGGGCTCAGGAGGACTTTAGGTCAGAAGAGGGCTTGGACAAGCTCATAAGCAGAGGTAGTAAAAGATACTCAGGCAAGAAGGGGACCCACTTCATCATCAGAACAGGGATGACATCTCTCTCTGAGATGAATAAACATCACAATTACCTTTCAAGAATCCTCTCCCTTCCCAAAGCTACACAGAGAGCTGGCAACTCAAATCAGAGAAACTATTTAGCATTCCTTTCGTGGGCCATCCCTCTCCCCACTGCTTTGTGCCAAAAGCAACCACAGCTCCCTGTCTCCCTTTAAAAACATCATTAACATTCTCAGTGGGGTGGGTTGTGCACATTACTTGCAGATGGATGCTTCCTGTCTTGTTAGCTCACATGCTGGCTTTGGAATAATATGCCAAGCAATGCTTTTAGTTCCCTTTTTCTTTAATTAAGGGAACCTTTTGACTCTGCTCCATTCTGACTCTTCTTTTCCCTAATTCAACAAACCTGCACTGAGTATCTATGCGCCAGAAACCGTGCCCACCCAGATACATCAGACATCCTGCCTTAAAGATCTCATACGCTTTCGGGAACTCAGACCCATCTCTAATTACAAGGTAATGGGGTCAATATCACAAAAACAGTATATGCAGAGTACTTTGAAGGAATTTTAGAAGAAGTGAGGAAAACAGGAATTGATTCTGCCTTGGATGTAGAATAAAGATGCTTTTGCAAAGCACTGACAGCGTAAAACGGGAGAATGAGCAAACGAGTTGGTATCAGAAAAAGAAAGTCCAGTTCCTAGTTTCAGCTCCCCAGTGACCAGCTGATGGCCTCTGGGCCAGTTCCCTCCTTTGCAAAATGGAGATCGCAGCCATCCCTAGCTTCTTAGAGTGGTTGGCAGGATCCCTTATTAACCACAAGAGAGTACACAGATCTGAAGTAGCATAACCCATCTCTTATTTAGCATCTATTAAGTACTAGGCATCATTTAAGTATTTCATACACTTTAGCAACTTCAAGGCTCTCTCGTGGTGGATGTTACTACTTCATTTTACAGCTGAGAGTCAGTCGTTAAATAATTCTAATTCGCAGAGTCCGAATGTGATCACACAGCTGCTAAAACAAGTGTTCTCGCCAACGTACCAGACTGCTTTCTACTTTTATTATTAGGCACTGGAGTAGCCAAGACACTGTTGATGAAAAGTGGATTTAGGCAATTAGGGGTGTGCTACAGAGGATATTATAAATCTGAACATCACTAGCTCCTTCCTTCTACGTCTATAAACCACGTGCTGTCGCTGCCATTGTTTTCCAACCAACAAGAATTTGTTAAGTGTGCAAAGTATACTCCAAGCCTTGTAAGAGAATGACGATTAAGGTGTGTTGTCCTCAAGGAACATTCACTATTGCTGGGAAGGCAGAACTAGTACCTGTACAGTAGAAGGCAGGTGACTTAGTTTGGTCTAGTAAGTACTGTACCTGAGACCCTCAGATGAGGACATCCACCAGACAGACAGAAATTTGTACCTGGAGCTTTGGATTTTGGAACCTCCAGCCTGCAAGGAATATTTGAAAACAGTTGTGCAAATATTGACTCAGTTACCAATTTCACTCTGAATTCCCAAGTCCAGAGCAGCCCTGGAGGAAGGACAAAGGAAGTGAGAGATTCAATCTTGAGTAACCGTTTCTAGTTGGTTACCAGGAGAAAAATATCATAGGGTTTGGCTCCTTTCTCCATGTTTTCCAAACAAATATCTCATCATCATTCTCAAAGAAGAAAAAAAAAACACTTCTTCCCTCTGGCTTTACAATTATAGATAAATAAGTAGGAGCACTCTGCATCCAAAAGCTAGTGGGCGGAATCCACGAATCCAGGAAAGCTGCAGTATTAAGGGACATGTGACATATATTTAGCCCGACACAACCAGAAGTTGTGTTACAAATCAAGCAGCCAAGTATTCATTCACACTCCAAATGCAGTTGGTCAGATCCCGGAAGGCATTTCCATAATGACAGTTTCCTATAGGCCTGCTCTCCACCAGAAATTATGGGTTCCATAAAAAGTAATAGCAGTATGATTTTAGTTAAAACTCAATTTACATTCTGCATTTCTATTCAACAGTCTCGTTGATTGAGGCCCTTTGGGAACAACTCTCATCCTGTGGTACTAAAGCTCATTAAATAAAACCACAGATTGTGCAAAATGGCTACACACTTGGTTTACAAGTTCCTTAAATATTATTTACCTTTCTCCTTGGCTGAAAATATCAAGTAGAAAAATCATCAAGAGATATTGTGACTGAATTTCACACATACGAGGAACGAGTCACTTTAGTTTATTGGAAATAGCAGCCTTGCCACTGTTTGGGGAGGTAACTTGACATCACTGCCTCAGAGGCTTGAAACAGCACACACCCAGGCACTGCTGCTAAATCTGCTACATGTGAATTGAGGATCATTTAGATAAAAGCTCGGTGAGGTGGCACCTAAGCAGGCAGAAAGATAAACAGGTAGAGTGATGACCTGGTTGTAAAGCCAGAAACACCTGCAGAGGCCTCACTGTCATTCCTCATCATCAACCACTGCTCAATGGTCTTGTCAACTCCATCACCATTCCCATATTGCGCTAGATCGTTTCTTTTCAACTTACCATCCCTTCCACTCTCTTTCAATGTCCTCTGAATTTTGGAAGAGAGGCTGAGAACTACATTTCCCATAATCTCCTTCCCCATAAGGTTTTTGATTAGATCTAGTCAATGAGAGCCACATGCGTGGGATTTGGAAGGCAGAAACATACGTGCAGATGCATGGGTCAATGCTGGATCTGAAACAGGTCTTGGGGGTGCCTCTTTGGGGACCCCTTGTGCTTATGCTGCAGACCAGGGGTTCTCTGACTTTAGCATGCATTGGAAGCCTCTGAAAGGCTTGGTAACACACAGATTGCTGGGTCCCAACCCCAGCATTTCTGACTCAGGAAGTCTGGGGTGGGGCCTGGGTATGAATTTCTACCAAGTTTACAGATGATATTGATGGCAGGTTGGGAGACCACAGATGAGAATGACTTCTGCAGACAGAGATACCTGGAGGCACAGCCCCAGGGTTCAAGGAACTCACAGCAGCTTCCAGAGGAACTCTTGAAAGGTTCCTCTCAGAGCTACAGGCTGAGCTCATCAGGTCTCCATCCAGACCTGTGTCCTTGCCCCTCCTCTCCCAGCAATCACAGAAGCCTCTAACTCCCGATGTGTAAAAGCCTTCACGTAACTAAGATAAAGACCACTGATGCACATCTCCTTACATCTCAAGCCACTGCCCTATGTATGGTCCTTTTCCTAATTGGTCTCTCCTAACCCAGCCATCGTCCCAATGACAGGCTACTTCAATTCTCCTCTTAAAAACCTTTGATGCTCCCAAACTGAAAGCAAGCCCAGTATCTGTGAGTGGTGAATAAACAAAGAGTGGAACGACGGAGCACCACGCAACAACAGAAGACCCCTGGGGCTGCAACAACATGGGGAATCCCGAGAGCGATTTGTTGAGGGAAAGAAGCCAGACCCAAAAGATGACCTACTCTATGATTCTGTTTCTGTGACATTCTGGGAAGTACAGAGCTGTAAGGACAGAAATCACATCAATGTTACCAGAAAGTAGGGAGATGGAGATTGATTCCAGTGGGATCAAGGGAATCTTGAGAAAGATATCCTGTATCTCAGATGCTGTGGTGGTTATAAATCTGTATATTTGTCAAAATGTATAGGACTGTACGTCTCAAAGGGAAAATTTTTACTACGTGTAAATTATACCTCAATAGACCTGACTTTTTAAAATGGATGCTCTCTACTGCCAAGCGCGTTAATTCCAAATTCTTTAAGGGAAGAAAAGGAATACAGGGCAGACACGAAGAGAGTGTGCTTCTGAGTGGTGCAGAGAACAGGAAAGGCTCAGGTCTGCGCCAGCACCGAGACACTTCTGCATGTTCAGAAGGGCTCTTTCTCAGGACTGCTCCCACAGACCATGAAAACCTACAGAAACCAGAGCAGTACTGCAGAGGGACAAAAACAGCCTCACCCCGCCACCTCATTTCCATCCTCTGAGAAAAGCTAAGGATCTTGATCAGGGTCATAGGCTGTGGCACTTTTTTCTGGCTGCCCCCAAAGAATCTGGCAAGGAGTCGAAGCTTGGTATAGAATGAAAACTCAGGTTTATAGAAGCATGGAATTTTGACTCTTACTTATCTCATGGGCTGGCAGAATGTTCTGGGATTATGGAAATCTGATACCATTACCAACACTCCAATATTCTTCTGGAAAACATCAGCCATTTGGCTCTCTGGAGATCTACACATGTAATGCACGTGGTTAAAAAGCTAACTCCTGCACTGTGGTAGAGGCACACACGTGCCGCCTCATGTCTAGTTAGCCTCTCCTTCAGGATGCGTGGAAGGATTACACTTCCCTGACTCCCACCCTGCGTGTGGGAAGGGTCATGTGGCTGCTGCCAGCCAGGGGGTTGTGAGGAAGTGGTGGGTGTCACTTTCATGCTGGAGCACGTATGTGACGGTGCGGGATGTTCTAACACATTTTTCTCGCTGCAGTGATCAGGGAGACTTCATGTTGAAATGGAAAGAAAATGGAGACCTGCTCAGGGTGCTCCCAGGACCTCCAGAGGACTTGAATAAATGAGAAACGGGTTTTTGTTGTCTGAGGCATTGAGACCATGGGGTTGTTTGCAGGCATCATTTAGGATATTCTGACTAATACACCCACATCCAACCCTCAAGTTGAATGTTAACTGGGAGAGGTTATTATCCTACTCGGTTTTGTCTGGGGAAAGGATCATTCAACCCACAGGCCTTGTAAGCTTTGACAGAAAGAGAGAACAGACTTACAGGTTTTTTGGTTTTTTTTTCTGAAGGTTACACAAAAAGTGTGAAGCAGAAAAAGGATAGATTTGAATCCAAGTCCAAAGTCTAGTCTCCTCTAAGCCACAGTATCTACCAACATAGCAGTAAAGTATTGGTATTGCTATAGAATATTTACAAAATTAAAAATATTCATTATGTTATTACCATGCATATTCAATTCATCAACTCAATGGATTTACGTACTGAGGAACTGTAATGTACCTGAAAATTAAGCTGTCGTGAAGCATCAAAAAAATTTTTTCTTAAGGAAATCATCATCTTTAAATAACGTAAAACTCTCTCAAGATTTCCAGGTAAATAAGCAAACACTAGTCTACTTTCCCAGCTGATGGGATGCTACGCCAGGATGGAGATGACTTTCACATGGAACTCTGATCTAGACTGATTTTGTCATAGGTGAGGAAAATTCAACTCTGCTAGACACAAATCTCAAATCTCACACCCAGCAAGATATTCCCACTTCCCTCCTCAGACTTCATCAGCCGTTCATCCTAGACCTCAGTACCTCTGTCAAGCACAACATCCCATGACTCAACAGCAACTTTTCTCCCATCCTCTGGTGTAAAATTTTATTTAGAGAGTGACATGCATTTTGACGTTTTGAGGTTTTTTTACTGAAATGTGAAACACAAAGGCAGGGAACTGCTGTCAGCTAAGGAGGTCCAAGCATTTACTGCAGGTTCAATAAATAATAAGATCTCATCAAGACATACGGACAGCTATTGCCCTCATGGAAAATTTTTACCTGCATTTTTAATATTTCTGCCAAAAAGTTTGATGGCTGAAGCCAGTGCATTTTCTACAAATAATTTTTTTACTCAGCAAAACCTCTACCATCCTGGGGGACTGGAGAATGATTAATTGAATACAGATCCCTAATTCATGTGATAACAGCAATGGAGGTTCTCACCAAAAGGACATTCAGGTCGTGTCCTGTTCAAGGATGCCCTGATCACTGCACTGGGAGCAAGCGTGGGCAGACATCCCTCATGCAGCCGTGAGTGCAGCACTGCAGAAGGAGAAGAGGGCTACGTATTCAGGTGACAAGGGGCCATCTGGCAGGGTCTTGATGGAAGTCCTTTCAGAAAACACCCTTGAACTTCTCTCTGCTCTCCTATTCAGCCACCTAATATTCCTCTCCTCTCCTTTTCTCATTCTACTCCATTCCACCACAGTCCCAGATTCCTCATGGTAGGCAGGTGAGAGGGCAGTGAAACATTCTCAGAGCCTTTCTTTGGTACCAGTGGCTCCCTTAATCTAAGCCCCAGGAGTCTCCTTGATCCAGCTGGGCCCCTGGACGCGGGAGCCCTTTGTGGAATCCCCACCCCTGCTCTGGTTCCCATCAGAGAGCCTGGAGAGCCTGGCAAGCATTGTGGACTCGCACGTGACAGTCTTGTGTCGTCCGTCGGCCTCTCAGAGGGGGCTCCATCTTCCTCGGAAGAGTCTGTGAGAAAGGAGTAAGGGGCAAGTTGTCGGGGGAAAAAAATTACTCTCTTCTGCCTTTTTTTCATCAAGAGTGTAAAATACCAAGCAGACTGCAGAAGGGAACTTTGGTGGGGAGTGGGGTAAGGGTGTTCTGTATTTTGATTTTGGAGATGGTTACAAGACTCTGCATGTACCAAAACTCATCAAACTGTGCCCTAAAAGAGTGAATTTTACCATATGCCAATTTTAAAATAAATTTAAGCTTTTTAAATGTAAAATAAAGCCATTTAAGGAAAACCTGAGTGAGCCGAGGGCTTGTACAAGGAGCAGGAGAGCAGGAAGAAACCCTAAGATCACCTCTCCTGGGGCTTCCCTGGAGAAGAGCCTCACGGAGGCTTGCGGAGGAGACCAGCCAGGACACTGGCTGGCGAAGGAGACAGGCAGTGATTGACGTGGCTGGCGCTGACATTCAACCCAGTGGTGCTCACTAGCTGGCCAGGCCACCTACAGCTTCTACTTCAAGGCCCCACCCTGTTCTTTTATTTCCCCCAATCTTGGCTGCCGGGACACTTCCCCCAGGCAGTGGGAGCCACCGTCAAAGACTGAGATCCACTGATTCCAGAGTAACACAGCACAGAAGGACATGTTCCTGGAACCTGAAGTTGAAATTTCTCTTCTGCATTTGCCACAAAAAAATGTTGGTACGTTTGGTCGAAATAAGCCCAACAACAGTACCAGAAGGGCAGGCCCAAGCACAACTGACAGAACACTTCCTGTGGCCAGACTCCACTTAACCTCCCCAGCAACGCCATGAAGAAGACCTTTTCATTTTGACTCTGCAGATGGGGAACCTGAGGCTTCAAGCAGCAAAGATCCCAAGTTAGTAAGTGGCAGGGCTAGAACTAAATTCCAGTACACTGAAAAGGGCACAAGCCCTAGGCAGCTAAGTCTCACTCTGAACACTGCAAGGGCCTTGGTGCTGAGTGGGCATCTGTGGGCATCACCAGTCCAGGCCTGACAGTGGTTCTACGGGAAAAGGAACCCTGTCATCCAGCAGCCAACAGGCACAGCTGTGGAGACGCGCCCTGGGCTGGGAATGATCCCATAATCTGAACAGAACTACCAGATCAGCCTACACAGGCTTACCAATGCTTAAAGGCTTAAAGTATAACATATTATATTTGAAACTGGCTAGATGTCATTTAGATTCAGCTCTGAAGATCTAGAAGGCACTTCAGAAGTCTGCAGGACCTCGGGACTCTCAATGTGAAATACAACCATCACCGAACAGCGGCTCTGAAGCACTGATTTGCCGAGACCCAACAGACAAGGGTGGCTGGCTAGCCTTCCATTCCTTCCATTCCACAGTTGAGGAACAGAGGCTGGGTGAGGTCCAGTAACTGCTTCTGGTGTCACCAACAGCTCACAGTGGGGCTGGGGTTCAAACCCAACTCTATCTGACACCAAAACCCTGGCTCTTTCCATAATCCCATACTCCTTAGCAAAGGCTTTTAGAACTTAACTAACAATGATCCCTGGAACACAAAATGAGAAAACCCAATGAGCTAAATCATGTAAAAAGTTACTTTTCATAGCTAAATTCCATCAACATTACAGTAAAGAGGGAAAAAAACATTAAGCTTTAATCTCATCTTCCAGGCCTTACCAGAAAATACTAGACTCTTTGCCACATACATTCTTTCCCTTGGCCTCAGCATCATTAAAGAAGCAGCCTTCTCTCTGGGGTTTCCATGTCCCAGAAACGTCATCAGAAAATCAGCAGTGCTGACATAAAGATTAAAATTACTTTCTCCTCCTCTTGATTCAAAAGGGAGATAAGTGGACAGCCTTGGACATCCAAGAGCAGCCTCTACAGAACACTGGTTGATAGCAAACAGTGGGTGCTTGATAAATAATAACATAATTTTAATATCATAATAGCTAATGTATCTCAGTCTAGTTATGTACCAGGCACTGTCCTGAGTACCACAGATACAGCCCTCACTTAGATCCTCTCATCACTCCCATTTAACAGATGAGGAAACCGAGTCATAGAAAAATTGAGTAAGTTGTCAAAGGTGATCCAGTTTGTAAGCAGAGGTAATTTTAGCTCATAACTGAATTCTTTTGAGAATGAGGGTTTGGAAGAAGGTTAAAGGGAATGGATCTATATATATATATATACAGATATATATATATATATATGTGTGTGTGTGTGTGTGTATTACAGTATATATATATAATTTGGGATTCATTTCTATGTATGTAATTGCATATTTTAACAATACATATTATATATTTATATTTACATATTATATATAACTATATATAAATACACTCCAAACTATAATAAAATTTAATATATAATATGGGAATATATAAAAATGATAGGGAAACATTATGCTGCACACATCAGAAATTGACATAACATGTAAACTGACTACACATCAATTAAAAAAAAGTCTAAAAAAGAATTCAAAAAAAAATGATTGAGAACTTTTATTATCCACAGAAAACCTGGAATCCCTGCAGAACATGGAACTATATGCCAGGCCAGCAAACACATGCCATCATCCCTACTCAACACCCACAAGTTGCTAACAAGCTCTGCTCTCTTTCTCACTGAGGCCGGACAGGAACTTGGAATCCTTTCAACACACAGTTCTTCAGGCAGCCACGATCAACCAAGCAGAGCTACCATGGCCAATTCAAAACCACGGGCCAGCCTCGCCCTAGGCAGCTGAGACAGAGGTCTCCAGCCAAGGCTGGTCCTGCAGAGCCATCGGTCCTCAAGTGTCACCCATGTGGTTTCTTGTCACCACACCAGCCATGGGGGCAGAGCACTGGGCCCTACCAACCAGAAGGGGACAGGAGAGCTGCATCCAGGGTGCAGGTGACCCCAGGGATGAGGAGCCCTTCTGCTCTTCCTGGATGATTACAAGTGCAACCATCAAGACCCTCAGTAGAAAACACAGTTAAAAACTCAGTGAAAAGGGAGGGGTAAATTGGGAGTCAGGATATACATATACTATGTATAAAACAGATAAACAACAGGGTCCTTCTGTATAGCACAGGGAACTATATTCAGTATCTTGTAATAAATTATAATGAAAAAGATATAAAAAAGAATGCATATATATGTATAACTGAATCCCTATGCTGTACACCATAAATTGAACAAAATTGTAAATCGACTAGAGTTCAGTTAAAAAAAGAAAGAAAGAAAAACTTAGTGAAATTGGCATTCTTAAATATCAGGCACTTCCACTTCAGCGGCATGTGAAAATGAGCCAAAGTTTCATCTCAAATTAGTTTAATTAGTTCAAGAGGTTCTTTATATGGAGAGGCTAATTAGTACACTCAGCACACAGACTCAAAGAAAACTCACAACCTTTCCCTAAGGGATTTCCTCCTTTCACAATTGAAAAATAAAAATGTGGCTGACGCTTGTGACTGAAGCTCAAATAATGCAGAAAGGAGACCTTGGATACAGGAAGGATTTCATGTCCAACTGTAGAGAATGAAAAGCTCGCACTTTCCATTAAGATGCGCTACCAGGCTCTTCCAGCCAAAACCAGGGTATCACTCTTCCATTAGGAACAGCTTTCTTTACCAAGGACAAAATAAATTCTGAGTATGCTCTCATAGCTTTCAGAGCAATCCCATAAATTCATTGCTATTGTTATGCTCATTTAGGAAACTGAGGCTCAGAGAGGTTAATAATACACCGAAGGGTCACAAGGCTGGTTATCTTGGATCAATTTCCCCAGAACAGACAATACTGACTGCAGAACTCAGGGAAAAGTGAGTTATTATCATTCCCAGGGGAAAAAAGTAACTAGATATACAATGAAGTTCTACTGTATAGTTCAAGGAACCACATTCAGTATCTTGTAATACCTATAAAGAAAAGTAATTTGAAGAAGAATATATATGTATAACTTAAGCACTATAGTAGATAGCAGAAACCAACACAACACTGAAAATCAACTATACTTCAATTTTTAAAGAGCCAAATAATAACTATCTGAATGGGGACCTGGGACCCAGAGGGTAAGGGGACTAAACATGGGAGGGCACCAGGCAAGATACCCATTCCACAGCGGGGAACCTGGCTCTATCCCACAGGGGAACTGTGGAACTGCCAACACCACTCAAGCTGTGGCACGCCTTCTGGTGACAAGCTACCTGCTGTCATTTTGGTACTGACGTTTCACCTTCGCAAAAGGACTGTCAGCCAAGACCTTAACTAATAAAAGTCTTCTTGAATCTTCCACAGCACAGAACATGGGGATACAGAGGATACTTTCAGAAAAAACAATGAATCCGCTGATGATTAATTATGTGAAAGTTAAGAGCCAACAGTGAATCTTAGTTCCCCCTCTCCTTCTTGGAATGGCAATTAGAAGCTATGGGCTGAACTCTTTCCATTTTTTCCCCCATGTTTCCTCTTCAATATTGACTGAAATACATGTCATCTTGAGATACAAAGGCAGGCTCCTTCTCCCACTCGTCTCCTCTGCACTCGCCACCAAACCCTTTCCCGAGATGAGACATGCTACACACCCCCAGAGATGTCTCCACTTCCTGGGCGACACATCCACAGCTGCTGACATCACAGTCCATCAACCACAAACCACAAGAGCACACTCCGTGGGCATGGAAGCACCAGACCCAGAGGAGGTGATGAGAAAGGGGGCAGGCCTGGCCACAGCGGGGATAATGGGTCCTGCCATGAACAGAGACCACAAATACCTAGATAGCAAGGGATGCTTGGAGAGACACCCCAGAAGGACTCATGGGTGTGCTCAATAGTGAGGACCAGTTCTCACCATCTGGGAGATTTAGCAGAATGGGAAGCAGAGAGAAATGATGCTCCCTTATGTGTCAATACCAAGATCAATACCAAGGTGGCTTCTGAACGTCAGAGAGATCTGAGTTCAAATTCTCATTCTGAACTTTCTACATGGGCACTTTGAATAAGTCACATTCTCTCTCAGAGCTCCTGATCTGTAAGAGGGGACATAAAAACAGGACCTATCTCATAGGGGTGTGACAATGAGTACAGCACAAATGGCTGTCTGTCCACCAAGGAGCGTATTCCCTCCCCATAAGAGCACGACCGTCCTGGGAGGCGGCTCACACAGGGACCCTGTTTCCCAGCCCTCTTCGTGTGAAGACGGGGTCACGTGATCAAATTCTAACCAATAAAATGGGCAGAAGTGACTCCCACCCCTTCTAGGCCCGGCCAGGAGGAATCTGCAGGCAGCTCTCCTCACACAAACCCCTTCATGTGGAGGACCCAGTAAAAGACCTTAGGCTCTACCAGCTGCCAGACCACAAAGTGGAAGACACGTGATTTTTCATTCATTTTGGGGAGGAAATCTGAATACTGGACTCCTGAACATGCAATAAATATCTACTCTATGAAGCCACTGAGACTTCAGCATTGGCCTGTTAAAGAAATTAATCCTACGTTAGCAAAACAAGGACTATGTGTTCTCTCCCAAGCCCAGAACACCATGCCTGACACAGTGAGAGCACAAAATATGGTTGCTCTTGTTTTTATTACTGTGATTTCTATACAGCACTTCATACCTTCTAGGTTGTTTCCATGTCAGAGATACTAATTCTACTTGTGTTTCCAAGCACTGAAGATAGTACAAACTTTAAAAAATTTTTTAATGTAGAGATTCCATTCTTCAGGGATTCATGTGCCAATGGTGCAATTAGACCCATAATATAAGTAATTTTATTGCAAGGCAAATTTTATTAAATGCTTTGACAGAGGCTCAATGTGCAATGAGAAGATTAATTTTAGCTGAAGAGTCTGAAATGTTCCTGGAGGAGGGAAGACATGAATGGGGACATGAACACAATTTATATGTGACAGGTGGACACACTGGCCAGGGGGTTGGAGCAGGGGTAATTCTAGACAATGGGCAGCACTAAAGGTCCCAGGGGAAGGTTCCAAAGCCCTTTCTCCGTTCTCCTGTATCAGGAAGGCATGGCAGAAGGGGATAAGCTTTGTCAAGGCCAGATGCAGGTGGAGAGGATGGTGCTCTAGGGGTACAGTGAGAATTAGGGCTACAAATGTCAATTGTGAGAAGACTGAGAGGAGCCTCCAACGCCAGGCTCAGGAGTCCAGACTTTGCTTTATTACTCACGAAGGACATGAGCCAAGGTTCTGACTGGAAATGATGGAAACCCAACTGGCACTAGCTTAAGCAAACAAAGGGATTGGCAGGCCCTACTCATAATCCAACCAGTAAAGCTGGTCTTAAGGGACAAATGAAACCAGGGACCCTAAGACCATCAAAAATCACAGGTTGAACCCCTCATCCCCACCCCCATTTACTCTCATAATCCTGTTTTAAATTACTTTTATTGTTTTTCCACTGAAATTATCTTATACATTGAGTTGTCTGACCTCCTAGAACATAAGCTTCCCAAGGGCACAGGGCAGTGTGTTCTGTTTATACAACTCCACAGCTTCTCGCAAGGTCTCCTGCATGGCTGGCATTCAGCAGGCACTCAGTAAGTACTGACTGCAAGAATGACTTGAATAGATTCAACATTTTAAGATGTGCTGCTTTAGACAGATATGAATATTCTCCTTGGCCACTCTAATTTCCCATATAAATCTGCACATTTGCAGTAATACTTGAGTGGCTCAGTATCTCTGTGATTAACATCCCCCGGTGTCAACCACAGGAGTGAACTTCTGGTCCTGCAAGGCTGAAGGTCAGAAAGTCGACTTTAGCGGGATCACTAGATGAAGCATTTTGTAGTACTGCAAGGAGGCAGACCAGCTGACCAGCACTGAGATGTTCTAACACCCCAGGAGGCTTCTCTGAACTGCCTGCCATCTTTGCCTGAGAAATACATACTTTGAACCAGAATCTAATCCTTAAAGACTCTGAGGGGGTGGATTAAGAAGGCTTTATGTCACATAAACAGTCACAGTGACATTTTTCAGACCTCATCCCTGCTCTCTTGCAGAGGGAAGTCACTGTCAAAATTTTCTAAGGAGCCTAGGCATAACCAAGACACATTTCATTTCCTCTTTGACCTTAGTCAGATGCTAGAAGTTTTCCATCTTCTCTCTTTTCTGAAGTCCTGCCAGGTCCTTTGGTTTTGCCAAGGCATAGGTGGTTGGAACGCTGCAGAGTTCCGTAACTGTTCTCCTTGGTATCACATGACAAGAGATGATCACAGCCCCATTCTGAGCCTTTTTGTCTGTGGTAGCCTTTCCTATTTTTACTACCATTCGACTAAAAACAGCCAAAGTTATTTCTAGATCAAACTAAGAAACATCACACGATGTTCCTGGGTGAGTTGACTTTTTTTAGCCACTCCACCCCCATGTATCTTTGACCTGTAGTATTTTCGCCTTGATCTGCTAAACACTTTGCCCGTTACTCCAAGAATAAGCAAGGTGTCACGGTGTTCTTTTGTTATTTTCTTTCCATTTTTTATAGTTTGATATACATTTTTGTTAGTTAAGTCCCACCAGAAGTCATAAAAACACAGGTGTAGCGGCATATTACATACCAATATGTCATCCTTTTGGCCATTTCAAGGAAGCATATTTGACTAAAACCAGGAAGTAAAAAGAGTTACATAATAGAAAAGAACACTCTCCAATTTTCTCAAGAGACAGAATGGCTTTCTTGGGAAGGCAGAGAATTCTGTCTGTAAACTATTTCCAGTCACTTAGTCTAATCACAAACCCTTTCAGGCGAATCCAAAAATACCTTTCACAATGCACTAAGGTGAAATAATAATAAGACCATTAGTGCTGCAAGCAAATTACTGTGGTTCACCTCACTGTTTCTGCTGTCAGATCAAAGTTCTGCTATTATTAGGGGGAGGACATTGTGCCAACCCATTTCTAAATCTCATCCGGTCCCATCTGAGACCAGTAGTATTTATTTACCAGCAGGTAATTAGGACATAATTTCCATCTGTGGCTATGACCACCATGAGGCTCAAATTCACCATTTATCCAAAAATGTTCCTTGAACAGCAATAAGGTACAGAGATGTATGTTAGGTATGGGGGCAGGGTGGGGAGAGATGGATGAAATTAATTTTCAATCCTTTAGTAACTGACCACCTAATAGGAGGAAGAGAAAAAAGCATTAATATGTAAAGACAAAAATAAGTGCCCTTACAGGTAAGAGGGAGTGGCACAGCTAAAAGCAAGAGCTGTGGGCACAGACCGGGTTTGATGCTCATCCTCAATGTATCAGTCAGCGACTACTGCATTACAAGTCTGAAACAAGCATCCATGAAAGTTTAATAATTTATAACAACAATCATCTTTCTTACTCTACAGGATACCTGGTATTTAGCTGATTTAGGATGTGCTCTCTCTAGACTCTAGAACTTGGCTCTAAGTTGTGGGTAGGATTCAGATCATCTATCTTCCACCTTCTCGGACCTTCAGTGACTGCCTGAGACACGTTGTTCTCATTGCAAAAGAAAGGTGCATGATCCCTGGTTTTGGCCACATAAGCCTTAGATATTTTACTGATAATGTGCTAAAGTATTCTCTATAGGGAAAATCATTTATGAAGATTGTAATTTCTAAGTGTAAAGAGTAGTACACGTGTGAAAGCAAATAAAATCCTCCCCAACCCCTTGCCTCCCTTTCCTTTCTCCCTTCTGCTACAACCATTGTGACAATGGTGCAATACTTTCAAAACTCCTGTTAGTGTTGTAAGGTCGATGGCCTTACGGGGATGTATTTTGTTCCTCAGACCTCTTTAACAAGTTTAAGGGGTGGATATAAATTGCTCTAGAGCCTACTCTGAGGCAGGATAGAGAAAATAAAACCACTGTGAGCAAAATATGTCACAAACTTTAAGAAGCTGGAGTCTGGAGTCTAGTGAGAAGAAAAATCTTAAGGGCAAGAATTGACCACGAATACTGTGGTGAGCCAAGGTATAAGGCGGGGCACAGGCTTAGAAAAACTTTCACTCTAGTGAGGAATGGTGAGGTCTTCTTGGGAGCAATGATTGACGTTAAATTTTAAGTTGTCTCTAATGTTCTGTGCTATTTTTGTCCTCAAATTCCGCATATCTCTGGTAAAGTGTGCACCACACAACAGCCTTCTTCAACTGAACTTGGAGGGAAGAGAAGAACAGACATTATGAGCAGCACAAGCAGTCACAGAAGATAGGGGCTGCAGGATGCAAGACGGGTCACACAGGAGGAAAACTCAGCAGCTAGAAGAAATCACAAGAGGGAAAATAATAGAAATCATAGCGAGAGGCATAATAATGCAAGTATTAAATAGAGAGAATCCTCTCATGAATTCTCAGATTCTAGGATTTCTCCAAACTTCCAGTACTTCTGGTTTCCCTTGGACTCCTGTAGGGAACCCCTCTTCCCCTAGCTGGTAGGGATGCAAATATATGGTCCTCCTTTTTCCACTCCATGATTTGGGGGAGGAATTCGTAACACAAATGCTCACTCAATACAGATCCTTCTATCCTCCTGAGCACAGACACTGATTCAGGTTGGGCACTAGCTCACAGTTCTATAGAACAAAGACAGGGGTTACAATAGTGTTGAGAGAAAGATGGTTATAAAAACGAAGGACCATAAATATAAGCCCAAATCTGCTACTGGTCATCTCTTCTACCATTTAAAGAAAGCCTCCCTAAGAATGAAGCCAACATAGAAAAAAGCAGAGGTGAGAGGTTCAGAATAAGAGTCCTGATGACATCCTTCGAGCCCATGAATTTAGCTATAAATGTGCATCCTAGCAGTATCCCAGGATCTATGTGCTTCAGATTTCCTCTGTGCATTTATATAACCTCAGTGGTTAGAACACTGCCTGGTATATAGTAAGGACTCAAAAGGTATTCATTAATTGCACAGGCAAATGAATTAATGTGTTGAGACCTTACACATGCCTCTGAAATGGTAGGCGGCTGTGAAAGAACAGAATACTGTCCAGCAAATATTCATCCCCTACTCCCCTTCCACACAAGAAATATATGTACTTGCTTGACAGATGTTAGGCTTGGAAATATGATTTTCTTTGTTCTCAGGATGGCAGATTATGCTTCCCCATCCCCTGAATTTGGTTGGGCTTGGCCATGTTACTTGCTTTATCCAACAGGATGTATGTAGGCAGACTTGATGCAATAGAGATCGTGCAACCTAGCTTACATTCATATATTCCCATCATCAACGTGAGAAGAACTTCCACTCTCCCCGAGGTACATGCTGCTCTTTGAGTCTAGGACCTGGAGTAAACCCATGGGGAACAACCTTGAGCCCTAACTACAGAAAGGAACCACGCCCAGCTGGATCTGCACCTTCAAGCACAGCCTCCCAGCTAGCCCAGCCTAGCATCGCCAACCATCAGGCAACTGCCGGTCGGGTAAGCAAGAATAAAGGACTGTTATTTTATTAACCCACTGAGTTTGGAGTGCTTTGTTATGCCACTTTATTGGAATACTAAATAACAGATACATCCCCTATGACCAGCAACAATAACGGCCCTGTCATGACTCTGCCACTGCTGTCATCCCAAGACAGAGCCCAAGCACACGCCATTGTCCATCTGTAGCAGCCATGCTTATGATGGGGAGACAGAGGGCACCACGACAGCCCCAGTGCCCAAGCACAAGACACCTGAAGGAGATACTGGAGAAGGAATGACCCAAAGACATGGCTTGTTTACCCCTAAAGGTTTGGAAGATCTGCCCTGAAGGTAACAGCTATCAAATCAAGAAAACCCTATCTCAACTGCAGAGAAAGACACCCCAGATTTCCTTTACACTTTCACAAGAAAGCTCCTTTTCTAACATAACTCTTTCAAAAGGACCTCACAGAACTGAGTGGGCACAACCAGCTTAACAACAGCCCTGATGGCATTAAGATGAAAATGCCATCAGTTTCCAGGGTCCTTGCCTTTCAGCACTGCTCACTAGTCAGTGCAAGCTCAAACTCCCCATCCTTCCAATCAGCATTGGTTTTGAGGCTCAGATTCCTGCAAATACATTTGTTGTCTTTCCCTGAGAAGTTTCTGAAAAAGAAAAGGGAAAAAAAAAGCAAACAAAAGAAAACAGATTTTTGCTTGAATTTCCTTAAAGAACTCATTTAGCAAAGCAAGCATCGTCAGCTCTTGTAAGCAGGCGAAATTCATCTACGTGATCTCAGATTGTTCTGCAAAATTGGAATCTGCAGCCTTGCAGTAAAATTGGCCCCAGTGGATCATGGGATGTGAGATGCATAGGATATCGGCAGGACTGCCTTCCTGACAACTCAGTGAGGAAACAATTGCTGGAGCTTTTAATGTTCTAAGTGAGGGCTCTGCGGTCTGCCATCTTGATGTGAGAATGCCACCACTTTGGATAGGTGCTGTAGATAGGATGCAGGTGGGGCAAGGATGGCTGGAGGACACAGGGGCCTAGGATGTAATCCAAACCTTACAGACGCATCTAAGACTATGTGACAAAAGGTGCTCTGATGATCTCACTCTTTCCGTCTTCACACATCTCCCTCTTTCTTCAGCTTACAAAGAAGTGTCCAGGTATGCGAAGGAGTCCACCCTGTGCACCCAAGAATACTGACTAGTACCTGCTGGCTTACCCTGGCTGTGTCCCATAAATATAGATGTATGCCTCCTGGCATCTTTCCACCTCCTTTTCCCCTTTCATTTGTTCCCCTCTCTCTGAGAAACCTCACCCACCCCATAGCTTATGCCTATAGAAACTTTACTTCCAGCCTGATCTCTCTGTTAAGCAAAATCCACATGCCAAGTACTGAACACAAGCATTCAGACACAGCATGACACAGGCAGAATTCATTAATTTTCCCCAGGTATTTTTTCCTTCTCCTGCCTTCCCCTTACCAGGGAAAGGAATCAGCCCAAGTTAAGGAACCCAGAATTATTCTTTACTCTTTTCCTCTCTCTACCCTGAAAGCCAGTAAGCTGCCAAGAGCTGTAATTTCTATTCTGCTAACCTACATCTTCTACTCTTCTCAGCAATTCCCCATCCATTCATTCACCCAATATTTACTGAGTCCCTATTTTGTGCCAGGCTCTTTTCTACAAGAATACAGTAGTGAGCAAACAGACCAAGAACCCTATGCCCGCGGAGCCACCTTCAAGTGCAGAAAGAGACAATAAACAACAAATAAAACAAAAACAATTATGGAGCATGCTATATAACTGAAATGAGTGCTATGGGAAATGTGGTAAATGGGTATTAAATGGGTAAATGGATGGGCTGTACTGAAAGTAGGCAGGCTGCAGGGTTAGGTATGGTGGACCAGGGAGACCTCCTTGAGAAGATGAAGTTTCAGCAAGTATTTGAAAGAGCAAAGACTTAAGCAGGGAGACATTATTGCAATAATCCAAGTAAAATACTACAGAGGCTTAGACCAGGATGGTAGCAGTAGAGATGGTGAGGAAGGTACAGGTGATGGGATTTTATGATTGGTTAAACAGGGGGTATTAAACAGAAAAATCAAGGGCAACTCCAAGGTTTCGTCTTGAGCAACTGGAAAGATGGAGCTGCCAAAAACTGAGAAGGGAAGCCTAGGAATGAGGCAGGCCTGGAGAAGGCAGATCGGTAGTTTGGTCCTGTACATGCAGGGTTTGAGATGTTTATTAGACATCTGAGCAGAGACATCAAATAGGCAGTTGGATAAAAGGGGCCAGAATTCAGGAGAGAAGTTCAGACTGGAGGCATGGCCCCAGTCCAGTTCCGCATCATCGCTCGCCTGCATTGTTGCAATGATCTCACAGTTGGGCTCCCTGCCTTTCATTTTCTACTTTTTACAACTGCCTCTCAAACTCCTACAAGAAAGGTTTTTCTAAAACCAGAATCAATTCTATCTCTTACCTACTTAAAAAAACTGATTTCCCATTAAATACCAAATCCAACACTACTCCACAGCATGGCACTCAGATATATACTTCAAACTCTCTTATGAAGCTCAGCTGTGTGGAGAAGATGCTACACCAGTTCCTGGACAAATGGGCAGCCTTGGATGTGTCAGGCCCCTCTGAGCACTGGTTCATGTTCTCTCGATGTGGAATGGCACCCTCCCCTGTCCCCCTGGCAAACCCACCCATCTTTAATTTCCTAATTCAAATGTCAGCTCCTTGCTAGACCTCACTCTGCACCACCCCCAGGAGGATTAAATGCTCTTCCTTCCATCTTGACATTGCATCTTACACATTCGTCTCATGGAACACTTTCCACATGGCAAGACAGCTTTCTGTCTCAGACTAACCCACTAACTAGAAGCCTGTTTATTCACCTAAGTCGGTGGCCAGTACAGTGTCCAGCAGAAGTGCACAGAATTGCAATGAACCAGAATAAATCCAGCTGCTTTGTTAGGGCACACATCACATTGGCACAATCTGGGAGTCTGGAGATGCAGGAGAGGGAGTCAGGCGATGTTCTCCATCACACGGGCAACCAGCAGGTCCTGTGCAGGTGTTTCCCAGCAAGCAGAAACTCCTCTAACTCCCTCCTACTAGAATCCTGGCAGAGAAGAGATGTGGCGGTAACAGGCTTCGGTTCTAACAGTAGGGGTTTTGTTTCGGCAGAAAGAATATCCTCATTAAGGCAAGAAATGAGATGGAACTTGCAGAGAAACATTAAGGGAAATAGAAAAATGTTGTCTAAATTCATCATGTGCTGGGGACCTCAGCAGGAACCTCAGTTCATCACACTTTAATTCCCCCGTGTTTACAGTGTCCACGGGGTCTCCCCCTGAAGTTTCTTAAGAGACACACCTCCCATCCCTGCACCGCCACAGGTGGCACCCTCCACCCTGCCTTCCCTCTGCCAACTTCTGTGATCCTCCAACATTGAGAAAAACTGACCTTCAGGTCCAAGTTCAGCCCTTTCTTGAAAGGTCTTTTGAACACAGCACTTTTGAAATTTAAGCAGAACTTTTTTCCAGTTGAGTGTAAGAGGTAAGAGAAACCTCTTCTCATCCCACTGCAGGAGAACTTCACACTAGAGAAAGAACCAGCCACAAAGTGAGCTCTGTGCTCTGCTCTGGGACTCAGGTCCAGTTCCTGGTGATTATGAACACCCAGGGCCACAGGGAGGCTCCCAGCCCTCAGGATGATAAACGAGGCTCTTTGGGAGAAAACCAAAACAAGAATGGCTTAGGGATAGGTTTATTCTTCAGTTGGCTTTTGGTCTTAATTACTTCATAGGAAAACAGAGCAATGGTCAGGGAGACTCAAATGTGGTTTCGATGCAAAAACACAGGGAAAGGCTAAGATTCAAAAAGGCCAAAGAGAGGTCACCCCACGAGACCAGGGAATCTTACTTGTTTTCTTCGCTGTTACATCCCCAGCCTCCAGAACAGTGCCTGGCGCAGAGTAATCACTTCGTAAACCTTTGTTTAATAAACAATGAATCGCAGGACATAAAAGCCCAAGGCAAAGTGAAGGATGAGCAGCCAAAGCACAGATGTCACAGTGAGGAGCCGAGAAGTCAGCGTACATTCTGATCTGATTAAACCCACTCTTTAAAAAGGTATGAATGAAAACAATATGAATGAACAAGATGATACGGTGTCTTCCCAGCATCTAGCAGTTTTGTGTCTAATGTGTGTTCAGAGAGAGAAACAAGGTCAAAGGAGTAATTCCGCCAAATATCTGCCAAAGGGAGGAATCTCCGAAATGCCCCAGCCTTCCCCCTTCTCTTCTGTCTTCTGTCCCTTTCCTCTTTCTTCATCCCTTCCTTCCTTCTCCTCCTCAGTCTTCTTTTTTCACATCTTCACACACACACACACACGTATACACACGCATGCACACACACTCACTTGTATCCTTAGGGGACCTGCCACTCAACCTTGTGGTTCCAACCTCTGTGCTAAGTCCTCTTGTCCAGATCTCTTAATGTTTTTTTCTGAACAAGTCTCCCAACATTCTCCGCCTCTAGTCTCTTGTGGGCTCCTCACTGAAGGACCCTTCTAAATCACCAAACAGTATCACTTTCCTCCTTACAGACCACCGTGTCTCCACTCTGCCTAAAACACAACACATAGGCTTGTTTGGGTAGCATTCAAGACTTCGCCAGCTTTACCTTCTGCTAATGTTGGGCACACCTTGCTTTGTAGGTCAACTATCACATGTCCCTCTCCCGTCATCTGCTTGGCAAACTCCTACCCATCCTTCAAGGCCCAACTGTCTTAAGGATTTAGTAATAAGTGAAAAGACTTTAAAAATGAAATCTCTGAACCTTTATACCATCTAACATGCCTAGGAACAGAAAGCCATAGTGTGTGTTTTTCCAAAAGCCTGAAGGAGTCTCTAGTTAAAATGTTTAAGACCAATATAATACCTATGCTTTCAGTCCCTGGCAGGGCTGAGTCCCATGTTGCTGTAGGAAGCTGACAGGCACAGAGCCAGCTTCTTCTTAGTCACGAGTACCTAAGCAGTGACAGCCTGGATGTCATTGGTGCTTAATCTCCTTAGGCATCTTATTTGTCTTTGATGTTGTGATTTCTTAATTGCTTCATTTCCTGCAAGGATGGAGACTCCCAATTATTGCATCTTTATGAATTAAAATAATACACTGTCTCTCTCCAGCAGTGAGGGTTAGGATAATTTAAGATCATATAATATTATGAGCAGTTTGGAATCCATTTCACTCAAATTTGTTTATCCCTGCAAAATTAAAGACAAGAACTTTAAGGAAGATAATCAACTAAATATTTAGCCATATGTCTCCTTCCATCTCCGTGGCCACATGGCAGGGATGACGGCCATATTTGGAGACAGTCCAAACACAAGTTCTTTTCTCAGTGGTGGGGGAGGTTGTCCTCAATCATCTGAATCATGGACAAGGTGAAAAGTCAGTCAAAAGGAAATTCAAAAGGATGCAGAAAAGCTGCCTCAGGGCACAGTAAAAGCAGAAAAAAAAACTTTCTGAAAAGACTTCTCTTTTTGTAAAGTCTTCTCTTTAAATAGAGACAAAATATAATTTCAGCAGGGTGGAAGTCATACCCCTTTTTAATCTGAATTTCAAGTCCTCTAAGGTAATAACATTAAATATGTGATGCAAAATCAAATAGGTAATGCAAAATCATTTTTAATTGCTTCTTGGTTTCAAAGGATATGAAATCAGAAGAGATGTTTGATGGAGGGGGTAAATCATTATCAGAAAAATATTGTGATAGGGAAAAATAACAAAAGCAGTGATTTTTCTCCAATTTATTCTGCCTATAGAAGGAGGAAGATGCAGAGAGGGATTCTCTCTCTCACGTGAACAAAATGAAACCATGTCTAGGGATCTGAAGTCTTCCCAGAGATGAACAGATAGAGGCCCCAGCAAGGCTCTCACCTCAGAACAACTCACTGGGGGACACTGCTGACCCTAGTGAAAGCCACAGAGGAGCCCAGAGACCTTCTTTTCTGGGTACAAAACAAAAACTGCTTAAGTCCACTCTGGCTGGATGTCAACTTTGCTTGATTCGGCAGCAAGTCAGAGCACCGTAGTCAGAGCAGTAGCTGTTTGTACCTCATGTTTCCATCCCTTGAGATGATGTTCAAATGTTGTGTCAAATATGTCTCATCTGGCATTTTGAAAGCCTTTAAGATAAAGCCATGGAAAACAACAGAGGCACAGAACAAACCAACGGTGGTCTCCTCAGAAGTTTCAAACATGAGATTTTATGTGCCCTACGTGAGTTGGTTATGTGTCCCATGGAGGATAGCACTGAGCCGTGAAGGGGTTGGGTCAAGATCACATTTGGGCTACCAATCTGGGTGCTTGGAGCTTGTTTACTATCACAGGCTGCTTTGTCATGTATTCTTTTCTTTATGATCATATACACAGAAAACCCTAAAGACTCAACAACCAAAAAAACCCACCAGAATTAATAAACCAACTCAGTAACCAGATACAAAAATCAGTCACATTTCTATACACGAACTATCCAAAAAAAGAAATTAAGAAAACAACCCCATATACAATAAAAACAAAAAGAAAAAAATAGTTAGAAACAAATTTAACCAAAGAGGTGAAAGACTTTACGCTGAAAATTGTAAAGCATTGATGAAGGAAATTGTAGAATACCCAGTAAATGGAAAGACATTCCACGTTCGTGGATTGGAAGAATTAGTATTGCTAAAAGAGCAACTCTACCCAAAGCGAACTACAGATTTGATGTGATCCTTATCAAAATCCCACTGGCATTCTTTACGAAAATAGAACAATCCTAAAAGTCATATGGAATCACACACACACACGCATGCACACAAAGCCAAAGCAATCTTGAGCAATAAGAACAAAGGGGAAGGCATCACACTTCCAGATTTTAAAATACATATATATTTTTTAACTCAAGTATAGTTAGCTCACAATGTGTTAATTTCTGGTGTATAGCACAGTGATTCAATTATATACATATATATATGTGTGTGTGTGTGTGTGTGTGTGTGTGTGTGTATACATATATATATATTCCTTTTCATGTTCTTTCTCATTATAGACTATTAAAGGGCATTGAATATAGTTCCCTGTGCTATACAGTAAGACCTTGTTGTTTTATCTATTTTATATATAGTAGTTAGCATCTGCAAATTCCAAACTCCCAATTTATCCCTCCACCCACCCACCTTTTCCCTCCTAGTAACTGTAAGTTTGTTTTCTATGTCAGTGAGCCCGTTTCTGTTTTATAAATAAGGTCATTTGTGTCATTTTTTTAGATTTCACATGTAAGTAACATCTTATGGTATTTGTCTCTCTCCTTCTGGCTTACTTCACTTAGTATGATGATCTCCAGGTCCATCCATGTTTCTGCAAATGGCATTATTTTATTCTTTTTTATGGCTCAGTACTATTACCTTGTCCAAATTTCAAGCTATACGAAAAGCTACAGTAATCCATCAAAACAGTATGGGAATGGCATAAAAGCTGATATATAGGCCAGTGGAACAGAATAGAGAGCCCAGAAATAAATCTATGCATCTATGGTCAACTGATCTTTGACCAGGGTGTCAAGAACACACAATGGGAGAAGGGTAGTCTCTTCAATAACTGATGTTGGATAACCATGTGCAGAAGAACGAGACTGGACCCTTATCTCACACCATATACAAAGATCAACTCAAAATGGATTAAAGACTTAAACATGAGACCTGAAACAAAAAAATTACTAGAAGAACATGTAGGGGGAAAGTTTTTTGACGTAATTTTTTATTCAACAGGTATTTACTGAGACCCTCGCTATGCTCTGGAGATATAATCACCATCTTCACAGATCTCAGGACCTAGCTGACATGGTGGTATTGAATTTACATAAGAGCAAATGCTAAAATCTCTGCTGTTGAGGAAAGGTGATAGTTTGAAAGAGTATTCCAATAGAAAATAATTTGACATTTGTAAGATACAAAAATCATTCTTGTTTATGACACTCAAGCTGAAGGAAATTATGCACAGGGCTACCCACAGCGCTGGGCTAATCCCCTGGTTAGCAGCAGTGGGAGACACTATCTTAGGATGAGTCGTCAGAGAAGGCTTCTCGGAAGATGTGACACCAAAAGTGAGACATAAGAGAGGAAAGAAGGATCAGCCACGTGAATGTGATAAGGTACAGCCATAACATTACCACAGAATTTCTGACGTATCTACTTAGGTCAAATTAGCAAACCCTCAGGAGGACTTTGAATTTTGTATCTGATATCCCTCACTTTCACTTTCAGCCTCCTTTTTGCCCCCTTGTATCTCTTTAGATTGAGGTAATCCGCCAATCAGAGGACTAACTGTCCTCATAAACGTTGGAGACAACGAATTAATCGAGCAGGAGTTTCTACACATCTTAACAATACCAGCAAGATACAGAAAAGTGAATATAAATGGTATTCTTACAGGGGTGTGAAAAAAGGAGGGCATAAACATACATGCTTCCGTGTGCATATAACATCTGAAAAATATTCAAAGACACTAACAACCATGATGGATTCTGGAGAGGAAAGTAGAGATTTTAGAGTCTGTAGTGAGAGAGGAGACTTTTTCACCGGCTACCCATAAGTATTGCTTTGTTATTGTTGTTTGATAACCATGTAAAGTCGGCCCTCCATAGCCAAGAGTTCCGTATCTGATGGTTCTACATCCAAGAACTCAACCCATCACAGATTGAAAATATTCGGAAAAAAATGCCAGAAAGTTCAAAAAAAGCAAAACTTGAATTTGCTTCACACTGGCAATAATGTATACAGCATTTACATTGTATTTATGCATTATAAGTGATCTAGAGAGGATTTAAAGTATACAGGAGGATACATGTAGGTTATGTGCAAATGCTATGCCACTTTATATGAGGGATTTGAGCATCTGTCGATATTGGTACCCATGGGGGTCCTGGAACCAATCCCCTAAGGACATTGAAGGACAGCTGCACATGCATTATTTTTCAACTTTAAATATAAAGAGAAAAGAGCCAACCAAAAAGAGAACTGCTAAAATCTCTAAGGAATGAACTACAAAGGTTGAAAACACAGAGGCACTAGGGAGGAAAATTATTTGAGGGCTCAGAGGGCCTGAAGTGAGAGCTGCCTGCTCCCTCCATCTGTTACAGACAGCCTGACCCAGGGATGGCAAGGTGTCTTTATTATGCTATGTTTAAGTTCCAAGATACCTAAGATACTATTGTAGCTCAGGATGCCATGACAAAATAGAGACTGGGTGACTTCAACAACAGACATGTATTTTCTTGCAGGTCTGGAGGTTGGAAGTCCAAGATCAAGAAGCCAGCCTGGTCAGTTCCTGGGGCGAGCTCACTTCCTGGCTTCCAGACAAATCACCTTGTCACTGTGTCCTTACAGGATGGGCAGAGAAAGCAAGATTCGTGGTGTCTTCTAAGGACACTAATCCTATCAGATCAGGGTCCCACCCTCATGACCTCATCTAACCTTACCTCTCAAAGATCCCATCTCCAAATAACATCCCATTGTGGGTTAGGGCTTCCAACATATGAATTTGAGGGGGTACAATTCAGTCCACAGCCAATGCATATACATTAAGATGCACTTTTAGAAGCTGAAAGGATTATCTGGTCCCAGGAGGCACATTCACCTTGTAGCTGTGGGCTAGCTCTGAAACAACACTTCACATGGTTTGGGGACAAACCTTGAATCAGGAATGAGTACAGATGGAGTGCTGAGCCTGGAACCTGGTAGGAGAAAACACCCTTGCCCTGTGTACCCAGCAAGACACAGAGTAGACTCCAAGCAGGCTCATTAAGAAAGTTCAGAGAGGACACTAAAGAAAGTCTTATTGCTGCCTGTTCTCTTTCCCCTTCTTTCAGAGGATAGGAAGCAACCCTACTAAACTAAGTAAAATGCCATCTGTGCCATCGCTTCTGGAAATTGCTTAATTGATCGTACACCAGGAAACAAAGTGAAACTCGAATCTAATTCAATCAGCGCAGTCCCACCTCCGGAGTCTCAAAGACACAGGGAATGTGTATTACGCCTAATTTGGAAGTTCAAACTCTTCTTCCTGCATCAGATTTGATTACCTAACATTTGAAGTGTCTCACTGCAGTTACGAGCCAATCTAGCAAACACACGGCCTTGGTTACCACCTGGTTGGAAAATCATCACTGCCATGGAGTCTTTCTATTCCTAGCAGGGCTCACAGATACAACACTGGAGGCCTAGTATATTTCCCTTAACACATTTTCCTGTAGTTCCTAAAAGTCTCTTTGGTAAGAAAGGCAACGTGTGTTTTCTGAGAACGGAAGGCAAAGTTACGCACAAAGAGAAATTAACAGGATGACAACTATCTAGAAAACTAAACACAAACTTGTTTTATTGCAACTCCCTCCTGAATTCCATTGAAACCGACAGGCCTGGGATCAATATTCCATCAGCCGAGGCTGTCTCAACACCCTGAGCATCAGCTGGCACCGTGCCACCCTCCTGCACAACAGAGTATTGACCGAGGCGGTGCCTGCCGCAGATACACCGTGTTCCCCCCGGTAATCTGGACCCTCCTGATAACTCACGCTCGGCAGCCAGAAAAGTCTCTTATCAGCTCATTATCTGCTGGGGAGAGAATTCTTTAGCAGCACAATTGGTGCTTCAAAATATACACGGTGTCACTCCAACCCAGCTTTGAGACCCTTAGTATTCCAAGGTCCTTCAATTGATTCTATTTTTACAAAGTACTTACTCCCATCGGTGGCTGCACCACCAAGAAACCGAGTATTTTGATTCCTGATTTAGAAGGCTTATCTCAAGGGCTCTAAACCTTCAGCTCTGGGAAGAGGTGATGTCTTTTTCTTCCCAGTGGGCCTGTTTCTACTTGTAGCTGCACATGCTATCCTTGGGGGACGCCATGGCACAACTTATTAATAGAAAATGAGAAAGCCAAAAAAAAAAAAAATTCACAGTATTAGGGAACCTTAATTTGCAGGGCAAAAATAGCTACTTCGTAGTCACCCTTCCTCTGTACCAGGCTCCAATCTAAAAGCTTAACCTGTATTCACACTTGCTTCATCCTCATGGCTATGAAGGAGGTGGGTACCTTTTCACAGATGAGGAAATTTAAGGCACAAGTTACACATAAGTAACTTGTCCAAAGTAAAAAGGGGCGGGGGCATAAATCCCAGGGAGGCTTCTGTTTAGTTTTAACCCAAACATCAGCCCCCATTTAACTTCTTAAATAATAGTGGGGGAGATTTAAAAAAAAAAACCTTCAAGGAAACAAAAAATAATTGAACATGGTATCCCTGAAATTCCTGGTGATCTTAAACAAGTACAACAACGACCCCGACTCCCCACCTATTCTGCCTGAGTGCCCCCTGTAACCTGGTGTCCTTACACAAAGTAGATATTAATAAACACTGATGAAAGGACAGAGGGAAAAGGAGGGGGGATACCCAATGTTATTTCTAAACCACTATAGTGACCACAAAGCCCCTGCCAGAGACATGGCCTCTGATGAGAGAGAAAAACAGTGTGTGATTTCACAGACATGTGGAATCTGAAAAAAACACAAACATAACAAAACAGGAAGAGTCACAGACCAGGCGGTTGCCAGAGGCGTGGGGGCCAGGGGAGGAAAGAAACAGGTGAGGAGATCCACAGGTACAAACTTCCAGCTACAAAGTAAGTGAGCTGCAGGTATGAAATGTGCAGTGTGGGGAACACAGTCAGTAACTAAGTCATTTCATTGTATGGTGACAGATCATAACTAGACTTATTATGGTGATCAGTTTAAAATGTACAAAAATTTCAAATCACTAGGCTGTGAAACAGGAACCAACAGTGCTGGAGGTTGATTATACTTGAAAAACAAAACTCGTAGGAAAAGATCAGGTCTGCAGTTTCCAGAGGCAGGCAAGGGAGGGTTGCGGGGGGGTGGGGGGACTGGATGAAAGCAGTCAAAAGGCACAATTTTCCAGGTGTAAGAGAAATAAGTTCTATGGACGTCACGTACAACATGACAAATACAGTGAACACTGCTGTATGGTACACAGGGAAGGCGTAATAGAGTAAATCCTAAGACTTCCCACCACAGAAAAATTAAAGAATGAGGGAAAAAACAGGGCAATGCACTTCTTAAGGACTCCTGGACATTGTGGGACAACATTAACATAGCACGTATTTCAGAGTTTTGTGTAGAGACTGAGAACAAAGACTCTGGGGCTGAACTGGTTGGGTTCGAACTATCACTCCACCACTTACCGACCTTAGGAGAGTCAGTTCCATCCGTAAGATGAGGACAATCATTGTTCCTACCTCACATGATTCTTTTAAGGATTCAGTCTGTTAACATACAAAGCATTTAGAACAGAACATGGTACCACTCACTGCTTGATAATCTAATTATTTGTGTATATACTTTAATCTTGCCTATACTGACTTTGTACCGGGCTAACCCTCTGTGACGCTATGGGCAATGAGATTTTGTGTTTGCACACCTTATCTGCCAGCAGTTCAGTATATATTAAAAGTCTGTAGTTAGAATTAAAGCCCCTGTGAAATTTTTTTAAAGGTGTCTTCTCACTAGTGTCAAGACTGCCCAGATCCTCACTTCCTCCCATTCCCCTCAAGGTAGTTCCTGACTCATGCACTTATCTGTGAACTAACCTCACAGTGTCCATTGATCTACCTTCTGTTTGCCCTCCATCTGGTTCCTCAACTCTCCCAGGGTCCAGGCAGCCAGAGCAGTCAGTGTATGAGGAGTGGACCCACAGGTCCATCCAGTGGGTCAAGCTGAATGTATACAGTCACATCAGTGATCATGTCACTGCCACCACCTCTTGGAAGTTCTCTTCCCACTGCTTCCACCTCCCCCAACCAGAGGGATCTTTGACTAACAGTCAAGTACAGGAAGTGACCAACATGACAGAAAGAAGCACTTTAACTGAGTCAAGACACTTAGATACTCCATCAGGCTACTCCTTGCCACTAACCTGCTGTAAGACTCTTGCCTCCTCTAAGGAGAGGGGCTGTTGGAATCTGCAGGAATAGCAAATCCCTGATACATTTGCCACCATGCTCCATTCCCAGGGCCGGGGCAGACTTCACTAATCCACCATTTTCCACTGAGCCCAAATTAGCATCGCAATTTTTCTCAGCATCAGCAATAGGTCAGAACTGGCACAGCAGCGTAAACCTTTTTGCCACCCCCAAGTTTGCTAAAACTTAAGATCTTCCCCATTAGAAATCTGTTCCATGTTAGGAACCTCATCTCTGGCAGTCCTCTCATTTTCCATAGATCATCAGAGACTATCAGTTTGTCTACACAGAGTCTCAGAACCTAGGAATATGGTTTGTCAGAATCAGGATGTTTGGAATATGTAAACTGATTTATTGATCCATTCATTCATTCAAACTCATCAATTTTTGGAGGCACAGCCACAGGCAGGGCCTAGCCAGGTGTTCTCTTGTGGATTCCTCATCTGCTTGGGTGGGGATTCCCTGCTCTGGTTTGGTTCTTTTCTTTCCAGTGAAGGACATTTTCCCAAACAGATGACACAGCACACTGCCTGGGTCCAGCTGGTTGTCTTCTTTGCTTTCCTTTTAAACTGCTCATCTCCCAGGGAAATGTCCCCACTCAGTCCCCAGTACCTCACAGGAAAAGATGGATCAGATGGGGTTTGGCTGTGCCCAACCCCAACAAAGTAACAGAACTCTGCACTCCTCGCGATGGAAATTTTACAAGAGGGAAGGGTTACATGGGAAGCTTAAGTCTAATCGTACTGACTTTCACATTTTGTCTGTGTTAATTACCTGCCTGTTTCCTATTCACCTCACTCACCAAAAGCAGGGTTCATAATCCAAAATCCCAACCAAACGATGAAAATTAGAGAAATGACTCCAAGGGGGCTCAATCACTTTTTTCAAGTATCCGAAGACAACTCAGGGGGCAGAAGGCCCAGGCGGCAGTACTCACCGCTGTTATGTGCCAGGTACAATTCTAAGGCACAGATGGGAATCAGAGGCTAGAAGGTATCGGGGAATAGTTTCTGATTCAATGCAGAGAACATCTGATCTGTCAGAGCAGCCCAAGGGGAAGGAGAATCCTCAATTAGGAGGGAGCTGCCCGGTTGGGAGAGCTAATCAAGTAAGGCTGTAGGTAGAAAAAAGAGGAGAGTTCGTGATCATCTTGTTCATGCTTTGTAAGGTCAATGCTTGGCACATAGTAGGTGCTCAAAAAATATGCCTAAAAGAGAAAGGGAAGGGGGTATAATGGAGGGAACAATCCTGGTTCTTGAGGGAATTCTTGCTCTCAGAGTGTGTGGACTTGATGACTTATTTCTGAGATTCTGTGATTCTAATATGGAGAAGTTGATGAAAACCTACCACAAAGTTTTTAAACAAAGATCAATGTGACTATTAAGTGAGAGAGCTCCCTCTGCTGGACAGAATCCTCTTCGACACTGCATTTTGCCGCTTAATTAGCTCCTGGAACCAGGAAGCAGTAGCATGCCTTCTTCTACCAACTCTTGCTAGATCTGAAGAAGCCACTGCTCAGTATGCACACCCTGGTCTGAAGATTGAACATGACATGAAAGTGACATGGTCAGAAGCAGTGAAAACACCACTGGTCAGGATGCCCTGGGCTAGTCTCTACTGTTACCAATTTTCTTCTTGCCTCTAAGAATCAGTGTTCTCATCTATGGTAAACCCACACCCATTTGATTCTCTGCAGCCAGAAGATTAATCTGTCTGTACTGAACACCTACTATGTGTCCAGCTGCCTGGCCCTGAGGATACAATGGTGAACATGTAAACACAGAGCAGCTCTAAGGAGGAGAAGTACAGGATCCTACGAGCACACAGGACAGAGATTCATACCGCGCACATGTGGGTGTGGGTGTGTGTTCAGATATGGGGCCAGTGGTCCACAAAGTTTTCCAAGAAAAAATGATTTTTCTGAGCTGCTGTGCGACAGGCAAATGGTTTTGATGAGGCACAGAGTAGGCGCTCACTGTTTATAAGAGTTGTATGGTGAAGCTACAGAGCCCATCGTTTGTTTCCGTTTATTTAATGGTTTTTGCTTGCCTGCTCCTGACTATACCATGGATGCTCTGAGGGCAAGGGCCATAGCTTGTATACCTGGTCACCCTTAATCTGAATTATTTAAACTGAGAATACTAGGTGATTTCAAGTCTTTACCTAGAACTAAGGAATTGTACCAGAAACCTGTGTTGGCTGTATTTTCAGCTATATTATCCCCTTTGACTTGGAAGTAATTGAAATATGAATAACACTTAAAATTTCGTCTCCAAATAGAGCTCACAGGTACCACATTAGAAGAGCTTTGATAATATAGACCCCTCCTTATCCACCTTGAGAGGTTAATGCATCGACAGGCTTGAACAACCACTGCGGTTGGAGGGAATTGAGATTCCTGTTAACCAAGGCAGCCAAGGTACAGGAAGCATCTGCTCTTAATGAGAAGGAAGGGAAAACTGACACTTGTTGAGCACCTACCCTAATCCAGACAGAGGTCCATGCTACTTCATTTTGTCCTTATAAAATTCATGTGCAATGCATACAGTCAAATTCAACTGATTGCTAAATTCTCATCTTAGGGTCACAGTGGTTGCTTAATAGTCACCATTAAATTTCTGCCCATCTCCTCCAAATTACAAAACAACAAAAATAGATTCGGAGCCATTACCACATACCAGGCTCTATGCCCAGTATTGCATATAACTGCATCACCGACTTAATCCTGGGCACCACTCTTATCCATCCTGGATGGGCGTACTGGGGCTCAAAGAGATCCCCAAATTTGCCTGGAGCCACACAGCTGTGGAGGAGGCAGGACTCTTTATCCGAGCCCGTCTGACTCCAAAGGCCTGGTTCCTGGATGCAGCGTTACATGGCGTCCCCGTGTACCAGACAGATTGGCTAAGAGGACTCAAACTTGAATCACACAGGAAGTAACCCACAGCGAGACCTTGTTTTCAGCCTACTGTAACTCTAACTGGTAGCACGTCCTGAGCCCTGATGAGAGAGCAAAACAGCCACCCTTTCGCTCAGGCAAGAAGGAATAGGGTGAATTTCGTTTCCCAAGCAGTACATCTCAAGCTACTCAACTCTAACAGGAGAACTCCAGCTTCCCAGATGATGACCAAGTGAAGAAGGTGCTTCAGGTGGCTGCAGTTTAGCTTTCAGATTCCTTGCCATCAATTAGCCCCCTAAATAGGCCCTATTAAAGCAGGACTTGACTAGGAAGAACACAACCAGGAGGGGAGTTTAAAATACTTACAAAATCATACAGACAAAACCAAGAGCAGACCTTGAACAAATCGCTGGGGGAAGCTCTTTACCCACTTCCACTCCAGCCCACCCTGTGTGGGTTCCTCCCAACTCCCTCCCAGTCCCCGAGCCTGTTCTGCACACTGGGATGTGAAGACATCCATGTACTCACCTCTCTGGACGCTTGGCATGATCAAGGGGGACAGAGACCACGGCTTGTTCATCGTGACTGTCCTCAGTGCCCAGCCCAGTGGCTCACCCAGCGTGCTCTCTCAAAGGCAGTGAGCTGCTAAGGAGGCTGCTGTCCGAGCCTGTTCAGGCTGCGTAAATGACTGGGTGGTTTTAACAACAGACGTTTGTTTTTTCCACTATTTGGGAGGCTGGAAGTCCACGATCAAGATGCCAGCAGGATTGGTTACAGCAAGCCCTCTCTTCCTGGCTGGAAGATGCCACCTTTGACTGTGTCTTCATATGGCCTTTCCTCAGGGTGTGGAAAGACCTCTGGCGTCTCTTCCTTTTCTTATATGGGTACCAATCCTATTGGATTAGAGCCCAGCTCTTGTGACCTCATTAATGTTCATTACCCCCTTAAAGGCTTCGTCTCCAAATACAGTCACATTGGCGGTTAGGACTTCAACACAGGAATTTTGGTGAGATCCAATTCCATCCATGACAGTTGCCATCTTTATTTCCACCATCATCTTACTTATCTCTGCATTTCCAGTGCCAAGTATGACCCTGACACTGGTTAGAAACTCCAGTGAGTATTTACTGAATTGAATTCCATTTCATTGCACCCACCGGCTAGCCATCAGGGTGAGCAGCTGTGTGTCATACAGGAGCAAGAAAACGGCCACAGAGTGGTAAAAATGAAAGGTTCCCAAGTCTGGAAGGAGATGATCATCCACTCACTCAAGCTGAAGATATCTATGGAAGATGCAAAAAATGAAAATAAGATTTGTCAAAAGAGAGAAAAAGTGAATGTGAATGAAAGAACCCATCGATTAATCAATCGAGGTATGCTATGGGATTCTGCTGGTGTTTCTGCTCGTCCTAGACCTTGCAAGCTGAAACTCTATGTAGTTTCACCCTTCAACTGGTTCATCAGACACACCATTTAGGGATTATAAATGATGAAAACTGGCTCTTACTGTCAAAATGACAAAGGCCTTTCATGTAGCTCAGGGTGTTTGCAGAATAATCAGGACAATAGACATTAATGGTAATTAGGTGTTGATTGTAATGCCAGTATCATGTACCTACATTATGACGTAAACATCATTTTTCACACACAACGTCTAATTCACCCAGTTACTGCAGACAGAAAGATAGATTCCTGCTGCTGGAATTAACTGGAGTCATTAGACTCCTGTTTTTTATGAATTCAAAAAATTAATGTCTTGTGAGAAGGAATAGTCTGATAACTGGTACAGGGCGGTTTCAGGGCATGTTATTGGGGATCAGATTAAATGGATTCAAATTCCTGCAGGGTCACCCACTATCTGTCTTTGGAGGAGGTATCTGCTATCCCTGTAGCTTAGCATCTCATCTGAAAAACAGAGCCAGAGTAATGCCAAAGGTCAGATGGGATAGCAGATGTAAAAGGGTCCTTAGCTTTTCTTGTACTTGAGAGTTGAAATAGCCTCTATCATCTGCAAAACCTTTACCCTTTCTTCCCAGAGTTACCACGTAGGACTAGGGGAGCCCATGTACACCACAGTCTTAAAAGATAATTAAAATCATCAGTTTTTGGGTTTTTTTTTTTTTGCATTCTAACACTGCAGTCTCCAGTGAAAATTAAATTTTAAATGTGAATTTCAGTTGTGAGTCAAACACATCCTAATAACAAGAAATGATGGCTCAAATCAACACAGTTCACCTTCAAGGACCAGTACTTAACTCTGGCTACCCCTACAAGAACAGAGCACATGACATTAAGGTTACCAACAGCAGTGGTCCCAGCAGTGGTGCTCGGACGAAAATGGGACTCAGAGAGGTTGGGTATGAACTCAGGTCACGCAGGTGTAAAGGGGTGTAGCCGCGTTTGAACCCAGCTCTGTGCGAAGACAAAGCCTAAGGGCTTACCCATAATGCTAAATATTTTCCCATCAAGTAAACATGATCTGCCCATGAGGGGTCTTTGCTTTTTCGGAAAACCTTGAAGATGCGCTAACAAACCTGAGACAGAACAGTGGGCTCCTACATCATTGGGTACACTTGGAAAGAATGGAGCAAGTAACTGAAAGCCAAGCAAGTCAGCCACTCTGGAGGCTGCAATTTCCTAACGGCCTACCTGCAAAGGCTGAAATGAAAACGTTCCTGGGAGGACGTTCAGTTTTGAATCACATAGACCCAGCTCTGGTTCACTAGCTCTGTAAACATAATGACCAACATCTAGAGACAGATGAGATCAATTAGCCCCTCATCCAGATGTTGTGATGTTAATTATTGTGACATCTTATTAAGGATGCGTTACATTCACGGCACTGCATGGGCTGGCTATCTGGTTGGGGACTGATTCATTTTTCTTATCTTCCAGATGGGCTGTATGATAGGGATGGAAACATTATCTCAAATCTTCACAGAGGCGAAATGAGTGGGAAAAAATGAGAGAGATTATACAACAAACGTCTCTAATTTGCATTGAATTAGCAGGATTTAATATTGATAACATAATGGGGTGGCTTACATCCATGGAGAACTAACAGCTTGTCAGGCAACATAATGGATGTTTTATGTATAAATTGTCCCATTTAATCCCTGTACCAGTTCCTATTGGAAACACAAGGATTCAGGGATTAGGAGAGGCAGGTCACAGGAGCAAGTGGGGAGGCTGGATTCAAACCCATGACTGTCTGACTCCAGAGCCCTAACTCATCAGTCACATTAGTGACTCTTCTGCGTCCTTGCTGCTCAGAGTGTGGTGCAGTGATCAGCTGCATCTGCCTTTCGGCAGCTTGTTCGAAATGCAGAACCTCAGCCTCCCTCCCGCGACTCACGGTTTACCAGAAACCTCAGGAGACTGGGCGCTAAGGGTTCCAGTTGTGGTTCACAGACTGCTTGCCTCCTTGAATCACCTGAGAGTTTGTGAAAAGGGCACTCATTTGAGCTCCATTCCAGGTTTGCTGAATAAGATTCCCTGGGAGGGGACTCAGTTCTTCAGATTATCCTGATGTCACATGGACACCTGAAACCAGCGTCAAAGGAAAACCAAGGTTCCTTTCAAGGCCTAGATGTAGGGTTCTGTACTTTCTTCTGAAACAGGGGGGCGTATCCAAAAGTGGGAGGAAACAGGTCCTTTGAGGGGTCCTAGGAAGACACTCACTTGTGGCTGATGTGGAATCCTGGGGAGGCTTTCAACTTTCCTTTCAAGCCACCTCATCGATGCCATCCAGTTCAGCGAACACCTGCTGAAGCTCAACACACGGCATCAGAAGCAGGAGAAGCAAGGGTGGGCTTCGCAGTAGGAGGGTGATACGCAAAGACGCAAGTAAACACAACCTAAAGCACGGGCTCCTGGGACCCACGGGAGGCACACGGTGTCCGAGTCAGTTCTAGAAACCCTCAGCCGACTGGCCCCACCCGGCACCGGACCCAGCGTCCTGCCCGGGGCAGTAGGCTGCCCATGGCCTCTGCCCCTTTCTGGATGCTGCGTCAAGTTCAGCTGAGGGACAAAAACCTCTAGGCATCCATGTGCCCCCAGCGTGTGCCTGCCCACCAGTCATGCTGGTCTAACGTGTTCACCGGGGTTGTGGCTTTGGTGTCCTTGTGTTGCTGCTAAGATGAAAGCCCCCAGCTCTGTCAAGGTACCAACCCCAGTGGATGTGCAGCGATCTCCCTGTCAGCTCCCGGAAGTGGGTTGCATCTGGATTCTGAGCGATGGTCCATTTCACGAGTATGAACCCCGGATGGAGATACCACGGAGATACCAGACTGATTCTGTATTGCACCTTAAAGCTGGGCAGAGGTCTCACAGGGAAGGTGGTTAACCATTAATAATTACACACAGGGACCAATGCTGCGGAGGTGAGGTTCAGAGTCCTGTGAAAGTGAGTAAGAGGAAAGCCAGACCCAACCCGGGGCATGTGGAAGGCTCTCCCGACGAAAAGCTCAGCCTTCCCCACCTTCAGGTGGGGACCTGAGGACCCACAGAAATGGGACTGCTAAGCTGGATCCCCGCCGGCTGCTGCGGATCAAGAAGACTCGCACCTGAACATCCCCAGCTCTGCAATACCACAGCCACTTAATCTGCACTGAACATCTACTCTGGTGAACAGATGAGGCTTTGTGCCATTTTACAGGCTGAATGTCTGTGCTCCCCACAAAATTCATACGAAGCCCGAATTTCCCACATGGCTGTAGGGAGACAGGACCCCTAAGGAATTAATTATGGTCACAGGAGGGGCCTTAATCCAACAAGATTAGTGTTCTTATAAGAAAACCCCTCTCGTTCTCTGTTCCTCTCTGCCATGTAAGGTCCAAGCAGGAACTGTGCTGTCTGCAAGCCAGGAGGGGCCTCCTCACCAGAAACCGAACCCCCTTGGAAATTCAACCTTGGACTTCCAGCCTCCAGAATGGTGATAAAATAAATGTCTACTGTTTAAGCCACTCGGTCTACGGTGTTTTGCACGGCAGCCCGAGCTGACTAACACATGCTATATTTTTATATGAATCTGTTAAAGGCCCTTCTTCATTTAGTAACCATTACTTGCCTAAAAGAGAAAAATTTGACCTAGGAGTTTCAGGATTTCTTTTCTTTCCCTGTTTCCTGATCGGCAGTTATATCGACATGATATTTATAATAGTGGGCTAAATTAAAATCAGACCAGTAAGTTATTTTACAGCTTAGGTAAACAAAGTCAATTTCCTACAATAAATATGTTTCATAATTTTAAGTATAAACAAAGTTTCCAAACAATTTACATGTTTAAATAGTTAAACTGATACTTCAGGTTTGCTTTATTTCATTACCTTATTAAAACCAAGAAGAAAACATACTGAAGGTAGGAAAATGCAGTTATTCTTTAAAAGTTTTGCCCCACCTGATTCTTTTTTTAAATAAGCATTTACAGATAAACAGTCTCTAATATTTTCTTCCTTATTTTTAGGGAGAAAGGCAAAGGTCAGCCCAGCAGCTTTAGGATTTCACAGAAGTTTTTGATTTGTTAGTTTTTCACAATTGTAACTTATGTTTTAACAACTGGTTGGTCGAAGACATCAAAGCTTCTAAATTCCAATTTTCACATTCTGCCTTAGACACCATGCCCCACCCTTTATAAATACACACATCACCGAGGTTAGCATCCTGATATCTATTTAGTACATAAGGAAATGAGGCACAGGAAGGAGACAGGAAGATAAGGCCAATGTCACATGGACAGAACTTGACTTTCAAATCCAGGCCTCTCATCTACGCTGCCTTTGACATTTAACCACACATCCACACCACCTTCTCTTCTGATTGGAACTCTCCTCTCTGTTACATTTCTGATCCAGCCTCTGGCCCGTCCAGAGGGCCCCCTTACCTCTCTCCTTCCCCAGTCTTCTGATTCTATGGCAGCCTGGCTCCTTGTCCCCTCTTCACACCTCACACCCACAACTGGAGTGTCAAGAAACAAAGGGGTGCTAGAGTTCAAAGCATGCAAAAACCGACCATCTGCAACTGGAATCTGTAGGGCTTAGAGAAGAGGCAGCCCTTGAGTCTGAAGCTTGGGGGAGGATCCAAGTTATGGGGCAAGAGATACAGTGTAGGGAAGTTACCAAATGCGCGAATAGGTCCCAAATGAGACTGGTTTTGATAAAGAACAAAGTACATGTATTAGAAGAACAGAGTATATGTATTGGGTGCATATTTACCACCTGGACAGGTTGCCCTGGTGAGCTGTGGAGAGGACTGAGCACCAGTTGGCAATGGCCTTGCTGGTGTCCCCCTGCATCTCTCTCCTGCTGGTAACATACGCCAACAAGTACCACGTTACCCAACTAAGTCAGTTCTGGTACCTCCCCCTGACCACAGTGATTGGTCCAAGGTGGAAGGCAGGGCCTCGTTCTCTTGGGCTCCAAGTAGATCAATAAGATTCCTTCTTCTGGGAATTGGCATATTCTTCAGACACCCAATCACCAAGAGTGGTTGGACCTGAGTCATTTTCTGGCAGTCTTCTTGAGAGCAGGTCATGAACTCTGGCCTCTGAGACCCCTTGGGGCATCTCTGGGTCCTACCATCCCAAGACTTGGTTACCAGTCTCTCCCTTTGATTTCCTGAGCTACCCCATTTGCTTGGGTTAGACTCTGTTGTTTGCAACCAATATCTTTAACACAGGCTAAGGAATCTATGCTTAATTAAGTAGACAATGGAGGGACACTAAAGGACTTTAAGAATAGGGAGATTATCATCAGACATGCAGAAATAATTGCTAGGAATAGATTTCAAACAGCCTAAAAATGCAGTCTACTGAAGCGCCTACCAAGGGTTATTTGGAGCCACAGTCACCCTCCCCTGGAAACAAGGAGCTGAACATCTACAAAGAAACCACAGGGTTCAGAGAAAGGCACCCCACAAAGCAAAGTAAATTTCATTTCAGACAGCCAGAAGTGCAGTCTTCTTTAGCTCCGCTGGTTTCGGATTTGAGAACTGTAATTTCACGGAACCAGACAGCATCCAGGCTATATGTGGCATTCTATTACATGGCCTTAGAAAATCGGTCTGTGTTGTTTTTTTTTTAACGTGTGGTTATCATCACTGTATTCTCCAAAATAATCCAGTCCTGTCCAAAATCTAAAGAGTCCTGCAGTTCAATAGTTTTCCTGACAAGACAGCATACTCTTAACCTCTCCTCACTCTCCACTTTTAAAAAAGGAGACTGAACTCGGATGAAATGAACTTGCCCTCAAGCCCAGGGACTCGGATTTTTCCTCAGGAAAGGGAGGAAGAAACAAAAGCATCCAATGATTATGCCTCATTTTAGGTCAGTCCTGGGCTTCATTTTACTGGGGATTTGACACTGAGAAAGGAGAGTGGAGAGTGATGGGTTTCCCTGGCCTCTCTCTGCATGCAAACAGGCAGGATTATCTATCAAAATGAGCCTGTCAACGCACATAGCTTAGAAGGTCACCCATCCAGCATCAAATTCCACACCCTCCTAACTGGGATTTCATTCACTCTTACTCCATTCTCCCATTTTTGTCCTCCCTGCTTCTCCACAGACTACGCAGGGAAAAGGGAAGGGAGCCAGGAAAGGACGGAAGGGAGTGGAGGAGAGCAGAGGCTGCCACCGCCCCCCGGGGTGGGGGGGCACTTCGCTCCTTTTCCTTTGTGCTCTCTCTGATCAGAGTGGGGAGAAGCAAGAACCCGGCTTGCCCCAGGACTGTAAGATAAGACTGCTTCTCAGCAAAATGTGTGCTGGAGGACAGGCCTGACGGTCTGTAGCTGCATCTAGTTGGTCCTGATGTGGCTTGTCAGGGCCCTGCAATTCTGCACCACCTTGGAAATCCCCGCCTGTGATGCTTAATCTCATGTGTCACTTTGGCTGGTCCACAGTACCCAGTTTTAGGTCTGGCACCATCCAGATACTGCTGGGAAGGAATCTGTCAGCAGTAGTTAACTCTGAAATCAGGAGATTCTAAGTAAAGCAGCTCACCCTCCACAGTGTAAGTGGGCCTCATCCAATCATTTGAAGACCTGAGAAAAGACTGGGATTCTGTAAGATTACAGGCTGCCCTGTAAATCGAGTTGCAGTATCAGCTCTTGCCTGGGTTTCCAACCTGCCTGCCAGCGTGGCCTGCAAATTTCAGACTGGAGAGCTCCCACAGTCACATGAGTCAATCCCTCAAAATAAATCTTTCTCTATAAATACGTACATCCTATTGGTTCCACCTCTCTGGAGAACCCTGACTAATACAGCACTCCTTCCAATCACAGTGCACAGCTCTGGCTCTGCCCTCTGGGCTCACTGGGACCATCTGATTAATCATTTCTGGCTGCATCATGGTTAGATGTGAGCAGACTCAGAGAGGGCTCCTCTGGGAGGACATGGTCAGCGAGGGCCTAGGAATGTGTCCATGGACTGATGCTAATGTCACACCTTCCCAGACAGGCCAGGATAGTGAGCATTAGCATGTCCATTTCTTAAAAGGAGGACGTAAAGCTCAAGGAGGTAGAGCGGGGTGCCCAGACTCCGTGTCTGACTGATGTGTCAATCACATGAGCATGTGACTCCACCTGGGTTTGTCTTCTATTCTGGGCTCTTTCCAGAGCTGTATCGGTCTGCTTGGAGCCAGGGCCTTCGCGCGGCAGAGTCTAATGCTGGGACCCTGAGACACAATGTTGGGCGGAGGGAGAAGCTGAAAAAAGTGCCAGGAAGAACTTGGGGTTCCGTTGAGTCAGCTCTGGTCTGAGCATCCCTACAGAGCTGCAAACTCCCTAGGGGATCATGGGTGGTTATTTCATCCTTCTTGGCCTCAGTTTACCCAGTGAGGGGTCTCGACTAAATATGATTAATCTAGGAACTCTCTTTATGTAGCTTCCCATGAATGGGGAGAAACAGTCAAATACCCTGAATACACTAACCAAGGAAGGCACAGTGCTTTCTGGGGTATGTGTGTGTGTGTGTGCCTGTTTTGTTTTTACCACTTCTCCTTGCTGCCAGAGTCTGTTTTGAGTTTTTCCACCCTTGACACCATGTCTGATACATCTCTCCAGCTCATAATGAGCTTTCATTCAAGCCACTGATCAATAGCAGGAACCAGCAGGTCTGACTCTCCTGCTTGTTTTCTCTATCTTCAATCTGCCAAGACAGATGATGCTATTTCCAAGGTCACTCAATATTCGGGGAGAGAACAGAAAACTATCTGGTGGGCTGTTCGTAGAACAAGGCGGCGCACAGATAAGATGAGAGCTCGGCTGTGTGTTCCACGACAGATTCGATTTACATCAAGGTCAAAGAGGGGACGTCTTCCTGCGGAAACTTTCCCTACCTCTGGGTTGCCGATCTGCCCTTCAGCCACCAAGGCGGGAGGCTCCCTAACAGAACATCGACTTATAAACACAGGACTGGCCTCACAAGCCAAGATGCGCTACGGAATCTCATGGTCCGAGGTGTCCCTTGTTATGCAATCTGCTTTACCCGTCTCTTGAAACTTCCATCACTGGCTAAAGTGCTAGACATGCACAGAGCCCCTTTCCTTGCCAATGGAATCCTGGCACTTTTGTGGAAATGGCTCAAGTCTAACCTCCTGCCGAGTACCTGTACTCACCCAGTCAGCGCTAAGCGGTGCTTGTAGAGGAAGAATCTGTTCAGCCTCCACCTCTGAAGACATACGTACAAGCTTCCTGGTCCAGAAACACAACACAGCAAACATGGAGTCACCATACTCCCCCAGTGATTTGGGAGGAAACTGAGGGGGAAAAACGTGGAAGATCACAAAGGAAACAGGTTTTCCATTTCAAACCTCTAAGTATTGGTTCAAAAACTATAAAGATGAAACCCAGGCTGCAACATAGGGAACTTGGGGAAGGATCTACCTTGACTCTTGTTCTGGGTTGAACTGCATCCCCCTGAAAAATCGCATGTGGAAGTCCTAGCCTCCAAGAACTTCATGATAGAACAGTGTGAGAGTTAAAACTGCACCTTTGAAGAAGTAATTAAATTAAGGTCATTAGGGTGAGCTCTAATCTGTTCTAACTGGTGATCTTATCAGAGGAGAAAGTATGGACTCACTCACATACAAAGGGAAGAGATGTGAAGAGACATAGGGAGCAGGTGGCCTTCGAGACGCCAAGGATAGAGGACCAGGAAAAATTCTTCCTTTAAGCTCTCAGAACCAACCTGCTGACGCCTGGATCTTGGACTTCTAGCTTCCAGAACTGACAGAAACTTAACTTCTATTGTTAAGCCACCCAGTTTGTGATACTTTGTCACAGCGGCTGTAGCAAACTCAGACAACTCTCTCTAAAGACACAGCAACATTTGCCAAAGCAGATTCAGGTGTAGGGTCCCCTCTCTGAACAGATTTACATTGCCAGTAAAGACAGTCAGTGTTTCCAGGCAGATGCTTTCTAGAGGGAAAAAAATGTACATCTAACACACATACATGTGAGAGAAAAAGAGACTTTCTCCTGATCCTTGACGGTCTATGAGTCTTTAAAACTCTGTGAACCACAGTAGTTTTCGGGAGTAGTCTCTGGGTGTTAAGGGATTCATTCATTCATTCCACAAATTTTTATTAAATATCCCCTGTACACCAGACACTGTTCTAGAAACTGAAGGTTCTGCCATGAACAAAATCCAGCAGGGGAGACAGGTGATAAACAAGGAAGTACACAAGCAGTATGTCAGGCAGTGACACAAGCCATGGAGAACAAAGCAAGGAGAAGGGATGGATTGTGGAGTAGTTAGGTTACATGGAGAGAATGTTGTTTAATGACTCAGTGTGTCTCTGCTCTATTCTAGTTCTCCTGGGGTCAGCTCTCTATAGCAAGGGGCTGGAAGGTTACACCCTACGTTTTCCAGATTCCCTCGCAGCTGGGACTGGGTAGGTTCTGCCAATGCTCCCTCTGCCAACTGGAGGTACCAGCCAGAGATGGGAAAGCAGGAGGAAAGAGGGAGCAATATTCTTTCTGGTTCCAGTGATGCTTCAAGCAACCCCAGTTATCAAGGCAGAGTAGGGAGCTCTTGGGCCCCTGATCAGACAGAGTGATACCGTTAACAGCAACCCTGCAGCAGTTAAGGACTCTGGATCTGGCAGTGGTAACACCAAGTGTAGGTCTCTTCTAGTTCCCAAGCACCAACGGAAGTAAAGATTTTGATCTTCCTGCAAGGCAATGTCACTGGTGGGTCCAGCAGCCATGACCTCTGTGACCCTGAGAGCATGGGCTCTGGGTTACAACATTTCCCCTTTTCTCTTCCAGCCCTTCTCTGTCACTCACCTCTGTGTTAGCTCACCTCTCCCTTCTGCCCCTCCAAGCCTTTCAATTTGTAACCATTCTCCTCTATTAAATTCTGTATGAAATGCCTAGTTGTCCCTGGGTTTCCAACTAGATATTGACCAAGACAAAAGGTCTCACTGAGAAGGTGATGTCTGAGTAGTGATGTGAAGAAAATGGAGTGATATTTGTGATAATCCGGGGGAAAAGCATTCCAGGCATTGGGAAGAGCAAGTGCCAAGGTCCTGAGACAGCAGCATACCTGATATTTTCAAGGACCAGCAAGGAGACCAGGGGAGCTGAAGCAGAGTGATGAAGCGAGAGAGGAACAGAAGATGAGTTCAGGAAGAGCCAGATAATGAGGCCGCTGAGATGATGCTCTTACCTGAAAAAAATGTCAAGATTCCCTATTGAGAATGTGAAAAGGGAGAGAGTAACAAAGTAAGCTGGGACTCATCATAACTGTGAAGAGATGTTAGAACCCAGTGTGTGCCTGTTTCAACATTATGAAAATGGAGAAACTGTGGGAACTACGGTTTAGAACAGGGACGGTAGACCACAGCCCACAGGCCAAATACAGCCCACCACCTGTTTTTGTAAATAAAGTTTTATTGGCACACAGCCACACCCATTCACTGACACACTGCATAAGGTGGCATTTGCACATCAACGAGAGAGATGAACAGTTGCAAGGGAGACCATATGGTCCACAAAGCCTGAAATATTTACTCTCTCCTTCATAGAAAAAGTCTGCCAACCCTAATTTAGAGAGTTAGTCATGTCCGCGATGAAGTGGAGGTGATTTTGGAATAAGAAAACAACCATTTATGGTTAGTAAAACATTTTGTAGCTTGGACCTACATAATGTAGAATCTTGGTTATAAAGTGAGCAGAAGGATGATAAAATAGAAACCTCTAAGGACTTAACAAAAAAATTTCCTCTAAAAGCAGTCTGGTTATTGTTAGGGAAGTATCAACGAGGACCAGGCAGGGATTGAGACAATGGGGATGGGGGGTTGGGGGACTCAAATCAGCTAGTCTCTTGAGCAAGACGACAATGCCTACTTACAGTAATGAGAACAAAACCAAAGCCCGTGTCCAATATGTGCTGGAAATTCAGGCATGCTGGGCAAAAGAGCGCTTCAGAGTTTTGGGAATCCAATCCTAATCCTAAACCCTGGGCTGGGGAGTGGGGAGAAATGCATCTCCAAGTTCTCACTTTGTCCTTGCACCCCACACTGTCTCCAAACGAGCACCCTCCCTCCTGTCATCTTCCTTCCTTTTGCCTGGGTTACATCCCCCTCTGAGCGCTGGGGTAGAATAGCAAAATGCGTCTTTGAATAGGGAAATTTAGCTCATTTGCTTAAAATGCACAGAATCATAAACTAACATTTGCAGTTCACAGACTCCAGAGTCCCACAGACCTTGATGAGCCAAGAGGCAGTTAACACAAGCATTCCTGGGTAAACTCGGTTTTCTACTGGCAAATAAATCTTTTTATATTAAGGTGAAACTGTAATAATCATTTTAAACAATCATGTGGAGTGTGATTACAAAATAGCTCATTTGGAAAGAACATTATCAGCTTATGAGATCCTTGGAGAAGGTGCTACAGAGAAAGCCAGGAGGTACAGGGCTTTGTTGTCCCTGCACACAGAGGCAACACTCACACTTTAATACCGTAATGGAAAAACAATGCAAATTCTGATTAAGTAAGAAGTGAGAGCCCTTGTTACAGCCAAGCCCAACAGCTCTCCTATCCTTGCTGGCATTGCGGAGGGACTGCAGGAGAGGCCTCTAAACTCCTGGGGCCCCTTAGGGACCACTCAGCTCTGTGCTGAGCTGACATTCTGAGCACGCTCCCTTCTCGGCTGGGCGATAGTAAGGGTTTGCTAGCAAATGTAGACAATTACCTTTTGCAGTATTCTACTTGCTTGCTATTTACTCAAGGTTTCTGGAAAGCAGAATCCCATCCAACCCAGTCTAAGTCATGCTGAGCTCATTTCAATGCCGAGTTTTCCAGAACAGTATAACCTCCCCGACTGGGGCTGACTGGTAAAATGTCGAGCCGGAGTAACTCAACTGTCAGAGGGGTCAGACGCACTGAGTATTGCTGCCAAGGTACAGCTGTGTTTCTTCTGAGTGCACAGTAACTCCTAGAATCAGAGGGAAACAACTAGGATTCCTTCACTCAACAGACTGTAGCTGAACCCCTTCCTTGCACCAGATGCTGTTCTAGGTGCTAAAGATACAATTATGAGATAACAGTCGGGATCCTGCCTGGATCGTCATATCCATCAGAAATGAGAAAGACAGGTCATCGCTGAATCAATGGTTTTATGAAAAGATGTACCCAAAATTGTTTCCTTCTGAATGTGGCCACCACCCCCATTAATATTGTTTACATGAACACAAATATTATTTATCCTTCTTTCACGAGAAAATGATAAGTGCTTTTAGCAAAGCCATTATCAAATCATGAATTCTTGACATCTAAACCAATGCAACTTAAACTCCTAATTACACAGATAAAGATGATGTCTACTTTTTGAACTACCCGTGAACAGGTTCTCAGCTCACATAGGGCTTTTCCTACTGCCATGCACATCAAGCTTGCTTCTGCACAAAACAGAAATGGTGAATGCATGGCAACTGTGTTCTATTCCGATCAGCTTTTCCATCACCATGTGCTTACCTTCTAGTCTCTCATTAACCCATTTCAGCCCGGCTTCCGCCTCTGTCGTGCTAGTTGACTACTGCCAAGTTCATTAGTGACTTCCTTGTTTCTGAATCCAACAAACAAGTGTCACTGCTCAGCCTCCTGACCTTCTCAACTGCATCCAATAGATGTCCCCCCCACCCCGTCCTCTCCCTATCCTCCATGGTACTGCCTTCTTGTGGTTTTCCTCTTAGCATCTTGGCTTCCTTTGCTGAGTTATCCTCCTTAAAATGTGGATACTCCCCAATGATATCTCTACAACTTTTTCTCCTGGCTTCATACTTTATCCCTTGACTTCCATATTATCATCATTAAGCCAATGACTTGCAACTTTATATGTCCAGCTCATGCTTCTCCTCTGAGCTGAAGAACAACGTGCTCAATTGTCTACTTGACATTTCCCCATGTATCACAGTACCTCAAAATCAATATATCTAAAACTCAACCCTTGATCCAATTCCCTAACTCATTTTTCTCTAAAGTCCTCTGTCTGCATGAGTAGCACCACCAGTTGTGATACACCAGAAACTTCAAAGGCAATTTCCCCCCTTCCATTACCACCACATCCTAATGAATGTCAAGAACTGTTAATCCTACTTCCTAAATATCTTGAGGACCCATCCAAAGCTCTCCAAATCTACTCCAATCACCAGAGTCCAAGCAAACATTTTCTTTTTCCTGGACCACTGCAAGAGCCATTTTCCATGTTTATCCCTTTCCAACCCCATTCTCCATATTTCACCCTGAGTAATCTGTTAATATACAAATTGAATAATGTGCTCCCCTTTAGTTACTCTCGACTGCTCTTAGAATAAGTCCAAAATCCTTAACCTGGTCATGGCTGATCAGGCACCTGCCCATTGTCTGCTGTTCAACAAAAATGACCTTTCACTTTCTCAAATAAGCCACACACTGCTCAACCTCAGGTCCTTTGCACATACTGTTTCCACTGCCTAGATGGCTCTTCCTGCTCACTTCAGGTTTCAACTTAAACATCATTTTATTCTCAGAGAAACCTTCACTGATCCCCAGACTATGTCAAGTATTCCTTCTTTCCAAGGTTGGAACTCAGTGATTCCCCTCTTTCTAACATTCATAACAACTGGAATCAAATAATGGACTTCTCCTGTGCAGGAATGCCAGCTCCACAAGCATATCTGAAAGAATGGAGGAGTTGGTGAATGAACAACTAAAAGAGTTTCAAGAACTTCCTATACATGGAGTCGAGAAACCCAGGACTTACAGCCCAAATACCATGTGCCTTGTATTTAGTGAAATTCCTTAAGTATTACCTGTCAATTACATGGGGAAAAAATGTTCTGTCATCACAAGCAAGCAAGCAACATGAGAAGATACATGTTACTCATTTAATTCAGTCTCAAATGTATTTAATCAGTGAAGTGTGTTCTCCCAACCCTCTTTTTCTCTGTCTTCTCTTCGCAACACAAGCCATTGAGAACTGAACAAGACAGATAACATCCTGTTGTATCAAGTCTGGGTCCTCGCTGGCTCAAAGCAGTGTCCATCTGTCCCATTTCAGCTCACCTTTATGTATATCTCACCAATCCATGCAAGCATGCACTGAAAATATTTCAAAAGCCAGTGTTTGGCCTTAGCTGGAATTCCATTCTATTTCACCTGCTTTGACTTGTGCTCTATCTACCTTACTTTTTTTGGATCTCCCGCGCCTGATCTGGCCCCCAGGACCTCACTACCCACCTCCGGCCATGCCCTCCTGTGTCAGACACACTACTCCAGTGAGTCAGGCAGCTATGGCTGTGTGACAGACCAATTCCAACTACAACAGCCACCACTTTTATTTCAAGCATCTGAGGGTTGGCCACAGGGAAGTGAGTTTAGTATACTGAGTTTAGGCAGAGCTGGCTGTGCTCCTCATGCCCCTCCCTCATCCTCGCCCTGAGACCAGTGGGCTCACCTGCACGTGGCGTTCCCATGGCAACGGTAAAGCTGCAGGAGGTGAAAGTCTCGATGCACAGGTCCAAAGTGAACCTCTGATTCTGTCATGTCGGCTAACACCCCATTGACTAAAGCCAGTCACATGGCCAATCCTGGAGTCAAGGAGTAGGACTGTCACTCCTCCACTGCAAAGCTGCAGTGGAAAGGGCATGGATACAGGGATGGCTAAAAGCTGAGGCTAAGGATGCAATCTACTCCCCCAGACTGACCTGACATCCACCTTGAACACAATTCAAGTATTTCTCACACACCCCATGTTGGAGACAGACACTCTATCATCCCTGTCTCTTTACTTCCTTTGGCCCTTTAACTAGCTCTCCTTTTTGGTTGGTCATTTATTCAGGAAGAGTATCAGACAACATGGTTCATGATGACTAAGTGATAATGCAGACTAAAAAAGTGGTCAGTGTTTTGAAGGTTCTGCTTTAAATCTTTTCTAAGGTGAGTTGCTATCTCTAGGCAGAGAGTAATTTATTCTAAATGCAAACAAATAATAGGAGGACTGTGTGCTATTTCAGTGTGATCTACGCCCTTCTTCTGTAAAGGATACTCCATGGACCAGCAGCCTGGGCATCACTCATGGGCTTGTTAGAAATGAAGAATCTCCGGCTCTACCCTGGACCTACTGAATTAAAACCTGCCTTTTAACAAGATCCCTGTGTGATGTGTATGCTTGTTAAAGTATGAGAAACACTGCACCAGCACGACTCCTTCAAATTCGGTGAAAGATCAAGAGGTAACTTGGGAAATGATGATAACCAAAATTGGATATGAGCAGTTTCGAGTCTTCACGGGCATAGAAATGAACAGCAAATAGCAAGGCAGCTGTAGCCATCAGATTATCAGACTCAAAGGTTTGGTTTTCCAGATCTCCCATGGGGGAGGGGATGATGCATTCCTCAATGAACACCTACTGCTCTTGAAATCTTGAAATTTCAAACAAATTACAATAAAGGTCAGGCAGAAAATTAAAGCTATAATTTCATTGGACGATTCCTCTCAGACAGAAAAGGCTGTTTTTCTTCGTTGTCACTTTTATTGAATTTCATTTCAAAGAGGGGAAGAAAAGGTACGCCCAGAGTGGATGGGCATATACAGTGTGTTGAGTAAAAGAAAAAGTATAAAAGATCCTCATTAATTATGAAATATTAGTTTATGATGGATGACAAAAATAACTCAGGAACCATGCAGAAAAGATATGCATCCAAGCAATTTTCTTACGTATAAATAATGTAGATAGAAAATGTGAAAAAGTGTAATGATTTTGAGACCCATCCACGCTGTCGTGTGTATCAGTAGTTGGCTCCTTTTTACTGTTAAAAGAGTTTTTCATTGTATGACTAAACCATTGCCTATTAATGGGTATGTGGGTCATTTCTATCCAAGCTATAGGAAACAAAGTTGCCATGGAAATGTGTGTACAAGTCTTCACAGGGACATGTCTTTACTTTGCATGTGTAAGTGCCTAAGAATGGAATGGTATATGGTAGGTGTATGTTTAACTGTTTAAAAAAGCACAGACACGCACTACTATACATAGATAAACAACAAGGTCCCGCTGCTGTACAGCACAGGGAACTATACTCAGTATCTTGCAATAACCTATAATGAAAAGAATCTGAAAAAGAATACATATATATGTATGTATGTATAACTGAATCACTATGCACCAGAAACTAACAACTATGCTTTAATTTTTAAAAAAGTACTGCCAAACATTTGTTAAAGTGTGTGTACCATTTTACATTCCCACCAGCAGTGTATGAGAGCACTGGTTCCACCACGTTTTCATCAGCACTTGGTATGGTCAGTCTTTTTCCCTTTAGCCCTAGTGGGTGTGTAGCATTATTGCACCATGGTTTCAATTTGAATTTCTCTAATGAATGATTATCCTGAACATCTTATCATGTTCTTATTGCACACTGATATACCTTATTCAAATATTAGCCTGTGTTTACTGTGGTATTTTGCTATTATAAAGCTATACAAATTCTCTATATATTCCAGATCCAAGTCCTTTGTTTGTTTGATATATGGTATAAGAAAAGTTTTAAGGTCCTTTCTTTTTTTGTATACATTTTTGACCTCTGGGAGATAAACAGAAAAAGTAATGGTTAAAATGTCTACAATTGTTTTGGTAAATGAGGGTACCATTATATTGATTTTAAAAACATTTCAAAAGGAATATATATTATTTTATATAAATGCCTACAAGTGACCACATCATATATATTTTGCAGTAGTTTTTAGCCCTGGTAGTATTTATTTCTTATATTTTTCATGCCTGAATTGAAGGAAGTAAGAAAGGCTGTGAGTAAAGATGCAGAATACTATAAAAAGGAAATGTTACCTATAAACAGGAACCAATTAAAAACAGAAAACTCAATGGCTGTAACAGCCGAGCTAAAGGCAGTGAAAGGCAGACCACACAATGCAGAGGAACAAATAAGTGGCTTAAATACAGGATAACAGAAGTCACCCAGTCAGAATAGCAGACAGAAAAGCAAGTAAAAACCAATGAAAGCGATATAAGGGACCACCACCATAATCCCCAGAAAAATGGACTCCGTGCCCAGCCAGCTGGCTTCCTCCAGCCACTTCACATTAGAATCTTTCCTGTGTTTGTATCTTATTGACTGAACCTAAGTCCCGTGACTCTACATCAAGCAGCAAGTCTAGGAAAGTGCCGATTCCCCTCCTTGGGTAGGAAGTGTTCATACTGTGAAAATTCTCCAAAGACTTCTCAGACGATTCTACGTGGCCACAAAATATACCAAGTGTCCATGATACACGCGGGCAGACCCATCCAACCATTCAGTCCGCCAGGCCCACAGTTAGACACACGGCGGGTGGGAGTGGGGATGGGGGGCTGGAACTATCCATGACACAGGTGCATGACAACACATCTGGTCTGACTGAAACTTCATGCTCATTCCCGGCCACATGGTTCTCACCCTGCGCCTTTCCTTTCTTCTCACCTCGCATCTGAGGTTCAAGTCAAGCTTCACCCTCAGTTGCTGCCATGGAATGATGGATAAAACTGAGTCCCCAAATTACTGTTGCTGGAGAATAAACCTACGTTCATTTTTAAGAGCTTTTATCTGCTCAGCACACAATGATGATTAGCTAATGATTGCTATTATATTTTGGCAAGTACATTGAGACTTGCAAAAAAAATACTTCTATACTTCTTTGGGAGCAAAGCTAAATGTCTGAACAGTGATAAAAAATGCTGGAGGCCAAAGAAAGTGGAAAAGTTCCAAAGAATAACAAAGGCTATTTTCCAGATAATACCAGGCTGAAAAGAAGGTCATGTTAGCAAGATAAAGAGATGCTCTTAAAAGAAAGGATCAAATCAACCTATTGAAGTGAATCTATACTATTAATACCACAGAGATGTCATTTAATTCTCTTGCTTGATTTCATGAAATAAAGATTAATGATCAGAAACCAGGAGAGAAGGGTCAATTATTCAGGTAAGCAGACAGTTGTAATATCAGATAAGTTCTGATAGCATAACGAAGTCAGTCTGAAAATGCTCAAGTAGATATTTATCTCTGCCAAAAATGTAATACATTTTTAAAAGTGTACACAGAGAGAGAGAGAGAGCTCTATGAACTGCTTTGTTCATGTACAACCCCATCAATAAAAACAAGAGGAAATTAACTCTATCAGGCAAAGTTAGTTGTAATTTTTCAAATAACTTTTTCTAGGATAAAAGAGCCGCAGAAATATTTTTCCCCTTAAGAGCAATCCATTACTTAAAATGCTGCATTTTTTAAATTTATTTTTAAAACAAAGTTTATTCTAGAAGAGCAACTCATTGAGAGATAAAACCGCTTTAAATTTACATATATGTACTGTTCATTGTTTCTAAAAACAGCTTTAGCTTTTTAAACTTACATAATTATCAAAGGAATAAAGCCAATCACAAAATAAGAATTAACAGAGTGCAGTAATCCAATCACAAAGGACAGTCAAATGTGCTTACATATATTCAAGAAATCAATCACCTAAGTTATAAATAAGTTGTTCATTTGTGTGCTTTGTTTCTTTTTAGATTCCACATATAAGCAATTAAAATGCTGCAATTTTACTTGACTGTCTTAACAGACCCAAAGATACAAATAAGCCTTTAATATCCAGACTGACTTTATGATTTTGGGTAGACACACTTTATATAAACTCCAAAGCTATACTTAGTGTATATTATGAATTTAAATATAACATATATTCTATTTTAAGTGAAACTTTGTTTAAAAATAATGAGTATATAACAGAAACTGGGCACTAGACACATGAAATAGCAACCAAAAATTATTTTATAATTAAGTCATTAAAGTCTTAAGCAGGGTTATACATACAAATTCAAACCAGTAATGGATTTCTCTTAAGTGAATTTCACACACGAATAAAAAACATGTGGATCAAAATAAATATCTAAAGCTGGACAGCTGTAAAAACACGCCTAGAGTTAGTTTCACAGCCGTCAAAAAGTTTAGATAATGTAGGCCTTCCATCTACATAGTTTCTTAAAGAGCTGCTTTATTAAAAGATATTCTCCTTCCAACAACGAACGCACGGCTATCAGCCCAGAAGAACTCCCGCCCCGTGTCCAGCAGCCGCCTGACTCCCAAATCAGCACTGCCCTGCTGGGAAGCAGCAGGAGGAACCTAGGAAGACACCTAGGAGCCGTGGCTTCTCAGTGGGTCCTCTGGGAAAAAATGGGGCTTCACACTTCTCAAATTTTAGAAAGAACTTTTCAAATAAACTTTATATATTGCATTGTGGGAAGTCACAGGACCACCTCTTTCCTACTTCTGCTGAGCTGGAGGCTCAGCTGGCTCCTTAAGGGCTGCTTTCATTATGCAAGGAATGTTCCCCGACCTCCAGCTGCCACTCTAATCGCCTGCAGAGACAGAGATGAATGGGAAAGGTGGATGCCCCCAAAGAGGTGATTTCCATGATCCAGGTGCTGATCACATTGGTGACATTAAGCCTGGACAGAGAAGAATTACACTCACAGACAGATGGAGAGGGTGCCCTTTATTTGCAAGTTCCTGGACTTGGAGAACTAGTCCTGGACAAAACACTGAAATTAGGGATGTTAATGCCAACTTGGTACACGCAATTCCTCACCTCCAAGTGCTCCAGGTTCTCACAATACTTCCTGCAGGGAGACCATCCCTACACAGATTCTCTAAACCTTGGGTTCTGCATCTAGAAAATGGGGATAACAATATTACAATATTTGTGTTTATTAAAGGAGTTTTATAGGTAGCCAGATCCATGTAAGTGCTGGACTAGTGTAAGATATTGTTCTTTTATATCAGCACAGGTGATAGCATCCCTGCCCCATTGATTGAATCTTCCAGGTGTTGTTTTAAGCTAAATCTAATAAGCCCAGCTAATATTACTCATTAAGAGCATCATTTCTCCTCCCATGAGCTCTGGAGCCAGGGATAAACGAGTGACATCAGTGGCTTTAGACATCTGGGTAGTTACTACTCTTTTAGGTCTTACTATGCACCAAGAACTGCAGTAAGGATTTAACACACAAAAACTTATTTAACTTTCGCAACAATCTAAGGATCAAGATGCTTCCACCCAAGGTGTGGGGAGGAGAGCAAGGAAGGAGGAGGGGAGCTTCCCGGTGCTCCTTGAATACCATGTGGACAGTTGCTTACTCCATATCCATGAAGGACCCTCGTGGAAAGCAGACTCCACCCAAATGGGATCATCCTCCTTGCAAGAAGCACAGTGTGCTTGTGTGTGCCCCCCAGCCGAAGGCAGATGTTCAGTTCTATTCACATCCACCCTCCAACCTGGTCTGGCAGCCCAAGTAGGGAGTTTTTTCACTTTTCCTAGACGAAGTTTCCTCAACTGGAAAGCAAAGCCTAGATGATGCCTACAGTTCCTGAAATCAGTATCACTGTTGCCAAACACAGAGGTCCATTTGAGCTAGCTCATGAGGATGGAGCTGATGATGGTGTGGTCAGGGCTGGGGTCAGGAAGTGGTCCAGCCCCAGGAAAGCTGCGATGCCAGCCATCCAATCATACAGTCCCTGCTACCATCTGGGCCATGACTGTCGTTCTCTTTATCCACCTGCGCTCACCACCTCGAATCTCTTTCTCTGTCTCTTTTTTCTTCTCATGACCCTGATAATGTCAGCTTGCACACTGCTCTGCTTATTCTCTTTCTCAAGGCAGCCTATGGACTTTCGCCTCCACCATTAGCTGGGGGACGTCTCCACTTCAACACCAGCCAGCCTGGACCACGTCGACCATTCACCATCCTCTGCTTCTTCTCTCTTCTCCGCAAACTGGCAAAGACCCAGTCTCCATCACCATCACCACAAGCCAGTATACAGGAACCAATTCCTCCTCTCAAACTTTTCATTAAGATGGAGGTGAAAAAGTCACCCTAATGTGTACTTACAATGAGGAGTTGCTCCCAAAAATGGAGTACTGAATGACAGAGTTAATAAAACATTGAAAAAGAGGAGCTTTTTCTCACGTGAGAACTTAATTGCTATAGCAAATTCAACAAGGAGCTCTTGACATTCTATTTCATAAAAAGTGTTTTATTCTCAAATTGTACCTTTGATTTATAAACTGCAAGGTGAGGGCCCATCAACGGCCATGGGGAGCATTTCTCTGCTTAAATACCAAGGTTTAATTTACGCCCTTCAAGACTAAAACTAATTGATTTGGCTTACAATATAACCCAAAGTGCCTTTAATTTATGTCATTATAATTTTGAAAAATTAACTTTGAAAATAAATTATACCACTTCCCATCCCCAAATCCCTTGAGATTTTCTGCAGGCCAAGGGTTCAAGTTATCACCAGGAATGGCAGCTGGAAAAGATCCCACCTCACCTCCTCTGCCATGGTTTAAGCCAAGAATATGAATAATAGAATACTTGTCTCAATTTCTTATAAGTATTTCAGGGCTTATTTTTCTTATAAATGCTAAATGGGGATTTAAGTGATCCACCTTAAAAGAACTTAACCAAAGGATTTTATATGATAGAAAGTATGTGTATACCTTGTTTTCAACCAAAAATAATTTTGAAAATGTTCTGATTTCATTAAAAAAATATTTATATAGAGAACAAACTTATGGTTCCCAGGAAAAAAAGGAGGTGAGAAGGGATAAATTGGGAGTTTGAGACTTACAGATACTAACTACTGTATATAAAACAGATAAACAACAAGTTTCTACTATATAGCATAGGGAACTATATTCAGTATCTTGTACTAATCTATATGAAAAAGAATATGAAAAGGAATATATATATGTATGACTGAAACATGCTGTACACCAGAAATTGACACAACATGGTAAACTTCCTATACTTTAATTTAAAAACAAAGTTCAAAAATAACTAAATAACCCCCCCCAAAATTTATTAGGTGTTGATTCTATCAGTCAAGTCTCAGCTAGAAATAGATGATGCATTTGAAATAAATACCCCTGGGGGGTTTGTTTACCAAGGGGCAGATTACAAAGGTGTGAGCACAGGGTAACCACAAGGGGTGGTGGCGGGCACCTGGGGCGAGCAGCAGTGCAGCCATGTGGCCCCTAGACCAGAGCTGACCAAGGTAGGGAACGGTCCCAAGACCCTGGCAGGAGGGAGGCCAACAGTGGAAGATAACCTGAGAGGAGCAGAGGCCTCTGTTGGGTCAGATGCTACACACCTGGTCTGAAGAGCGCTGACAGGGGAGGGCCAAAAGAATAAAGACCTTAACCTTGCTCTTCTCTCTTCCTCCATTTTTGTGGGGGGAGGGGGACCAGAAGTGTCCATTAGCTAAACCCAAGAGGGATCCAGAGGATACCAGAGCCCAGTGATGTGATGCCCAGAGATCAGCCTTTGGGGGCAGAGAGCAGAGAAGGATGGGGAGTGGACGGAAGGGGCACTGGACGAGGTCAGCACCCCTACCACACTGTGCTAAGAGGACACACAGTTGAAGAGCATCCCTGCAGTGTGCAGTCTACTGAGGAGAGGACAGATGCATGTAGAACAAACCACAACTAGAGCACTGTGGAATACGAGTGAAAGGAACATTTTAAATCAACATATAAGATAACATCTTCTTTGCTTGTACAGGAGCTCCTCCCCTCTCTCTGGCACTAGCCCCCTGACTTTCTGTAGGGTGGTGGTTCTCAAACTTCAGCACCATGGGAATCACCAGGAAGGCCTGATGAAACACAGACTACTGGGCCTGATCCCAGCATTTCTGATCAGGAGTTCTGGGTGAATCTTGAGAATCTGCATGTCTAACAGTTCCCAGGTGATGCTGAGTCTGCTAGTGCCCAGGAACCTGAGTTTGAGAACCACTGCCTTCAGGAAATTACCCACCCTCCAAGCTCCAAACTTCAGTCCCTGTGGCTCCCGTCAGGCTATCAACTTCCCACCTATCCACTGCTGGTCCACCACCCAGGCCTGACCAGTCAGCATCACCCCATCACCCCAAACCGCACCCAGGGGCTGTCTGCAGCAGCACTGGTCTGTGTGAGGCAGTGCTGACCTCAGGTCCCCCCCACTTCCCCTTTTCTCTCCTTTCCTGGAGACCAGCCCAGCTCTCACATGCTTACTACACTGTGTTTACCCAGGGAATTTCTTTTCAGGAAACAATTCAAGTCTGTGCCAAGCTTTAGCAAAAAGGATGTTCACCACAGTATTATCAACTCCCTAAACACCCAGTTATAGGGATAAGGTTAAATGAAGTGTGATACATCCACAAAACTGCATACCACAAAGCCATTAAAATGCATGAGGGTAGGTATAGCTCAGTGGTGGAGCGCATGCTTAGCATGCACCAGGTCCTAGGTTCAATCCCCAGTACCTCCATTAAAAAAAATTATATAAAGATAAATAAATAAACTGAATTTAAAAAGTGAATGTAAAAATTTCTTCCTCGATATAGAATGATGTTCACAATACATTAAGCTTTAAAAAAGCAAGTCACAAAACTATTTTTAGTATATCATCCCCTTTTAAAAATATATATGTATGAAACTTAATACAGCATTGTATTAGCCAATTGTTCCTAAGTGGGTGGCATGCTGAGTATATTTAATTTTCTTTTTTGTTTGCCCATCTAGTCTTTTTCCAGGGAGCATGTATTGCTTTTGTAATAAAAACAAACAATAAGAGAAATTTAATTTTGAAACACAGTTCTCATACTGACTGTATCTAATTTAAAGGCTCAAAAAGTAAACATCTATGTTAGTTCTATTAGCTCAGACCTCCGTGGCACCATAAAATCTAGATGTATCAGCTATAATTAGGTTTTGCTGCATGTAACCTCAAGGCAGATTAAAAGCTAAGAATCAAGAGAGTTTCATTCTCTCCCACGAAATTTACAGAGATGAGCAGCCCAGGGTCAGTGTGACAGCTTACAAATCCCGAGGGACTCTGTCACCTCCCAGACTTTTACTTCATTGTTGCTAGAATGTGGCCCTTCTGTAACATCCAACGTGGCTACTGGAGTCTTGGTCACTGTATTCCTATCCTAGCCAGCAGGTAGGAGAAAGGACAAAGGGAAGGAAATACTCACCCCGTTAAAGACACATGCTTGAATCGTGCAGACCACTTCTGCCTAAATTCTGCTCCCTGTCCAGATCTTAGCCACACGGCATACCTAACTGCAAGGGAGGCTGGCAAACACCTCTGTGGAGGACTGTCATATCCTCAACTAAATTGGGAGTTCTGTTACAAGTAGGAGAAGCAGAAATAGACCTGGGAAACTAACCAGCATCCTATACCATGTCCCATAAAAGGCATGACCTAGTTAAACTCCATCCAGCAACTCCTCCAGATAAAGCATTCAAAATGAGAGATCTTTCTGAAATATCTCCTGGTAAACCGGGGCCTCAAATTTTCCCCTAAGCTTAGGCCACTGAACTAACATTTTTCAGTGGCTTCATTTCAGGGGTAGCTGGGGCAAGAAGAACATGTTTAAGCCTGGAAGGGTTTATAAAATCTCTACTTTTCTTTCATTGTCATGATTGAAGAGACTCTGCCTCAGAGAAGTTTCAATCTGACAGAGCTGAGCAACACGAGTCATATAGTCCCACAGACGAATGCAAGACAGACTGGGACAGTCACTACAAGGGAGAGGGGCTCTTCACATCGCCCTGGATTTTTATATTACTCTCCAATGGATCTTACTTTATTTCCTATTTGTCTCCCTCTTTACTGTATACCTTCCCTACTAAAATGGGGATCCCCTGACAACAGGGATCTTCTCTGACTTTCCTCCATATCCTTAGGGCCTAGAACAGTGTCCAGCATGTAGGAGGCACGTGATAAAAATTCCTAGATGGATGGCTAATGCCAGGAATGCATGAGAGGAGTTGAGAAAGGCAAAGGGATGGTATGATAGATGTAAGATGTGAAAGCTAGGACAGAGCTAACTGGGCCAATAGGAGAGGAAGGGCATTCCAATCAAAGGGCCAAGTGGCATGGGCAAGAGCTCTGTGGTCAGAGGGAACGTGGCTTCAACCAAACTACAGCTCATGGTGGAACATACACAAACCACTCGCCATCTGCTTTTCTAAGGCAAGATGTACTGGAATACAACCACGTTCATTCTGTATTGTCTTTGGCTGTTTCCAAACTACAAAGGCAGAGCTGAGTATCTGCAGCAGAGACAAAATGGACCACAAAGCCCATACGGTTCTTTGCAGAAAGGAGTCCGCTGACCTCAGTACAGAGTCTTAGTGTTGGATAAAAATGTAGGAGGCAGTGTCACTCAGCGTGGTCCACACACCGGCGGCAGCAGCAGCACCCCCAGGGGAAGTGTCAGATGTTCTCATCAGGCCCTATCCCCGACCTACTGAGTCAAAATCTCTGCGGGACAGGGGTACAGCAATCTGTGTTTTGACAGCTCCCCAGAAGATGCCAATCCACACTAACCCCTGTGGTAGAGGATGAGAGGAAAAGAGCGTGGTGAGAGATGAGGCTGGAGAGGTCAGCAGACACCATATAGGCATAAAACCACGTTCAAGACTTTAGTCTTTATCCCAAGGACAAAAGGAAAGACAAAAGGAAGCCATGGAAAGGTTTTAACCCTGCAAGTAAAATGAGGTTTGCCATTTGCTATCACTCTGGCTGTGGTGTGAAGAAGCAGCTGTAGGGGGCGCTAGATTGCAGGTGCCCGGGTTATTTGGGAAGGTGCAGTCCCCACCAGAGAGACAGTGGGGTTTCAACTCTGGATAATGTAAATAGCTGTGGATACAGATGGATGGAGGAAACCACCTGAAACCCCATCACCATGTTCTGGCTTCTCTCCTTAAACCTCGCCAGGCTTCAAAACGGGGATAGTAAGTCACACATTTGCCATTAGGATTAAAAGACAAAATGTAGAAGAAGCACCTGGCACAGTCTCTAACACAAAACAGGGATTCAGCTAATGGTAATCCTATTCTTGAGATGCTGTTTTTCTTTTTCTCCTGCTTCACCCTCATTCCGTCATCTTGAATGGCTTTTGCATTCCACTTTGGCCAGTCTACAATAGGACGACTTGGAAGTAGGGAATATGGTCCTATTTCCTTTCATTTCTAGCAAGACTGGGGCCCACCTTCATGAGGAACTTTAAAATACTTTCAAAAACAATGTAAAACTCATTCATCGAAGACATTAAGCTAATTATTGGAAGCCCAATAGCGATACACAGGGTCATGAGAAGGAAATTATTTCTTAAAGAAAATAATTTTTCTTCATTCATATCCAACCCTATTGTAAAAGAAATTAAAGATTGCTTATCCAAATGCAGAAGCCACAGAAAAATAAATTAAACTAAAAGGAAGAAAATGAGACAAAAGGAAAATAAGGGAGAGGAAGTGATTTAGAGCCTTGAGCAAAGTCAGTAAGCTCTCTAGGAATTTGCCACTGATCTGGATCCAAGTTTTCCAGAAGCCAATACGGCAAGTTAGCCACAGTGGGTCAGGGGATTCACAGTGTCTATGAGACTAAAGCACAGCAGGGATCAAGAAAAGCCCTTCACGCAGAGGCCAGAGAAAGATGCCTCCCCTGGGCTGGCAGAGTGAAGACACCAAATAATTAACAAACACCATCCCTGGCAGCCCCCAGAATGGCCCTGAGGAATCATTTCCTATTTGCTATGTTTTGTAAAGCCAGGGTTCAAGTTAGGATCATCCACAGTTTAAGTGCTTCCCTTGAGGGCTGGGGAAGTGGTGCTGCGGTTTCCTGCTGCTGTGTGAGTCACAAGCAAGGAGGCCATGGGACTGAAAAGCCAGGGGTCTTCCAGCCCAGAAGTTCTGAAGTTGTTTCTTGCATTCCTTGGGTTCCACAGAGATGGCACAGAGGAAGCAGGGGGATTGGAGGAGCACATGAGAGGCCAGTGGGGCAGGTCTTGCCCTCCACGTCCTTGGCTTCAACCAGAGCAAAGTTTAAAATGGTCTCATTTTAAGTCTCAGTAAAGTGCAGCAATTCAAAAAGTGGACTTTGGAGTTATCTGGAGGTCAGAAAGCCTGGATGAAAATTCAAACTCAGACACTCACGCTTTGGGACTCTGGGCAAATTACTCCACCTCTTTGCACCTCATTTTCTTTATCTGTCTAATAGAGATACTAAAAGGACCTATTATATAAGGTCACTGGGACGATTAGACTGCTTGATGAAGATAAAGTCCTGTGATATTGTGAATTTTAGTAAATACATAGTTTATTCTTCACAGTTCTCAGCTCACAACTCCTAAAATCTTGGCAAGGAGGAATGGGAGCATCTTTGGTTTTGACATTTTGTCTCTTGTCCTCAGTTCCTGAAGTGGCTTCAGGTCCAAAAAGGTGAAGTGCGTGTCATTATTCATAACAGGCCCTTCCACGACTACTGGGTTTATATCAATGAGGTGACTTTTGGAAAGCACCTAAGGATGGGGGCTGGTTGCCAAGGGAACCAACCACGAACAGAGAGTTGAACTTTAAGTCTCACCCCCTGATTTCTGGGGAAGAGTGAGGGGCTAGAAGTTGAATCAATCCCTGGTGGCCTGGTGGCCAGTGCTATGATCAATCATGCCTATGTCATGAAGCCTCCAAAAAGCCCAGAAGGAGGGGGCTTGGACAGCTTCCAGGATGGGAGAGTGGAATGTTTCCACGTCCTTCCTTACTGTCCTCAGACTCCACAAGGACAGAGTTTTCCCTGTATATCTCTTCTTCTGGCTGTCGATTCATAGCCTTTAATATCCTTTGTAATAAATTAGTAATCCAGTGAGTAAACAGGTTTCTTGAGTTCTGTGAGCCATTTTAGCCAAATTAATCGAACCCAAGCAAGGGGTTTGGGGGAACCTCTGATTTATAGCCTGTCAGGCAGAAGCAAAGGCAGGAACCTGACTTGCAATTGGCATCTGAAGTGGGGCAGTCTTGGGAGACTGAGCCGTTAACTGTGGAATCCAATGCTATCTCCAAGTATACAGTGTCCAAATTGAGTCGAACTCTAAGATGTTCAGCTAGTTGGAGAATTTCCAGGTGGTATGGAGAAAACTCCTCACACACAGGTTGCAACTGGGTCCAGAACCTATAATTCCTTTAGCAGGATGCCTGGCACAGAATAAGTGCTCAATAGTGGCTTTGTAGCGGAAGTTTGGGTAAAAGAAATACTAACCCTGAATCTAGCCAAGCTCCTACAATGTGAAGAAAGAGCCGCGGTAATAATACTTTGTCCAGATAAGGCTTACCTGAAAGAAAAGTTGCAGAAGTTGAAGTAACTTGCCCCAAATCACATTTCCAGTAGCAAAACAGGCACTGGAGCCCAGCACTCCTGACTTCTTGTCCAGTGAGCCACCCACTCGACGGGGATCGGTTTCCATTTCTCACGGCTGTGCTCCATTTTACTCCCACCTCCTCGGTCCACCCACATAATGAAATCCTGTCTATGAAACAGCTCTCATGTCATGTGTGAGCTCCACCTATTAGAGGCTTCCTCGACAAAGATTTCAGATCACACTCAGGAATAGCACTGCTGACAACCAATTAGGAGTGTCCACCACTGGAAAGGGCAGGGAGATATTTGCAGATGTATTTCACTGTAGCAGATGCCATGGTACGTAATCATTTTTTGAGGATGAAAACCATGTGTAAGAGCACTTCAGACCCTCCAAAGCACAACTTCCAATTCTGAACACATAGTAGGTCATTTGTCAGTGTTTACTGACTGACTAACCAATTGTTTCTACAAAATATTTAATGAGCATAAAAGAACAATGGTGATTGATTCCTTTGACCTTTTACAGAATGTAAGGTAGGCAGTATTACTTGAGGCTAAGAATTATGAGCACTCAGTTATTTACTTTCTCCAGGTCCTCGCAACATAGAACAATGCCTAACTGGTTTCAGAGGGTCCACTGGCTGAACAAGGGGAAGGAGACGGCACTGATTTCTATTAGGAAGATGTCCATCTGTGAAAGTCCTTAAATCAATTCAGGACTCTTACACAACGGGCTGCCTTCAATATGCATTGCCTCTGAAACTGAAATTGCTTACTTTCGAATAATCTTGGCACTGCAAACTGTTAGTGGGTTCCCCCTTTACCCAGATGACGCGCTGCTAGCTGTAAGCCACGGGAAAATGAATCAGTTGCTGGCTTCCGGCAAAGATACATGCACCAATTAATCTTCACAAATTTAAGAATGCAAACATACTAATACAAGAGCCAGAAAAGCGTTAATAGAATGAGAGCCTGGATGAGAGGTGGTGAGTGGGAAAGCTTCTTGGACAGGGATCATCTGAGCTAGGAACATTCCAATGGTCTCTCAGGAAGGGAAGGCCATTCCAGGTAGAAAGGCTTTACCAAGGGCATAGAATGAGGGAGTTACAAAGCATGCCTTAGATAGTCGCTGTGACATGTGGACGTGATTATAAAACTTTATGTATGACGGGCAGAGTCACCTGAAGAGGCTGATGTTATCCTTTGTCTCCCACCCTCCAAAACTGCTAAATCTCCAAAATTCCAATGATTATAAACCTGGTTCAAAACTCATTTTTGAAAAATGCAAAGCCAAACCAGACTGAAATGAGTTATTTATCTATATTAGAAATAGGCTGAGTGTCTGCTCTGAGTTGAATAAGACACAGGCCCTGCCCTCCAGAGGCTCCCAGTCTACTGGGGTAAACAAACACGTGGACCCTCCACTGAATTACAGTGTGGGGCATGCAAGAAAAGAGCTCTACCCTGAAGAGGCTGAGAACCTAGAGCTGGGGTATCCAATCCAACTTTGAGGTGAGGGTCAGAGGAGGGAATCAAATAAAGGGAGAACCAGGAAGGCTTTCTGGAAGAGCCAATACCCATATTAACACCTAGACAAAGTCAGCCAGGTAGTCCTGTTCATCCTCCCTCCTCTGCTCCTCGAAATGTTTCCGCTCATGGTTGACAGGATGCAACACCCTCACCTGGTTCTCCTCCTACTTCTCAGCCAGGGATCTCAGCCCCCTTCTCTGATTTCTCTCCATGTTCCTAACTCCAATGTTTTGGAGTGTCTCAGAGCGCAGTCCTTGGATTGCTTTTCCTTCATGTTAACACCTGCACCTGGTAACCTCATCCACCCTCATGGCTTCAAACACTGTCTATCGGCTGATGGCTCCCAAATTTACATCGCCAGCCCTGGCCTTGCTTCTCATCTCCATATCCGACTGCCCACCCGACATCTCCACTTGGATGTCAAAAGGTATCTCAAACATGAAATGTCCCAAACCAGTTTCTGATCTCCTTTCTAAACACTGCTCTCCAGCCTTCTCATCCCACTGTAGTTCACTGCAAGGCAAGTCCATCCATGCAGAGGCTCATCATAAACCTCGACTCCTCTCCTTTGCTCATAACTTCTAGCCAGTCCGCCAGTAAATCCTCTCCACTATGTCTTCATATTACCCAGAACTTAACCCCTCCTTACCACCTCCAGCCTAGCACCATCATTTCCCACCTGAATTACTACTCTATCTCCTAGTCGATAACCCTGCTTCTAACTTTAGCTGTCTTCCAACACAGCAGCCAGAGCAATCTTGTCAAAATGCAAGTCAGAATATTCAGACTAAGTCCAAAGCCTCTAACAGCCTCCCGTTTCACTTGCAGAACAACCCCATTTCCTTACAATGACCTATAAGGCCTCACATGGTTTGTTCTACCCACCTCTATCACCTCTCTGACCTCACCTCTCATTCCTTTCCCCTGTGTTCACTCTACTTCAACCACATTGTTTCCTTGCAGTGCCTCACACACTCCAGGCACGTTCCTGCCTCAGGACCTTTGCACTTGCCATTCCTCAGTCTGAGATGCTCTTTCACCAAATAGCTACATGGCTCACACCTTCACTTCCTCCAGGCATTCTACCCAAAGGTATGTTCTACAAGCCATATCTTGGACACCCTATCCAAAATTGCAAGCCCTATCCTCAAAACTTCCCATGGTTTTTCCTTGCCTTATTTGTATTTCTTCTTAGAATTTACTATTATCGTATATGCTTTACTCAATCAACTTCTGTGTTTTTAATCCCCTCCCCCCAGAATGTAAGCTCCATGAATGTAGGAATTTATGTCTCTTACTTACTATTGTGACTCTAGCACCTGGAATGCTGGCTAATACATAGCAGACACTCAATAAATATTTGTCAAATGAACAAAAGGAAGGGAATTTCATTCCAAATGGGAGAAAAGCAGAGAGAATGGCATGATGATAAGAAATAGTTCACATCTCTTTAATGAAAATAGCTAACATATTTTAAGGTTAAGTAACACCTTAGAAAGCAAAATCTGGAAGAAAATAATATTTGGAATAATGAAGCTATAAAATGAAAATGCTTTGCTTTTTCTGAAACTTCTAATTACATTTATTTTAAAGTTTTATAAATACTTCTAAAAGCTCAGTGAATTTTCAAACACTTCAAAATATTAGGAAGTTATTTTGGAATGTTCAAATTGTTAAAATGCAGAATGTAAAAATTATTTGCAAAAAATTTCAACTCGTCAGCAGCCTTAGAAAATAAACTGATGTAATATCTAAAATGTTTTGAAATTGTGTGTTGAGATGTTTGAATTTAAAATGAGGGAAAATAGTTTGGAAACAGTTGTGAAAGTCAACTGTTTTCAAACTGATCATGTTTGAAATTTAAAGTTTTTGATATCACAGTAAAGAAGGAAAGAGAATAAGTCAAACATTTCAAAGTCACTTACAAAGCAACATTTCCAAACTAGAGAAGAGGCAGATAGAAAATTTTCAAGGATAATTTTTGTAGCCTTGTGCTTAACAGTAAAAACCTGCAAATGTGTCTTTCAATAGGAAAACTATGAAATAAATAGGTATTTTAAATGGGATATCAGAAAAGAAAATATGTTTTTGATAATATATAGATCACAATCTCATTCAGTTTTTTCTTCTAGGAAGTTAAGTGCACGTGTCTGTAAGACATACCATGCAGGGCACCTAAACAGGGTTACTTCTCCCAGCTGTTAATGGTGGTTACCCTGAGAGCGAGAGATGGAGAGGGTGAGAGGAACGTGGGGAATTTTACTTTAATTAATCCCATTTTAAGATTTTTTGAACTGTGGTGAGCTATCTATCAAGGTTTTTTCTTTAAAAAATGAAAACCTATGAAAATTGTTTCAAACGTTTTAAGCAACAGAGTTTGAGATACTGAAATGTTACATCAGTTCCCAGGTTTAAAGGGCTTTAAATATAATAAAATAGCCAGCAATGTTAAGGAATAATTGTTCTACAATACGATAAGCTCTCAAGCACCAGCACAAAGTTGAGGAGATGTACTGATAAAGAAACATCTCGGTTTGTTAGGAAGCCTTCCCAGAAGATAACTGGGCCAGTTCTTAAAAGACAGATAGAGCCAGGTCAAGACATTCTGGGCAGATTAGCAGAGCCAAGGCATGCAAAGGGCACACTGTGGGGACAGGTGGCCTTTTAGCTTGGCTGGAGGATGGGCTTGAGGCTCCTTCATGGTTACTGCTCTGAAGGCTGGGCCCGAACTGGGATGAGTTGCAGAATAAAACAAGACATAAAGAAGTAAACATCTCAGCCCGCAGAATCCACATTGGTCCAATTCCCAAACCTGTGGGTTTTCCACTAAACCTTGGGCATTTTCTCTGATAAAATGCCCCTGAGTGTGGCATCTTCACATAAATCCTTCTTTCTAAAGATGAAAGGGCTGGGAATAAATTCAATTACAAAAATAACATTAAATAATGGGAGGAGGAATAAATATTATTCAGTCTGGCTAAGGCCCCCAAAACAGCCTCTCATTTAATCCAGTTGACATTCTTATGAAAAAGATCCTCACTTACAGATGAGGAAGCCCTCAAAGTTGAAGCAACTTGCTCCAGGTCACAGAGCCAGCAAGTGGCCAGGGCGGGATTTGAACCTAGGCAGCTCGACAGCAAAGCCTGGAACCTGTTCACCGCTGAGCAGTAGTGCCTCCCGCAAAACGGCATTTGGGGAAAGCAGAGAGAGGGCCCCCGTTCAGACAGTGGTGGTTCTGGGTCCTGAGCTTGCTGGGGCTGCTCCGAGATCCGTCACAACAGACACGTCTGAAGCACGTTCCTTAAGCCCTTTTCATTCACTCAGCCACCCCGCAGCTGCAAGCTCTGTGCTCTGTTGCTCTATCCCGTCCCGGACCAGAAAGAGGCATCCAGTCACCCAGAGCTTCTGCCCCAGGTCTGCTGGACTTCACCCCTCCTCCTCTAGGGTCTATGATTGGTGCTCGAGTCCATCAGTGCTTCCGCCTGACAGAAACTCCAGGGCACTCGGGGTTCCCGCCTCCTCCATGAAGCCTCTCGGCCAACTTCTCCTGTCCTTCCCATCCTCCTTCCATCCCTCCTGCCCCTCCACAAATGTTTACTTAACATCAGTGAGTCTAGGGAAGGCAGAACTAAGCCAGGACATTCCAGAACCACCTCCATACTGCAATTGGCAGGAGTATTTGTATGTGACCCCACAGGCCATCTTGGAAGCCACTCTCCAGCCCCTTCCACTTTCATATGTTCATCAGGGCAGGAAGCTTCCAGGTGACTCCAGAACTCTGGTTCTCAGCCACTTACCAAGCACTCAGGTATCTGTTACTGTTAGCTGGTATTTGATATCTACTGTTGCAGGTCATCATGAGAAAGAGATTACCTCCCAGATATACTACTAATGAGAGAGTGAAGGAGTCACATAAGATCTTAAAGCCACATAGCAAATGGTGGTGCCAAGACCCAAAGCTAGAGCTGGGCTCTCTTCTGCTGCGCCATCCTGGGCTCCATATTGGACCCTTGGCAGGGGCAACATGGCAGAGAGGAAGAAATATGATCCTGGAAAGCAGGAGACCCAGGAACTAATCCAGGTCAGCTGCCTGTCACAGGGAACCTGTCAAGTCCTACCTTCTCCAAGCTTTGAATAGCTCAGCATCTGTAAGCAAGGGCTTCAGGCTGGATAATATTAATAACAATACTGTTGACAGCCTCCTTTTCCAAAGTCCTTATGCAGCATGGGGCACTTTGCGAGGTAGATTGTACCAGTCAGAAACACAGACCCTGGATTCAAATCCTGGCTCCACCACTTACTCATGAGTGACCTTGGGCAAGTGACCTAAGTTTCCTCATCTGTAAAATGGGGATAAAAACAGTATCTACTTCAGAGTTGCTCTAAGGATTTAGTTAGTGTAGACAAAGGTACTTAGAGCGGCATTTGGATTTAGATTTTGGAGTTGCCATGTTACAAACTGCCTTAATTATCTCATTGAATACGTTCAGCAACCCTGTGAAAGAAAGACCATGATCTCCATTTTACAGACAAGGAAACTCAGGCTTATTAGCAAGGCTAATTAACCGGTCCAAAGCCACACAGTTAAGTTTAAGACTGGAATTTTAACCCAAGTATGCCTGACTTCAACGTCCAGGTTCTCATTCCCTGCTATACAGTGTCCCACTGCATCACGGATTCTCAACTATGGACCATGACATTTGGAGGTAGAAAATCCCTCATTGTGGGGTCTGTCCTGTGCATTGTAGGATGTTTAGCAGCATCCCTGGCCTCTACTCACTAGATACCAGTAGCATTCTGACCTAGTTATGATAACCAACAATGTCTCCAGATATTGAAAAATGTCCCCCGAGGGGCAAAACTGCCCCCAGTTGAGAAGCAAGATACTCTCCAAGGTCAATTTCACTCTAACATTGTATATTTCCACTTTTGTTAGAACGTTGACCAAATAACAGGACAGCAGAGAGGTGGGCGATGCTGTTTATCACAGAAAATAAACAAAACCTAGCCAAAGCCTCCTTCTTGGGACTTGCCTATCTCATCCTTGGAGGGTGGCAGATAGTTAAACTGGAGCCCTTGTGCTAATTACAGAAGGGCACACCCACTCAACAGACAAATTACTGCATTGCACTTGTTTCACTTTTTAACATCTCTGAAGTTGGCATGTGTCTTATAATCAATGGCCCATGAAGATGGGATTGGCAACATCTTGTCTTTCTTGGGTGTACATAAAATAGTGGTGCATATGACAATCAACAGCATCCTAAATGTGACCATACACAATTTGCAAAGACCCCACACATACAATCCCACCCCCTGAAGAACACAAATTAGAAAAAGTTACCACCTCTGAGCAGAGGTGGTCCAAAGGCCATGGTTTGGCTAAGTGGACAGTGAACTGGCATGAAGAAAAGGATGCCCCTTCTTCCAGGTGGACACAGGGCACAAGGCACAGGGCTTGGGGGACAGAGACAGGCTGCATTTCAGCCCCAGGGGCATTTGTGTAATGCACAACCTCACCACAACTCATGGTTGTCCCCCTGGCGCTCATGATTTATCAACCAACTCTGCCCAACCCCGGGGACTAAGAATTAAATATAATAAAAGACCAGTGGATATTACATGGTTTCTCAAAGCCAGAAATAATTTCCAGTTACAATTTCTTGAAATGGTTTTCAATTTTTTTTCAAACCCTGACAAAGCAGGTTGTTGTACAGGCTGAGAGTGACAGCCGATTACCTGCAACACAAAGGTAAATGCATAAACATCTAAAATATGATATAGTTTTGAAAAAAGGGGAAATGCTCTCTCAACAGGAGACAAATGTAGCACAACATCTATTAATATTGTTCCCTGAAGAAGAACGAGTTAGTATAAAACTGGGGAGGACAATAGCTATGCATCTTTCTGTCTTCGTAAAATACAGCCTTCTTTAAAACTAATGTGATTACTTGGGAAGCCAAAGTTTCTATTTCTTTTTCCTTCTTTGAAGCTGTGTGTGCCTTAATGTGCTTTAAATGCGTAATAAAAATATAATGAAAAACATACATTTATTCAATGTGGCTGCTACAACAGATGCTGTAAAGCCTGAATCCTATAAAGTTGAATTTTATGGCATTTCTTAAACCTGTTTCTTCAGCTTATAGCCACCCTACAATAGTGGTCAGAATTTAGAGCTTCTCTCTCCCACTTACATCCCCCAAGAAAATTACTGAGCTTGAACTTTGAGTTCCCATTCCTGCTTTTTCATTTACCTTCCAGCCAAGCTCATCTTCCCAGTCTCGCTGGCCATATTCCACCACCAAGATGTTCACGCTCAGTATATGGCTAGTCAGAAAACCTTTATCAAAAACTCACGATCAGACACCTCTAACCAAAACCACACTTGATATTAAAATGTTAAGCACTGGAGTTAAATTAGGGTTCAGCAAACTACAGCCTGTGGCCAAATCTGTCCCTTCTCAATTTTTCAAATAAAGTTTTATTGGAACACAACCTTGCTCATTTGTCAGGTATTATCTAACCCTAATGCTCTCTGAACCTAGGATGCTGTCATGATACAAAGGCAGAGCTGACAAGTCAGAACAGAGACCATGTAGATCACAAAGCCTAAAACATTTGCTATCTAGCCCTTTACAGGGATTTTTTGCCAACCCCTGGGTCAGAGCCAGGTCTCCAGAGGTAGGCCTGGGTTCACACCCCCGCTCTGAGGTCACAGGCAAGCTGATTATCCTACCTGCACTGCAGTCTCCCATGAGTCAGATGGGGATAATAAGAAGAACCTACACCGTGGGGTTGTGAAAATGCACAACATTTAGAACAGTACCTGGTATGCACTGTGGTAAGAACTCAAGAGTTGAGTGCTGTTACTATGCCAATCTGCCTCCTCTGCTCTCTAGCATTGCCCCGCCTTCACTCTCCAAAAGACAGAAGTCATTCAACATTCCTCGTCTTCCTGTTCTAACCTCTGTATTCTCAACCCACTGCCTCACCTGCACCTTCACTGCTCCAGTAAGACCTCTCAGATTTGCACCCAAGACCTTCCCATAACCATATCCCATCACCTCTGAAATCTTTATTCCCATCCATTTTTCAGTGGCTTCTGATACCGTGGACCACACTCCTCTTAGGGATGAACTTCCTCCCTGGGAATACTCACCCAAGGGCTGGACTGAGTGTTGTAGTTGCTCTAGGTTCTAAGGTTTTAGAGAAAACCAGTTCTCTTCCCTGAGCTTAACCCCTCATTAAGCCCCATTAAGACAACACGTTCTCACACTGGCTACATTTCTACCGACACAGAGGGAGCCTTGCAGGTCCCCAGCCTTCACTCTAACATCTGCCTGATGACATGAGGATCTATAATTAGTCCCCTCTGAGGACTGAAAAGAGATTTTCTTCCTCGAAAACAATTGTCACAGCTTGGGTTCCCCAAAAAGCAGCCCCTGAGACAAGACCGGAATGTAAGTAGTTTACTTGCGAAGTAATCTTGGGAAATGTTGGAAGGGGAGAGGAAAGTAAAGCAGAGTAGGGGAAAAAGAAACAAGAGAAGGTGTGTAATTAGGCAGCTTATAAGGATGGGCAACAGAGGCTTAATTCTGATAGGGATGTTCAGAACATGCATCTCCCAGTCATCTCACGGGGTAAGGAAGCCCCCTCCTGAGGCTCTGTCCACAGCCTCTGATCAGCCATTGGTTGAGGGATGCTCCCTCGGGAGTTAATGATCTGGCCCTCCCAGGCTGCAGGCATGCAGGGATGGCAACTGGAAATCAGCCCAGAGTGCACTGAAATGGTAACACGGCAAGGGGATAGCAGAATCTACAACACCGTGTCAAATAGATTAGCTCATCAAATAAATTGCCCCCTGTGGAAGGAAGGAATAGGACTGGGGTTGGGGGAGACTGCGATTTTATGTAGAAATTGAAATACGCTTGTTAAATAAAGCTGCCATGTGGCTGTGAGAAAGCACTTGCCCTAATCAAAGGCAACTAAAAGTGTTAGAGTTTAGAACAGAGAGTATTTATTCTTCTGATAGGATTGCTCTGGGATGTTTAAAGTAAGAGCAGCTCTCCACCGTCAAGGTATTATTAATGTCACTAGGCTGTCAGTCAAGCTCTGTTTTCATCTCATTCGTCCTAGAAGAAAACGTCTCCCTTTCTCAGCCCTTAAGAGGTAGTATTTCTCCTCTCTAGTACTACAGAGCAAATCTGCCCTTATAACGACATAGCAAGGTTTCTAGACTTCTATTTTCCTTTATGTAAACACAACTGATACTTTAAGTTTGGTCTACATTTTATAATGCAACAAGTGAGAGACAAAGGTATTTTTGACATTAAGCAATCACGTCAAATTCACTGTGTGGCCATTTGTGTTCAGGTACTCACTCAATTAACAACTAGTTTTTTAACATTTCTTAAGTCATTTGTTAAGGGCAGAAGGAAGGTGTTAAACAATTAATAATCCATACTCTCTGCCTTTAGAGAGTTTAATGTATAATTGTGTTGCAGAGAGTATTTGTTATTTTGGGTCTCCCCAGCATCCTTCCCTCCCTCTTGATGATGGCATGTTGATTTCAGCACATTGAGTCCCCACCCCACTTCCGGCATCAAGTCATGTGACCCAGGCCAGCCAGCTCACTGACTCCTAAGACACAGGGATTGGTTCAGAAGTGACCACAGGATCAAGTCTGTCCTATCAGAGTGAACTCCAGAACATGTGGGGGACCTTCCAGGAAGAGGTGCTTCCTCCTTTTTCTGTTGACTTTGAACCACAAATGATTTAGGCTGGAGCTCCTGCAGTCATTTTGCTCCCATGAGAGGAGAGGCTATCTGAGAACGCAGCTAAACAGAGGAAGTGGAGCTGAAGGATGAATGAATGGAAATGGACTCTTGATAACAACTGGACCAAACATTCACCTCTCTGGACATTTTGGTGATGAGACCCAGTAATGTCCCTTTTATGGCTAGGCCAGTTCACGACAGATTTTCTGATAAACAGAAAGAGGCTTTATCAACCCAAGATGAAGTAAAATGGTATTTTCTGAGGAGGAATTTCACATGTCCATCAATTCCTTGAGACAAAGATGCAATGTGGTCACTGAGAGACTAAATGTGTCCTTAGGACGTTATCACAGAAACACAGTACAGGACCTCAGATGTGTGGTTTTTGACCTTGGTCTTCACTGGTCAGACCTCATCTAGAATATTCACAAATTTTGGCTACATCACCAGATAAAAGGAAGATATTCAGAGAAGGAAGAGCAGTATGAGGAAGCTTCTGAAAACCATTTCGTAAGAATGACTGAAACACTTGAGACGTTTATCTAGGAGAAGATAACAGAAGTTATAATTGTATAGTTGTCTGCAGTTACTTAATGATCTGAATGCTTGGGACATTTTAAGGACTCCCAAATCAGCAATGCCCTCCTGTTGAATGTGTTTCAAGACAGCCTTTGGGTTTTGACTTTGGCTGAGGGACTGAACATCTGACAGCACGCTTTGCTGGTCTGTGAAAGTAAGCCTAAAAACAGAATTCATCAGTGCTCCTTAAAGTTAATTCTGTTACTCTGTTCTGGAGTATTGGACGTCGTCCACTCACCCTGCTTTGCCTGGTCTCATTTATCACCAAAGGTAACTATGCAGAAGCAGTTCTCACCGCAGCACAGTCAGACACAAACTGAAATTTAAAGGAAGAGACACTATAACATAACACAGCTGCCAGATCAGTGCATTCACAGCCCTGCCCATGACTCTTCAATCTTGTGTACTAAACAGCATATATCAGCATTAGGGGATTTACTTAACAAACATTGTTGGAGTATCTAGTGAACATAGGGCATTGTGCTGGTGAACTGTGGTTGCTGGGTATGTAATTCAGCAGGATACAATTCACGGCCTTAAAGAACTCATCAGTTAGTACAAGTGATGCTGCATATGTAAGAGAAACACAGTGGGAGATCAGAGAAGGCATCTAGAAAATATTAATATCCCCAGTGGCATCAATTCCTTTTCTTTTCCTCTACACAGACGTTGCTAATGATCATGACAGTCTTTCCCACTGAGCTCAGTTACAACCTTAGAATCCTTCTCAACACAACTTTTTAGGCAGCTATTATTAATTAACAGATCTCATTTCTGAGATGAAATCTACTTGCCACACCTGAGTTGGAATTTATATGGAGAAGAGACAGAATCCTACTGCAGTGACTTCTGGTACAAAGAATAGCGAGAATGACTCCACATAGAGATTTGAGTAACATTCTCCCCTAAGGAAGGGAAAAAATGAGCCATAACTGAGGAGAGAAGAAAGACTGGTGTAGTTTCTGAGGTCTCTGAAAGTGAAGATGAGGCTGGAAACAGAAGACTGAGGCCTCAGATGCTACACGAGCAAATGGAAGTTATTTGGAGGATATAAAGAACCATCAAAAATATATAAGGGAAGTGATATGATTTAGAAATATAGTTGGCTGGGCTCTAGGAAGAACCAAACAGGAGGAGTCAAGAACAAATTAAAATACAGAGAGATGAGAGAAACAGTCAAAGCATACAGGGAGAGAGTACGAAGGTCTGGCAATGAAAGTAAATAACAACAACAACAAAATTAGAAGAATCATCCTGGAGAACAGACAAAAAGTGGTGTACTAGCCCAGAGAGTGGGAGGATGAGGAACAGGGAAAAGCTCCAGGATTTTGAGTTTGAGTGAAGAGGAGGGTGTGGCATCGTTAGCCAACCTAGAGAAGGCTGGTCCCCTTTGGAGCATGCTGAGCACTGAAGTACCAGAGGACATCCTGCTGAGATTCCCAGGTAGAAATTGAGAATAAAGGCCTAGACCTTGAGGGGAAACAGCAGGTGGAGACGTGGAGATGTGAGCTGAAGTCATGAGAAAGTAGGAGGGTAGGTGGATGAGAGGAAGGATGACCAAAGGGCTCCTGGAAAGAAAGTCTACTTTTAGGAAGCAGCGTGAAGGAAGAGCCACATAAGGAAACTAGAAAGGGACACGTTGTGTTTTAAGATAATAACTCCTATCCAGGGCTATAGATGCTTTGGAATCAAATAGGAACTATTGTTTTGGGTTTTTTTGGCAAAGCAAGCCCCTCTAGCAGCCTTGCCCTGGCTGTTGGCACGGTCATCCAGAGGCTACCATTAGATAAATCATTCACTCCCTCGACTTATGGCCCCCAGGCTGCAGACAGCTGTGCACAAAGCCATGAAGAGGCTGTTTTAGCTACAGACTCAGGTCCAGGGAAACAGGCCTCCCAGAGCTGGGTGGAGAGAAGCCACTATGTACCCCAAATATATTTACGGCACCCCCTGGGAGTCAGGCTTGGTTTCACCCTAGAGATTCTAGAAGTGAGTAAAACCCAGGCCCTTCAATCCAGCACTTGTTAACACTGGAAATGTTAATTAGTCACTGAGTAATGTGATAGAGGAAACAGTTTTTCTACCCAAGGGGAAGGGTAATCAAAAAAGGCTAATCAGGTCTGAGAGATTCTTCTGACTTTCAAGAGGCCTGTACTGGGCCTGGTAGCACTAAATCTGGATAGATGAATCGGTGGGTGGTTGGGTGGACAGATGGGTGAACAGACGGATGGATGAGAGGATAGGTAGATGGGTAGATGAGGAAGTATACATTTGTTGATGGTAGTGATGTGGAATAATTGTTAATATACTGGAGTTAGCTGTCTTTTTCCTCTCCCTGCTAGCTAAAAAGATACTGATTTAGTTCTTTCTCTTTCTATACCCTACATAAAGGATACTGTAACTGTCACATATCTCCAATTTTCAAAAAAAGGTATAAAAAAATAGTATATGCTGATTCCCATGATGAAAAGATTGAGAGTTAGTGATGTCCCACACCACTCCTCTCCCCACCCCTGTTCTATGTGGTGGTATTTGCTGGGGACAGAATATCTAAAATGAGGATGACAACTCTTCCTGGGTATAAGAGTTAGGAGTACCAAAATGTTACTAGACCCAGAGGCTGGAAACAGCAGGGGACTGGATGCCTTCCATGGAGTACACGAGGTCCAGGGGGAGATCAGAACCCCTGCTTGGCCTGTGCCTCCCTGAATATAACAGGTGGCATAGACAGCGAGTCTTCACCAAAATGTCATGGGCTCCCTTGCATTTCTAGATGTCTTTTTCTAACCATTTTTTAAATTTAAGTATAGTTAATTTACAATGTTGTGTTAGTTTCAAGTGTACACAAAGTAATTCAGTGATAGATAGGTAGATATATACACGCACGCACACACATACATATATTTTCTTTTTTCAAATTCTTTTCCATTTTAGGTTATTACAAGATACTGAGTACAGTTCCCTGTGCTATACAGTATGTCTTTGTTGTGTATCTATCTTATATATAGTAGTGTGGTGTATGTATGTATATGTGTGTGTGTGTGTATTTATTATACACACACACACACACACATACAATGGGATATTACTCAGTCATAAAAAAACAATGAAATAATGCTATTTGCATCAATACAGACAGACCTAGAGATAAATCAGACAGAGGAAAACCAAGTATCATATGATATCATTTATATATATAATCTTAAAAAAATGATACAAATGAACTTATTGACAAAACAGAACTAGACTCAAAGACATAGAAAACTAATGGTTACCAAAGGGGAAAGTGATGGGGAAGAGAGATAAATGAGGAGTTTGGGATTAACATAGACACACTCCAGACATCTTTTGAATTTAGGATGTGGACCATGTGACTGGCTTTCGTTAATGAAGTATAAATGGAGACAGCCTATATTCCTTCTGGACTAATGTGATTAAGAGCTGGTGTGCCTCTTCCAACTCTCTCTTCCCTCTCTGGTGATCTGTAAGTCACACATTCCACATATCACAGTTAACAAGCTGGAAGAGGCTGCCAGAGATAGAAATAACTTTATGAGTCACACCAGTGAGATGTAGGTGTTTATTCATTGTTGCAGCATAGCCTAGCATTATTCTGACTAATATCTAACATAACTCTGACCATGAACTACACGGGTCACAGTGCATCACAGTTATGATAGTGATGTTGGATAAATGATTTTTAAGTCCCCACACTCATTCTCACACTGCTTCACTTCCAATTTATTGCCTCTAAAATATGCAAACATTCACTCATACACTGTTTTACTGTCAGATGTAGATACCAAAAAACAGCTAGATACATAGACAGACAGGCAGACAGACAAACAGATAATACTTTTAACACAAATACAAGCCGGAAAATGCAAAGAAAAAGATTTAGCATCCATATCTATCCAAATCAATCATTGTTTATTTTTTTCTTACCCACACTGTATTAGATGGAAATTTGCTTTAAGCATGCTTTTCAGAGCAACAAATACAAAAGTAATAGCAGGAGACATAACTGATATTACTTGTATGAATGAATATGAAACTGTCATAAAAGTTTAGTATCCTGTTTTCAAGACAGTCCATTTAATTCAAGGTACACTTATAGAGGTGGCTTGGAAGATAAATCATTTTTATTTCAGTAGCTTCAGGGGTAAATTTTAAATAGCCTCTCATTTTTTTCTATTAAAAAAGGATACAGAAAAAAATGACAAAACTTAATTTTTTTCAACCCTCTAGCATAAGTATTAGAAACAGTCTGAAACACAAGGGAAAAGGAAAGGGAAAAAAATGAAAAAAGCTTTCGGCTATCATATTGTAAACATTTATCAATACTGTCCTATGAAATTTTTATGCAACATCTCAAGACATGATTTTAAAAAAAAAGTCATAAGTTTAAAATAAAACTGTCCCTCCAGTTCCCTTCTAATCAGTCTATTTGTGAAGCTGTAGCAAATATTATACCCAAATTCTGAAAGAAAACAGAAGGTAGGCTCATAGGAAAAAGATTAAAAAAAGAAAAAAAATTATTTTTACTTTAAAGCATTACATTTATTTTATAGAAATAAAAATACCATAAAATATTGTATTTATTTTATTTTTATATTTTATTTATTTTATTTCAATTTTCATTTTCAACAATACCATTATTTATTAAACCATTCTCAAGGTCTGTAGAATGATGGTAAAATATCAGTCTAATTTCAAATATTGTAAATGTCAAAGTTATTTTTCAGTTTCCTTCACTGGCCCATCTATCCATCCATCCATCTACTCATCCATTCCCCCATCCATCCATTCATCCAGCCATTCATCCATTCCTCTGCCCATCCAGTCATCCACCCCGCCATCCATCCTTTCATCCATCCTCTATCTATGCATCCATCCAATTTACTCACAAAATATTCAGTTAGCCTATGAAATGCAAAGTGCTAACCTCAAAGAACTTTATAAACTATCATATAAATAACTTTAGAGCAAGGCTGATGAAGATATGACATAGGAGAGTACCAAAAAGTACTGAGAGTTGGAGGAGAGTCACAGTCTCACAGTGGAGATGGAGACATCTTCATGGAGGAGAGTTGAAAGAGGAAATACAGGCAAAGCAGCACCTAGCTCAGGGCCTTGCAGGTGAGGCTGAATCAGAAAGCAGAACTGTTAACAAACAACTACCCATCTCAAAGTAAGTGTATTAGTTGCCAATGAAACATAACATTCTGCAAACCACTCCTGGAAAGTTCTACTATTTACTGAAAAAGGGAAAAAACAGAATGCAGATCAAGGTGACAGTTTTTTTTTTTAACTTTGTTAAGCAGAAAGCTCCACAACGCCTTTCCTAGTGGGGCCTACAATCAAAATGTCATCAGTTTGCCTCCTCCTGTTTTTCCAATCTCTCAGGGAAATTGCTGTTTAAAAAGAAAGCCATAGCAGAACATTTTGACATTATTTCTATGCTGCTGTCCAAAAAAGTGGCATTTGGTTAATGTCAGCGTTCACGTATCATTCACATCAGACGCTGTGATTATTATTTTTTTCACCTTAGGGTCTTTTCTAATGACAACTAAGGTTATCCCCACCCCCTCCAACTGCCAAAAAGAGAGAGAGAGAGAAAGAGTGCACCAAAATACCTTTGGTTATATAAAAAGGGAACTGAGCAATATCTCTGGGGCCCACTCATGGGACTGATGTTTTGGGAAGTACTGCATTACTGGTGAAGCAGCCCGACTTCTGTCTTCTGTTTTCCACTTCTCTTTTCCTAACTCCATGGAGACTCAGAGCTGGGAATTCTCGTTACAAGCGTGGCAGGCTCGTCTCCTGTTTCCCCACCAGCTGCACCACTATTTAATCAAGGGAGCTAATCAACTGTGGAGTTCTTAATGGCTGTCAGGAACATTTCCTGTTGTTATGATTGATGAATCTAACTTTGGACTTGATGCCTTTGTTCACAATTAGATGACAATAGAATCGAGATCAATACTATATATTTTTTAAAGCTGCATTATGACAACTGATAAAAGTGGTTCTCTCACAGCCAGAGTACCACACTGGTGGCAACAGAGATGGTTTTAGGCAGAGCCTAGACTAGTTTCATTCTAAGAACTACATATATTTCCACATGCATCAATGTGAACATTTTGCTTATGATGACTGACAGTGGTTTTTCATAAGGGTTGGTAATAAAATGTTTCCTCTTTGTAAACATTTAAATAAAAGTGAGTCTTCCATGTGTGACTCTGTGTGTGTGTGTATGTGTGTTGAATAAATAAATCTCTACTTACCTCCTCTTCTGCCAAAAATCAAAACTGTTACTGAGTCAACTTTCTCCTGTCTCTATCTTTTTCTACCTCTCCAATCTATTCTCTCCCTTAAAATTATAGTTAATAAAATGCAGGTTAGCCACAGACAACGGCCCCTCAGGCAACTGTCCCCACGCATCGCCCCTCGAGGGACGCAGTGTGAAACATGTGACAGAGTTCTCCCTGCTGAAGTTTCTCTCTCAGTACTGGTCTAATCTAACTACTGAATCCTGAACCCAATAGACACTTGCTTTGTTTACAGTGTCTCCTTTGTTCCCTCCTATTTTCCTTTGTTTTGGGGGTTTTTTTTGATTAATTAACAATGCTTCTTGGTAACAATCTCAAAAGAATGTCTTGATAGATTGCAACCATTACTTTCTCCACAGAGAAATGTACTTTAAATGTGCATCAGGTTGAAGGGATTGGGGGGGGGGTGCTGTGGGGGGGTCCTTAGCAGTTACAACAGGAAAAACTAATAAGACTAAAATTGTTCATCCCAACTCAATGGGGAAAGAGGGTTTCTTTTTTTAATTATTAAATTCTTGAAACAACAAAATCACATTATCACACTATAAAATTGAGCAAAATGCAGAAGGATCTTCTGCATATAATAAGTAACCATATTATCTTGATTTTTTTTTCATCTTCCCTTAGTCCCTAGAAACAGTTATCACTTGGGATTACAGAAATGTCAACAATTACCCTTTTCTGCACATCCCTTTCCTATTTGTTTTACTTAAACTTCTTAGGGTGCACTATAACCTAATGAGAAAGGGAGTCTCTATTCTTTGATAAGTGTGAACGGGTTTTATCTTCTCCAGGGACTGCGGCCAACTGTCCTGGGTAGAAGTCTCCCTCATGACATCTGAGTCTGACTCAATACCTAGTGGTCACTTTTGGTTATTGAAACAGTCTCAGGTTGGTCCTTTGAGCTCTGTCATGTTTGTTTCAAAGCATCGGTTTCAGCAAATCCAAAGGAGCCTCTCTCCCCTCCCTCCCCAATACGATATGGGCTACAATGGCGGCTCAAGACCCTGGGACAGGGGAGGCGGGCAGAGTTCTGCTTTCCTTATGAATGGGGGTAAGGTGGGGAAGAAGGAAAACAGACATCCTTCATGGCCCAGGGATGGGCTGAGACTTCTTGACTGGCCATAACCACTGATCTATTTGTCTACAGATTTGAGAAGGATGAGTGGGGGCTCCAACAGCCCTCTGTTGGGGGCATCACTCCACTCCCTGCCAAATAAGCAAAGCCTTAACTCCTCAGCAGAACATGCAAGGCCCTTTACAACTGGATTCAAAACTCTTCTTCCAACCTCAACTCCTGCCACTCCACTTCAGGAACCCGACTTCCAGCTCTAGGAGGTCTTTGTCAGTTTGCCCAAGATGTCATCCTCTGTCCTATGTCCTGGCTTGTGCACTGGCTTCTCCATCTCCTATATTAGATTGCCCTTCACCCTCCACTTAGCTCTCCAATTTTTTTAATGGAGGTACTGGGGATTGAACCCAGGATATCGTGCATGCTAGGCAGGCGCTCTACCGCTGAGTTATACTCCTGCCCCCTGAATTCTTGTTTATCCGCCAGTCTTGAGATGCATCAGGCTTCCAGACAGATGAGGGGCTGAGGATACACCTGGTTCACTAAGTCCTCTGGAATTCTGAAGCCAAGGATTCTATAACCACAGGATTTAAAGCCAGGAGAAAACTGAAACTGTCCAAACTTTCTTTTATAAGTCATCTAGACATACAGATGACATTCTTCCCTCTGCTTTCAGTACTTTCTATAATGCTGTTATAATTCTTCTATAACTAAAAGTCAATTTAAAAATAACAATAATCCATATGAAAAAGCCATCAAGAAAGCATTTAAAATGTCTTTCGCAAGCCCCATCATTACTCCCATGTAAACGATGCTGTTTTCTTAAAACAAATAAATTACAAAAATGATCCAGCAAAATAAAAACCGATTGTCTCACTGAATGTTACTTCCTTGGGAACACACACACACAAACACATTTCATTAAGACAGCTTTTCTACATTGTCTCACATATAATTCTCTAAGGGAATAATGCAAAGTGATGCTTTACATCAAAAACAAAATACAATAAACGAATGATGTGAAAACACCATATTCTCTGTGCTGAAGAATAAAGTAGTAGAAAAGATTTTAACTCTACATTGTAAATTAATGATTTTTTTTCTCCAGGAGGGAGACTTATAATTGGTTATCTGGAATAGAATTTTCTATCGTGTTATTTATCTCCTCTCTGCTCTCCAAAATAAACCGTATGTATAGGAATAATCTAAAAGTCTAGGAAGAATATTGGCCCTAAGTGAATAAAACATTACTTTTTTTTCTGAAATTTTTTTCTCCTTGTTGGAGGTTGCATTGTGCTATACTCTGGAGAAGAACTACAAATTGAAAATTAGCTTCGGTTTTTCCTTCCTTGGACGTTTTAACAAAATTTCCATACTGGACTCCAGCGTGGCAGCCAAGGTGGAGTCCTGTGAGAGTCGGTGTGTGTGTGGTTGGGGGGTGACGAAATGCCTTCACCCCATCAGACCTCCACCAACCTGGTGGACCCCAAGTCCCAAGCTGGACACATCTAAGCTTATAAAACCAGGCAACTCTGCTCTCCACTTTTCCTTGCTGCACAGCTGGGCAAATGCAGTACAATTTCTTCCATCGAGACCAAAACCACCATAGATTTTTTAAAGTTTACTTTAAAATTGAATTGCAGTTGAGACAGATTCTCTAGGGAAACATAACGGCGACGTGGGTCCATCTGAAGCAGGGGAATGACGTGAAGTAAACACTGGCTCCCGGAAAGCGGCGCCGCAGGCCTTCCGTCACCACCACCGCAGGCGTGCCCGAGAGGCCGTGGGTCTTCACCCGGACACGGCCACGGGGCAAGAGGGCAAGACCTGCTGTGAGACACGACACCTAGCGTCTCGGGTTCCCCCCGACTCCAGACAGTCGTTGGAGCTTCTCCTGAAACTGTGAATTCTGTTCACAAATTGCTCACACTGTAAGTGGCTATCACTAAAAAAAAAATAGTAACAACAACAGTGAGAGACACAGCGTCTCCGCTGCTCGCGGCTCTGGCGGGGCGGAGGCGGTGCGGCGCGGTGCACGCCGGGAGTCGGCAGTCACGGCGCGGGGGCGGGGCCCAGCTCCGACAGGACTAACCGTGCCAGTCATGGGGGGGCATCACAGCTTCTGTCGGCCTCAGTGCCACAGCGGTAACGTCAACTTGGATATGAACTGAGGGTTTTCAAAACTTTTAAAATCAGTTGAGAAACCTTCGCTCTAGTGAAATCTCAGGCAAGACCTCGTAACATAAATGGATAAAAGGTGACGTTATTCCAGTGGAAGAGAAGAGGTGGGGCAGAGGCCCAGACACCATGAGGACGCCCTGGAGATGGAAGGACCAGACTTTGAAGTAGCCTGGGCTGTGGCAGGTGACTCCTGAAACCCTTGCCAGCCTCAGCGTTCAAAGTCAGCGCTCTGTAAAGCACAGCCCATGGGCTAAATTCAGCCTAAACCCTGCTTTGATTTAAAAAAAAAAAAAAAGCTTATTAGAACACACCAATGCCATCTGTTTAAGTACTGTCTGCGGCTGTTTTTGTGCTACAGGGACAGAGCTGAGCAGTTCTGACCAGGCCTGAAGTAGTTACTTTCTACCTTTAGACAGAAAAGGTTTGACAGTCCCTACTCTAAACACTTTCAGCTCGGTATTTGGCACAGAGTCGGTGCCAATCAGTGCTAGCATCCTTCCCATCACCCCAATTCTATAATTAAAGAAAATGAGGTGCCAAGTCACTGGTTGGAACACTTTTCCAATAAGGAGCTAGTCTAAAAACACTACATGGACAAAGAGAATTGAATATGGTAGACTGAGTTTCAAATAATGTGCATCAGTCATCATACTGACAATGTAATTGATATAAAGCAACGGTGTCATTTCCTTTCTAGTTGGGCATTGTCCCAACTCAGGGACCTTCAGAAAAAGAAATGGTAATCTCAGGTGGCTCATGCCCCCAACTACTTACTAATGAGGGATAGAGGAGTCTACAAATAGAAAAGCAGATGCACTGGGTCATTTAGTCAATAAAAAGAAAAAACACAAATATGATGACTGGAAATCAAAACTAAAGTAAAACATTAATGATCCCAGAGGCCTGGGAGATCAGAACTCTTAATAAAGCAAGTAGTTTTTACATTTCAACTTGGGCTTCGCTACTCTATGTGGGATTTTCTAATCTATCACTCAGATGTGGAAAGCACTGGCTTTGGCCATTGGTTAATTACTGGATTGTCATAACCCATTTCATGCTCATCCATCTTTTTTTTTTAATAAGCTGATTTTGTTAGCACTTTTATTTTGTAATTACTGTTTCCTGACAAGTGCTTCTCCCACACCTGTCATTTTACAATGGAATCTACCGCGAGAAGGAAAAAAAAAATCCCCTGGGTATAGAGACTTCAAATATCTTACCATCTAGTTTCATAGGTAGTTTTAAAATAGTGGAGGAGGGACGTATAACAGTCATTCTGATGCCATATAAGGTTCTCAAGAGGCCTAAGGAAATACATAAGTTCTGTTTCATATATAACTTCCTTTAAGTGTGTGTGCAGAATTTACAACCCTTTTTTAGATGCATTTCAATGAGTCCTGGGATTAGCTCTCTATTCGGGCTGATTAGTAGTTATTTCTGAGCTCCTATAATTATCAGCATGACTAATTCAAGGAATACCGTGACCAGTGTTCACACCCCTCATTGCAGGGTGCGTGGTAGGGCTTGCTGAGAACAAGGAAGGGGTGATTTCACTGCCTCTTTATAAATAACATTAAAATCAGGATTTTTTTTTGTCACTTCTGCCTTGATCATATTTCATGAACCAAAAGTATATTTTTTAACTCCTCTGGGTCCACACAGTACTGTTGTCACCCAGTCACAACTGTGAGCACCTACGACATAATCAGGAATTGGCTGATTGTGGTGCCATCTGCTTACCTCTCCGTATGGCCACCCTACTAGACTATGAATGCCTTGATGGCTGGGAGAAATCTTATTTATCTAGGAGTTTCTTATCCCTAACATAAAACACGGTACCTTTTAAGTTCTGTTGAGTAAATGGTCATTGAGTTAACTTACACATGGCCTTGCTGGTGTGACAAAGCTCATGCAAATTAAGGACAATGCCACCAAACTGTGAAATCCTATAGGACATAAGCCATATTTCTCCTCCATGTGCCATCAATGCCAACCATCAACAAAGCCTCAAACATAGTAGCCACTAAATGAATGTTTCTGGAAAGAAGAGTTTTTACCTGAAAATGAAAAGCCCATTTGGTTTTATGAAACTGTGAATTTGACCAAATATGTTGTGGATCTAAATCAGAAGTTAACAATTTTTTTCTGCAAAGGGCCAGTGGTAAATATGTAAGGCTTACAGGTTTTACTATCTCTGTTTCAACTGCTTCATTCTGGTCTAGTAGCATGAAAGCAGACACTGACAACATGTAAATGAATGACTATGTGATGTTCCAATAAAACTTTATCAACAAAATCAAGTGGTGGGCCAGATTTTTTTGGCCAGCCATAGTTTGCTGACTCCTGATATAGACAAGAAAGGTGAAACAACAAAGCTTTTAGAAAAGAATATAGTAAAGTAGCTGTATGATTCATGACTTCAGCATATAGAAAAAATATTAAAATAAAATACAAAAAAGGAGTTATTTTTCTGGAAAAAAATAACAAATGGACTATATTAGAACTAAGAACAATGGATGCGGCACAGCCATGAAATGATAACGCACAGCTACCAACACAACATGAATAAACTTCACGACGTGATGTTGAACAAAAGAAGCAGCATCATTGAGTTAGGGAAAAGGTAAGGTACAGGTGGGAAGGAAGTTTGCCACTTATATAACTAACAAAGGCCACATACCCATAAAGGTGTTCTGGAACCAATTCCAATGTGTGATTTTTCTCCAACATTCAACGAGAAATTCCGAGACACTGGTGGGATGTCCTATGATTCAACTCAGTTCTGACACTATCAACCCAGAGAGAGCATCAGATTCCACAGGTTAAGGGCTCAGTCCCACAAGGCTGCCCTCCCCCAACACACTCTGGATGCCAGTCACAAGCCCAGGTTAATCACCTGTGCTTCTGACCACTTAGCTATAAACCAGAGGTTCGCACGACCTTCTCTCTGAGTTCAATTAATTTGTTAAAGAGGCTCACAGAATTAAGAGAAATATTTCACTTACTAGATAACTGGTTTGTTACAAAATAACATAACTCAGGAACAGTCAGATGGGTGAAATGTGTAGAGCAAGGTATGGGGAGACAGCATAGAGCTTCCATGCCCCCTCCAGGCATGCCACTCCCCCCAAATCTCCATGTGTTCATCAAACCATAAGCCTTCAAATCCGATCCTTTTGGGGTGATATGGAGGCTTCATTACCTAATCATTGGTCGATTGATTAAATCATCGGCAATTGGCAAGTGGTTCAATCTTCAGCTCCCCTCCCTTCCCCAGAGGTCAGGGCACAGAACTCAAAGTTCCAACCATCTAATCACATGGTTGGGTCCCCTGACAGCCAGTCCCACCCTTAGATGTAGTCCCAAAGTCACCTCATTAACATAAAAAAGGCATTTTTGTTGCTCTTATCACTTAGGGTTTTAGGAACTCTCTGTCAATAAAAGGGACAAAGATCAAATGTTTAATTCTTATCATAAATCACAATATCATAATCCCTAATATATAAATAACCCCTATGTATCAACTAAGGAAAGACATGTGAAAAAGAAAAATGGTGGGGAGAGGATACAGCTCAGTGGTAGAGTATGTGCTTAGCATGCATGAGGTCCTGGGTTCAATCCTTAGTACCTCCATTAAAAATTAATTGATTAAACCTAATTACTTCCTCCACCAAAAAATGTTAAAATAAAAAGAAAAATGGAAAATGACAAGAACAAGCATTTCACCAAAAAAGGATGTCCAAACGGCCAGTGAACATATGAAAATATGATCAACTTCGTAAGTAATCTGAGAAATACAAACACAAATCACAGTGATGTACCAGTACATGCCCACTAAAACGGCAAACATTGTAAAGGCTGGAAGTGGTCCAAGATGGTGATATAAGAGAATCCTGAACTCACCTTGCCCACAAACACACCAAATCTGCAGCTATAGGGGGAACAACTTCTCTGAAAAAGACCTGAAAACCAGCTGTGCAGCCCTTCCCCTCTGGCAAACAAGAGAAAGTCCATATCCAAGAGACTAGGAGAGACTGGGACATAATCTCACCGTAAACCCATCCCAGGCTCAGTGACCCAAGGCTGGTAGGGAACTCACACATCTGGAGAGTCTCCCTGAGGAGCAACTGGTCTGGATCCACATCAGGCACTCCGACTGTTAAGACTTGCTCCCTAGAGATGAGCCCCTCAAAATATCTGGCTTTGAAAACCAACAGGGCTCACAACCAGATGATCCAAAGTCCTGTAGCAAACTGAGAAACGCCTCTTGAAGAGCTGGTGCAGACTCACCCACCCCAGGACCCAGCACAGAAACAGCCTTTGGAAAAGTGCTCAGCCTTATGTGAAAGAGAATTATTTACTCATCTTGAAGCATCAGCCTGAGGGACAGGGGCATGATGGGATACTCTCCAGGGACAGAGGAGCTGGTGGACACCTTTCCCTCTACCTTGCTAAAGATGCTCCATGCTCCAGGACCTCCCAGAGCTGAGCTGATACACACGTCCGCTAGCCAGGGTTTTGCTGCTGCCACCCAGAGGTCACCCCCTGGACTCCTGGCTCTGGTGGCCAGCGGGACTTGCACTCATGGGTCCCACAGGACTGTAACCCATGGAGAAAGGGTTTCTCATCAAGCGACCATCCCCAGGGAACAGCAAGAGGCACTGGGCACAGAAGCTGAGTCTTCCTGTGAAAGACGCCCATTCATTTATCATCACAGCCACAGCCGAAGTGCGCTTCTAATCAAACACACAGGGCTAAGGACTACTGCCATCCTTTCCGGCGACCCCAGAGGGCTATCTCCCCCTCCCTGCCCCATCTCACGCCAAAGTGTCAGTATCTCTCAGGGTGGAGCTCTTACACGGGTCATTGCTGTAGAATATTCCATTGTATGAACATTTATTCACTCCACTGCTGACAGACACATGGATTGTTTCCAGTCATTTCCAGCAAATAATGCTGCTATGCACACTCTGAAATGTGTATTTTGTGGCATCTTGGCATGCATTTCTCTTCGGCATCACCTAGGAGTCTGTGTTCCACGTGAGTAGACAGTGACAGCCTATTTTCTAAAGTAATTGTACCAATTCACACCTCTAAAAACCACGAGCACAAAGAAACGGCTATTGACAAATGCCACTAAGTTCCCAGTGCCGGTTACAGAGCTACTGGGATGACCACCTTAACACCATTATTCCTAATTTTCATAAGAATTTGATGAAAAGAGGTCTTTCATTAGCATTTTCAGGGAGATGTGGGTAAGGTTTAGACCAATAAGATGAATTGTTCAACATTATAGGTAGAGCCCCAGTTGAAACCTGAATCAATCTGTTCCCAAAGTCTGGGCAGTGTCCGTATGTCATGCTGCCTTTCTTTCAGGGAGGGGTCGATGACCACACCAAAAGACCTCAGAGATGTGTGCAACACAGATACGAGAGTTCCCTCAATGTCCCCTTTGATGCTGAGCTTTTCCACCAGAATTTCCATGAGGAGGAGGCTCACTCTGCCACGTGATACCTCCATGGCAATTCACCCCACCCACAGTTTCTCACCTGTGAACTAACACTCAAGACACGGGGATGTATGATGGGATAATATCTGCTTCGAGCTACCCTGGGGGCTTTTAATGAGGATAAAAATGAGGAAATCATGAAAATGTTAAGAAACGATGCCAACATGCTGCTTCCTGGCCAATGGACTTAAGAATGTGACATTCTTACACATATCTGCAGAGGACTTACAGTTTTCAAAGTGTTTCTACAACATACCTCGGTGAAATTCCTTGGTAAACTGTAAGGCACGCTGAGGGAAAGCACTATTAGTGACACACAGGAGGACATTATAAGCGAGGAGCATCAGTCTGCAATGGCCATGGAGCCAGAATGAAAGAAAAAAGGAAACAAAAAAGGATGGGGGCACTGTAAGGAAATGTGACTTTCCTTTTTGGTGTTCTCAGTGTCCAGAACAGGTCCAGATATACATACAAGTGTCAGGTTTCCCTTGCAAGCCAGGCAATGAAATTTTTGAAGTCTCATAGGATAAATTTTCCTCCCAACTTTGCTCTCTCCATGTAAGAGCTCAGAGGGGTATAGCTCAGTGGTTGAGTGCATGCTTAGCATGCACAAGGTCCTGGTCAATCCCTAGTACCTTCGTTAAAACAAAACAAATATATAAACCTAATTACCTATCCCCTCTCTCTCCCGAAAAAACCACACAGCACAAGACTGTGATTGCAAAATCCAAGTAAGAGCTAGCAAAACTATTCAATGTGGCCACGAGGAGAAAAACTATGAAAGCAGGTCAGCGTATTTATGGTGGCCAATGTGCCTTTACCCTTTAAGAGCTAAAAGACACCAGTGTGAAAGGACACAGGTCTGTGACCCTCTGAAGAATCAAATGCCCCACAAAAGAGGGTTAGAACTCTATTTCATGGTGTCAATTCAAGAACTTCCTGCTTTTCTTAACCTACAAGAGTTTTAAATGTGCTGCGTGACTCAATCTGATTGTTTTTTTCCACTGCAGCACATACAATGGAACTGAACATGAGGGCAAGAAAGAAGTAGAAGAGAAGTTCACTTTCTATCTCTGAGAAGAAATGGGAAGAAGGGGGATCGTGCTCTGAAGCGGCTTTCACTGCTCTCCAAGGAGCAGAGTACAATGAAAGACCCAAAGAGTAGGGTTAGAAGCCTTTTCCTTGCACAGCGTTTGAACTGATGTATTTTCTTCTTGGAGGCTCTTACTGTATTCTGCTCTTCCGGGCTGAAGAGAGTCACTTCTGAACGTGTTCTGCCATCTTCTGCTTTTTATGGAGTCAGAGGTTGGTCTGTCTTCAAAGGACAAAGAATTCTTTGTTGATTCTGAGTCTTTATGGACTTCCTGCTGTGGCTTCGCACCATGTGAAGCGCTGTGTCAGACCTCGTACCCCAGTCTAGTTGGTGATCAGGAGGTGGCTGGTTATCCATTCAGATACTGAGGGCTAGGTCCTCAGCTCAGGTTGATGAAAGGGACCGTCTCTGCCCTCACGGAGCTTCCAGCGTAATGACCGTGGCAGTGGCACTAGGTGCTGAATGCTGCAGCATCAGAGGCAGAGTCACTGGCTGGCTGGCACTAATTCATGCTCGCCTTCATACAGGAGTCACTGGGAAGCAGCTGCCCACCATGTTTCTAGGCCCCTTTGCATCTAGACAGGGTCATAATCACCTTGTCCTAACCAAAAAAATAAGAAAAAGGAAAAAAAAGAAAGAAGAAGGACAGAGCAAGGAGGAGGGAGGAGGAAGAGGAAGGAAGAAGGAAAAAGAAGAGAGGTACACTACCTCTAGACCCAGACTATAAAAACTTACATCCTTCACAACCTCCACACTCTGTAGCATCCCCCTTCATTGGCTGGACATCAGTGCGTGTGGGACACTAAAGGTAGGACACCTCTGTCAGCCTGGATCCCTGAATGACTCTCTGGAGCAGAGGATCTGTCCTCATTCTCCGCATGGCCATCCCACCATCACTGATTGGACTTGACATTTGAGAAAAATAAAATTCTGTTCTATTAGCCACTGAGACTGAAAGTCGATCTAGTACTACTGGTAGCAACCTAGTAACTACTCATGCAGTACCTTGCAGGTCACCCATTCATTTGTTTAATATATGCAGTATACCACTGCAAGCCTCCTGCTAGCTGGTATAGTTCTAGATACTTGAGACATCATGGGTGGGGAGGGACAGAAGAGAAAAAGAAACTCATAAGGGAACTGAAATTGGAATAATGCTATGAAAGTCTCTTTGTCCATTTGAGCTCCTATAACAAAACACCGCAGACTAGGTTGCTTGTAAACAACCGACAGATAGTTCTCACAGTTCTGGAGGCGGGGAGTCCAAGATTAAGCTGCCAACGTGGCCACATTCTGATAAAGGCCTTCTTTCTGGTTCACAGCCAGAGCCTTTGCACTGTGTCCTCAAATGGTGGTGGGATGAGAGCTTTGTGGGGTCTCTGTCTAAGGGCCCTTATCCCACTGCGGAGGGCTCCACCTTCATGACCTAATCACCTCTCCAAGGCCCCACTTACTAATATCATCACCCTCAGAGGTGAGGATTTCAACACAGGAATCTGGGGGAACACAAACATTCAGACCATAGCAGAAAGACAAACATTACATGATAGAGTAACTGAGAAGCTACTCCGAGGAGATGACTATCTGACCTAAGACCTGAGGATGCAAAGGAGCCAGCCACGCCCCTACATGGGAGAAGAACACTGCAAGCTAAAGGCACAGCACATGCAAGGGCTGCCTCCAGTGAGAACATCACCAGGCACATTCCAGGAACCAAAGATGCATAGGCGACAGGAGCTAAATCAGGATAAGCAGCATAAACCAAGACAGCTCCTAGCAAACCGGGAGGTAGAGACCACTACTCTTGACCTTCTGACCTTCCCGACCACCCTTCCAAGGTCAATCACTACTGCCCTGTGGTGCCAATACCTTGTTCTGTTCCCAGTGCTCCACGCTCTGGCCAAGGCTGCCCCCATCAAGGACTTATGACTCTAAAAGAAAGTTTTTCAGCCACTGTAGCAGCAAGCAGAATTTTAGAACATCATTTGTAATCATCCCCTTCAATCAGTGAAAACAATTTTCAAAATTTTTTTAAACTGGGAAAAGACCTATTTTGGCTTGAATTTGTCCCCAAGAATCTTGGCCTGAGGGTTTTCAAGGAACCAATACCACACAAAATGCTAAGTATTTCTTTATAAAATAAATGAATATAAGGCAGGACAATCACAATAACCCACTATCGAACATTTTTTTGTAGTAGGGAAGAGGAAATCGTTATAGTTTCCATTCGGGACCTGGGGACCACATTTGCTATGAACTATCCTGCCCTTACATGAAATATTGAACTAATTTCTGCTATCAATTGGAATATATTGCTGTCTTATTCACTGTGAATTACCCTGGCTGGAAAATATTTGCTGTTTTTTCTCCTTCAGATTCTCCTGGGTCAACAGCCTGGGGGGATAAACTGTCTGATTCAGTTATAGGGAAAATCACTGTTTTTATTTGATGATTTTTTTTTCTTCCAAAGGGACAAGAAAAACATCCTTACCATGATCAACCTGTTTCTAAGAAAAGAAGAAGGTGCCATCTATCACACAGTCTGATAACGAGGTTGCTCTGAGCCAGGATGGAAAAGGTTCCAGGAGATGATTTAAGGAAAAAGAGGCAGGGGTGAAAGAGAAGTACTGAGCAATTCCAGATGTGGCCTCAACCCTGGGGGCAGAGGGAAGCAGAACCTTTGACATTCAATGGTCTCTACAGGGAAAGAAGAGTTGAAAGAGAGAAAGGTAAATGGAGTCAGGACTCCATCCCCAAGTGACAACGAGTAGGTAACCATCACTCTGGGCCTCAGTGTCTTCATCAGTAAAATGCTTTTGTTTGGTCTCTTCCAATCCAATTGGTCCATGGTTTTTCAACAATATTCACTGAGTGTTGCGATGGTTATTTTTATGTGTCAGCTTGGTGGGGCCATAGTACCCACATACTTGGTCAAACACTATCCTAGATGCTTCAAGTGAAGATATTTTCTGGATGAGATTAACATTTAAATTAGTGAACTGGAGTAAATTATACTGCCCTCTATAATGTAGACGGGTCATATGCAGTCAGTAGAAGGCTTAAGAAAAAAATCAACCTCCCCCGAGAGAGGGAATTCTGCCAGCAGATGGTCTTTGGGCTTGAACTGCAACTCTTCTCTGGGCTTCCAGCCTGCTGGTCTACCCTGCAGATTTTGACTTGCCAAGCAAGCCAATGCCTTAACATAAATAATAGTTTTCCTGTTGGTTCTGTTTCTCTGGAGAACGTCAATACAGGCATCTACCATGTGACTGGCATCATCCTCAACACTTGGGATTTACAAGTGTGCAAGAGAGGTAACTTTCACAGCCCGCTTGGAGCTTATGATCTTGCCTGTGCAGTAAACTCAGAGGGTATGGGATCCTGTAACCGTGCACTATCTAAAGAAAGGACTGGCCCTTGACTACTCCTGGAGATAACCTCTAAGCCCTTGAAATATCCTGCCTATGAAGTGTGTCTCTGTACCACTGGGGCCTGGGCCACGCCGGATAGTTTATGCTAACAGTGTGATCTATGGTGAAGGCCTGCTTTTGTTCACCTGGGACCCTGGACCACATTTCATCAGTCTGACCTCTGGGGGGTGCTGGTAGCTAAGGTCAGTCACATGGGTGATCCATGCCTAGGTGAATGACCCCTCAGTGAAAACCTGGACACGAAAGCTTGGATGAGTGTCCCTGGATGGCAATACCACATACATGTTGTCACATACTGCTGCTAAGAGAATTAAGTATTGCCCACATGGCCCCACTGAGAGAGGGAAGCTTATACCCACTCTCTCCTGGACTTCACCTTATGTACCTTTTTCCTTGGCTTATTTTTATTTGTATCCTTTCTCTGCAATAAACCATAACCTTGAGCATAACTTTCCTGAGTTTCGTGGTTCCTTCTATCAAATCACCAGACCTGAGACTGGTCTCAGAACCCTTGACACATCCATCTACTGTCAGTCGACACAATCCTAAACACTTGGCATTTATAAGGAAGCAAAAAAAGGCAATGACTCCTGCCCTCTTGGAGCTTATGATCTTGGCTATGTCTTTGGGGACCAAGTGTGAGGTCACAGCTCTCATGTTCATTTCCTAATCACAGTCCTCAGCAGTTAGCACTGACCAGGAGAAAAATGAGAATGAAAGATGTGTTGAGGTGGTTAAAAAAGTAAGTAACTAAAATAAAAATAAAAGCCCAGTATGACCACGGGCTGCAGTAAAAGGACATGTCTTGTTTCACCCTGCTCTTCAGACCATACCTGGAAAATGCTCAGCTGCAGTCAGCTCTAGTCTCTTGCACAACACTAGGAAACCACTGACAAAGAATGAACCTAGGTGGGAGTATCCCAGCTGATGAATTTGGCCAAAAACTTCAAATGCTCTCTAGGGAATAGTGGGGAAAACTGCAGATGTTTAATTCAAGCTGTGGTTGTTCAATGGAATGATCTTGCTCATCAGAAGGCATCTGTCAACATGTGGAGACATTTTTAGGGGTCAAACTGGGTGGTGTGCTACCAGCCTGCAGTGCACAGAGGGCAGCCCACAATGTACAGGATGTCCCCTGCCCCCAGTAAGGAATGGTCCAGACCAAAATGGCAACACTGCTGACAATGAGAAACCCTGAATCAGAGCCAAAGAAGACAGAGATCTACTTAATAAAAGGAATCCTCTTCCTCGAGCACTATGCACACATGGAATCAGGGGCTCCGTAAGAAATGTATTTTGTGCAGTAGGCTATTTCCAGACAGAAACTGTATTACCAGCCATCAGGGGTATCACAGTGGAGATCCAAACCCTGAACTGTAAGTGATCCTTGAACATGTGTGGGAAACTACATGGAGTGGCTCACAGGTCTCTCACCCACTTTAAGAAGGAAGAAATATCAGAAATCAGATGCCATCTGTGGTACTCTAGGAGCAGGGTTAGAATTAAAACTCACAGCTATGGAATGTGGCAAGACAATGGCAAAAATACACCTTTGACCTCTCCCCTTTGGCAGATACAATAACGTAACTGAATGGGAAGTAAAAGTAAAGTGATCATCATTTCTAATTATTGCATCTACCATTTTTGGGCACCTCCTACTAACCCCTCTGCACGTCTGATCTTTAATCCTCTCAAACAAGACTGGAAGTCACCAACAAGAATGAACTCCTGACAGCCTTGAGACAGCTACTATTACCACATCCATTTCTTAGATGAGGACACTGAGGCTTACTGAGATTCAAAAATTCGCTCAGGGTCATTCAGCCAGCAAGTGGCAGAGCCGGGATGTGAGCCCAGCCTGCCTGATAACCAAGTCTGCATTCTCTCCTGTGTGCGCCAGCGGCAGCCAAAAAGTAGCATCTGGAAGACCCTGTCAGGCAAGACCAAGCAAAGCATTAATGATGCTGCTCGACAGTGGATCATATTCAAATGCCAGAAATTACCTTTCCTGAAAAATCCCAGGTAATGAAATCTCACCACCCTTCATCCTTCTCTCAGTGCAATCAGATCACTCAGGAGAGATTAGACTCTGCGTCTTTCTGAGACTAAACTTCCTGGCTTGTAACTCAGGGTGATGATCTGTCAATGTGCACAATCTGCTGCAATTAACAGTAAGATCATTCTTATCAGTCTGGGTCCCAACAGGAAACAGGTGCAACACTCAAGAGTAATCCAACAAGGGCTTCTTTACCAAGGGATTCATTCCAAACCTCAAGGGACAGCACAGTAAACTCCAGCAACAGTGGAACCATCCAGATCCTAGGAATTAAGGGACCAAGGAGTGAGTGGGTCCCAGAACATGGAAGGAAATGTAGTTGTATAGAACGAGCCACCTTGGGCATGTGAGGGACTGAATCTGTGTCACAGCTGACCGTATGGGAGGGAGGGAGTCAGGACAATAACCACTCAGACCTCGCTCTCCTCCCCTCCCCATTCCATCTCTTACTGGGGCTCCCCATTAACCACTGGCCAAACCACACAGAAGGGAAAGGCAGGGGAGCCCACTGATGAACTTCCCACAGGTCACCCCCCACCGGGGGAGGGAAGAGAGGAGACTGGAGAGTGGACCAGAACAGACTAAGAGGCACTATCAGACATGGGCTATCATGAAGCCATAAGACATGTGAAAACCATGTAACCATGCTGGGACCAAAAGGAAGAATACAATTTTAAGCATTTTTATTTCAAATTTGAAAGACATATTTTTAAGATAATACCAAGTGAAAACAGATTTGCTGAAACAGGCATACTCATTACAGCCAATTCAGGTCAAGATGTTCGTGGTATCTGGAAGGCAGTTTAAAATAAGTAGCAAGGAGTGGTGAAATGGCCTTGCCCTTTGACTCAGTATTTCCACTGACACACCTATAGCTATTCATTTACTAGGATATTCACTGCAGCATTATTTATGAGAGTGAAAAGTTGGAAAATCGAAAGTCTAACACTAGGGCCTTGTTGATTGAATCACAGTATACGCATCTGATAGAAAACTCCACAACCATGGAAAATCATATTGTTGAAGAACATTTAACAACATAATAAAATGTTCGTGATATAATATTAATGACAAAAAATCAAGTTATAAAATATATACTGTGAAACCCAATCCTACAAACATCTTCGGCCTATGTATCTGGGAATACATCTGAATTCAATCAGGAGGAAAGCATACCAGTATACACGTGGTAACTACTTCCGGGGCATGGGATTCAGGGGGCGGCTCACCCTTGTCTGCTGAGGAACCAGGAGAAAAAGAAAGGAAAATAGGTGCCAAACAGTAGTCTGCCTCAGATGAGCAAGAAAATGAAGGTGCTAAATTTCAGGTGGAACGCTGCGCCATCCCTTAATGCCCTCAAGTCACATCAGGGAACCTCAGACAGGGAAGGGAGAGGGGGCTCCCAGAGTCCAAGTCCCTGCTCGAGTCTAAAATCAAGTAAAAATCACAAATCAAGTGTCTGCTATTTCTTAATATGGCGATTTAAAACCAAGCTGTAGTTACTTTAGACAATAAGCCCTAAAGCCAACGGTCCTATCAAAACACATACCTCTCATTTTCATTCAGTGACACCATTTGCTGTTGGCTGTTTTCCAAAGCGCAGCAATAGTTTCTTAGAGACCAGGAAATTCACTTCACCAAACTGTTGAATTCCACGTTTACGTGTTAAGAGCTCCGCAAAACCCCTAGCATCACGGCTGGCCTGACAGCAAATTATTCCTGAGCTCCAGGGCAGCGGCGGGTAGAGGAGGGAGGGGAGTGGGGAGAGGGGGGCCACGCCATTATTCTAACCTTGTACATGAGGAAAGTGAGACTCAGAGCAGTGAAGCTTCTTGCCTAAGTTTACACAGCAGGTGATGACTTGAGCCCAAGAATCCCGAGGCATTTCCCCTATGCCAGTTTCTCTCCAGATGGCTGAGCGTGCTTGAGCCAAATGCATGGCCAGGAAGCCCCCCACTGCATGGAGGCCCTCAAATATATCTTCCCAGGACAGCGCTACATGTGAGAGCCTTAAATGGGGCATATTCTTGGTTCCGCATTTTGTTTCTCAAAATTCATCCCAAAGGAATCCCCGAAGAGGCACCCAACCCTTTATGCACACAGATATTTATGACAGTTATTTATAAGAACAAAACAGTAGGAAACAAAAATGTCCAACAGTAAGGCACTGGTTATCTAAGGATGGCTTAGCCATTTAATGGAATACTCTGCAGCCATTTTAAATGCTGCCAGAGAAGTCTCCCAATGGCATGCGACGAGTTCACATTATAATGCTCAACAGAAAAAAAGAAAATAATGTGACAAAGATGACAATTTGCTATGCACAAGGATAAGTATAAAATGATGATTTCAAAGAAAAAAATAACTGTTTTTCATAGTCTCTAAGTAAATACTTCCTGGGAGGACTTCTTTGTTTTTCAAAATTAACAGCTTGGACTCGTGAAAAATTTTCTTTGCTGTACTCTATCCTCAATGTACTTCAACAAAACTACATTTATTTTCATAATAGCTTTGCCTCTGATCACAGCTGTAATATGTACACAAAGCAGAAAACGAGAAAATAGAAAAACAAAAAGAAAACAAAAGCACCAATAAATTTCAACTTACCCTACCCAACCTGTGCTCTCAAGATAGCCACCCAAAATGTTTTATCCAAAACTCTTCCATTTTGGGGAGCAGAGGCTACAGCTTAGTGGTAGTGTGTGCTTAGCATATAAGAGGTTCTGGGTTCAATCCCCAGTACGTCTATTAAAACAAATAATTTTTTTTTTAAAAAAACCTAATTACTTCCCCTCTAAAACAAAAACAAACAAACAAAACTCCCATTTTGCTCCCAAGGTATGGTCATTCTTACCTAAGTTTTTAGATTCTTTAATTAGTATACTGTGCATGTATATTATGATTATGTGAACAAAAGGCAAAATATTCTTTAACTCTATAAGCATATTATATGTTCTCTTGTCTCCTTTGTTATTCAAAAATGAACTAAGTTTTAAAAATAAATAAACCCTGTCACCTCGCCAAAACCAGCCTTGCCTTCCGCAAGCATCAGGGGGACCTTTTTACATCCCATGAGTAAGTAACTGAATAAACAGACAGATCTGAATTAATGAATGCTCTCTGAGTCAGTGTTTCCTGGCCTGGAAGAGAGGGGAGGAAGCCATCTGCAAAGCCGCTTTCTGGCCTATAATCTAATAACAGCGCAACACAAGGCGGCTGCCATGAGGTTTTGTCTGCCTTCCCACAGGAAGAGCTGAACTACTGTTTGTAATCCTCAGCTTGGTAAGCAAGTTCACTCCTTGTAGGATTTTATTTTTCTTTTGCTTGATGGGTTTTAAATTATTTGCCTTTTAAATGTTCATGTTGAATGAGGCAGCAGGGAAGAGAGAAAAAAAAAAAAAAAACAACCTGGGAATGAGACCTAATAGTTCCCCACTCACTGGAGGAGCTCTGCCTTCGGTCCTGGCCATGGATGGTGTCCTGGGTCCTCTGAGCTGACGGGGATTTCTCTATGACATCTCACTGCCCCGGAGGCCGGAACCAGGATGTCCAGAGACCCAGTGCCACCCTGACAGCCATTTCCATTACACTGACACCTGCTATTCTTCTCTTGCTCATAAAGTTCCAACTATTCAGGACAGAGTTCTGATATCATTTTGCTCATGGTCTTCTCCACTGACAAATGGCAAAGAGACTGAGCAAAGACATGACCCTTTTTCACAAGCTCAGTGTTACTCTAAGAGACAGACATTCTTTGATAATTCTAATGTCGATTATCACCAGCCATTCATTATTCATTCATTCGCTGGGTAAATCCATGTTAAGTGCCTACCATACTAAGCCCTATGCAACGAGCATATGAAACAGATAAACATGATCTCTGTCCTCATGGAGCCCACAGCCCGGTGAGGGAAACAATAATACAGGAAGTAATCAGACTTTCAGACTGGGAACAACAGGAAACAACAGGACAGACACTGGCGATCAGGGAAGGCTGCATGGTGGGCCTTGTCAAGCTGCCCAGATCATCCTTCAAAGAAGAACTGTGTGCCTGGGAACACTGCCATCAGCTCCCAGCCATCGGCCGTCGGCCGTCAGCCCTTTTGGGCATCGCCTCAGCTGCCAAGTCAACTCCCCAAGGTGACATCCTCTCCAGTGGGAGGGGGATCCCCCACTTAAGATTCATCAGTGAGAGAGTATAAAGGCCTGGCCACGGCTGCCAGCTGCAGGCCACCCTACAAGACCACTCCAGCTCAGGGCTCCCGTGTGGTTGGCCAAGGCTGCACCCACCCCACATCTCCAGACTCCCTCCACCCACCGGCTCCATCCCCCTCTCTCCCACAGCGGATGAGCCCACGGCTCCCCTATAATGCACATCCTCATGCTAAATTCCGTCTCAGAGTCTGCTTCTTGGGAAAGACACAGGCTGACCCTTAAAGGATGAGCAGAAGCCGACCATACCAAGAGGCGAAGGAAGCGGTCCAGACTAAGGGAACACCAAGTCACAAGGCATAGAGGCATGCGCTTGCCAGCATGGTTAAGGACCGGAGAGGTGGTGGTACGTGTGCTTGGGATATAATGAGCCATTGGCTCGCCCATTAGGAGATGCGATTAGAGAAGCAGGCAGGAGCCAGACCGTGCAGGGCTCTGCCGTCCATGACGAGGGGCTTGGACTTCTTTCCAAGTGGGAGCGGAGGGTGACAAATAAAGGGTTGGATGCTGAGAAGCAACCAGACCTAATGTTTATTTTTAAGAGAGAACTCCGTGGCTTGCTCTCTGTGAGACTGGGAACACAAAGAGGCCTGAATTTTATTCCAGCTGTCCTGATACACAAATGTGAAGAGAGAGCAAATTTTTAGGATTTGTTCAAAAGATAACTTTGCAGGGCAAGAAAGGGGGAAATGCCTAGTAATGCATGACCACCTACTGTGTGCTAGCCTTAAGAAACCTTCCAGTGTCAGTGTGACCTTCACGTAGCACAGACAGATATGGGGGCAAAGAGAGAGCAAGAAAGTGGCCTAAATTTACAGAGTAAAAGAAAGATCAGGGATGTGAATCCAAGTCTCCTGGCTCCACAGTGAATTACTTTCTCCAAGTATTCAAAATTAAATTACAATTATACATAATAAATTCTTACCATATACAGTGATAGTATTATATCAATATAGTATAAGTATTATAAGATATGAAGTATCTTGTAAAGCCAATGATAATCACAGGCATCTAAATGACCAGTTGCAACAAGTCTATACAATTCCTGGTCCTACAGAACTGCCAAGATGCGCCAAAATCACCACTGATCTTTGAGGGAAAAAGGAAGAGACCAAATGCAGCTGGTGGTACCCAAGTTCTGTCCTATGTCCTGAAGAATTCCTAGCAGCTTCCCTCCCAGCACACTCCCCCCACGGTCTGTCTCATGACAAGGGCTTCCCCTCGCAGGCTGCTGACCTCAGGTATGAGTCCAGGGTGTGTGTGAACCCAACTACAGCCAACACTGGCTGCTTCGTGTACCCTGCAATTCCACCCATTGTAATTCGGTGTTAAGTGGCTGAATTTTCAAGTGTCTCCTGTGGGTGGCTTCCCTTGATCAGGAACAAAATAGCCAAGCAAATGCCTGCAACTGAAGGGCTTTTGTAGTGGGATGATGTGAAGGTCAGGAGAACAGTAAATTTCTCCCTCTCCCGCCTCCCAAGGCTGGCACAACGAAGATTCAAACACCAATAATGTAAAAGGACAAAAGGCAAAACGAATGTTCCCTCTTCTTAAACACTTCTGGGAAAAGCCAAGGTCATTGATGCATTCTGTTATTTCAAGGTGAGAGAGTCTTGTGATAGACTGAAAAGAGACTTCCAGCTGCACCTCCTCCCTCAAGTGAATCCAGTCAGCGTGTGTTCTTTTTTGTCATCTTTTGGACAGAACTGCACCTAAAATCATGAGCAAGCCATCCAGGAGGGAGAAGGAAGATCTTGTGGCCACTGCGAAGTTTCAAAGAGTTTCCAAATCATTAACTATGAACAAAAAATACTTGAGACAGGACAAATCCAAGAAGTCCTTAAATCGAAGTAAAAAGGCAAGAATCAAGAAATAACCCTGTCCAACTTGCTAAGACTTTCCAAATATATTTTCACAAGTTAGTTGATAATTTCCTAATTTCCTAGAACAGCAGATTCTCTGGCCCAGACGGGCACTTCTGCCTGGGCTGAGTGGCTCTTGCAGGAGTATGCATGTTTTATATAATAGATGTTTTTAGAGGTTACTCACCTAACTTCAATACATAGGCAGAAGATAATCACTTGAGTCTATCAGCTTCACAAAGGGAGCATGCTGGTGTTACCAGCAACCAGATCAAGGACATGGACACTGCCCAGCACCCCGAAGCCCCCTTCACAACCCTCCCCACCTCTTCCCCAAAGGCAGTCAATATCCTAACTTCTAACCCCATAGGTTAGTTTTCCCTGGTTTTGAATGTTACATAAATGGGATTGCATAGCATGTGATCTTTGGTGCTTGACATCTTTGGCTCAGTGCAGTGTCTGTGAGGTTCACCCACGCTGCTGTGTGTCACAGCAGTCCACGTACATCACTCCCTTGTATAGCACACTCCCTTGTATGACCACACAACGTGTGCTACACTGTGGGTGAGCACTGGGCTCTTTCCTGTCCCCAGAGATCATGAAGAGTGCTGCCAGGGACAGGCTTGTACATCTTTTGATGCACAACTGTACACATCTCCGTTGAAACTGATCTGCTAAATCATACGGTCCATATATAACGTAGCTTCAGAAGATACTGCCAAATAACTGTCCAAAGGGACCACACTAATCTACATTCCCGACTACAGAATATGAGAGTTCCTATTGATCTAAGAAATTTTTCCAAGGTTTCACTTTTTCTGGATTTTTATCAAGTACTGCATGTTCATAGTTTTAAGAAGAAAATAATCCCTTAAGAGTTATAATGCAACAGATCAGTCCCTTGCCCTGCCCTTAAGTCCTACTCCCCAGAGCCAAGCATTTTCAACTCCTTTAGCTCCTTTTTCCAGCATTTACCTTTGTTCTTCTATATGCTTATATTTTTACTCAAGTGATTGTTTCTAAGGCTAATTTCTTGATTTCTTCCTACAGAAAAAAGCTTTAGGGCCCTTATACCCTATGCCTACACCCTCCCCACATACATTTCACTCTTACCTTCTTCCTAATACAGCTTTATCATAATGCTCTTTGTATCAATAGATACTGTTTCGATTACTGCTATATAATTATTATTCACAAATGAAACCAATGCTATACTACGACTGCCTTTCCTTCCTTATGCAAACTTTTGTTTTCCCTGAAGTTAGTGATTGCCTTTATTTTTCATCTATTTCATTTTCTAATTATCAGTTTTTCTCGGACTCTTTGGCAGAATTAGAAAATCTCTTTCAAAAAGGTCCAACTTCTTGGGAATCTATCAGTACTGCACTCTCCCTTTGAAGTTTTGTGGGGTTTAGGGGTTTTGGTTTTTTGCAGAAAGATTTGTCTTCCTGCTAAGGGTCCCAAACAGCTGTCATGCTAGGAAATTCCTTTATCACTACCCTAGGAACTCCTTTACTGCTTCTCAGAGATGGACCCCCTGTCTCCAAAATCTTGTATTTTCTTTTGTTATGTCTTCTCTTGCTTAGTGCAACAAATTATCCAGTAGCTCCCTGAAGGTAAATGTTTTGAAACCTCCCATGTCTGCATTCTTCCTGCACATTTGATTGACAATTTGGAGGCATTTGGATATCTAGGTTAGAAGCCTGTGCTCAGCTTTGAAGACATTGCTCTCTTGACTTCTCGCTTCAAGTTTGCTGCTGACAAGTGGGATCTCAGTGCGATTCCTGATACTTTGATGTGTGACCTGTTTGCTCTTCTGTGGAAACTTTTAGCATCTTCTCTTTTTATCCCTGGTACTGTGAAATTCCAAAGTAATATGCCTTGGTGTAGACTCATGTGCTGACTACAGTGAGTCTTTTCAATCTGGAGATTCAAGTTCTTTGATTCTCAATACAGACAAGATTTTAAAAAAATTCTTCCCTTTTTGTGTCTCTCTTAGTTGCTTATTGGAGCTACTATATTGATTCCCTGGTTTTCTCATTATTTCTCTCCTGCTATCCACGTCTTTATTATTTTGTTCTGCTTTCTAGGAAATTTCCTCAAGATTAACTTCTAACCTTCTAATGATTTTTTTTCATTTCCGCTATAATATTCTTAATTTCCAAGAGCTCTTTGTTCTTCAGTCCTTTTCAAAATAGCACTGTATTTGGTTTCATCAATGAACTATCTTCTCTTCTCTTTCTGAAAATATTAATTATAGCGTTTTTAATTAAGTTGCCTTCTGTTCCTTTCATGAACACTGTATTCATCAAGTTCATTTTCTCCCAGGATTTGCTTTGGTCTTTCTCATTTGAGAACAGGAGCTTTCCTCAAAAATCTGGTGACTCCTACACATCCACTGGTACTGAAGAGAGGCAATAAAAAGTTAATTGGCAGTTCTCCATGAGGCAGGGCTTTACTAGAAAGTAACTGGGTGGAAATTTATCTAATTCATCAGAGGTCTTTCTCTTAAGAGTGGTCAATTACTTCCAAGAAAAATCCTCCTTTCTCTGCCTATGTATCAGGCTGCCTACATCCTGGGAATTGAGAAGAGGAAAAGGATGGGGGTGAAAAGTCTCTTCCTTTCTTTCATTTTAATGTCTAAAGCCAGTTCTCCATTGCTCCTGGTGTCCTCAAATTGAGCCCCTTCTGTTTGAGCTTCTCCAGAGATAAATACCCTTTCTCCAGATGCTTGGGAAAGGATCCATTATCTGGCTCTTTGAAGCCGAAAAGGGCATCCAGGAAAGAAACTGTTACACATGCAGTATTAATAGCACTGTTTTTTGCTTTATTTGTTTTCCATTTTTTAACTGCAATTTATAGAAATGGATTCTGGCAATTTAAATAGAAAAGGAGTTTATTAACTGGCAAGTGGTTCACTGCCTTCTTGGGAGGGCTGAAGAACCAGGCTCCAGGCAAACCCTCTAGAACTATGCCCAAAACCACCCCACAGAACAGGCCTGATGAGGAAATCCTCACAGACTCCACTACCATACTGAGCACTAATGTAGACCGTCACAGACCCCACCACCACGCCCTTGACTCTACAACCCCTGACAGACTGCCTCCACTCAAAGCCTAAGTCCTCTGCTTCAAAAATGAAAATACACACAGATCCTCTGTCCTTGTCTCACTTCTGAATTAAAATTTTACACATATCTGATTGACACAGCCAGGTCACATGACCAGCTAGATGGGAAGCCAGGAATTAGTTCAGACTGGGGAAGCAAGACTCATAATTTTCGATTTCCCTAAATATAGAAAAACTACTCAAAAGATGATGGACAGCCAAAAATATGGAGGCTGTCTGCCACTGAACTGAATCCTTCACGTCTGCTTTTGGAGGTGTCTGTGGGTTCTAATTTTCAATTCTCTAGGATTCTCTAGCAAAAGCTGACTTACTTCTTGTTGGAATTTCACTCTCCAGGCACATAGTTCCAGCTTTCCTGCTCTGCCAATCCAGTTGCCATTTGTCCACCTGCTTTCTGTCTTCTAAACACTTGTTGAAATCTTTAACTTGCTATTGTTTCCTCTCCTACGCTCCCTGTCTCTATAGGTTAGTAACTTCTTAATTCCTTTTCCACTATTTTCATGGAGTTCAGGGGGGAGCTGAAATCAACGTGTGTTATGTCTAATCAGAATTTAAGCATATCTTTTAAGCTATAATGGAGAATATGTGTCCCAAGGCTATTTACTGACTAATGTACTAGAATAACCTCTTAAATTTTTTTAAATTTCTCAATGGGCTCAGACACATCAAGACTGCCACACTCACCTGCTGACTTTCTTCTACCCAGGGAAGAAGCCAGGCCCGTGTGTCTGGGAGAAATGGGTTTTTCTTGCTGAGAATTTTATGTATTTTAGGAGTAAGAAAAGAAAAACTTAGCAAAGTGAGTCCCTCTTTGTTTTCACCTCTTTGTTTTGGTGGAGAAATGCAGCTCCTGTCTCCTGTAACTACAGCATTTCTCTCTCAATTCAATTTGTAAATCTCAGTGAAGGATTCTGATTGGCTGGCTTGGATCCTACACCCATCACAGTGAGGGAGTGTGAGGATCTGTGGCTGGATCAGCCTGGCTTACTCTGTGAGTAGAGCATGATGGGATTATCCAAGAAACATCTGGGACAATCCTGTTGTCTAATGGAATGAACCCCTATGAGATATACTGGAAAGCCACAAGATTTTTTTGAGGATGCTATATTAGCAGAAACACTGCCAGTCTGGACTGAAAGGAATGTGAGAGGACAAAATAAAAGAAATGTTTAGGACTCTCAAAATTCCATAGGCAAGAAACAAACTCATAGAAGTACCTGAAAACATATACATGGAGAAGGAGTAGGAGGACGCAGAGGAGAGGAAGGGGAGAGGGAGGAGGAGGAAGAGGAAGGAGAAGATGAAGGAGGAGGAGAAGGAAATGAGGAAGAAGAGGAAGAGGAAGAAGAAATAATTCCCAGAGTAGAATCTCAAGCTAAGAGGGCAGAGCCGCAAGCCACAGAGAATTATTTCCAGTCCTTGAAACCTAATGAAATTGGTCCTGCTGGATTCTGAAATTGCTTAGGATGACTCCTTTCTTCCTTCCATTCTTTCATTTTTGGAATGGAAATTTCTATGACTGTTATCTCATTGCTGTTCCATCATTGTATTTTGGGAGTAAATAACATATTTCCCTCATTTCACAGGTCCACAGATAGGGAGAAAATCTTTCTTATGACGAATTATACCAAGAGTTTCACCCATACCTGATTCAGATGGTTCAGATGTTGAGATTTTAGATTTTTGAGCTGATGCTATTTAGATGAGATTTTAGACTAGAGTTGATATTATAATGGTCCGAGTCTTAGGGGGATGTTGGAATGGACTGAATGCATTTTACGTGTAGGATGAATGTAGGGTAGACTGAATAATGACTCCCCCAAAAGATATTCTCATTCTAATCCCTAGAACCTGTGAATGTTACCTTATAAGACAAAAAAAAAAAGATGTGATATGTCAAAGACCTTGAAATGGAGAGATTATTCAGGATTACCCAGGTGGGCTCTAAACGCAGTCACATATATCCTTATAAAAGGGAGTAAGAGGAACAGTTAACCACTGAGGAGAAGACAATGTGAAGACAGTACCAGAGCAAGAGAGATTTGGAGATGCTGCCCTGCTGGCCTTGAAGATGTTAGAAAGGGCCAGGAGCCAAGGAATCCAATGACTGCAGCTCTAGAAACAGGAAGAGGCAAGAACACGCACTCTTCTCTAGAGCTTTCAGAGGGAATGTGGTCCAGCTGACACCCTGAGTGAGCCCCATAAAGGTTAGTTTGAACTTCTGGCCTCCAGAACTGCACAAGAATAAACTTTTGTTGTTTTAAGCCACCAAGCTATCTTTTGTTACAGCAGCCATAGAAGACTCATACAGACTTAAAAGAGTCAATAATCTCTGAGATCAAAGCAATCAAGAAGAAGGGAGCGTAGTCCAGTGGAATGGGAACTGACCAGGAAATGGATGCCCTTGGAATCCTAAAGTCCAAACACTGCCACTTTTACTAATGTCACCATAGATGGGACACAATCTCAGAGCCTCCATGTCTTTACCTGTAACATGAGGTGATAATGCCTGAGTCATATTATTCCACTGGATAAGAAAATAAAACAAGAAAAAATCAGAATTCACACTGCCTTGTCAATGGAAAAGCGTGATTAAAAAATGTACAATAATTACATTTAACAGATAAATTCATCTAAACCATTACCATAAGTTAAAACACAAGTACTACAAACACAGCTTACCTGGACTTCTGACTTTTAAAATGTAGAGCAATGAGCCTCACTGGAATTCCCTTGGTAGAACGTGAAGGCTTAGGGATTTGGCCAATACAAGTCTGAGTTTGGGGGAAAGAATTGATTTATTTTTTTTTCTTTATCTAAGGTCAGAAATTTCAACCAACTAGATGAGCTCACCCGCCCGGTCCAAGCTAAATTTGCTTAGCTACAAAAGACTAGACACAGGATGCCACACCTACCAGGCATGATAAAACGCAACTTTGAAAAAAATAATTTATTTTGGGAAATTAAACCCATTCAAATGACACTGTCACTGTTCAAAATATCTGCAGAACAACTCTTCAAGAATTTCTTCCAAAGCCAATTTTACCAGCCAAACAAGCAAACAAACAAACAATTCACTAAATCAAACGAAGCCTTTGATTTGGCTCCAAAATGGTATCCCCCAGCATAATTTCCCACCTTATTCACAAGACTTGGCTCTGAAAGTGTTTAGGGTATTTCCAAAAATGAAAACTATCCTCAAAGGACCAAGATTTGCTAACATTGAAAATGTTCTTAAAAGAAAAAAAAAGTTACTTTGAAGGCCGTTCCAAAGGAAGAGTTCCAAGAGTGTTCCAAACAATGGTAAATCACTGCAGGGAGGCTCTAGCTCCCCAGAGGGACTGGCTGCAAGGGAGAGGTGCTCCCTTCTCTGTACTGAGAGGCAGAAGGCTGGCAGGGAGGACTTGGGCCCTAGAGACAGACTGGCCTGTGAGAATCCAGCTCCATCACCCACCTGCCTGGGTGAACTTGAGTGCGTCACTTATCGTCTCTGTGTCTGTTTCCTCTTCTATAAAATAAGGACAATCTGTTGGGTGACCACTTAATTTATTGTCCAACTAGAGCACTTTGGAAAGTGAAAGGGGGCTCTTTCAATCAGGACAACAGGCAAACCGGGATGCCCAGTCACCCTAATAACCAACTCCTTTTTGTGAGGACTGAATAATGTAATAGATTCATAGAATGGGATTAAATGAAAGCCCAATCGAGATTTTTTAAAAATCCATTTACTTGTTGGTGATGCCTGTTTGCTCCAACAGGTCTTGCTTTCAAATGCCTTTTATTTACCAATCTGTGCAGGTCTGGCCCCTAGCCGGGTCTGCATGATGAATGGGTGTGTGTTTTCCACCGACTGCTTGGCAGCACTGCTGACACGGCCTTTCCTCCCTCCATCTGCAGAATATCACCAGCGAGTGGCAGGTTCCCCTGTGAGCCCAACCAGCGAGCAGGCAGCACATGGCCCATTTATCATGGCTCTGCATGCACAGAGCTGACCATACAGCGGAGTTTCCAGAGTTATAACAGGCTCAACGTGGATACTTGCTCTCAAGTGGTCAAACTTCCTCAAGAAAAGCCCAAGTGAATCCGCACATCCAACAGTAGACAGGTGGCACTCACACGTCTACATTTCACTCTGGGATGATAGAAATTTCTTTGGAGAAAAAAGTTATTAACAATCCAAGTCCTGTATAAGCTGTTATACCCTGTAAGGTTAGTACTGACTTCAGGAACAAATATATCTGATTATCTTAGCATGAAACCAGTGTTCTCTGATGAGCTCCCAGGACTGTTTGGTCTTCTTTTGGCTCCGTAGGCCTCCCTGAACAAACTGCCATCATCCTACAACAACTACAACCACAGACTATAAAGAGGAGGAGCACAGACTCAGGTAGCTGTCTGCCTGGATTTGAGTCCTGCCACTTACTAGCTACATGAGCTTAGGAAGTACCTGGACCGCTCGGTGCCTCAGTTTCCTCACCTGTTAAATCGAAATAACAACAGTATCTAAATTTTGAGCAAGTGAGTTAAATGAGTCACTTAAGTAGTAAGGACTATGTATGTTTTTGTTAAATTTTGTTTTTATTTTATAATAAAACAGCAACAGCATCACAATATATGAGTTCCCATTCCCTGGGTCCTTACTGTGAACTAAGAGTTTCACTAGGCTCTGTTTGGTTTTTCCTGACACCAGATACATCATTTCAACTCCAATTCTCCAATTCTCTTAACACCAACAGGGTGTACTACAATTTTCTGACACCAACCACCCAGACTTAGCACAGGTCCAATGGGTTAAGGCCTCAGTCCCAAAAAACTACCCCCCACTTCAAACACCAGCTGCAAATGGGGGCCCCAGACTCAGTTTAAAAAATAACTAATTAAGAAGTATAATCTGCTTATTCTCCCCTTGAAAGAGGACTGGCCTCTCTGACCAGTAGAAGTGGGCAAAAGTGATATCATGTGAGAAGTAACTTCCAGATCTAGGCTTTAAGAAGACTGGCAGCCTCTACCCTGGTCTCTTGGAAGCCAATGGCCAAGTAAGAAGCACAGATACTCTGAGACCCTCCTGCTCCATGTGGAGGGGCTCTGAGGATGAGATGCCACGGCAAGAAGAGAGAGGCCAGTTGGAATCACGGTGTCAACATAAGAAGAAAGAACCGTCTTGAAGGCGGGTCCTTCCAGCCTCAGCCGCCCTCCCTGATGATGCCAAGTGGATCAAAACAAACTTCCTAGCTGAGCCTTTCCCACAATACCCACAAACCATCAGCACCACACATAGGTCATTTAAAACTCTGAAGGTTGGAGAGAGTTGGTCATGCAGCTGTAATCATTGGAATAGAATCCATTTACCAAAGATGCTTATCTTGAACATGTTCCCACATCACAGCCTTTGCACTGGTTTCCCCTTATGCCTGGAATGTTCTTCTAGTCATCAGCCTGACCAGGTCCTTCTAGTGGCTCAGGTTCTAGATCAAACACCTCCAGCTTGGAAAGCCCTCCCCTTACCTCCTTTTCTGAAGTACGTGCCCTCAGTACACACCTGTCTCCTTACACCCATCACCCCACTAAAATTCCTTCACTGGCTCATTTTTTTTAACTAGTTGATAATGGGTCTCCCCGCCCCCATAAGGATATGAAGTTTTCTCTTCCCTGTTCATGGCCTTATTTAAATCCCTCAGAACAGCACCTGGCACACATTAGGTCCTCAAGAAATCTCTGTCAACCAAACTCAACATTTTTTTAAAAAGAAAGAAAGAAATATGTGTTACCAGAATACTGAAGGGAAAACAATCTCCAAGAGGAAAAAGTTGTAAATTATGATAAAATTATGTTGTAATAAAGCAAATAAAAGCTCTTAAACCTCACTTACCTAGTCCTCGTCACTCTTGTGTTTCCAAATTAAGAATCTAAAAGAATGTTTTAAAATTTTTCCTTCCTGATTCTCCAGAGTAAGACCCTGAACATTAAAATTTCATTTACAACAGACATTACTCTATTATCGAGCAATGCTTTCCTCTTAAATGCAACCCCTTTTTCTCACCTCAAGATTGCAATTTCAAAGGTGCTATTTGGTTCAGGGAAAATCATAGTATCAAAGGTATTACCGCAGTGCCACCTAGTGGCGAATGCTGATTCCGCACATTTCTCTTCCACACGGAGTGGAAATAAGGAAAGGCAACTTATCAGGTTACAAAGCCTAAGGACTCAAGTGATCTTATTCGAGATGTGATGGCTTGACATGAGTAATGTTATTCCCGTGTTACAGAGGCTGAGGGAGGGGAAAGGACTGTGACAAACATTTACTGATACCTAATACGTGTTGTTTTAGGCAAGACGGCAAGACGTTTTGAATCACTTTTCTCATTTAATACTTGAAATAATCTCAGGACATTGATACCACCCTTATTTTTGTATATAAGCAGACTGGCGCATAGTGATGTTCAGTGTCCTGTCAAACTTCTGGTCAATGGAGACTTGGATCCAGGAATGCTGGCATCTGAGCCTGTTTCTGCTCTATTATACAGCAGGACCACACTTTACCAGGTTTGCTGGGCCTATAAATTTTAGAGACAAAGCTCAAGCCCCAGGCTTCCAGCTCCAAAGTTAATTCATTCAACAAACACTTACTGAGCTCCTACTGTATGCAGAGATTGTGCTGGTTGCTGACGACATTTCAGTGAGCCTATCACTGTGTTCTTTCTACAGCCCCAGAAAGGCAAGCACCATCTTTTCTTCCAAAATGTGACCAAAGCACCAAAATTCCGCATGCGTTAGTCGACTCTGGATAGATGTTCATTCATTCATCCAACAAAGAGTCATTAAACAGCTACCAAAGGTGTCACTGTGAGAAAAAGCCAAAGCGGTCCCTGCCATCATGCAGCTTATAGCCTAGTTAGGGAGACGGACATTAATCAAATAAATGTAAAACATCCATCATGGTAGAGAGGTAGGTAGGAAAGATGTGGTATGTAAGGTTATATAATAGGGAGAGGTGACCAGTTCAAGAGGTCAGGAAGTGATGACAGAACCAAGAGGATAAGGAGGAGTTATGGAGACAAAGAGGAAAAAATTGCAGGCAGGAGAACCTGAGTGTGCAAAGGCCCTGAGGTACCAGGGATGTGTATGATCCTAAATGCAAAACTCCTTTCCACTGGGCTTCCGTCTTACATTAAAAAATAGAAGTATGTTCTCAGCACTTTTGATGCACTCTGAATCTTCTAGAAACCTAAGAAAGTGGAAATAACCACAAAATGCCCATTTTCCAACTATGAGCTAATAACAAGAGCCTCAAATTTGTGTAGTACTTTCAATTTCCAAGACACTTTTATATCCAGATTATATTGACTCTTCCCAAATAGGCAATGGATAGTGATTCTTGAAGACCAGATGAGAGGGAAGACCAGGAAGGCCAAATGACATGCCCACATTAGTAGAGAATCCACAAAAAACTTTTACAATCTCAATTCAACTGCCTTTTCATCATGCTTCCTTGTGTTAAATTATAATATAACTCAGTCCCTGGTGACTGCTAACTCAGCACACTACAATCAGCAAGTAATCATTTGATAACTATGTCAAAATTAATTCTAATTTTCATACTATTAATATTCTTAGCCTTCTGGGCAACAGTTTTGTTGGACTTGACTCAGTCAGCAGTATTTTGGTTAATATTCTGGTCGAAAAACAAACAGATAACAGCGTTGTGTTTTCTTAGCTATCTGATCAACACTCAGTTGGGGAATTTAGTCAGCTGATCAATCTGAACTAGTTTAATTAATTTTTCCCACTTAATTGCTCAATTCTTCAATGGATTTTTAGCAAATTGATCAGTTGCATGAGAGTTGGGAAGACACAACAGGATAATTCAATTAATTTTATATTTAGCACGAAAGTGGGGGTGGAAGGAATAAAAACTGTTATTTGATGGTCTATAGATAAAATTCAAACCAGTGGTAAAATGCATTCTCCAAAACAGCCACCAGAAAAAGGCAAACCCTGTCATTCACTTATTCATGCATACACGCATACACTCATGCCTTCTTTCAACCATTCGGTTATCATTAATTTTCTATCTAAGTACCAGACCTGTGTCAAGCTGAATGGAACAGAAATTATTAAGAGGAGGGTACAATACCAGAGGATGCCAACTATCAATTTATTGCCTTTCCACTCCGAATCCATCTTTCATGGTGAAAATATTTCTCCTAGGGCAGTCTACCCAAGCAACAGAAATAAAAACAAGAATAAACAAATGGGACCTAATGAAACTTACAAGCTTCTGCATAGCAAAGGAAACCGTAAGTAAAACAAAATGACAACCTACGGGAGAAAATTTTTGCAAACGATGAAATTGACAAAGGCTTGATCTCCAGAATATATAAGCAGCTCATATGACTTAATAAGAAAAAAACAAATAACCCAATCCAAAAATGGGCAGAAGACCTAAAACAAGAAATTCTCCAAGGAAGAAATACAAATGATCAATAGGCATATGAAAAAATGCTCAATATCACTCATTATCAGAGAAATGCAAATCAAAACTACAATGAGGTATCACCTCACATCAGCCAGAATGGCCATCATTCAAAAGCCCAAAAATGACAAATGCTGGAGAGGCTGTGGAGAAAAGGGAACCCTCCTACACTGCTGGTGGGAATGCAGTTTGATGCAGCCACTGTGGAAAACAGTATGGAGATTCCTCAAAAGACTAGGAATAGACTTACCATATGACCCAGGAATCCCGCTCCTGGGCATATATCCAGAAGGAACCCTACTTCAAAAAGACATCTGCAGCCCAACATTCATAGCAGCATTATTTACAATAGCCAAGACATGGAAACAGCCTAAATGTCCATCAGCAGATGACTGGATAAAGATGTGGTATATTTATACAATGGAATACTATTCAGCCGTAAAAACCGACAACATAACGCCATTTGCAGCAACATGGATGTCCCTGGAGAATGCCATTCTAAGTGAAGTAAGCCAGAAAGAGAGAAAAATACCATATGAGATCGCTCATGTGTGGAATCTAAAAAAAGGAACATAAATACAAAACAGAAATAGCTCATAGACATAGAATATAAACCTGTGGTTCCCAAGGGGGTGGGGGTTGGGAAGGGACAGACTGGGGTTTCAAAATTTGTAGATACTGACAGGCATATGCAGAACAGATAAACAAGATTATACTGTATAGCACAGGGAAATATACACAAGATCTTGTGGTAGCTCACAGCGAAAAAAAAATGTGACAATATATCTATGTTCATGTATAACTGAAAAATTGTGCTCTACACTGGAATTTGACACAACATTGTAAAATGACTATAATTCAATTTTAAAACGTTAAAAAAAAATAAAGATGACATGATGCTAAATTTCATCAGTAGAGGGCGCTCAAGAGACATAACAAGAAGGAGGGGCTTTTCTTTCTGTTCCCAGACTTTTGCATTTGCTTCTAGTTCCCACCAAGAGTTGCTGTCAGCGTAATAAGGGGACAGCCAGTGACACTCATCTTCATCAACTTTCAGTGACACCGCCAGGATGAGTTTCCAGCGAGTGATGCCTGTCACCAGCAGTCAGCTCTCGGCCTCAGCCCACGTGCACCCAGAAGGGGTTTTTCCTGCTTGCTGGTCTCAGCCTCCCCTCCTGCTGTTTCCTGCTTACCCTGCAACTGTAGACCTGCCCTGGCCCAGGGCAACTCAGATTATGTCCCCACACAGTGGGCTGCAGGGTTAAAGAAATTTAACACCGTCTGAATCCGACCTCTGGAAGTGGGGTTCCTCCTCCTCAGCGTATCCCTTCCTTCATACTGTCTCTTGGCCCTAAGGCATTCTTTGTCGTTGTCTTTACTCCTTTATCAACAATCTCTGATATTGGTACTAATTCTTTTACCAGTGGTTCTCGAACAGGGGCCATTTTCAGAGCAAGGGACATGAAAAATTGTCTAGATATGTCTCCAGCTGTCGTCACAACTGCAGGAGGAGGAGGGAGTGCTACTGGCAACCAGCACGCGGAGGCCAGGGACACTGCCAAACTTGCAGCACAAAGCACATGCCTGGAAATTCAGAATTACCCAGCCCCAAATGTCTGTGGTGCTGAAGCTGAGAAACCCTGCCTTGTGGTCAACTTTTCTCGCGGAGACAACTGCGTGGTTTCCTTCTCCTCTTTGGACTGTGACTGATGCAGAGGTTGAGAAAGAAAAGCAGGCAGACAAATTAACTCAGACCCTGGTGAGTTTCATTGCCAGGCTTTTGTCTTAGCGACTATGGCTTGTCTAAAGAACCCTGCTGTGTTTTTGATTATTCTTCTTATTTGACCTGATGTTGCTGGTGGAGTCAGGAAAAACTTAAGTGCTGGGGGTTGAGAAGAATCCAGGGAAACTTTTTCCTTCATTTAGCTTGGCATGGAATTTTCTTATTGATGAATGGGGAATACATACTCCACACACTCCAACAACTATTTCCTGGCAAAAACAGATGGTGGGAAGGGGAAGGACACCATGGGATGGCAGCTCACGTACTTCTTAACAAAAAGAAGTTAAACCTGAAATACTAGGACACATGATGTAATTCAAAATCACCTGCCATGAGAGTGAGAAGGGTCTTACAAGACCACCAATCCAATGGTACCCAAATCAGAGGAAAATCTGAGTCACCCGGGGATTTCCTGAAGAATACAACTCCTGGGGTCGCAGCTCATAATGATTAAATCAGTCAACCGAGGCCAACGCCCTTATTTTAAAGAGCCACTGCCGATCTGTACAGTGCCTTTACAAAAAAAAAAATCAAAAAGGTACCCCTTTCTGCACCAGGTACATGACTTGGCAGGTAGAGAATATGGGTGTTAGTCCCCTCCCACCACCTCAGGCAAGTTCACTTGTGCAGTGCACAAACTGTGTAACTCTACATGGGAGCCCTGATTTGCAAAATGAAGAAATTAAGGCCCACAGGATTCAATTTCATTCTTTTATAAGTTTATTCTCTGGCCCATTCATTCGCTCAACCACTGAGCACTTGATACTTGCCAAGCTCTGTGGAAATGACACGTGGCCCGTACCCTCTGGGAACGTACTTTCCATCTGGAAAATAACAAGATGCTTTTGTTTGTTATTGCATCTGACCTTCCAGCAACATAGAGAGGTAGGTAGTAGTATGATTATCTCTGCTATACAGGTTGAGAAACAGAGGATGTGAGACGTCCAAGATCACAGCCAAAATCCAATCCTGATGAAACAGGAGTCCCAACCCTCAAATCTCAGGGGAGCAGTTGTCCCTTAATTCAATGTTACCTGCTCTAGGAGGCACAGTGTTGCTCCACACCCCAGTCTATCCCCTAAATTTGGGCTGTCAAGAGGCATTTTATTCCCTAGTCTCACATCCTTGGGTTTTCTTCCTGATCAGCAAGACCTGTCAGATGGGAATTAGTGAACACAGACTAGATTTGAGAAAGAATGAGAAATCACAAGGCAAGGTAGGATGATATGAAGGTAGTAAACGTACATCCTGTTTATGGAAATCATACCCAGAGTTCATTTCTCCTCCAGCAATTACGTTTTGTCTTCAAACCATTAATCGCTCAATGATGCTAATACCTAACTGTAGATTTGCTTCTATGACTACAATGTCAGCTCCTGGATGCTTGGGATCTGCTCGTCTTGTTCAACTTCACCTCCCAGGAGGAGGACAGTGTCTGGCTCACAGGAAACACTGGCTGAATAAATGCATGAAGGAAAGAAGGAAGGAACACATTTTAATGAGCCCGTGAAGCCAGGCCAACCAAACCTTTTTCCTGCCTTTAGGAGAAAAGCCCAAAGCAATGTGATTTTTGTCAGTATCACCAAGAAGTCATAAAACCCTCCAGCTTTAATAATGCAGACTCTTCTTTGTCAGGAAACTTGAACATTTCCTTTCTAAACCTGTACTTGTAGAGTTAAGACATTTTTCGCTTCGCTCTCAATAAAGGGATTTTCTTACAGTGGCACTAGCCAGTTTACGGTCTGTTTATTTTTATGTGGATGGTTTAAAAAAAAATCCATCTCATCATTTTTTGCCACTCCAGTGGTCCAGAATAAGCCACCCAAATCAAATGCAGACAGTGTGAACGCCATCCTAGAGGGGCATCCCAGAGTCACAAACACTGAGCTGGGGGGAAGCTTGCAGAGTATGTGTGTCAGTTTCATATTCTTAAATATGCTAGGAACTGCAGCCCCGACAGGTTAAGGAAATCACTAAAAACCATGTGGCAAGGTGAGATCAAGGCTGGGACCAGATCAGACCTCTCACTGATGGTTCATTTCTTCTGTTAAGGTGTTCAGAAATAGAATCACAGAATGGGGCATCTGGGACACAAACCCAAAGAAATGCACTTTTCACAGAATGAAGAAAAAGGAAAAATGTGGTTTTAATTCAGCTGCTGTCTGCCCCGCCTCTAGTCTCACCACCCAATTGTAGGATGAAAATGAGTGCAACTTGGAGCTGAGAGCATCAGGGAGGTTTTGTGGTGTTAACAAACTGCAAACTCAAAACTTAGTGGCTTAAAATAATGACCATTAATAGAGCACATGGCTCTATGGGTTGGCAGTGTGGACTGGGCTCAGCTGGAAGGCTCTTCTGGTCTCAGTTCACCAACGAATCAGCAGCTGTTGGCTGGTTTTAGGAATCTCTGTTTTTGGAGTTGGCTGGTATATTGGCTGGGATGGGCAGTGAGATGGGGCCACGTGTCTGTTATCCCCTGGCAAGCTACCTGGGCTTGTCAACAAACACAGGCAGGGTTCTGAGAAAGAGAAGCAGGTGGGGCCTCTTGAGGCCTGGAGCTGGCACCACCACCCACCCCTCACCCACGCTTACAGAGCATTCTACTTGAGTGGCAGACCACAGGCAGCCTGTTTCAGGGGCAAAGAAACAGACTCCACCTCTTCATGGGTGGAGCTTAAAGTCACACTGCAAAGGCATGGGAAAAAGGCAGGAAAGAATGTGACCATTTTTGCCAACTCCCACATCAGTCAACAAGGTGAATATGTCCCTCCCCCACTGCCCTAGAGTCTGGCACACTCTGTTTTATAGGACGCTCCCAGCCACTCTGTGAGGGCATTCATTTGCATCCTTATCGAATATAAGCTCACATCGGTATTAAGAGATATTAAGAGAACACAGTATTTGAAACGGAGAGGGATACCAACCCACTTGGGGAAGCTGGTCACCAGACAGGACCCTACTGTCACTTCAATCTGTCACAAGCCTGGCAGCATCAGGACCAGCCGTGGGAGAACATGGAGCAGGAAGACAGAGAGTACTGAGATGATGGGGCCAGGTGGGGCCAGCCGGCGGGGACCACTGCCAGGAGTCCCAAAGCAGAGCAGGGCTGGGAGCTACCTGGGAAGATGCATATCCAAGGAAAGGAAAATTTGGAAATAACCATCTCTGGAAGAGCCTCGAGCTTATCCGACTTCTTAATTTTGCCAGAAGCATCTTTCTGGCCTGGGGCAGTTTTCAAAGCCCTTGAAGGCTGGTCTCCATATTCTTTCACTAACTGGCTCCTAAGAGGACCTCACCCAGTCTTCTCAAGATCACCAGTGGGATTTTCCTCTATTCTAACTCTGAGTTTGTTTTCTGGGCTTGGGTGGGAACAAAGGCTTCCTCCCAGGCCTGCACCCATGGCCCCTTGAGCCCCACCCCTAAGTAGCCAGCTCTCACCCTGAAGGACCCATCACCATGAACCCATCAAGGGCCCTCTGCCAAAGGAGAGCAGCTTTTCACAAGAACTAAATTAAGGCATGACATTCTGTTTCAAAATGTGAAAATTCTCAGTAACAAAAAGCACACCCTATGTTTTAATTTTCACTCTTAATTGTGAATGTGTTCCTGTTAATTGCTAAATAAAATGAGGTAACGTGGGTCACAGGGTGTAGAGCCCCCCTTCCCAGTCCTGTGACACTTAATTACTCCATCTGGTATTAAAATCACAGCCTCTGCACTGCAGGTTACGAGACCACAGAAACCCACCAGTCTAAGGTCACATGAGACACTGACATCTCCTCAATTCCATTCCTGGAACTGCAAGTTTATTTATGAGGGATAATTAAATATTTTAACAAGCACATCATGCTTTCTATGTGCAAGGCTCTGCTCTAAATACGTTTCAAGCACTAATTCCTGTGACCCTTGTAATAACCCTATGAGGTAAGAATCAGGATTAGTCACATTGTGCAGCTGAGGCAAGCAAAGCACAGAGAGGTCAAGTTACTGGCCCAAGGTCACACAGCTGGTCAGCAGTAGAACAGGATTCAAATTCAGGCAAGCTGGCTGGCTATGGGGTTTGTGCATGTCTGCCACTACACCGTGCAGCAGACATTGTAACTAGAACTTTCCACTACACCTGGGAAAATGGGAATGCCACCAGGTCAAAGGGTGAATTCCACCACCTCGAAATATTGACTCTGAGCATCCCCTGATGGCTGCTCTGAGCCAGCACAGCCTCAAAGTCAGGATTAGCTTCCAAAAGGAGCTTGACCTTGGTTGAGTCACTTTATCCCTATAAGCCTCAGCCTTTGCTGCTGTGCGGATTAAAAGGGTAAAATTTACAAAGCATTTAGAGCAGCACCTGGCACACCTTAAGAGTCTAATAAATATTAGCCCCTGTTATTTCTACAATTTTGCAGATGAGAACACTGAGACAAGCAAAGGTCTCCCCTAAAGCACAGCCAATTCACCCTAATGACACACCAGGGCACTTCCTATCCTGAAGGAACCCTGGGAACCCATCAGAAAGGAAAAGCATTTGGAATTCCAGCCTCAGCCCACAAGCCCGTCATCAGCTGGCTCCTTATGAAAGCAGACAGATTTGCAGTCACCGCCGGGTGCTAGGTGCTGGGTGCTGATCAGGGTTGGTTTATTTCAAGGCAGAGCTGTGGCACTGTGATGGCTGGAGAAAGTAAATGGGAACCAACAAGGGAGAGTCGGCCACGAAGGCAAACAAACAGCCAGCAATCGATATAATTAATCTGTTGGCAAGCCAGACACCAAACTCAAGTGGGTTTGCTGCCAGTTTGAAGCATTTATCTTCAAGGCTGAGATGCCAGGAGTCCTCTATGAGAACAAGTTTGCATTTCAAAGATGCCTTGAGGAGAAGTGGTACCCGGCCTGCAAAAAAGGTCTTGGAAGGTTTGTAATTCCTAAGCATCCAGCAAAACAATCACTCCAGAAAGGCGGCTGAACTCCGTTAAAGGGTCAGCTGGGTGAGATGGGCTGTCTTCTCACACTTCCCATCAGAAACCCCACCAGTTTCTCTGCCCGCGCGTTTGAAGCCAATGGTTCACCCCACCAGGAAATCAGATCGTAAACACAAGCTGATCAGACACCCTTCCCTGCCTCATACATTTCTCCAGGGCCAATTTACCTCTTAGGCCCAAGAGGCAATATTTTTAGGGAACCTTGAAAATGTTTCAAAAAATTTTTTTAAGGAAAAAAGAAAAAATGAACTTTCAGGATGAAAAAAATATTTTACTCCATGATGTGAACATATACCAACATATTTTTTTTTGTTAATGAAGGAAGGTGGACCAGTGAAGGGGAAAGTGCCTGGGTCCCATGACCTGCATTTCTCCAAAGGCCAAAGGGACAAAAAAAATGATGCTTAATCCCTCAGAAAGAGAATGTTAACAAACTATGGTACATCTATACCCAGTACAGACTACCACAGTAAAAAGGAACAACTTTTTTTTTAAATGATGCTTAAAAGGATAAAGCCTTCACTTTGTTAAACGTCAAAGTACCCCAGGAAGCAGTAAGCTGATGGAGAGATGGGCCTTGACGACTCAGGGTCAGGGTCCCTGCACCCAACTCCTGGGCTTTCTCAACCTCATCAATACACCTCACGTGAGAGCAGGTACCACGAGGTGCCTGGGACTCAGGCTTCAGGGCAGCGGGCCTGCAGCTTCAGTGAGCATCAGAATGACCCAGATACAAAGCTGGCTTACAGAGCTCCCACCTCCAAGAGACACTACTTAGAATGAATCGTAAGTAAGTTCACAAGCCAACATTTCATAAAGTTCAACCATAAATCCACTAGATCTGAGGTGGGACCAGGTAATCAGTTTTTCTACCAAGTGCCCCAGGTGACCCCAATGCAGGGGATCATAGGCCTTTTTCTCTGGAGTCCAACACGTCTGAGTTTGGTTTCTGCTATCGCCTTGTGCCTCTGACCAGCTCAGCCTCGCCCAAGTCACAGGTGCAGCTGACTTTAATGCTCAGATGTCCTGTGCCCTCTACAACGCTAGCGCGCGCCCCCATCTCTCCCTTCCTCGGCCCTGTACCTCAGGACCCCATCTTCCAGGTGCAGACTGCAAGCTGGAAGAGGACCACCTCACCTACTTGCCATCTTTGCTGTGTTAAGCAGTGAAGATTTCAGTGTTTACTTGTGGCTCCCACCTAGCCTAGTCCGTCTTAACTACCACGATGAGTCTCTCCGCTGCAGACCAGGGCCTGCCTCGCAGAGCTGTAAGGGGGACTGAGTGAGCTGTGTGCATAAAGCACTTAGCACAACCCTGAAGGCACAGCTGTCATTTACTGAGCATCTCCTATCAGTTCCCATTATATTCCCTGGGGCTCAGTCTCTCCAGGTGTCGGGCCAGATGGTTGACCTGAATATGTGATGCCCTCCCATTTCTATTGCTTCATATTGGTTTGATTTTACATGTATCTGTTTTATGGCAGAAGTCTCTGGAGGGAAAGATGTGTTTCTTGGAGGGCAGCACCCAGCAGCGTAAATAAGCTCAGAGATCCCACAACAGAAAGCCTGGGTGGACCTGTCTGTCTGTCTGTCTGTCTCACTCTCTCTCTCTCTGTCTCCCAGGGAATGAATCAGCTGGCACTCTAATTCGGATTTCCAGCCTCCAGAACCATGAGAAGTTGTTAAAGCCCCCAGTCCACAGCATCCTGTCACTATGGGCAGACTAAGGCAGGGAGACTGTCCTGGGCTAACCTGGTGGGCCCAGCGTGACCACAAGAGTCTTTGTAAGTGAGAAAGGAGGCAGAGGGGTCAGGGTCAGAGATGGAAGCAGAGGTCAGAGAGATGTGATTCCTGGCTCTGAAGATCAAGGGGGCCACGAGCCAGGGAATGTGAGCTGTTTCTAGAAGCTGCAAAAGGCAAGGATAGGAATTCCCTCTCGGAGCCTTCAAAAAGCACTACAGCCCAGCCAACACCTTGATTTTAGCCCCCCGTGAGCCCCATTTTGGACTTCTGACCTGCAGAACTGTAAGATAGTAAGTTTGTGTGGTTTTGCCATAAAGTTTATTATGATATGTTGTAACAGCTACAGGAAAAGAAAGTAGGAGTCGACCTGAAAAGCCCCCCGTGGCCAAACCTGGGACAAGCAGTACCAGAAAGTCAATGGAATGGTCTTGGATGACAACTCAAAGTAAAAAATAAATATTTTTATTTATTTTTATGGAGTTACAGGCATCCATGTGGATATAAACAACTGAATAAATGGGAAGAAGCAATACAACTTCCTGTACGGAATAATTCCAAGTAACAGAAGAGCTTAACCACACCCCTTGGTTAAGTGTGGGCTCCACTTAGTGACTCGCACCCAGAAGTGAGTATGGAAAGGGGGAAAACAGAGACTTGGCAAACCTACCGTCACCACCGCTCATGGCTGACTCGCTAGCTGTCAGTCCCGCCCCCACAGGGCCCCGTACCCCAGCTGTGCGAAATTCTGCCCCAAAGCCCAGAACCCCGGTCTCATCCTGAGAAAGATCAGACCCACAAGGGGGGAGATCTCACAAAATATCCTGACCAGTACTCTTCACAACTGTCCGAGTCATGACAAAGAAGGAAAGACTAGAAACACAGCTCAGAGAAGACTAGGAGCACACTGCTGAGGGCTGCGTGGGGTTCTGGGTGGGATCCCGGTGTGGAAAGTGGAGACATATGAATAGAGGGAAGGGAGGGGAGGAAGAAGGGAAATGCGATACTTCTTACAAAGCTGAGTTTGTGGGTCACAAGGCCCTTGTCACCCAACAAGGATGAGGGTGACAGGGATATTATCATTTACCTTGAAGTGCGAGTTAGAGACATGACACGGAGAGAGACCTGCAAGCATAGATACGTAAGTGTGCAGGTTACCTGTAGTCTACACCCAGGGGCAGTTCACTAACATTGGAAATTCCCTTATCAGGAATCCACACCCAAGAGGGCTGGGGATGGGAAGCATCTGATGGACCCAATCAGGGAGGGTCCAAACTCCCTGCCACCTCAAGCATTTCAAACATCTCTGAATCTGCTTTAGAGCGCCATTAATTAGCAGAGATGTTAGAAACAATGTTTCCCTGATTAAACAACTGGAGTCCAGGGTATGTGGGAGGCTGGAAACAGTGATACAGATCTTCCATCCTCGTAAGCACAGGTCAAGCATCCCTGAGCTTCGGAGCCTTATGTCTGGAATCCCAGTGGTCCTGTCTCTTTTCCCACCTTTGTCTTCTGGCTTTCTTGTCTGTCGCCTGAACTGATTAGAAAGTTTCGCTGCTGTCTCATTGATCCTTTCAGACAAGGGGCTCAGTAAGCCCCTAAAAGCACAGAGGGCTGCCGGTTCAGAACCCCGCAGGACAGTGTGAGCCACTTGCTTACTCAGTAGCAAGTACGTATGTGGCAGAGCTCAGAGAGGACAGGATACACCACCCATAGGCGAGGTGGTGAAGGGACACCAGAACCCCCACTCCTCTCCAGTAATCAGATGCCCCTGACAGTTGTCAAGAAGAGTTGGACAGCTGAACAGCCAAGTTAGCCATCTGCCCCAGTGGGGATGGGAGGGAGAAAGGAAGGGGAGGTGAGGAGAGAAGAGAAAGGGAATAAAGGTGAAGGTGGAGAAGGAGAGAGGAGACGCAGAGCAGGAGCTGGGCTTGGGATGGGAAGGGGACCAGGAGCAGGAGCGGGTGAGGGTTAAGAAGGATGCTGACCCAGAATCTTGCCCAGTGAGTGAGAGCACGTCCTGTTTGCTGAGCAGCTTCTGCAACCCTCATGGGTCCTGCTGCTGCTATGAACGGTCTGTTTCCTAGATAGAACTGGCTGCAGGAGGAAGAAATCAGGCCCATGACTAAATAAACCTCTGCAGGAGTGCTAAGAATGACCAATATTAACAGAAGGGAACTTAGTGGGGCAGAACAGCAGACTCCTGCCTCACCACCGGCCCAGAGCAGGGAGGGAGATGGAGCCCCGGCAAAATCACAACAGAGTCCTGAGTCCCAGAGCCTGAGATTCCCCGGCCTGGGCTCCTTAGGAGCAGAATAAAGTGTTAGACCAGCAAGGGCCCCCTCCTGCCCAGGCAGCTGGGCACCAGCAAACCTAACAGGAGAGAGGAGACCAGCCATCTCCTTCCGGTTGTTCAGAAAACAGCAGCTGGATTCTCTCCTCCTGCTGGCAGCTATAATCCCACCACAGAGAAGGGAGCCACACTCAGAAAGAGAGGAGAAAGCCCTCAATGCAGAGAGAGGCAGAGATGAGAAACAGGGGAACTCTGCCAGCCTGTGAGGGCCTGGGCCCAGCTGTCGCCAAAGCCAGTTCCATGCCCACCCCCGCTGTAGTTTGGTTTCATGAGCCAACAAAGCCCCTCTTTGACTGACCTAGTCAAGTTGCGTTCCTGTTATTCACGAATAAAAGAAACTCAACCAATTCCTGGCCCCCCATTCATTCATTTATTCACTCATCCAACAGGTGTTTATCAAGTGCTATAAACATGCAAGCACTGTGGACACGGAGTGGGCATAGGGAACTGGACGAGATACAATGAAAAAAGAAGCAAAGGACACAGATTACGTGTCAGCTAAATACAGGAACACTCGTGAGCACCTGTACATGTAATGCCTCGTTTAAGTGTGATAAGAATTCTGCCAAGTAGGTATTCCTGTCCCAATTTCACAGACAATAAAACTGAAGTATAAAGACCGTATTCATTAGTGTGATAATAACAATCACTATCATGAGTCAAGTACTTGCCATCTGGCAGGTGCTGTGCTAAATGTTCAGACGTATTAAATTATCATATCTCATGGACACTAAGGTGCTGTCACTTACAAGATACATCATTCATTTAAAATGAGACAAAATACTGCCAATTACAATAGTACAACACTAGTCATGGGTCCAACTGTGTGCTCCTCAAATTCTTATAGTGAAGTCTTAACCTCTAGGACCTCAGAATGGGACCTTAATTGGAAACAGGGTCACTGCAGATGTGATCAGTTACTGTGAGGTCATACCGGAGTACAGTGGGTCCCTGATCCAGCTTGACTGGTGTCCACAGGAAAAGGACACCATGTGAAGAGACAGACATGCACACAAGGAGAGCCCGACGTAAAGACTGAAGTTACGTTGCCACAAGCCAAGGAACTAACAGAAGCTAGGAGAGCCTCCTGGAACAGATCTTTCCCCGGTATCTTCAGGGGGAGTACGTCCCCACTAACACCTTGATCTAGAGCTGCCAGCACCCACAACAGTGGGAGCACACACTGTGTTGTTTAAACCACTCAATCTGTCGCAGCAGCCCTAACAAACAAACACAACGCTACTGCTTGAAGTTGCACGTGAATCGTGAGATGCTGACACGTCAGTGTTCCAATCATAAAATAAGGCAGCTTGGTCTTCATGACAAACCTACGGGTTATCCCCAGTTTGCAGATGGAAAAACCCAGGTACTAAGCATCTTACCCAAGATTCATGTTATGCATTGGTGGAGCCAGGACTGAACCCCACGCTGGGTTCTCAAACAGGGTCCCTGCTGCCTCCCAGAGGCCCCCATTACCACACATACACAAGCACACATGCACGAGCACATGTGTGCAAACACACATGCACACACACACACACACACACCCCTCCAGATTTATACTCAGGTCCTCAACTTTTAGACCATTTAGAACTTCTGACAAAAGTTTCACCCCCCCCCAAAAGGGCGAGGACCATCAGCCCAAGGGGACCATGCACTGACGATTCCTTTTCTAACCTCTGTGGCCAAAACCAACCCAAACTTTGCTCGGTGCTCAGGCCAGATTTGTTCCTGTAGCTCGAGCTCTTCATCGAGTCGTGGAGACTCTCCAGCCATGCCCTGGTGCACTTCTAACCATCACGGATCAGATGGGAAGGGGAGGGTCCTCGAGGGCCCGTGCGAATGATGACAGAGGCCACAGCGCACCCCCTCTGCACAAGTGGGGCACAAAGTCCCCAGAGGTTTTCTGAAATCTCCTAGATGGCTCTGGGGACATCTGTGTCCTGGTCTGGCAACCCCGCAAAATTTCGGGCATGCCTATCAAGCCTCTTAGTCATGCTTCCTCTGTGCTTGTAATTCTGAAAAGCATCTTGAGAAAAGGGCATGTGTAACACCCCTCGGAGATACTCCGTTGGGTGAGGAATGAGGAAAATGTAAGGACAAAGCCAGCCTTCTTCTTAAGAGTTTGTGATAAAGCACCATGGGTCCAGGCACACAAGGCGGTCAGAACCCGCCATCGGCCACCCTGCCTGCACGGAGGCGGGGCTGGCGCTGTTTCTTCCAGAAATATCCCTAGTGCCTGGCCCAGTGCCTCACACAAAACAAGCACTCAATAAACCTCACAGAATTAATGAAAGAGGAAAGTCTCTGTCTCAGAGGTTTTCCATAACCCCCTTGCTGCATCTGAAATTTTGTCATTATACATTCATTCCTTCGGAGTTACATAAAAAGGCTCCTAGTAAAATGCACAATTCCTACAAGACAGATCTTCAGCACTGAAGAGTTACTCTCTCAGCCAGGATCAAAAGTCGAATATCTTACAAAACAGGGGGAAGGAAAAAGAATCAAGGATGTAAGAAAACAGAAGCCTAAATAAAGAGAGAAGCCAGAGATGGAAACAGCATTTATGGGGCACCTACTACGTGATAGGGACTCTCCAGGCAATTTGCCTGTATTTAAGGGGACCCACCATTCCCTGGACTGACTGGGTTCCCAGGATGCAGGACTTTCAGGGTTAAAATCAGAAAAGTCACAGGTAAACAGGGGCAAGCAGGTCATTCCACTTACATCACCTCACTTAATCCTCATGGTGGCCCCATGAGGTAGATAAAAGGTGCTCCAATTTACAGATGAAGAAACTGAGGCTCAGGAAACTAAGTCTTCCCTAAAGCAATACAGACAGGCGGTCGTTTGCGCAAAATGAAAACCAAGACGCATCTGATTTCAGAGACCAAGCTAACCCAGCGAGACCATGTGGGAAATCCAACCGACCTCACAGTTAATTCAAATATCTTTCCAGCCTCCAAATATATCAAAGGCAGTGAAGCCTGGCTCACTAACCTTTGAGAACTGGCTAGAATAGAATGGAGCCAGGCTCTGGGCCTGACACAGTGCAAGTCTTGAACAAATATGATTCGAATGAATGAACGAACAATCAGCTGGGACACCGGTGTCCACCTCCGGCCTCCTCACGCTCCAACTGCACAGTCACCTACTCTCCTGGGTCTCAGTTTCCAAGAAGTCCTCTGAGATGGAACATCTAGAGCTAGACCTTGAAAAGTGCTTGATTTTGATAAGGCAAGGACGAGCGGGGAAGGAGGATTCCAGGAGGGTGGAATGACATGAACCATCATGTCCGGGAGCAGGGACACCAGGGACACGATCAGAATGTGTGACTGAACAAGGCTGACTTGAGCAGAGTTTGCGTCAGAACAATGGGCCCAGGTGACAGAAGGTTCTGGATGTCGTAGGGACGAGATGATGCCCTGGGGCCTAGGAAGAAAGTATTAGGGACCTATTTATGCTTACTTCTTCTCATTATTTTCAAATTCCTCTTCTTGTATGCTTTTTAAATAAAAATAATACATTACTGACGTATGATACACACAATTTGTAAGCACCATACATATACTGGGGTTGGGGGCGGTTCAGGGTTTTTCACACCTGAGGTACAGTCAAAAAACTGGGAATCACTGCATTTGGCCAGGGGAGCTTAATTTTTTTAAAGCAGGGAAATGAAGTGGTCCAAGTCTCAACTATGACTTCCTGCTCCTGTGGGCTCTGAACTCCCTAAAAATCCACTGTACTTTTCCTCCAACTATCAGGTTACTTACTTTGCTATATTGTCTCAAGCTGAACTAGCCATAGATTTGTGTCCATTCTGATTACTGGTCAAAAATGTCATCAGCTGCGGTGTAATATGAAGGCCAGTTCCAACCAGACAAAAATATTACCCATCCCAAGTGCCAAGGAGACTGACATTTTCTGCATTTATGACTCTAACGTTTAATACTGGGAAAGGGTATTAAAAATAAATTATTACCTAGAGCATGCTGTGGGCCATTGTCTCTTGGCACCTGGAACAGAGAAGAACAAAGGTGGGGGTAGGAGGAGGCCTCACTTTCACAGCAGACACAGGCCTGTGACTATATTACTGCAATTCAGTGTAATGAGGGCCTGAGATGTAGTGGGTTTTCAATAAATGGTTTCAACTCAGTGAGAAGGTGAAAAGAGTTGATATAAAGAGAAGTAAGAAATATCGGAAATCCCAGAGGAGCCAAGTGTCTGGCTTGGCCTGCCAAGAGCAGGGATGATTTGTGGAGTTGGTGGCTGTGGGTGGTGATGTATGAAGATGGACTCTGCCTGGCCAAGAGAACGACCATGGGACTCCAGCAGAGGAGACGCTCAATCACACAGCACCGAAGCCTTAGCTGCTCATCCTGGCAGTCCCCTTCTGGAGGAGAGGGGACGAGACCTGTTCTGTTTGACTGCTGAGGGATGCTGGAGGAAAGACACTGCCTGACTCCAAAGAAGTGGAGAAACAGAAACAGAGACAGGAAAGTGGCAGCTGGAGGGACAGAGCTGGCGGACTGGGGATGGGTGGGGGTGGGGGCGTTTGGTGATGAAGAGACCCAGTCTGAGGCTTTGCCCCAGACTTTGACAACTACCTCATCCAACCACTAGATGTCACCAAAAGCAAATCCCGCCAGAAACAGGAAACCTGAAGCCAGGGAATCATGCTTCTAAAAAAATTCCTGGACTCAGTCCCGGAAAAGTCTTAAAACTCAGGAATGCTACACCCAGGTCACTCTAGGTCAAGGAGGACTAATTTTCATAATGTCACCAAAGGAGATGCACAGCTCTGGGGTCTGGCGTCTGCATCTCAGGCACACAGTGTCTCAGCGACACCTCAGCACCCCACCCTCCAAGGGGCAGTACCATTACCAGCCCCACTGGACAGGTGAGGACACTGAGAGTGGAGAGGGCCTTACCTACTCCCGCTCACACAGCCAGGAAGTGGGTCAACAAGGACTGAACCCAGGTCTCTCCGACTTTGCACCTGGGCCCTTTCACCTGTACGGTGACACACATCCCAGCACAGTGAGCCACCAGGCACAAGGCTCAAAAAGCACCTTTTTAATTCACTAACTCCATTCTTCTAATACAGCACTGCTCCTTGATTTCACAACAGCTAATCATAACAGCCAGCAGAGGGGAACAGTAGCCGGGATTATCCTGAATAGCTTAATTGTTTTTTCCATTTAACTTTTGACATATCTGTATATGTTGCACTGTATTTGGGGAAATGAGAGGGGGTCTTGCATATGTGGGGTTTTTCAATTTTTTTTCTTTTTCGGGGGGAGGTAATTACATTTAATTATTTATTTATTCATTCATTCATTTAATGGAGGTACTGCGGTTGAACCCAGGACCTTGTTCATGCTAAGCAGGCACTCTACCACTGAGCTATAACCTCTCGCCTTGTATATACACTTTTAATCAACTTATTTATTGCCCCCATGCTGTTTGGCGTGCGATAACATTCATCTGAGGGTATACGCTGTCTGATACAGGAAGTGGATGAAAATGTAGTTAGAGAGAACAGTGTGAAGGAGGCCTAGACAGCTCAGCGAGATGCCTACCTTGCCACTTACACATCAAAAAGTAGGGGACAACAACAGTTTGGAGTGGAGCACGATCTTACGTATACTGGAGAATCCCACTGAGGTACTCATTCCCTCCTTCCAACGTGTCCTGGGAGCCACAGAAGTGGCCAAGGCATGCTCTTGCCTTCTTGAACGGTGGAAAAGACCTCAAAGTGAGTAATCGTAATACAGCACACCCGGCGTTCCTGAGATACATACAAAGCGCTAGCAGAGGGAAAAAAGTGAGCAGGGAGGAGAGGAGAGACCTGAGGGCAATGACTTTAGAACCAAGGATTCTGGGTTTAAAAGACAAGTCGATGTTCAGGTGCAGAGGGGATGCCAATCAACAAGAAGGACAGGTGCAAAGCCACAGAGGGTCAAGGGCATGAAAAGTTCACCGGATGGCAGAAGTTGGGGTGTGCCTGTACTTACAACAGCCAAGACATGGAAACAACCCAAATGTTCCTCAACAGATGACTGGATAAAGAAGATGTGGTATTTATGTGCAATGGAAAACTACTCAGCCATTAAAACAAATGAAATAATGCCGTTTGCAGCAACATGGATGGCACGGGAGATCATCATTCTAAGTGAAGTAAGCCAGAAAGAGAAAGAAAAATGCCATATGATATCACTTATATGCAGAATCTTTAAAAAAGGACACAAATGAACTTATCTACAAAACAGAAACAGACTCACAGACATACAGAACAAACTTATGGTTACCAGGAGTTAAAGAGGGTGGGAAGGAATAAATTGGAAATTCAAAATTTGCACCTCTTGGGAAGTGATAGAAATGTTAACTATCTTGATTATGGCGGTGATTTCATTGGTGTAGATATTTATCAAAAGTCATCAAATTGTACATCTGAAATACGTTTAGTTTACTGTACAGGAACCATACAGTAAAGATGTTTAAAAAAAAGAAGTCAGGGTATGCCTGGGGCCCTGAGGAATTGAGGAGATTGGGAAAGGGGGACAGGAGGAGACTGGAGGGGTAAGCAATGAGGGGCAAGCAAGCAGGGGCTAGAGACAGTGCCACCAGCCACTCAGGACTTGAATGTGTCTGCTCCGAATTGAGGTGTGCTGCATATTTAAAACACAGAGCAGATTTTGAAGACACAGTGAGAACAAAGAAAGCAAAATGTCTCGTGAATATTTTTATACTGTCTGTTGAAATGATGCTTCTTGGGATGTACTGAGTGAAATAAATAAAACACAGTACTGAAATAAACTTCACTTGCTTGTTTTTACTATTTTAATGTGGCCCCTAGAAAATTCGAGAAGGCAACTGCGGCTCGCATTGTATCTCCTCTGGAGACCCCTGGGCTCACTGAAGCATGAGGGCATCCGATGGTATTACAAGGGGGTTGGGGCTCATTTTGTAGCAAGGAGTCACCAGAGGTTTGCAGCAGAGGAGTGATCTGAGACATTGAGAGTTTAGAAACACCTCGGGCAGGTGTAGATGGGAGGAGTAAAGATGTGGTCTGGGAGGGCTCTCTGGGGGCCATTACAACTTCCTAAATCAGAAATGTTTAGGTCTGAATAAAGCAGAGAAGCGAAATCTGGGAGAGCTATTCAGGAGAAGAGAAAACCTCTGGCAGGTGAAATTCAAATAAATGATCGTGCTTTAAAAAGACACGTGATCCAACTATACCTGGAGGAAAATCCCTCCTCATCACCCCAGCACATCATCAAGTCTTGCAGGCTGATGGAGAACACAAGGCTGAAAAGACAGTTCAGGGCACGGGAAAACACAGCAGGAATGCTTAAGAGCAAGACTTACTCCACTTTCCCCGTTAAGGGTCCAAGAGAAAAACCCAGCCCCATTGGGCCCCAGACAGCAGCAGCCAACAGTGTGTTCTTTATACCTTTTATACCTCCCTTCCAGGCTGCGGACAGGAAAGGCTGTTACCATGGAAACAAGCCCAGCCAGGAAGCCGAGTGAGGCAAACACAGACAGTCTCATGGCCTGCTGTGTCCACAGAGCCGACTAGTTGGTAAATATTACACCAGGCACATACCAGAGACACAAAGCAAACAGTCAGTCATCCCAATGCAGCGCTGGAAGAGTTTCCAAGAGGAAATGTTGAAGCTGGAAACTGCGTGGCTTGATTCCCAGGCTGCAAAGGACCATCTCCCAGTACAGCGGGACTAGGACATCGCCCCATTCTGCTACAGTTAGAGTGAGCCTCCTGTAGCACATAGCCTTCCCGGACTAGGGGGACTGGTGACGAGAGACGCCAAGTTATTCTGGAAGGAAGTAGGCAATTAGTAGCTAAGTTACTTCCCCCTTCTGTCAGTTTAAGTTCTGCTTACCTTTAAAATGGATATAATCTACATTGTCACAGAGTCACTGGGAGAATTTGGTGAGATAAAATAGTTTAATGAGAAAAAAAAATGTGTCGTTGGCATATAGTAGGTGCTTCACGTCCCACCGAAATGTATCCACATGATGCCTCACATCTAGAACTAAAGACAGCATAAGGTACTATACTAAATATGGACTAGCACCCCCTCAACTTTAGACTCAATATTTCTGCTAAATAGGCCGACAGCTGCCTCAGCTTCTCATTACCTACCACTGAATAAAACCGCAAAGTGATTTCTTTTCCTTTGTATTTTTTACATCAACTGCAGCTGAGCCACATTTCCCACATTTTTTACTGATGTAATTGATGACCTGGATTAAAGTCTTGGACTTGTCAACCATACCAGTTAATCCCATGTTATTAGACTGAGGCCAAAGGTCTAGTCTAGCAAGATCATTTAAATGCCGTCATCAGTCCTCAAAGAGCTTGCTGTCTGGAGCAGTGTTTTTCAGAAGGTGGTCTCCTCACCCCTCCACCCCGAATCAGAATCAGCTGAGGTCACTGTTTAAAACGCAGGTTGCTAGGCCCCACCCTAGACTTACAAAATTAGAACACCTAGAAGTGGGGCCCAGAAACTTGTGTTTTCAGTAAACTTCTCAGGTGATATTTATGCCCATACATCAAGTCTGCAAATCAATTCTCCCTCCAGTTTTCACAGTGGATTCTTGGACCACCTACATTGGAATCTCCCGGACACCTGTTAGAAAAAGGGCTTCTGAGCATCATGCACGTCTACGGAATCTTCAACTCTGGATTCAGGAGGCAGCATGTATAACAAGATCTCCCGGTGACTCTTACCCACACTGACAATCGAGCACAACGGACCTAGTGAATTGTAAAGCAGCGCCCTCAAACATGCCTGCAGGGCCCAGAGAGACCAAAGCAGCCATTCCGGTACCCACCTCCAGAGAACCTGATTCAGCAGTAGGTCTGGGGTGGAGGCACCCAGGAATCTGTCTCCAACGAGCTCCCAGCTGATCCAGATGATGCCACGTGCAGATCACACTTTAAGTTAACATTGGTGTAAAATAAATACTACTCTGCATTTGTTAAATGTATCTATATATAACCTATAGAAAATCCTATTGAAACAAAAATGGCCCTGCCTTTTTTGCTGTTGTTGTTATCTTTTAAATCTCTTTCAATCTAGAAAAGCGGTCACCATGGATGTATTGGGGTTGTGTGTTAAATACACAGAACATAAAATTTCACCATTTTAACCATTTTAAAGTACACAATTTGATGGGGATTTTGTACAACCACAATGTTGTGCACCAATCACTGCTATCTAGTTCCAGAACTTTTTTATCACCACGAAAGGAAATCGCATACTCTAAATAATCACTTCCCACTCCTGCCTTCCCTGAATCCCTGGCAACTATTCATCTTTCTCTCTTGATGGATTTGCCTATTGTAGACATTGCAGATAAATGGACTAATACAATATGCGACACTGTGTGTCTGGCTTCTTTCCATGAGTAGAATGTGTTCAAGGTTCAACCATACTGCAGCACCATCAGGGCTTCCTTCCTTTTTATGGCTGAATGATATTCCACTGTGTGGACAGACCACATTCTGTTTATCTGTTTTATCAGCTGATGGACATTTAGCTTGTTTCCACCTTCTGGCTATTGTGACTAGCGCTGCTATAAACACTCATGTACAAGTTGTTCTTTGCACATCGGTTATCAATCTTTTTGGTGTGTATGTAGGAGTGAAACTGCTGGGTCATGTGATAATTCTAACTTACCGAGGAATCGCCATATTGTGTTCCATACAATGTGTCGTTTTCCATTCCAACTAGCCATGTGAAAGAGTTCCAATTTCTCCCCATCCTCACCCGACACTTGTTTTGGGTTTTTCTGTTTTGTTGTTGTAGTTAATGCGGCCAACCTGGTGGCTGTGGATTATATCTCATTCTGGGTTTGACCTGGTGTTTCCCGAATGACCAACAACATTAAGCATCTTTTCATGTGCTTGCTGGCCACTTCTATAATCTTCTTTGGAGAAATATTCAAGTTGTTTGCCTATGATTTAATTGGGTTCCTTGTCTTTTTATTGTCGAGCTGTAAGAGTTATTTATATATTCTTGATACTAGATCAGTATCAGAGATAAGACTATTAAATATTTTATACTATTTTATGGGTTGTCTTTTTACTCTCTTGATAGGCCATGCCAAGGTGAAGATTAATTAATTCCAAGGTGATGGCAATATTATAGAAGTTAATAACAGACGAGATAAGAATGCAGCCAGTCAAAAGTTCTCAAAGAAACTGAGGGCTAGAGAGCTACACTGGCTGTTACCAAGTCACAGGGGGACTCACCAGAATTGGAAGGGACCAAGGGAACATTGAGTCCACACTCTCAAACCCAACATGCACAAGCAAACAACACATACACACATACATGATGCCATTGTAGGTCTGTGATATTGAGGACACTGAAATACACCCACAGAAAGTTACCTCTTCTCAAAAGTCAAGATGTAGCATATCTATAGAATTCAGTTCCTTCAAAGTTAGACTTTCAGTGTTGGGCAATTTTCCATTAAAATTCCACAGTCAGAGCTTGCAAAGAGAAAGTAAAATAGGTACCCATTCAACAGGAATCTGGACCGACTCCAATATCGGGCATTTCTTACAATTTGTGACCTGTTTCTATCTTTACACATTCATTAGCTACTGTTAAAATGGGTTAATAACCATAAAGCAGGCAGCTCAAATGCAAATAACCACTAGAGCCGAACAGGTCACATAAAATGTTGAATCCAAAGGAGTCAAAGGCGAGAAAGCTGAGCTGCTTATTGTGCAAACAAATGTCACTCCTGCCTTGTTATGTTGCCTTTTCAAACAATAAGGAGACCTAACAAAATGACAGGATGAAACACTTCCATGTGCTGGGATGGCCCTCACCCCAGTCACCAGTTAATGATTCCCATGTAAAATGTCCCTTTCCTCTTCTTGAAATAAACTAAATATCTTGGTACATGAACCTCTCCAATCCAAAGAACCAAAGATGAACAAAACAAAGGAAAAATAATCATGTACTGAATAATCACGTGTCATATGTCTAGGGCTGGCCCATTCACTAAACTCAAAGATGTAGAAGTGGGGAAAGAATAGAATCAGATAACATAACATTAAGATGCTTAGTACAGTATCATCAATCTCACAGGAACAATTGGCTTAAAATTACTTGTTTATATGTACCTTACTTTTTTCTCAAAAGTTTTAGGGACGCCTATGACAAAGAGCATAAGTTTAGTAAAACAAATACAGGAATAGCAAATCTAGGCAAAGGAAAAGTGGGAAGAGGAAATCTGGAACGGCAGCACAGATAACATAGAATCTATACATAACATCAAATTTGGCTGTGAGCTTCCTGGCAGACAGGGGGAGAAAGGAAAAACTACATCATTCTTAGTGTCAGGACTAGGGATTCTTAACAAAAACTTAAGAAAAGGTTTTTCTTAATGGCAAATTCCCAAAGAACAGTCCCAAATGGTTAAAATGTCTCTTAATGATTTAGACATAAGAACGGAATAAGTTCTCTGAAAAAATGCCAGTCTACCATTCATACATTCCTCTAATATTTCACAGTAGTGTAGCCTCACACAAACATAGAAAGCTATACGCTATGACGAAGAGAAGATGGCATACTAGGAGTCTTCAGCCACACACACCCACCCCCACAGAGCCATCCTCAAACATCAATAGTTGACACTACACATCTCTGGCAGTAGAACAATTTCAGTGTCTAAGATAACTTTCCAGTAAAACCAAATGGACAGTCTTCAAATTTAAAAAAAAAAGTCTTCTTTTTGGAGAGGAAGAACTGCATCTGAGACATGGAAAAGATAAATCCAGATATGCATCTCCTAGTAGGATGTCTCCTGAAACAACAGATTGCTCTGGAGCCAATGCTGAGTGAAGTAACAAAGAAAGAGGCTTTCTTCAAGAAGACTGCTATTTTAGCTAAGGAATCCCACAAACCCTGGAAAGACAAGAAAATTATCAAACATACATACATGAAGGTGGTAAAGAGGGAGGAAAAGGAGGTTTGGGTACCAGGAGGAGTGATGTTGGTCCAGCAGCGTACTCCATTCAATTGTGAGTCTACAGATTCATGGTTTATAGCCATCATGTCATCAAATGTAATAGATTCATCATTGTGTCCATTGATAATCTTTCATCAGAAGCCACAGAAACTGATTCAGATTAACTTAAACAGAGAAGAAATTTACTGAGGGATATAGGGTGATTTAAAGAATCAGAAAAAAAATTGGGAGAAAAAAGAAGAATCCTCAAAAAGCCAGAAACCAGGGCATCTGTAAGCATCTAGGTAGCAAGAAAGAAGCCAGGCCTAGACTCCTTAGGACACAGCATTCTGTGTCTGCCCTTGTTTCCTTCAGCAAGAGTAAAACTTCTAGGAGGGACAGTCTGGGTGAATTTTCGTCCTCTGACCAGGGGAAGGCAGATCAGCCTGACCAGGGGTTCTCAATGTGGGGAGAGATTTTGCACATACCCGCTCCCTGAGACATTTGGCACTATCTAGAGACATCCCAGGGCATCGGTGGCTTGTCACAATTAGGGATCTGCTAAATACCCTACAGTGCACAGGACAGCGCCCTCCAGCAAAGGATCCTCCTCCCCAAATGTCAGCAGTGTCAAGGTTGAGACACCCTGACCTTGACTGATGGGCCCAGGAGGAAGGCAAAAGGGACACTGCCTTCATGGAAAGTTGAAGGTGCAGAGGACAAGCCCATGACTACTCTGCCCACATTCTTTAGGTCCCTCTGGCCATTTCTCTTTTCCCCTCACCCCACTCTGCTTCTTCCACGGCCACTTGCAGTTACTGTCTTCGGAGGACAGTAATTGGGCTGTGGGTTGGGCTTGGGCTGTGGAGCCACCTGTGCACTCAGAGAGCTGGAGCACCTGGAAATTTACATCTCCTATGGTCAATCCTTAGTTGGGGTGTGGGGAGAAGGAAAACCTGGCTCTCTTGCCTCAGGTCAGGCGCGGTTTAGACTCCACAGCTCCCTGGCATCCGGCGGAGGCTAGGACCTAACTTGCCTGGCATTTCCTCTCATCCCAGCCCTACCTCCCCACTTCCTTACCGGTTTCTGCTGGGAACACTTCCTCAGTAACTCATGTGTACCCAAATACCCTCTCAGGGTTTGCTTTTGGGGGACCTGGCCTAAAACAAGGGGTGTTACCAAAAGAGAGGGCGGGGAAGATTGCTGGACAGCCAAAAACAACAGTGATTCACCAGGATGGCATGGGCCATCCTGGCAGGGTTTCCAGCTCTCCTCTCCCTACATGACAGGTGACTGGGTGGCCAGGGGCCAAGTGCACGGGCTCTGCAGTCAAACCTGTGTTCAAACTCTGATTTTGTCACTGTGTCGCTTCAGATGAATCATTTCCTCAATTTTTCCCTTTTTATCTGTAAAATGGGCATCAGGTTAGTACCTACTCACAGGGTGGTCTTCAGGATTAAAAGGAAGAGTAAGAAGTGTTTCTTCTGGTGTGAAATCCTTCACAAATACTTGTTAAATGCAGCAGCTATGATTACTGATTATCAGATAAAGAATCTTTTACTCACAGAGCAATGAAATCTATTCCTTTAAGTTAATTAGAGTTGAACAAATCCAACTGTGAATCCAGAAAGTGGAGATGGATTGGAAGGTAAGTGAGACCCTTACAATTTATGAAATGAGGAGTGCCTTCAACTCATTGCTTTTATTTATAAGGCACATGGTAACATTTTTGACAATCAATAATAGTTTAGAGAGAAGTAAGCCAGAAAGAGAAAGAAAAATACCATATGAGATCGCTCATATGTAGAATCTAAAAAAAAAAAAAAGAACATAAATACAAAACAGAAACAGATTCATAGGCACAGAATACAAACTTGTGGTTGCCAAGTGGGAGGGGACAGACTGGGAGTTCAAAATTTGTAGATACTGATAGGCACATGTAGAACAGATAAACAAGATTATACTGTGTAGCACAGGGAAATATATAAGATCTTGTGGTAGCTCACAGCGAAAAAAATGTGACAATGAATATATGTATGTTCATGTATAACTGAAAAATTGTGCTCTACACTGGAATTTAACACAACATTGTAAAATGACTATAACTCAATAAAAAATGTTTAAAAAAAAGAAGGAAAAATTAAACATCCAAAACCCTAAAAAATATAACAAAACAAAACAATAGTTTAGAGAGAGAGAAAGAGAGAGGGAGAGAGGGAGGAAAGGAAGGAGGGAGGGAGGAAGGAAGGAAAGGTTTCAGAATCTAAATTAACTAAGAACCAATGCCCCGGAAGTAACCCACCCTCAATGGGATTCCAACAGGTAAGCTAAAGGCCATCAGCTACCTAGAATTCTATCTCCATCTTCACAGGCACTGGCACTCCTACAAAGAAGTGGGAGACTAAGGAGGGTGGTAAAGATGACAGAGGGAGGGAAGAGGGTAGGGGAAAAGGAGGAGACAAGGAGGGAGAGACAGATGGCTGGAGCTGTCAGCCAGTGGTGCCCACAAGTAAGGAACGACGTCACCTGGTTTTCCGGTCTGACCCCTGCCCATGCAATGGCTGAGTTTCTCCTTCCTCTTGGGGGGAGGAGAGAGAACTGAAGGGAGATGGCAGGCAGAGGGTGGGGGCTGGAGGACAAGGATAAATGAGTTTCCTGAGGACCAGGAGCATGCTTGGGCCCTGATATAAGCACTTCTGACTTGTAGTGACCCCCTGAACCCCCACGAATGCCCCAGGAGATAGACACTTTATAATCCCCATTTTGCAGGGGAGAAAAGCAAGGTACAGAAAGGTTAAATGATTCACCCACAGTCACAGAGCCAGTAAGTGTTCACTTCAATCTCATTTCTAATTAGACACCCATCTTCAGTTTCCATGACCATGAACTTCCAGGTAGCATGTGGCCCAGCAGCGCCTGGAGGGATGACAGGACCAGGGCACTACATGTCAGGAGGCCTGATTTCTGTCCCACTTCCACCCCTGGCAAATTCTGATCTTGGACAGGTTCCTTGCTCTCGCTCAGCCTATGTGTCCCCATTTCCAAAATAAAATGATCGCCTGAAACGATGAGCTATTGTAGGGGTAGGAGTAATAGAACAAGCAGGAGTAGTATCAGAAATAGTAAGATTACAAGTACGCAGCAGTAGAAGTGTTAGTTGTAGCAACAGAAGTAACAGATGTAACAGTACTAGGAAAAGTAATAATAGAAGTATTGCTAATACTAATCAATAACAGAAGGAGTAGAGTTTGCAGTAAGACAAGTAGTAGTAATAGAAGTGAGGGTAGAAATCACAGCAGTAACAGAAGCAGGAGGAGGTGAAGAGGAAGAGTAATAGCAGTGATAAAGGAAGTAGCACTAATGGAAGAAACAGCGGTAACAGCAGTGGTCAGAGCAGCAGAGGTTGTAGTATCAGTGGTGACAGATTAGTAGTACGAGAATCAGCAGCAGTAACAGAAGCAGTCACAGTAACAGACGTAGCAGTAGTGACAGAGTAATACTAGCCACAGGAGAAGTAGCAGAAGGAGCAACAGTAGTCACTGAGAAGGAAGAGGAGGAGGAGGAGGAGGAGGGATTAAACTGCCAACACTGACTGGCGATCTCCTAGGAGCCAGGCACCATGTGTCTTATGCACTCACTCCTCACTCCCCTCTTATTAGGGAGCTACCTATCCTTACGCCCAGTTTACAGACGGGATAACTGAGACTTGAAGCTGTCACCCTGTGCGAGGGGGTAGTAGAGTTTGGATCGTGCAGTTAGATATGTTTCCCATCATGGGAGCACTCCTACCCCCAGGCCAGGCTGCCTCTGAAGGCCCCACACACACTGCTCAGAGGGAGGGGCTGGGTCCTTTCAGCTGGTATGATGCTTATCCCAAAAGTCTTGCTCCATCTCATGATTTGCCTCCCTTGTCTTCTGAATTAGACAGCTACTTAGAACTAACTTTCCTTGGAGAGGGCCCTGTGTAACCATTTTTTATGGAATGCCCCCCTTGCTTTGCTGGAAGGATCTGCATGAGACTGGTTGTCACCCAGCACTCTGTTGACATTTCCTTTTTAAAGAACATAACATACATTCTTGAGCTGGACTCCCAACATTCTTACATTTTTTAAAAACTATTTATGGAAAAATGGAATCATTGGAAATGCTAGGTAGAAGCCCTGAGTTCCATCTTCCTCTGTGATGTAGGCCACAAACTGTCAGCCCTCAGTAATCCTCGCAGAAACACTCCCTCCCCAGCCCCAGGTCTAAGGACCGGCACAAAGCTTTATAATCACAATAACTGAGAATATTAGTTGTGCATTTAGTGTGTTTCAGGTGCTATGTAAAGCATTTCATATGCATTTTTTTTCATTTAATTCTCACCAAAACTTATAAGCTAGGTTACTGCCAATAGTCCCATTTGACAGACAGTGACACTCAAGTTCCCAAGCATTAAGAAAACCTCCCAAGGTTACAAGTAAGTGACAGAGGTGGGCTCTTAAAACCCAGGTCTGTTTGAATCCAAAGCAGGACTCCCAGACTGGGAAAAGCTAAAAATAATGAGCTAAGGGAATTTAAGTAACTACAGAAGGACTGACCCACCAAAAAAAGTTGTGAGAGGTCACTCACACCACCCTATCAAGTAAGACTGGGGAGGGGGCAGGCTCTGGGAATATCTTCACAATCACTCATCCATTGTTTATTCAACAAATATGAACTGATCACCTGGAACGCCCAGCACAGCCCTTGGAACTGGGGACACAGTGGGAACCAAGACTGACACAGTCCCTGCCCTTCTGGGAGTTCACAGCTGAGGAGGAGACAGCAAGCCAAAAGACAATTACAACTCAACAAAAGAAATGGAACACTTAGGTTAACACAAAGGAACTATAGCAATCTGCGAGGGGACCTGATACAAATGACAGAAAGGGTGAGTGCAGTCAAGGAAGGCTTCCTGGGGGAGGTGAAACAAAACTGCTACTGGAAAGACAAACAGACGTCAGCTAGGTGAGCAAGGCTGGCTGTGGAAACAGTGTCCTAGGCAGAGAGAATAGCACACCTGGAGTAAAAAGAGAGTGAGGCAAGAACAGGGAACTGTAGACCATGTGGATGGATGGTGGAGATGGAGACCTCGGCCTTGGGGGCTGGGTGATAAGAACCACTACAATCATGAAATGGAGAACTAAGTCTCTGAGTTGTGGTTCCCGCTCCAAGCTCAACCAGCTACTCTCTAGTTACCACTGACTTCCCATGAAGCTTTGTCTACAGGGAGACATTGTCCAGACAAAAGTTACATTTCAAATGCCAATTAATAAACTGACTGTCCAATTCTTACTTGTGGTTCTCAAGTGAATCTAGTTATCACAAGGAAGTCAGTCTCCTAAGCCCAGTCACCCGAGAGTCCCAGCTCACATAATAAAAACAAGACGTGGAACCTGGCACCCTCACCCTACGTGGACCCACCTGGCTGGGCTGGATAACCTCTCCAGGAGGCATACTGCTGCCAATTTGGGCATCACTGTTTATCAAGCATCTGTACCAGTTAGAATCCTTTTCACTATGACAACAGAAAACCCAATCAGATGTCTTCAACAATAAGGGAATTTATTATTACATATCAGGAAGTTCAGAGGACCCAGAGAGAATTAATTCAATAGCTTAGTGATGTCATCACGTGCCAGATTTTTTTTCTCCCATACTGTTGCTCTCACATTGTCCTGCTATAGCTCCTAGTGTCTCACATAGAAATCATCCATCAGAAGAAAAGGGATTTTTCCTGCTCTATTGTTATTCCCCAAAGTGCCCCCTCCCCAAAAGATTTTCCTTCGTATTTCATTGGCCAGAATTTGGTCACATGTCCCTTATAATTAGGCAAAATTTGGTTTTAAAAAAAGAATTTTTTGGACTAGATCCATTACAGGGAATAGAGAAGGCATTTTCATGCCTGGCCCACAGCTCTATGGAGAAGGGCCAAATTGAATTACCAGGGAGGGACTCTGCCAGCCATGAAAGGTGGGGGTGGGTGAGAAATGGACATGGGTCATTGTCTGCTATGGTGGCCATGCACCTGGTAAGCAGCAGGAGCTCCATAAATGTTTTCTGAATGAGGAAAAGGAACAAGCAAATTGGGACAGTCACCAGAGGTGGAGAAGCAGAGCGGCTGTGGATACTCATTTAGCACAACCCTTGGAGTTGTAAGAAACGGGCACCCAATTCAAAATCGTCTCAGAGACGATTAATTATATTTACTGGTTCATGTAATTGAGAAGTCTGAGATCATACTGCCTTCACTACATGGCTGGATCCAGGTATTCAAAAAACATTTGCAGGAATCTGTCTCAGTTCATCTCTGAACTCTGCTTTTCACAAGATGGGCAAAGGCAGCTGCTGCAGGACCAAGTGCTCTTACTTCAACACCACCAAGAGAAAGGGGACTGTCTTCCCCAGTCTTCCAGCCCAAGTCCCTGATCTGATGCTCAATGGCCTGGCTCAGACTATGTGCCATCTCTGACCCAATCCCTGTGGCTGGGAGGGAGCTGATTGGTCAGCTCTGGTCACATGTCCACTGGTCTGGGTCACATGACCACGCTGTGGGTGAGGGATAAAAAGGAGGGGGAGGAGGAGCAGCAGCAACAACAGCAGAAGCGGACATGGAAACAGAACAGGCAAAGGCAGAAGAGGACGGCAGAGGCTGGAAAACATGACTGGCTCCCTTGTTCCTGACAGCTCCCACCTGATTTCTCCCTGGCAGGTAATAGACCAGTCCGTGCATTTCAACAGTATCCTCTCCTGGCTACAACATAAGTACTTCCAAGAATCATTCCAAACCAAAAGCAGGGTGGGTGTATGGGAAGAGAAGTATGTGTTTAATTAATAGAAACTGACAGCCTTCAAATGATCTCAGTGGTAAAAACCTCATTTAGCCTAGGTTTAGAGAGGGAACATTTGGGAGATGACTAACGAAGCTTGTTTTTCATGGCCGCAGTGAACACAAAGAGGGAAGCGTAATTGATGCCATTTGGGTAAAATGTGGCAATTTAATCACCGGCAGATTTGTTCGAGGGAGGCAGAAAGGGCGGGAAGAGGGCCAGGGCAGAACAAAACCAGCAGGCACGTTTCAACAATGCACAGCTGAAGGAATAACCCAAGCTGCCCCTCCATTTGGAAAAGGAGTTGGGCTGAACACATAACACGTGAGTGGGTTTTATGCAATTCAGACCCATGATAAATGAACTAATTTCAGGTGAATTTTCAAATGGGGTCCTCCTGCATGAGCCTGTAAGAGGCACTGAACACCAGTGATCACAGGACAAACATAAGAACACTGCAATATAGGTTTGATCGGGGCCTTTCCTTTGGCCCAATTTTCCCACGGAGAGGTCATTGTCCTTGCAGACCACACCCCCATGCCCTTCCCCGTGATCTCCGTGTGGCTGGCTCATGCTTGGTCTGCAGATCTCAAATGTAACTTTGTAGGAGAGGCCTGAACACATGACCGATTTCTCATGGCGCTACTGGAATTCCCAGCATCTCAGCAGCTGATATATATGTGGTCTGCTGGCAAGTTCCTAGACTTACGACCTGGCTTAAAGGTGGTCGCATACGAGCAGAACCCTGTCCAGTCTTGGTCGCCAACACATGGTCAGTGTCTACACCAGCAACTGGCACATCACTGGCACTCAAATATCTACTGAAAAGATGAATTGATTATCTCTGCTCCTTTCCCCCGACACTTAGCTCGGACAGAGGCCACAGCAGACTCCTTGCTCTCCTGTCCTCTCTGCCTTCACGCCCTCGCCTAGGCTGTTCCCTACTGGGAGTGCACGTCCTGCCCACTCTCACACCCTTGGACAACCTCATGAACCTCATTCACTCTTCCAGGCCTCTCCAGTGTCACTCTCTTTCTGTAGCTTCCCTTAATCCCCACCTCTGCTCAGGACAGCATCCGTTTCGCTCCCACCCCCGCCCCGCCACTAATCAGTGCTCCTGCCTCTCTGACCTCGCCCAGGTCAGTGAAGGGTGGAGGACAGTAGAGAGCACAGGCTCAGAGCCAGACAGCCCCATGTTGGAATCCTGGCTCCCATGCTTACTAGCTGTGGGTGCTCAGGAGAACGTTTCATTTTTCTGGGCCTCAGTTTCCTCATCTGAAAAATGGAGGTCAGAAGAGCATCCACAAAGAGAATTTCTGGCAGGACTAAACGGGATCAAGTACACTGAAAGTGAAAAGTCCAGCCGCAGCACCTCACCCTGCTGTCTGGGGATTCTAGCATCCATCACAGCTATCTGGATGTGTGGGTACCGACGGGTTCTGAGTTCTTCAAGGGGGGATAGATGCTGTTTCTCTTTGTATTCTCCAGGCTTGCATTTTGCCTCAAACATAGTAGGTGTCCAGAAAAATGTTTCTCAAATTATATTGGATGCCATTCCAACGTGACCAGGGCATCTGAGTGGCTTCTGTACTCCCTCCTGTTGTTTAGCTCTCCAGAGAAGGCAAATCCATGTGGCTCATGTCTTGAGCAAAACTTGAAGAAACGCTGCCAACCTTGAGAAAGTAAGCACGCCCCACATTCCCACACCAAAGAGAACTGTTTCCAGTCAAATGTGTAGTCTACACACTCTGCCCTTCTAACCCATGTTTATGAGCGTGATCGCACAGAATGAGCAAGAAATGACATTCAGCTGGTATCCGGACCTCTCGTCTCCCTCTGCAACGGATGCATCTTCATATCCACTCCTTAAGCAGAAATCTGTTTCCCCCCTAAGACTGTCCAGAAAACATAAGACCTAATGTCCCAGGCTTTTGCTGCCACAAATTGCAAACCCTTCCCTTCTCCAGCCTCAAGGACTGTGTCAACTTTAAGATGCTGACCGCAGGGCACAGAGGAGCCAGACACGCTAGCAAAATATTATTTGCCTCCCTGGTTTCTGGTGCATTTGACAGGAACCTTCAGTTCCCAGAGTCCCGAGACTCTGAAAATTCCTGTCCCAGCCCCTAACACTCTCCCGGGCACCAATCATTTTTTTCAGACACCTAAGGTGGCTCCAGCATCTAATGCCAAGTTCTGACTACGCTTTCTTTTTTTCTTTTTTTTTTCAAACAGTATGAATGTGCTTCTTTTTTAAAACATATTTTTCTTGGAAAGACCTGTATGTCCTCATTATGGATGTTCAGATTTCACCGGAGCATAATATGCCCCTTAAAAAAGTCAATCACCATCAAAGAAGCAGCCTCAACGCATACATTTAACAGGGAACAAGATACATGACATCACTGGAAGACAGTAGTGATGTTGGGAGGGGAAGGCAGTGATGGACGTGAGATTGCAGACGTGCCGTCCGGAAACCATTCTTCATTCAGCAGGCTGTCATTTACTTGGAATATCTCCTCTGTTCCAGGGATTTGAGGCATGTTTTCTCATTCAATGGGAAAATGGAAGGAATAGGTCGTTGAGACCTTCCATTTTTCTCATTCCTGTCATCTCAACATGAAGAAACTGCTCTCTGTAAAAATGCTACTAAGTTAGGGCAGCCCACGGATACTTCAAACCTGCAGTCTGGCCATTTCTCTCTGTTTTATGTGGCTTCCTGCTCTCACATCCGATGAAAATAGCTCTTTCCATAGCAACACTACATAGAGATACGGTAGGTTTGGACTTTTTTTTTTTTTAAGCAATACTGTTTATCTTGAAACTGAACTGAATTCTCCCCCTTTTGCTCTCACTCCACAATCACACCAGTCTTGGCAGACTCTCTCAAGGGCATCTGAGGACACATCTTTACCAAGGGATTGTAGTTATTTCTCTCATTCCCCCATGTGGCATTAATCCTGTATACCTGTAAGTAGGCTTCAGTTTGGAGTGCTAGAGTCCATTTACAATTGGCTTCTATATTTTCATATTCTAACAGTGCCTACATTTTACTTTACATGCTAACAATACCACACTGCTTATCTGGGACGCAGAGGTACCTGGACTTTCATAGCCAGCTCACCATTGCATTACAGTCAAGTGCAGCATATCACCTTCTTCCCAAAACACACATGCTTACACACACATACGCAGAAATACACAGACACACAAATCCATTCCCTATAGCCTTCAGACCATGATGCAGAATTTTACTGAAGGTCTGTGGAAAGAGGACTAAAGGAGATTAGACTGAGCATTATTCGGCCAAATATCCCTTAAAAATTCCTTCTAACATTTTTTCTCAAAATTCCTTTCCCTATGACAACTGTCAACAGTCTCTCTCGCCTCTTAATGCAAAAACTGTTCTCCAAGTGAAGTTAACTCTTTCTCCTCACTCCATCCTCAGTTCAAATATCCACTGAACAAAATAAGAACGAGGCAGCTAGCTGAGAGGCACACCCTGGCCACCTGGTATTCCTGGTGAGTCCCAGGCTGGGGAGAAGTGGATGCTGACACTTAACTTACTGACGGTGCAGAGTTTACAAATACATCAGGCAGCTCTGTCTCTGTGAGCGCAAAGCTGTTCCCTCTTCCCAGTGTGCCCTTCCCACATTGCCTATCTAATGAACCATTCAAGGCTTGAAGACTCAGGTCAAGAATCACCAGTTCTGAGAAGCCTTGGGGATTTCAGACAGGTTTCTTCATCCAAAGGAAAAAATGGAAGTCCAGAGCTGATCGCTCTGACTTAGCACTGTCACAGATCTCTGGCCTCTGTACTTGCTGGCACACCCTTTTGGCACTATTAAACCGTGAATTCCTCAAAGGGGAAGTCTTCCTAGCTGAATCTCAGCTCAGCACAGTGCCCAGTACATATTATATGCTCAGTAAATGTCTGTCAGATGGGATTTTACTTTTATGACACACCTGGAAGTCAGGTGGAGTGGGTGTACACAGAAACAGGAATCCCAGGCAGACCCTTTCTCCTGTCTGAGCCACAGGCTATACTGTGTGCATTCTCTAAGCACTTTCCATGCATTAATTCATTCAATCATCACAAGAATCCTATGAAGTAAACACTCCAATCATCCAAATTTTACAGATGATGAAGTTGAATGCTAAATTTCCCTCCTATAGTTTTTTTGTTTGTTTTAACAAGGGAACCCTCCTGTAGGTTTTTAGTGTTCAAAATATTTGTTGTCCACCCCTCCCTGTAGGAGGATTATGCCCTCAGGCATGACTCTGTGACCTGCTTTGTCCTATGAAAACTGAGATGTGAGGTGTGTCATCGCCAAAGCTTTGAACCAGCACGTGATATACCCCGTCTCTTTCCTCTCAGCCCGATGAGCAGCTTCTACTCCACCACCCTAAGCCCCAGAGTAAAGAGGATGTGGAACAGAAAGGCAGCTGACCACTGCGGCCAAATATCACAAGCAAGAAATAAATCTCTGTCTTTATAAGCCACTGAGACTTAGGGATCATTGGTTGCCTCAGCATAACGTAGCCTAAACTGACTAATGAACTCCACAAATCTGGTCTTTTTTCTATTTTCCCACGTCATAAAGGAGATTAACACCCATCTAGTCTCACAAGTCATAAATCTGGAATTTGTCTCTGGTGCCTCTTCTCCCTTCTCCCCCATCCCCCTCTCCAAAAAAATTTCAAGTCCTGTCAATGCACTTCCTAAATCTCCCTGGAATGGAATGGCTCCATTTCCCCCTTCAGCTCTAAGACCACCATCTCAGGCCAGGCCACCATCATCTCTCCTCCAAATGCTGAAAAGATACATCTGACCTCCCCAGCCCCATGCTCCACCCAATGCCCCCCTCCTTCATACTATCTGGCACAGATACTCTGTTATAAGGACAGCATCAACCACGTTACCATGGTGCTTGGAAACCTCCAATGCCTTCTGGTTGTTCTAAGGGGACCGAGCAGCATCCTCACCCTGGTGACACCTCCCTCCATGACCTGGCCCTTGCTCCCCTCCTCAGTCTCAGCTTATCCCACCCTCTCACTTAACCTCAATGATCCAGCCACTCTGACCTTTCTTCACTCTTAGACAAGCAACTTGTCTTCAACCTTCGTTCCCTCTACCTGGGGTTCTCTCTCCACTTCCCGCCTTCATTCTCCCCAGTAGTTTGGGTCAGGGTCCTTAATTAAGTACTTGCACTGGACAACGTACTTCCCTTTCATAGTAGTTTTCAGTTGCGATTTTTAGATGTATTTATAGGACTGTTTTCTGAAGCTGCCTCCCAAACTAGACCATAAGGTGAAATACGGCAGATGCTCAGATAACATTTGATGAGCAGAGGAATGAATGGATATGTGAAATGAAGACCCTTTCCATTTGGATATCCTAGGGCTCCTCGTAATGCTTGAAAAATATACGGGCTTGCTACCACCCCGTATTAAGCTGGGAAAAGGCAAGCCTTCCCACTCAACTTACGAGGTCAGAAAATCTCAGATCCCACAGTAGTAATATTTTTGTCAGCGTTTCCAATGGTACTTTCTCATATAATCTTATCCACTTAGCCCTCTGGCCATGCAGATAAAAAGTGAAATTCAGGATTACTCCGGACACTGGCCCCAAAACTAAAGCAAATAAGGTGAATGTGAGTAGTGACCAGTAGGGCTGCATCTCTGCAGTCTCAAACTTGGTCATGAGCTAAAATGGACTGCTTGTCCATTGGAATGGGGACAGACGGTGACCAGAAATGGAGCACTAGCTGACGTTTTCCCTCAACAGCCAGCGAGGGCCCTGAGCATCCCAGGGGCACGGTCTGAGCAGTTTCATATAAACAGTACCAGAGGCCCGCAGCAGGGCCCCTGTGTTTTTCTAGCCACTGACTATGTCACTGGCTGTGCTGCTGCTCTTGCTGATGGTTCTCAGAAAGAGGAGGGCTGGGCCAGTGGCCAAGAGATGCTCTGTGACCCACAAGGCTCTGATTATTTCACGGAGTTCCAACCTGAGTTCTAGAAAACCGCCTTGTTAAAGTTCACACAACAGGGGAGCCCAAATGTGAGCAGTATGGTACAATGAAAAGACCCAAGTTTTGCCCATGGTCTTGGGTTCAAATATCAGCACAGCCACTTATCAGTGATGTGACATTGAGGAAAAATCAATGCATTTCTCTGAGCCTTAGTATCTTCATGTGTCGAATGGGGAGCACGGCAAGGATAATTCTTTCTGCCTCTGGGGAAATTAAATACACATGAAGCATGTAGCACATAGTAGGTACTGAATAAACATCCACATCTCTCCATCCCTAATCCTTCTGCCAAGTAGGTAGCAAGGTTGAATCTTCTGCTTTTATCTAAATAATTAAGAGTGGTTCTTTGAACCTCATACTCTCATCTCTAATGGTAAGAATGCAATTTTTAAAGTTCCTTTAGAAATACGACATTTGAGGTGAACTTTATGAAAACCAATGGAACATAACACAAATGATTGAATATTAAGAAGTATCTCCCCTTTGGTTGCAGAAGAAACAACATCAACATCCATCTCTTTGTCAGAGTCTCCCAGGGGCCAGGCACTGAACTGAGTGATTAACATCCCTGCTAGGGGTGACCCTGGGCAAACTACCCACCTGTGCCTCAATGGCACCTACTGTAGAACAAGGTTAACAGTGACACCTTCATCACAAGGTTGCTTTGAGGATTACGTGAAATACTCCATTTCACTTAGGTCAGCTCAGAACCATATGCAGATTATTCAGGAAACTGTAGATACTGCTCTCCTACGGGAGCAAATACGCTGGCCTGAGAACATACTGTGTGCATGTCTTCCCAACTTTGCGCTTGGTGACATCACAGAGAGAGCTCAAAATCAGCTATAGTGGATATATTTTCTCCATGGAAGTCAGCAAACACTACAAGTAAGGACTTTTTTTTTCAGAGACCTACTTATTAACCAATCACCAGCATCCTACTCTAATTTCCCCTTCTATTTTACCAGTGATGAAATGATGCTTCTGGAGATGTTAAGTGGCTTACTCAAGGTCCAGAGCCAGAAAATAGCACAGTTAATGGTTAAATCAATTCCATTTGACACCAAATCTCACCTTTTTTCCCCCATAAAAAAATTTGCTGACATTTAAAGTAAAGAAAGAAGGAGCAACTTGTGTTTGTAATAGGTTCCTTATATACTAGGAGGGTCTTAAAGACAATTAAAATATCTGACCTATTGTTTTTAAATTAGCAAATACCTTTATAGCAATTACTTTTACTCCCCAACTGGGCTTCACAAGTGTTAATTCCTTAAATCCAACGAGGTTGGTTTTTATTACTGTCCCACTTTACAGATGAGGTAACTGAGGCTGAGAAAAGCTAAGCAACTTGCTCAGAGTCACACAGCAGAAGAGGGATTTAACCTAGATGCTCTGACTCCAGAATCTGATGATGAAATGTTAACAGGAAGTGTTTACTTCCAGCTGCAGCACAAAATCTGCTCAGCTCCTTTGCCCTGGGAACTGAGTGGCCCTTTCTCTGTCACTCCTTGAAGCAGAGAGGAAATATTTACGGACACCCCACAGTCTCACCACGGGGGCAGAAGTCAGTTTGCACAAGGGCCTAGCGTGTGGAATCCTTCAGTCAGCAAAACCGTAATTGTCCCGCAAGCCTCCAGTTTGGAGCAAGCCGCTGAGAGTGGATGGCTGGAGCCTGGGGGCAGGCAGCCTGAGGCGGTGCTTGGGAAAGTGCTCTATCACCATTTAAACTTTTTATTATAGAATTTTTTCAATTATTGACAAAACTAAAGAAATCGATCATTTTCAATTCAAGGACTGATTTCTTTACCTACTGAACAAGGAAAGCGTGTTCAACTCATATGTTTAGGAGATAAATGAGGCAAGTCCAAATACACTCAACTTCCATCACTTCTCCCCAAGCCCACCGCTGCAAGCCCAGCCCAAGCTGAGTCTCACTGCCTGGACGCTGTGGGAGGTTCCTGGTGGGTCTACAGTCACTCACCCCAGCCACCCTAAACTGTTCTCCTTACGGCAACCAAAATGAGCCTTGCAGAGCGTAAATTACATGACCTAACAGCCCTACTGAAGCCCATCACACAAGAACCAAATCCAAACTTCTGCAGTGGCCCTTAAGACCCCACAAGATCAGCCCACAGACAACATCCTCACCTCCTACCAGCTCCAGCCAACGGGCTTTCTTTTATGTCCTCAAAGAAGCCAAGTTCCTTTTAACTACAGGGCCTTTGCATTTGCTCTTTCCCTACTTTTTCCCCTCCAAACGGTAATATGGCTGGCTCCTTGCCATCATTCAAGGCTCAACTCAAATATCACTTCCTTAGAGCACCTTCTATGATGGCCCCCATTTAAAGCACTCGTCTGGCACGTTCCAGCCACATTTTATTTCCTTCACAGCACTGGTCACTTGCTCATGCATTTCTTTGTTTAATTGTTTATTGTTTCTCTCTTCTAGCTGGAATGGAAACTGCATGAGAGCAGGGACTTGGTCAAGTTCACAACTGTCTCCCCAGTGCCTGACACAGTGCCCACGACCTGACAGGTGTTCCATCGGTATTTGTTGAATGAATGATACGGGATAAAAACAAAGGATGCAAGGCTGACGACATCCACCCAATGACCGAGTCTTGGAGCTCTTTTCCCAGATAGTAGGGTAATGGTGGAAACATCCTGTGGTGTCATTTCTGAATGAGAACTGGATGACCTCCGGAAAGCAAACTGATTTGTGGGACTGTAAGGTACGTATCACTCGGCATGCATTACACCTTCAGGCTGGAAAGAGGAGGTGTTGGGCCCTCCTGCCAGTCATGCTTTGGTGTTAGTGAGGCAGGACCATGACTGCTTCTGAGCCATTGAATACAGCAAAGGTGACGGGCTCCCACTCTTGACAATTGCATTGCGTTAAAGACTCCATCTCTCAGACTAGAGTGAGAGAGGTGCCCTCTCTGTAGCTGGCTCCCAAGATGTGTGAGGACCCACAGAGAGGCCATGTGGCAAGGTGGCCTCCAGGGGCTGAGAGTGGCCCCCAGATGATAGCCAGAGAGAAAACGGGGAAGTCAGTCCTACAACCACAGCAGATGGATTCTGCCAACAGCCTGCAGGAGCTCAGAGGTGACTCTTCCCACAGCTGGGCCTCTGATGAGACCACAGCCCTGACAGACACCTGGCTTGCTGGTTGATAAGACTGAGCAGGGGACCCAGTTAAGCCATGCCTGGACTCCAAACCCAGAAAAACTGTGATGTAATTAACATTTGTGTTGTTTTAAGTCCACTAAATGTGTGGTCAATGGTTTTGCAGCAAGAGAAAACTAATACAGAGATTAAAGTCACTCATCTACAGAAAGAAAGGTGCCTCCTGCATGCAGGCCAAGTCAAAAGTAATCAGAATGTCTAAAGCTTGCAATCAAGAAAATGAAAAACATGATGTTTTTAATTTACCATTTTAGAGACAATATTGTAAACCAATGGCCAATATAGTTGTGATGTCCTCTGGCAGTCAGCATGAAATTAAGTGAAATGTCCCTATGGGCTTGTGTTCTGGAGCAGCAGGAAAGAGAGAGACTTGCTCCCCTCCCCAACCAGGCCTAGGAGGGGTGAAAATCCCAAGAGATGGTGTATGTCACAGCAGAGAACATACATTGAGGCCATGAGGAAAAAGAAGAAAGCAAGCATTTTGTTCTGTACAACATGGGACCCCATCACAAAGGGATGCATAGCAATAAAGGAGTCACTGGTGGGCCCCAGTGTAGTAGCTACCTCCTCTTTCACCTCCCTGCCTCCCTGGAAACCAGCTATTAACATCTTCAGATCACTAATTTGCTCAAGGAGGAGCTTAAGGATGTACTGGGGTCCCATTATCTTGGTTGCCCTGTGCTCCAGCCCAGTAGGTTGAGCTGGGCTCACTGGCAGTTAAATGATGATGCCGGTCAGCGCTAGCACTGGGCTGATGCTGAGCGTGAATTCGGCTTAAGGTCCAACCACTTCCCAAACTCCTGGGTAAGTTTCATTATAAACTTGTTAAGGTCCCAACAGGACCATTTTCATCCCTCACAAGTCATTAAAGTTGATGGCTTGTGACAGCTGACAGCAGGCACCAAACATTTTTGAAGTGAAAATACCAATATATGATGTAGCACAGATGCAAGAAAACAAACCATCATCACTAGAGCCAAGGGACCCATATCCTTCCTGGGATGTTATCTTCATATTGACTGATGATTGCCATCCAAAGCAGAGACCGGTTACCTCCAGGAGGCTGTGACTCAGCTGCCTGACTGTGACTCATGTGTCTGGTGGGCACACCCCAGCCACACACACCCTGGGTTCTATTATATTCTAGAAGCAGAGAGAAGGGGAACACGTGACAAGGTGTTAGGGAGCAGGAGAAGGGTAGAGGAGCTCTCTGGGAAGAAAAGGGGGTGCAGAATGAGGGGGAAAGGTGCTGAAATAGGACTGGTATGAAATTAAAGGGGAGAGGACTAGACCAAGCTTATGGAATTCAGTCACTAATGAATTTCAGGTTGCCTTCAGTAACTTCCACATCCTTTGGGAACTGGATCTAAAGTGTAGTTCCTGTATGAACAGCATCAGCATGACCTAGAAATTTGCTGAAAGTACAAATTCTTGTGTCCACCCCAAACCTACTACATCAGCAATTCTGGGAGCAGAGTGAAGCAATCTGTGTTAACAAGCTCTCCAGGTGGTTCTGATACATGCTGAGGTTTGAGAACCACTGCTCTTGAGTATCCAGTACCCTCACAATGACTTCAGATTCCAAATCTCTGCCACATCTAGAGGATAAACAGGCTTTACTTATGTTGTTCTCATCGCCCCTCATGATATTGTATGAGCCCTATCCACCAGACTTTCCCATCACTACTCTCCCTGGACTAAGCCACCTAATTCATACTCAAGTGTTAATGGTTGTCACAGATAGAATTATCAGCCCCAATTCTTCACCCCTCCCTGTATTTGGTGCTTTTTGCCATGAAGCCATGCAGTTCCTCCATAGAAGACAGATTGTATGACTCTTTCCCTTTCCTTTGGGCTTGGTCATGTGACTTGCTTTAACCAGCAGGATGTTAGCAGATGTGATTACAAGTAGGGGCTTGAAATGTGCTTGTGCCTTTGACTTACCCTCTGACAGCTCTGCCATCCCCGTGAGATGGGCTCCCCCAGGACACAGGGCCCCTTCAGCCTGGTCCCACAAGGAACCCACATGGAGCAGAGCCAACCCAGCACAACCTAAGCCAATGCATAGACCTATGAACAAAATGCTCCTTGTTGTAAGATGCTGTGTTTATCTGTTCCCAGTGATAGCGACCAGTACATTGGGCATCAGTGGATTTTGGTGCTAGTCTCCTAGATGATCTATTTCCCCTATGACATGAGCCTCTTGAAATCCTAGTATCATGGGAGAGTAGGACTTTCAGGCCCTTGGAAGGAGACAGTGGGGAATATATTTTAAGGGGATCAGTTTGGTGGATGGAGAGCTCTCCTCTTAAGTTGACTGTGAGCAGAGCTGCCCTGAAAGACACTATTGTGTCAGATGATGAGAAAGACACACAGAAGGCTGAGCAGAGACAAGACAGGAAGCAAAGACAAGGATGAGTTTGAAGGGAAAAGAGACAACTGGTTAGGAGGAGAAGAAAGTGACAAGCAACAAGCATCATGTTGTATCCTCACTATGTCCCACTGCTGAGGGCCCCCAAAAGGAACTGACAAGGCTCCCAGCTCCAGCAAACTCATCTTTGTGTTTTCATACTTCTGACCCAGCTACTCGGTCATCAGGCTCTTGCTTAGCAAGCCCTGGTACAGCAGCTCCGGGATAAGAAGCAGCATCTTCTCGGGGGAAGGTGGCCAGGGACTGTTTATATTGAGAGAATTATTCCCTCTGGAAGCCATGCACTCCCACCCAGATTCTTACCCTGCAATTAATTGTTCCTGAAGTGATCTCTTACTTGGAGTCACGGCAGTGAAATGCCGCCCAGGCTCTGTACTCAGGTTGCCTGGGAATGTGGATGGTGAGAGAGGTTCATGTGTACTGCGCAGGAAAAGCTGAGGTTACTTCTGGACATCAGCACAGGCTTCCCCATGTCACTAATGGTGCTTGCTCTGGGCACAGCAGAGGCATTTGTCCTACTAGTCAAATCCTGACAAAAAGGGAAATAATTTAATGAGTACTTCCTGGGTACCCAGAGGTGGGGACTGGGCAATTTCCCACACTGGAATGCCAGTGTCTGAGATATGGTGTGAATACCCTCTCTTCTCAATCCCAGTGCAATTTAGCTGGTTTGGACTACACAAACATCAGGCACTCCACCCCCAGCACAGGGATGCGGGGTGACCCCAGCTTCTAAGAAAGGGAGGGGAAGGGTAACACCGCTGCCTGAGCACATGCTTCATGCCAGGCTTTGCACCAAATGGTTTACATAAATTGCTTTAATTCACATCCTCACTCTGTGAGGCTGTATCTTCACCTCCATTTTACAGATAAAAGTGGTAAAATTCAGGGAGGTAGGATCACACAGCTGTTAAGTGGACAGCCAGGGTTGGAATCCAGACTGAGCTAGAAGCCAGTGTTTTCATTCTCACTGTGACACACCATAGGGGCTTGTCCATTGTATTCACAGCCATTCTACTATCAACTTCCTGGGGATAAAGACTGGGTCTGATCTCTCCCTAGGCTATGTTTTACACACATGGTCTCATCCAGTCTTCTCAATGCTAGTGTTATTCTCATTTTACAAATGAAAAAAAAAAGCAAAACTCAGAGAGGTTAAATAACTTGCCTAAGATCACACAGCTAACTGGCAGAGCTAGGATTTGAACACAAGTCTGATTCCTGAGCCTGGATCCCTAATCTGGTGCTCATTCCTTAGGCTGTGGGTGTCTGGGCATTATGGCCCAATCCTGCCAGTGGAGAAGTGGTTACACGCTAGGAAAAAAAGTCTCTGAAGAATGCAGATTTCTCAAAGCCGCAACAGACACCCCAGCCCTCTCAGAAACATGTGACCTTGCTGACATCTGTATCTATGGAAATCTTGAAGCTTCAAAAATATTTTGGGAATGAACTCTACCCTGTCAAGCCAAGGCCCCGACCCAGCCTTTGGAGCTCACCTTTGGAAACAGCAAGAATGAAAACAATGACAGCAGCCGCTCTGAATGAGCAGCTATAAAAGCAAGGCCCTTCTTGGATGAGAAACAATATTAAAAATGTATTCCAGAGGGTCACATTTCCGCAGCCTGAAAATATCCAAAAATGGAGATAAGACAGATAAATTGGAAGAAACAGAAAGAGCCCCGTTCTCCGAGAGTTTTCGCCAACTTAATCCCAAGTCTTCATGAGCTTGGAGAGAGTCACATATGCGTTTTCACGTGGACACCCCTGGGGCTCCCTATCTGAGCTCTTGTCATAGTAAATGAAACTGTTTATTTCTAAAAACCTGCCTTTTCGATTTGGTTTGGTTTGGTCTGCTGAGCATCTAGCTTCTCTTCCAGGGGGTATCACCCTCATTTTCCTGGAGGGGAACTACCATCTCCCACTTGTGTTCTGGGGTTTGGGAAGAAAGAACTCTGGGTGCCTGATGTAACTGGGTCACACCAGTTGGCACATTCTGGGGTCCTGGCCACAGGGACTGGTTCAGGACCTGCTGGTGGCTCAGTCTGGGCCACTCAGAGGGAGTCCAGCGCTTCTGGGAGAGGGACCCCAGGAAGAGCAGCCCTCCTCCCTTGCAGTTACAGGGTTGGGGGGAGACCCTGAGGGGGACTCTGCCTGGGAAGGAAGCTTCAAGATGGGGAGACTGACTCCTAACACCGTAAACTCCTTTTACCAAATGAGGAGTAACATCAAGTTCTCTCTGTGTGGCCAGACATGAGAAATGTATAGTTTGCTTGTCAATGGTGACCCCGGAATCCTAGCTCATCTAATATTAATGAGTAGAATCCAGGAGAGAGGCACAAATGGCCCCTTTCCTATATCCAGGGGCGCTGGACTGGGGATCCAATATTAATTGAGTGTGTCCTACGTCCCATACCCCAGGCCAACACTGTCCTTACTTTGAAGGCAACTATACTCACTTCTCCCCAAGTTGTCCTTCTTCCTGGAATAATCTCTGCTTATCTCCATCCAGTGCACTCCTATGCATCCTGCAAAACCCCACCTCATCTCCTCCTCTATAGTAAGGTGCCCACCTCTCTGGGCTCCCACAGCACTGGTCCAGACCTCTGTTCTCACCTGTGTCATACTTCCTTGCTCTGTATCTCCCATAGGATGATTTTTTTTTATTACCAATATAAAAATACACAACGTAAAAATAAATAAAAATCCTAACAACACATGACGGAATGAGATAAAAAGTGAGATGAATTCTCCCTTTCAGCCTAATGCCTCTCCCCAGAGATAAACATCATCAACACTCAGTGTGAATTTATCCAGTTGCTTTCAATCGCACTGTGCTGAAATGTCTGTCTGTCCCAGGACACGTGACTCTCCAGGGACAGCGATTTTGAATCAGACATTTTGTAACGGTCCCATAGGGTCACTCGGCCTGAATTCCAACCCTGGCCCAAACATTTAAGAGTCTGTGACCTGGGCCAAGTTAAGTAAACTCTCGGTACCTCAGCTTCCTCATCTGTGAAATGGGCTTTGTCTCCTGTCTCATCAGGTTCTCGCAAGCATTAAAGGAACTGATATATGAAAGCACTTAGAATAGGGCCTGGCACATGGTAAGTGCTGGGTAAATGTTTCCTAATCCTACTATGAGTCTCTGTCCAGTGTCTACCCCTCAATAAAAAGTTCTGACTGAGTGGAGATGCATTTCTCTCAATCCGTGTGACTTCAAGTGTGCATGTAGCGGGATGACCCCCAGAAGTTCAGCCCTCTGTCCCTCACACCATCTTCTGGAACTTTCTCACTGCCATTTCCATCCCTTGGTAAGACCCATCTCCATCACCACTGCTATTTATTGAATTCTTATTATGTGCTGGGGCATATCTTACATTTTACCCTCCTAATATTTCTATTAGAAAAAAGTCTTCACCATTGTTTATAGCAGCATTATTCCCAAGAGTCAAAATGTGGGAGAACTTGGTCAAGGTTCCCACAACTAGTGAAAGGCATTAAACTCAAGTCTGTCTCCCTCTAAGCACACTATCTGAGCAGTATGCCTGGTCCACTGTAAGTGCTTCATTAATATTTGTTGGATGGACAAGAGAAATGAAAGCTGTCATAATGGTTATCGTTAATTTTTCCTTCTGCTATGTTTAATCAGTGGCTTCTGGAAACAAGGAGATGGCAAATGAAGCCAAAAAAAGCAAGAAAGACGTCAGTACTATCCTTGTTCACTCTGGTCTCCCAAACACCAAAACAAGGAAAATCCTTGGAGCTACCAGTCCGGATACAATTTTCCGAGACCACGCACAGCACGCTGTGGACTGGACAAGACGGAGTGCAGGCTGGCGGTGGACAGTCCCTCCCCGACACATTAGCCACAGTGGCACTTAAAAGCAGAAGAATCAAAGAAGTTGGAGGAAGGTCCACTGAGCTTTCCTGGAAGAAAAGCTGTCATTGTACAGATGAGGAGACCAAAGCCTAAAGACACAAGGACCAATACAACACCCTCCAGCCCACTGGTGGTATCGCAGGGGCTGGATGTGGATCGCGCCATCACTACATGACATCAAACCAGTCACTTAACCTATAGGATACTCGGTTTCTCCACTGATAAAATGCAGATATTAATTCTTCCCTTTGGATTAGTAACAAAACCAAAAAAAAAAAAAAAACAATAAGCAAAATACAACCAGCACAGTAAAAAAAGCAGGCAAAAGAAACAGTTCACAGAAAAGGGAACACAAGGCAAAAAAAAAAAAAACATATAGTGACATTCAATATCATTAGTAATCAACAAATGCAAATCAATACCACAATGGGAGACCAAATATTTAATATCTTTTAGCTTGGAAAAAAGTTTTAATCCGACAACCCCAAACACTGAATTGGATGTAATCTAAAGGCTCTCTTACACGTTGCTGGTGAGTGTGTGAATTGGTGCAACGGCTTTGGAAAACCGAGACACAGAAGTTATGTTCAAAGGTCACACTGCTAACAAGAGCAAGTCTGGCAAACACCCAAAACCTACGAGCATAAGAATGAATGGATCAACTGTGGGCTATTTCCCCAGTGTAATCTTCTGCAGCGGTCACCAAGGATACACCAGGAGAAGTGCCTGCTATGGACAATCTCAACAAGGCAGCATGTGGAAGAACTAAGTCTCTCCAATGATGTAGCATGTGAGAGCCTCTGATATAAAATTAGAACAACTAACATGAAATATACACACATGTAGTTATGACGTATGAACATATGTTAGAGCAGGCAGATGGCTAGACATGAGCAGAGAAAGGAGGGGCATGGGCCAAAAGGCAGGAAACCATACATCTTGTGAACAAAAGCAGGAACCTCCAGACTGATAAGAAACCACATATTTTGGGATGACAAGTGCCCCGGAGGCAGACAAAGAAAGATAGGGAAAGGCAGGAATCTCCGGGTCCGAATGTAGCCATTGTGCCTCCATTACAACACAATCAGCATTGCAGATTGGAAGCACCCATTATGCGCTGACACTATGACACATCCGATCAAGACTAACTAAGGAAAAAAAATCCCTCCTCCCCTCGGGAAGATGGAGATGGGAAGGAAATCAGGGAATGTGGCCCCAAACTTCTCCTTTCCCTATGAATATGCCGCCCATTCAATTTTACACCCTGTGTAACCAGCTTGCCAAAGGAACTCAGGGCAGCATCCACCTCAGCCTGCCTGCTCTCCCACTGAGAGCTTCCTATCACTTAATAAATCCTCATTTTACTATCCTGACCTCTGTGTCTCGTCTCTGAATTCTCTCTGTGACTAGACAGGAATCTACTCTCCAGTAACACATAGATGAGATACAGTTACATAAAGAGGAAAGCCAGAGGGTAGTGGGAATGGGGCTCAGGACAATGGTTGGGGGGAGTAGGGATGAGATGCGGGAGGGAGCCCTGTGCTGAGACACGAGTCAGTGATGCAAGTCAGTGTCTGCACTTTTATTTTACCTCCAGGCTACCAGTGGTCATTGCATTACTAAAATACGCACTTTTTAGCACGTGTTCTAAACTCAGTCATTATTCATTCAATCCTGTGAAGCTGAGGACCAATGACAATGATAGCAAGGATTCCTGGTGGCAAGGATGCTGTGAGGCTGCAGAATGAGTGGCCCAGCTCTTGGGGTGGTAGTTGTTACAAGTCTGTGATGTACGTGTGGCTGCCAAATACCTTGAGGCGAGCTAAAGAGAATCCAAATTCCTTTCCCTCCAACTCTCTCTGCCTCATGGCTCCACGGATTTTGTGAATTAATATAACCTCCCTGCTCTCCTGGGCCCAGTGCTTTTAAAGATCACCCAGCTCTTGCCCGGTTGATAACAAGACCCGGTTACTTCTACAATCTTCAGGCGACATTTTTTCCGTCATAACCCATTTAAAGTGCTGTGACGTGCCTGCCCTACTTTTCCTTCAGAAAGAACATTCGGAGTTGAATCTCTGGCCCTGTCCTTTTGAAGGATTTCACCCAGCCTAGACTTTGGGTGAAAAGAAAACTGGCTTTCAGCAGAAAGGGGGCGGGCAGGGAGGGGCACCTTGTTGACACTGCTCTCCCACCCAGCTGTAGGTAAGAGGTTTTCCTCCCACACCACACAAGGAACAGAGAAGTCATTTAAGCTTTATAAATCCTGGCAGCCTCAAAAAGCAAGTCGCCAGCCTTAAAAACATGTCTCTGTTTCCTTTGGCTAATTTGCAAATCCAGTCATATTTTCAGATAAGAAGGTAAACAGAGGGTAGAGGAGATTAAGGAGGCCTATCTTAGGCGGGTATCTTTATAGAGGGGCTGGGAGGAGAAATGTTATTGGAGTCTTTCCCTTTCAGGGAAAAGGAGAGCAGCCAAGCCCATAATAGCTCCAAAACTGGGAGAGTAGTAGGAGGCACTACGTCTGCACCTTTAAGAAACAAAAATCAGAACAGCAGGGAACAGGGTCTCAGGTCCCAGTCTTGGAGCTCAGAGGCAGGGAACAAGGTCAAAGAAGAAACTAGTAGAGTCTGTAATCTACAGAGCTCTAGGTCAGGCTGCCTTAAGAGGTAGTACTTTCCCATTCCTAAAAAAAAAAAAAAAATCCCTACGTTGTGGTCAAAACCTCTTGGCAAGGATGCTGAGGAATGTTCTCAAGATGGTAGAACCAGATCAGAAGCCGGAAGTCGGGGAGGAAGAGAGGATGAAATAAACACCTTCTGAAGCTGAAGGTGGAAGCAGGCAAAGGCCGGTTCACAGCATCTATAATGTTCTCAAAGAGGCACATTACCCTCAGAAAGATCATGAACCAACAGAATAGATCATCTTGAAGGTTCTTCCCCCAAAGAAACCCCGGGTCCTAGAACTCTTTGTGTCTCTGAATTCAGGCTGAAGCCAGTAGATATTCTGACTGAAACACCTACCTCAACTAGAATGTGGGCTCCGTGGAGGAAGGATTTATGTGTCTCCCCCACTGCTGTGCCCCCACATCTATAAGAGTAGCTGACATGCACTAGGTACGGGGGAAACATCTGTTGATAAACGTAGATGCATCAACCCCAGTCAAAGCCTCTATTTCTTCTCCTTAGGTGACTCACAGACTCAATGACGTCTCATGTGGCTGGCCATGGAGGAGGCTAGGTCTCAGCAAATGCTCATCTCTAGATTTTACACAGATTCAAAGAGTCTCCTCCAAAATTCGAGTGATGAGCACATCTGGATCCTGATGACAGCTCCTGATTATTTAATTCAATGGGGCAACCCCAAAACATCCCCCACTCCCCATTAACTGTGGCCCCCGACACCAGATTTATAAAAGGCTTCCACTGCCCTTGACTTCAAACCCTCCCATGTTGTTGATATTGAAGCCTAATTGTGTTTATGTTAGTCTCCAAGGTAAACAAAGCTTGACAGGGGAAATGCTTGGACCTTGAGATTCCTGTTTGCTCCAAGTTTGGACTAATGGCCGGAATTGTGAGCATTTGCCTTCATTTCCTTTTAAAGGGCTGCCGACAGTGCAGCCGAATGGACAGCCCAAACCACGCCTGCAGGCCAATGATCAAAAACAGCCTCTGGAGGATAATCAATACTCCCCACCTCTGTGGAATTCCACCCAGAGGAAATGCCAAGAATTGTACCTCAATGAAAGCCCCAAGATGCCAAGAGGAAGGCCAAGGAGAAAAGGGGAGAGGGCGGCAAGGTTAGGAGAGAAGAGAAAGCAAACAGCAACGGCTCATCGGAACTGCTACTCTCCACCCTTACGACATGCCCAGTACCAAATAAAGCCTTTTCTTTTTTTTCCCCCCTCTTTTTAATTAGATTTGATTTTTTAGAGCACTTTTCGTTCCAGAGGAAAATTAAGCAGAAACTATAGAGTTCTCTTTCTCCTGTCCAATCTTCTCATTTTAAAAGTACATCAACTCATTGACCTTTTTCAGTAGCCACGAGAGAAAGGTTGTATTTCCCCAGCGTATTGATGAGAAAACTGAGGCCCTGACACTTGCCCAAGGTCACACGGCGGAGGAGTGGCCAAGCTGGGATTTAGTGTGAAGTCTGACCATAACCACCAATTTGCACTGCCCCTCTTTATGCCCAAATCCCGCTCCTCCTTCTCGTCACCGCAGGTATCCCTCCCCATCCTACGAGGATGATTTCTGAGTTAGTGTGACTCATCCCTCAGACCTGGAGAGGAGAGAAAGCAAACATGAGAAATGAGGAAATAATATATGGGTGGGTTATAGACTCTAAAGGCTGGAGATGGGAGTGGAGCTTGGTGGGGAGGCTGGTGAGCTTGACCAGAGCAGGGTTTGAAGTGCGCAAGGAGCATGGCCAGGACCATGTGTGAGAAACAGCATGCTGATGGTGGCGAGCCGGCCCTTATGGGGTCCCATGCAAGACGGACAGCGCTGGGCTGAGGATGCCGTCTGGCTCACGGCTCTCCCGGAAGGGCTGAACCTGGCAGACCCCAGCCTTGTAAACCAGTCTGGGAAGCTGGCTCCTGTTGGGTTTGGCCAGGAGGCCTCCAGGAGCTCAGCAGGAGAGAACGCCTAGTGTCCATGGTTTAGAGAGGAAAAGAATCTGCTGCACCCCCACCACAGCGAGGCCCTCGCTCCTTTGTTTCTGACACCTGTCACATCGTATCCAAGCTGGAGTCAGGCTCATCTGTGGCACATGGGACTTAAAGCTCTGAAAATGTTCCCTGTACCTTGCTACTCCAAGTGTGGTCCAGAGACCAGGAGCATCAGCATCATCTGAGAACTCATCCGAGTTGCAGAACATCAGGCTGTACCCAGACTAGCTGAATGAGAATCTCTGAAGTCTGAGAAGCACCGCCCTAAATGATGCCACAACCTGGGGTCAGCATCACTGCAGCTCCATGTCTACACTTCTCAAAGCTGCTTGACATACAGACTTCCCAGGTGAATCAGATACAGGCTGAAGTTCGAGAACCAGGACAGGATGCCATTACTATGGCATTCAAACCACACCTTTCAGATGCCTCCCTTACCTAGGAGTATCACAAAAATTCCCTTTGAGATAGCTTAGGAACTATCATCAGTTGATTTGTAACCCATCTACTTCTAAAAAAGGGTTGGTGACAGCTTATAAACAGAGCAGGTCAGCTAAGCAGCCTAACACAATGTTCTTGGAGAAGATAAGACAGTCCAAGATACAGAGATCTATTCAGACTTCCTTTTCATGTTGTTTCTTCTTTTAGTGGTCCATGAACGCTCCCTGTTGATTCTGGTGGAAAATGTATGAAGGCCACTGCTAATGGTAGCTTCCTGCCCTGGAGACAGGAGACATGCCCATGGCTAAATGGCCTTCAATTTTCTCCTGACTCTAAGAACAGATCTATCATTAAATGGAATTTTCTAGTGTGCCGTTATGATGAAAACGTAAACAGAAGTTCTTTCTTGCCCCAGAATGAAGCAGTCTGAGTTTTACATAGTTATACAAATCAGTAGCAGTCAGTATATTATAGACAGTAGGTGGTCTCGAGGGATCAACTCACCTTGTTGCCATCTGCCTGGGTCTTTCTCCGTTAGCACATTCAATCTGCATCCTGGAAACCCCCCTAATCACAGATAAACTGGGACAACAGGTCGTCCTGGTGATAGCTAAAAGGCCTACCTCTAACACTCGAGGGGCCCAGGGCAAAGGGTACAAGTGGAGCCCTACATGCTGTATCTCTAAATATACAGAAGTCATAAATCAAGCTAACACACTGCTCAGTAAAAATACAGCCTATCTTCCCACCACGATAAATGTCTTCAGAACTACCTGGAAGGCTAGGTTTGAAATCCAAGCTCTTGGATTCGCCTCTGGCCTCTGGTCTGTTTCCACTTTCTTTTCCCACTCTGAGCTCTGTCCCACACTCTAAGGGGTCTTGATCAAACAGATGCAGATTCTCAAACTCCATCCATACCCCATCAGCGGCCACCTCTTGGTTCTCCTTCAGGCCTTTAGGTAAACTGTGCCAAGGTCCACCCTTGAAGGAGACTGGCCCCAGAGAAGAGGCCCACTCTGCCCTGGAAGTGGGATAAGAGTCTTTCAAGCAGTGAATTCTGGGGTCCGAGGAACCTAAGCCTGGCCTGCAAGGGGTGGATGACCAGAGGGCCAGGGTGGGGTCCCCAGGACCAGAAGCCACTCTTGCCTGTGGGAGTCACCCCTCCCTGGAGGCCCCTTGAAATCTGAAACCATGGTATGTCCAAACATACCACCAAGTCCTCTTGGACAGAGGTCAGAGTTGACGAACCCAGAGAAATCCAGTTTGCACAAAACCTTTTAGATGCCCTCAGACTATTCCTAGAAAGAACAAATTAAGGTCCTCACTAGAGTAAATAAAATTATAGTACGATGGGGGGAAAAGTCATGAGGCAGAAAGGAAGTACTCAGAGAATGGCTCTCTTGCCCGGAGATTCATAAGAATGTATCTGACACAGAAAGGGGACCAGGAGTCTGATAAGCTCATCCTGCCGAGTCCACGCTAATCCAGGTTTCTGTTTCCCTTCATGGGATTTACTGTGATGGATGATGCAGAGTGTGGTCGAACTATCAGTGTGTTAAAAGTCCCACATGCTGAGAACAACTCAGGGGACTGGGCAGCCTCGTTCATATAAGTGTGGTGAGTGTCCGGCTGCCAGAGTTACATAAATAACAGCACAGAGGTGACTTGATATGAGGTGCTGAAACAGATCATAAAGGTAGAAAGCACTGATGTTGTGGCTGAAGCACAGGGTCAAGCTGGGTTTAGATCCTGTCTCCACTGTATACCCACTGTGAGACCTTAAGTCAGTTACTTTGCTTGCGCCTTGGTTTTGCTTCCTCAGCAAAATCAGGATCCCAACAGCACCTACCACGGATGACTGGTACAAGGATGTATTGAGATGTATACAGAACTCAACCAGTGTCTATAGCATTGTTACCAAATATCCCCTGCTAGTAAGGCTGGCGGCGGTGGCGGTCGCAGCGCTGCACTAGTAGAGCAGTAGTCGTTGTCAAGAAGAGGCAGTAACACTGTATTTACAGGGGGGTTAGGCAGATGAGTGGGGTTCTGAGGCTCACTGTTTCCAAGTCTGGAAAGGAGCCATCTCTAATGCTAATGAGACACAGGAGAAAAGAATCTCTTTGGGGAAGGGATGATCTATGAACTAAGCCTGGGGTAACTGCAGATACCAAACCCAACTAACAGAGAGACATGAGGAAACATGAGTCACATGCCTTCATTGAGACTATGGGCTTGTGAGCACAGAATCATCTCAAGCCACGTGGGGGACACCAAGAGAGGCTGCTGAGTGTGCTCACCGATGTATTTACAGATGTCCAGACTCAAGCTGAGTCACTGGAACAATTCAGTATCATCCCGAATAACAGAAGGCTGAGCGCTCACAGGCCAACCTGAATCACCACTCACTCGCAACCGCCCCCATCCCCGGCCAAACTAAGGTACTACTCCATTTGTAGATGAATCATTTCTAAATTAAGCATCAAGATGCCCAAATTAGCTCAAAGCAATCTGACATCTGGATAGGGGATACATATTACTGAATCGGAGGAGGGGACGTAAAGAGAGAGAAAAACTAGAAAGAAAGCTATGTTCTCTAAGAAAACTAGCTTCTTTTGAAATACAGGACCTATTTTTGCAAAAAATGACTCACTTTATTTTTCTAATCACTGAAAAAAGTGGGTGCATGTGACGGAGTGCTGTACAACCAAATAAAGATGTCATGTGGGCAGTAGGTTTTTAATTCCGTTTGTATTACTCTAGCTACGTTTAAAATGCATGTATGAGCAGAAGATTGATTTATTTCTGGGTTGAACTGCCTAAGGTCTTTCTACTGGTACAAATCACTTCCTGCAAAGCTTTCTCATGCCTTCTGGGATGCAGGAACGCAGCTCACCCCAAGATGCCCTTTGACCTGGTAACCCCAGATCTTGCGCTCATTCCCATGGGCTGTGAGTGTCATCGCAGAGCACTTGGCTCTTTGGGAGTAAGCTAGAAAGGTCCAGAGGCTCTCTTTTCCCTGAGTTCTCAGTGCCTCTGTTACAAGTTTCCCAGTTCCTGGGCATGTGGAGGGGGAAAAAAGCATTCACGGTTATCACTTTTGAGCTCTGGACTCACACAGACCAGGGTTCAACTCCTGGCTCTGCCACTTCTCTCTGTGCAACTACAAACAAGTTGTTTATCCTCTCTGAGCCTCAGCTTCCTCCCCCGTGAAATGGGGAAACTCAGAGTCTCTAACTCAGGATTACTGGGAGGATTAAGCGTGGTCATCTTCGTCAAGGAGTTGGCTCAGTGTCTGGCCCTGTATCAAGAGCTTCACAAATGTTAGCTCTTATTCTTTCTAGTGGAGAACTGTCTGGAGTTCTTTATTTAGATACCCTGGAAGTTAAGCCACTGGAGTCTGATGTTTCAGGTACTAGGAAACAGTAATACCCGGCCAAACCGATCTTTTTAGACCTCAGGGCTCACGCTTTTCTTACCATAAAGCTCCCGAGTCACCATCTTTTGTTGTAATCGCTTGTTTAACATCTGTCTTCCCCTGGGGAGTAGATCCTATGAATCTTATATCGCTGCTGCATGCCCAACACCCAGCAGAGCTCCTGGTACTGAAAGAGATATGCTCTAGTTGTTTGTTGAATGACTGAAAGACAGAACCACCAATGGAGCAGAGGAATGACAGACTGAATGATCAACTGAACCACAGACTGAATGACTGAATGATAAACTAAGTAACTGATTGAATGAATGAATAAATAAATGACTGAAATTGGTCACCTCCATTCAACTAGATGATTTGAAAATACCTCCCACCATGACAAAAGATGAGAGCACTAACTACAGGATTTTAACTTGAAAAAATAAGGTATTTGGAGAGATAAATAATAACTGGATTTGACTATTTTCAAAAGTTCAGTTCTTTTCCCCCACAATCAATGATGGGACAGGCGATAATATCCTGATGGAAAACATTACTCACTACTCACTCACATAGCCCTCAAACTGCACATCCCTCCCACCCTCCATCATAATCCAGGATCTACTTGACAGCGCTGGCCTCGGCGTGTCTATCCGTGTCAGATGACATCATGGCCAAACCATGTGTCTTGGGCTGTGAGAACAACTGGGAGAATCAACAGGAAGCCCCAGATCTTTCACTGCCTCATTTCTGAAAACGAAGAATCTTCCCTGAAATCGCCCACCCCTCTCTCCTGGATGAGCTCATCCAGTCTTTCCAGAAACGCTGATCAGCAGCAAGGCATGGCTGGACTCTGTCAGGGGATTTGGTGTCTTCATACCTTGTTCATCAGCCACGGGACACACTCATCTTTCAGAAGCTCTGGAATTCTGCCCATGGATGTCTGGACCTTCTGCTGCATTTCCTATGGGGCCTCTTAGGATGGACTCAGCCATAGATGATCCAAATTGCTTTTAAATTATAGCCTGCCTCAAACTAACATACTTAAAATGACCACTGGATGGTATTTGACTCTCCTATCCTCCTAAGAATCTGTGGTTGTAACGAAATAACTGAAACACTTAATGCCATTTTCCTGTTGGGAGGGAGGAAGGGACTCCCACATCCACGCTGAGCAAAACCTTAAGGGCTCCAGGGAAGATTTTGTAAGAAAACCAAGCGTGATGACCACCTACCTGAAAATTAGCCAACAATAACTGCCTAATAATTAAATAATAATTACCTAGCTACCAGGTATCCAACACCTTTCTCCATGCCGTGCATGACAGTGCATGCTTTGTGTATATCAGCAGGCTTCATCTGCATGGAGGTACTATGAGATTAAAATGGAATACTATGAAAGTAAAATGGAGTTACTGCTTCCATTTTACAGATTGGGAGACTGAGGTTCCCCATAGGTGCCCAAGCAGGGCCTGGAACCAAATCTGTCTCATTTCAAAGCTGGTGCTCTTACCCCCTCTACAGGATGCATCGCACCATGCCAAGAAAGGAGGAAAGGGTGACTGCCCAGGAAGTAGAATGGAAGGGAGGACTATAATTTAGGCAGGATAAAGCAGAACCCAAAATCTGGAGGTGAAAGGTGGGAGAAGACCTCAGAAATACATGACCCTACTATTCTAATAGATAACCGTCATCATGTGCGAAAGGGAGAGCCCTTCAAATAGACTCTAAAGGCCAGAAAGAGATGGGTGACAACTCAGAAGGCAGATGTCAGCCCAAGGTAACGATGTACTTTGTAACAATGAGCACTGTCCCCAACTGCTGGAACTGTCTAGGAAGAGAATGAGCTCTTTGACATGGAAAGCACCCAAGTAGACAGCAGAAAACCTCCCGCTGGGTGCCACGGAGGCGGGGACGGGATACCTCAGGGGTCCTGTCCCACTCCTAGTCCCTCTGTTTGCTTTGGGTAGATGCTCACTGGCCATCTGAGAAAGTTACCCTTGCTGCACCCCACCACCATTTGCTGCAGGCATGCAAGTCAGAGAATCTTCCCAGAATTGGTCCATCGTGACAGGCTCGTCTCCCTCAGGATGGAGGAAGTCATGATGGGGAACTGTTATTCTGAACCTATTTGTGATAAACAAGGAAAAACTGAGAGGACATTAGGAGGGAGAGGAATCTTGGGAGAGGAAGGAAACTACAGGTATTACCGCATGACAAGCCACGGGTTGGGTATGTTCCCCTACTAAAGCTGGGGACCACCCTCACAAAGGGCTGATCATTTCCATCTTACAGATAGCACAGTCTGTGAGAGAAGTTCACTGGCCCATGGCTGCATAGCTACTAGTTGGTAGGAACCAGGGTCCAAACTCAGATATGTCTGGCTTCAAAACCCTCCCTCTTTTCTCCAAAGTATATGCTGAACCCAGTGAGGGGGAGACTGGGCAGGGCTCTGAAAGCACAGTCCTTAGGACAGATAGATTTTGATGGGCAGAAGAGGAATGATAAGGCTGTAGCATGGAGTAAGATACAGGGAGTAGGTCAGAGTGAGCTGCTCACAAAGGTCAATTTAATCGTGGAGGAAAGGCAAGTAACATAAAGGAAATGGATCAAATCACCTCCATCACAATTCATTCTAATTTTGGCCTTGAGCCCTAGTTCCAGAATTGGTTCCAAACTGCAAATAATGCAGGTTCAGAGACAACACCTCAGACATTTCTATATGAACAAAACCTACATAACGTCAACTCTGCCCCCCAAGGGAACCTACGGAAGCACCGTTACCACTTTTTTCCAGAGAAGAGAATGACTTCAACATCCCATGAGGAGATGTTACTGGGTAACACAGGTTCACAAGGCTTTGGAAAATTAAAATGCCAATATGGCCAACAGAATGGAAAAGATGATCATGAGAAAAGATGTTAATGACGACTTTAACTACACTGATTTTTATCTCCTCCCTGCCTTTTAAGTTCTCCTAGGAACCTGGGGTGCTACAGTGCTTCCCCCAACCCTCTGCTAATCAGAGATCTGCTGGGTTGAACAGGCCTGATTTTCTCCATTATCTGGTGTGTAAAAATTATTCTAAAATAGATCTTATCCTCAATAGTTGCTATAATTAAGTTGTTGAGGGTTACCTGCAATTAGATCACAGGTGTTAAGTGTAAGTGTGAGTGTGAGTGTGTGTGTGTGTGTGTTTGGGTGAGGAGGAATGAAATGTTTTTTATGTCTACATTAGGAATCCAGACCCTACTCTGCAGGAATTAAATGGCATGAACTTAGCTTGATACCTGGTAAACAGCCCAAGAAATAGTTGCTGGTGCTTTAATTGTTGTTTTATAGTTTTCATTAGTGCCACCTTTGGAGTTTGACACACGTGGGTCCAAATTCAGGCTCTGCCACCAGCCATGCGACTTTGGGAAAATTACTTGACGTCCCTAGGGCTCAGTTTGCTCTTCTGTAAAATGGGGGTAATATCACTCCCTCAGGAAGCTGTTGGGAGGATGCAGGGAGCTTAGAAAGGACACTTGGGACCAATTATACTGAGCACGTCCCTACAAGCTGAGCAGTTCCGCCTTGAATCAGCTACTGTAAACCCTCCACCCAGCCCCCTCCAAGCTAGTCCACCCTTCGCACAGCCTTCCTCCCCAAAAGATCAAAATCACTCCTAGACAGGGAACTGGGAGCTGAAGGATGTCCCATTAATCCCATTCAATAGCCTTTCTCCTTAGTGAGTCACTTCAACACCTCACTCCCGTGGGCCATGCTGAACACAAGTATTTTGCTACCTCATGGCTGCCCTCTCCATGAGGATTAGCAAATCACAGTGATTCCAGCTTAGGAAGAGGGTCCAGCTCAGCAAACTGCTCCAAGTTCCCCAAAGTCTCACATGCAAGCCTCGTTCTCAAAGACTCAAGACTAGAGTCACGTTAGCTGGAGCGTGGCCTCACATTTGGAAGGACCACCAGAGCCCAGACCCAGCAGCCACACACAGCCCCGCATTCACACCTCACAGTCAGCTTCACAGATAAGGGGACTCAGGCACAAGGCAGTTAACACACCGGAAGTCACCATCACTGGCCAAACGAGCCATGGTCAGTCTTCTCAAGACACAAGAGCAGCCAACAGACCTGCCCAGGAAGGGGTCACCAAGTTCCCGTCTTTTCCCAGCACCTCTCTCTGGTTTTCCTATTCTAATGAACTGCCAAGCCCCAAATCCTTTTAACTGATTAATATGCCAAGAGCCAAGAAGATTACGTGAGAAACCACAGGGCAGTCCATATTACAACCGCCTAGGGAAAGGGTCCTCTCTAAAGCCCACTTTTGCTTCCAGATGGTCAGGGTCCTGGCTGGAAACATTCCAAGGGGTAACTGAAGGGAGCTTAAGGGAGGGGCTATAAATGAAAGAGAAAACAGGGTTTCAAGAACCCACTGGGGAGAAGGAAGCACCCCAGGGCCAGTGACCAGAGGACACAGAGACCAGCCCCCGCCTGAAGGGCCCGAGGAACAGAGCTTCAGACGGACAGGAGCTGTAGCTGCAGATGGAGGACCCAGGCCGACACGGAGGACGTAAGGAGATTAAACACACCTACCTCTGAACTCCCACTGGAACGTCTCGCCGGCTGAACCAGGACGGAAAACAGCGAAGGAACCGCGCGTGGAGAACGCCGGTCAGCCTCCCAGGCCGAGCTGGAAGCGGCGGGAAGAGGGGCTCTGGAGGGGGCCACGGGATCCCCAGCGGCCGGGAGTCTCGCCTCTCCACCTTCGTCGTCCAGGCTAAGCCCTTGCTCCGGAGCCAGGCGTCTTCTGAGCGATTCCAGGTGAAAGCGGCTCCCAACTAGCTATGAGGCTTAAGCCGCTCCCATTCACACAGCAGAGCTTCATTTTCTCATCTGCCAATGGGGCTAACACCCGGGGTCGTTTTAAGCTTAACCTCGTGAGGTACTGACGGCACGGAGAAAACACCAGCGTCGCGTTCTGGTCCCTCCTGCTACGCAGACGGGGGCCCGTGCGCGCACGCACACGCGGGCACGCATGCGCACGGACGCACGCACATGCCCGCACGCACTGGGGATGGGCAGGCTGACTGCAGCAGGAAACAGTACACCTATGGAAATTAGGGGTGGCTATGGTTCAGTCCTTCAGGACCGTAACTCAAACTATCTCCTTGATGAGCGTAAATGCTGCTTTAATAAAGCGCACACTCAACACATGTAATATATTGTTCCAGGAAGTTTTAAGAATTGAGGGGAGAAGTAATTCTTTTAAAACGAGGTACCAAACGTCTTCACTCCAAGAAGGAGCAGAGAATTAATCTTTTAAACAGATCCAAGAATGATGAGAATGATAGTATGTTGGTTTTCGATACATTGTGGGATAAATTACCACGAATTTAGCAACTTGGTACTCATTTATCATTCCGCCATGTGGCTATTGGCAGAATTCATTTCATTACAGATGGAGAACGTGGGGCAGCTCACTTCTTTTAAGGCCAGCAGGACTGAGGTGGAGGTTTCCTCTGTCTCTGACTTCTAGATCCTTGTGTGAAGAGATCACCTGCTTATGACAGGCCCACTCAGGATACTCTCCCTTTTGATTAACCTATTAGAGACCTTAATTACACCTGCAAAAAGCCTTAACTTTTGTCATAAGACACAATATAATCATGGGAGTGGAATCTCACCCCCTTTACCACATTTTGTTGGTTAGAAGCAAGTTACAGGTACTGCCCACACTCATGGGGAAAGGATTATACAAGGGCCTGGGTCATTGGGCAGCATCTTAGAATTCTGCCCAGTACATATACTTACAGACGACCATGTAGATATGCTTTGTAAGGCAAGAGGAATAAAGATCATCCTCCCCACTTTTCAGGGACTCTTAAATACATTGCCCAAATCACTGAGCTTGCTCCACAGTGGGTGAAAACACACATGGAGACTTCTGGGTCTAAATCTAGTGTCCTTTCCACTCCCTTGTCAACCTGGCAAAGAAGGGAATGGTTCCATCTCACCATCAGGTGGGAAATGTATCTGATGTCCAGAGCAAATTGATCACTTGCTCCCAGTAAATAGGGATAACTTCGAGTTGTGAATGGTGATGGCCAGGCACACCATCCTAGCAGAGCTAGAATCAAAATGCAGGGCCCTGGACTCCTGACCCAGTGCTCCTTCACAATGGGCAGATCTCCTAGTGTCTTTCACTGTCCCTATCATAAACAGGCTATAAAGCAGGAGAATAGAATAGCTGGGTCCAAGAATCATGTTTTGTTTTTAACCCAGATGTTTTGGCCTTATAGGCAAAGCCTTTCTTGATCTAGGAGGCTATCCAAAAATCTGGAGAAAATTAGATAGTTATTCTAAAATTAAAGTTACTGTAAGAATGGCAGGAAAGAAACCAAAAAATTCAAGTTGTGAACAATTCACATATATAGGGTACAAATGATGGTCCAAGCTGATACAAATTAAAATACATTATGTGGTTCATGGTATATTTACATCAATTAATACACGTTAAAATATACTATATGATTCATGGATTATTTATAGCTACCTATGCTTAAGTGTTGGGTGTTTTTAATGAACACAATATGTTAAGAAAAATCATAATCATATAGAAGTCATCACTTACGTTTACATATTAAAATAACTAAGCCACACTTGCTACATTGTAGCAGTAAAAATATCATCTTTGTGGGCCATGAGTATTAGGGGCTTTCTAAAGTGTCTGGCAAGAAACTAAAAGATCTGGTTACAGGTTTTGCTTGGCCTCTTTCTAGGTCACTTTTCCTTCCCAGTGAAGAGCTTGAAACACATGGTAGAGCAGACACTTCATTATGGGTTCCCAGCCCCTCGGTCTCACTGTCTGTTAGTTACCAACTGGGGTTCTATTAGAACCTCTTGGGTGTCCTTGCTATGAGTTAACTAGTAGATCAGATACTGCCACTCCCCTGCTTAAAGCTCTCTATAACTGCACTGTCCAGTGTGGTAGCCGCTGGCCGCACATGGTTATCGAGCATTTGCAAGGTGGCTGACCTCAGCAGAGATGTCCTGAAAGTATAAAACATACACCAGGTTTCAAAAATGTAGCACAAAAATAAAGAATGTAAAATACCTCAGTAATGTTTTACATATATCACAGGTGGATATGACACCGTTTTGGATATATTGCATTAAATACAATATAAGTTATTTACCTGTATTTTTTACCTTTTTAAATGTGACTATTAGAAAACTTTAAGTGATATACGTGGCTCACATTATATCTCAATGGGAAAGTACTGATCTATAGCTTCCCACTGTTCTCGGGAAACAATTTAAACTCCCGGGAATGTAGTTTGGTGCAGCCATTATGGAAAACAGTATGGAGATTCCTCAAAAAACTAAAAATAGATTTACTATATGATCCAGCAATCCCCCTTCTGGGTATATATCTGGAGGGAACTCTAATGTGAAAAGATACATGCACCCTAGTGTTCACAGCAGCACTCTATACAATAGCCAGGACATGGAAACCACCTAAATGTCCATCAGCAGATGACTGGATAAAGAAGTTGTGGTATATTTATACAATGGAATATTACTCTGCCATAAAAAAGAATAAAATAATGCCATTTGCAGCAACATGGATGGATCTAGAGATTGTCATTCTAAGTGAAATAAACCAGAAAGAGAAAGAAAAATACCATGTGATATCACTTATATGTAGAATCTTAAAAAAAAAAAGGACACCATGAACTCATTTATGAAACAGAAACAGACTCACAGACTTAGTAAACAATCTTACAGTTACCAGGGAAAGGGGGTGGGAGGGGATAAATTTGGGACTTTGGGATTTACAAATTTTAGCCACTATATATAAAAATAGATTTTATAAAGTTTTTTTTTTGTATAGCACATGGAACTATGTTCAATATCTTGTAATAACCTTTTAATGAAAATGAATATATGTATGTATATACATGACTGGGACACTGTGCTGTACACCAGAGATTGACACATTGCAATTGACTGTACTTCAATAAAAAAATTTTTTTAATGAAAAAAATAAATAAACTCCTTATCAGCATCCAATGTGATCTGGTCCTCACCAAATCTTCCTCTCAGGTCTCCTCACAAATTCTCCCTCTTCACCCTCCAGTCACAATGACCCTATGATCCCTCAGACACAGCAAGCCCATGCCCACCTTAGGGCCTGTGCACTCATGACTCCATCCTTCTGGAATGTTCTTTCCATGTCAACTCTACTCATAGTTGACTCATTCTCCCTCTTCAGCTTTCAGCTCACACACATCACCTCCTCAGTCATATCTTCTTGGACCAGCTGATCTCAAGGGACCACCCATCCAGGGACTCCCTCCTCCATTTGTTTCCTCTGAGGCACTCACTGCCATCCTTGTTACCTTATCTAATGATCTGTTCGCCTGTTCAATGTCAGCTTCTCCCCAGTGGAATGGAAGCTGCGTCAGGACAGGAATTTTCACATCTTATTCTATGTCGTATCTTCAGCTCAGCACCTCACCCATCGTATTTCTCAGCTCAATGTTTGTTGAATTCATGAATCAACAGTGAAAAGAGCAGAAACAGACAGTCAAAAATCCCAGGTGTGACAAACCCAGCAACCACATTGACAACACCACCATTTTGCTCCGAGGTGCTTACTCTTGTAATCAATCCTCGACAGTCATTACAGGAGGCAGTGTAATAACTGAAAGGACACAGTCTGGACTTAGAAGCCCTGAGTATGAATTTCATCCCTGCCACTTGCTGGAGTGTGACCTTGGATGGAACCCTTGACTATCTCAAGTCTCCGTTTTCTTCCAGAGGAATAATTAGAATTATTATGGAATAATTAGGCTTATACCATGGTTGTCTTGAAGTTCAATTAAGATAAGAGCTTGTCAATCAAACATTCCCAGTGGTATTTATCAGAACAAGACACTCTTGAAGGGGAAGGAGTCTTTTATTTACCAAGGTGTCTCCAGCACCCTACACAGGGCATGGCTTACACCAGGTGCCCCAAAAGTGCTTGATGGATAAATGAAGCTTCTCATAAGCCCCAGCACCACAGAGCAATGAACCTTGGGAACATCAGATCTCTCTACTGTTCCAACCTGGAAAAGATGCCCCATTTGCTTCTAAAGAGAAGCAAAAGGACCCCAGAGATGGAGTGAGGCTGAGGTGTGATGGGCCAGATTTCCTCTATTTTCCAGAAGAATCCCAAATGATAACAATCTGTCTAAGTTGTCTAGCCAAAACCATGACTTTAGGTCCCCTGGAACATGTGGCTTGACAGTAGGGTTTCAAGATCAGAGTCAGCATCCTCAGCTGCAGAGAGATCAAGCTTTCTGCTCACGAAAGTTCATTTCCAGAAGGGAGAGACGAGGCCATCCAAGCAATGGCTTCTGATTCTCACATCCTGAGAAAAAGCCACAATATCTGCCTCCTTAATTGAAACTAGGGCCAAGGGAAAAAATAAGAGGGGAAGGGGGTCTCATATGGAGCGAAACTGTGTTAAAGCTAATAAAATGAGAATTATTCCACAGAACAATAATTTCTCAAGATGGGGCAGAGAGGCTGGCTTTGGGAGTGGGAAATGACTTCACTGGGAAGGCTTCTGCCTGGTTTGCAAGGGATAAAGCTTGCCTTTGTTACTCTCCTGGCTTCTGTTCCCAGAGCTCTGAAGTATAAAGGCTTCTGGCAGGATATCCCAGGTCAGCACTATTGTTCTAGGATTTGCTACTGAAAGGACTATTCACGTGGAAACCTCTCCCAGGCCAGGCTTCTGTTGGCCACCGTTTATTTACACACTGGTTTAACAGGCAGCCCACCTAGGAAGTTTGGACAAACCAGACCAGTTGGGCATTGCGCCATCTCTCCTAGTCCCACCTTGCCAGCTCACTACTGATGAAGGTCCAGAGCCCAGTCTCCACTCCTTTTACAAATGTGTTCTAAGCATCCATCACATGCTAGGTGTTGAGACTATAGATGGGGGTAACCAAGACAAACATCAATTATAGCAGAAATCCATGAAAGAAGAAAAAGACCTTTCCTCGTCTTGGAAAAGAGGAGCCACAAACAGAAAGCTCTTTCCAGGAATATGAAAAAGGAACCAGAATTTGGGATCACTGGTCAAGATTCAGGATCCCTGGAGAAGACAATGTGTTAAGAACCAAAGTGGAGGAGGCTTGAATAGGGAAAATGTCTCCAGTGAGAGAAAAAGCCCTAGAATGTGATCTGCACCTCCCTTGTCCTCCCAAATCAGTCCCAAAGTAAGTCATGTTGTACTTTGAGACCACCCTTCAGTCTCCCTGCAACCCAGTTTTATTATAGCCCACTTGAGCCCTGATTTCTGGCAGAGGACACCGCCAGCATGGGTTATAGGATGAAAACCTCATGACAGAGTATTCTCCTGTCTGAAAAAGGTGGAAAGGGGCTGTGTTTATTCCTCTATCCAGGCAGGGAAAATGGCTCTGGGAACCCAGATCTGTGAAACTGGTTTAAGAGACAGATGTGGATTTATAGACAGACAACATGATGGCATAGCAAGGGAAGACCTGGCAGATTTTGCCTTATAGAGAAATTGTAACGTTAGATGTTGCAAAAGACTTCATCCCAAGGATGGGAGAAATCCACAGGTGGAACCTTACCTGTCTGGACCTGCATGACCTAATTTATGTAAAAAAAAAAAAAAAAGAATTTCCTAGTTTCTGGCTTGTCATCTGTGTCACTTCTCCCCAGATAAGTTCTCAAGCTCACTCTTACAGGTTAGGGTCTGGCTGAAGAGTTCAGCTTTGGACCAGTTACCTTCTTGATCCTATGTCCTCAACCACAAAATGGGAGCGAACATTGTCATTATCCTGGTAATAATAACAGCAGCTGAGATAATGATGAGAAAAAGTGACTACAGGAGTGAAGATGAACATCTTGGCATTTATACAATTAAGACAGTGTTCTCTTCCTCACTGAATGGGAAGGGTTTATACTAAAGCAAGTTATGAAAGGCTGATTAATACTTTACAAACATTTGAAACGAATATGTGTATATATATGTATATGTATGTGTATGTGTATATGTATATATGTATATGTATGTGTGTGTGCGCACGTATATATATGACTGGGACATTGTGCTGTACACCAGAAATTGACACATTGTAACTGTACTTCAATTTAAAAAAATAATTTACAAACACTAGGTTAAAAAAAAAAAAAAAACTCCCTGGAAGCTCACCTCTTCTCTGGTGATTGTAAAGTTTGCCCAGGTTTGGGGAAGGCTAGCCAGCTAAGTCGACGCTGCTGCACAGCACCTGCCTCCCCCTCCCCTCGCACCTCTCTACGACAAGGCAGAAAGGGTGGACAGGGGAACACAGTTCAGCACTTATTTTTGGACCGAGCTCACTAAAAATACCCGAGCCTTCCTGTTTGATCACTCTCCCTTTTGACCTGAACGGATCGCGGGGCCCCGCGGCCCGCCCCACCCTCTGCCCCGTTGTCCTTTAAAGGAGAAGGGCGTGGAGACGGATTCCTGCCGCTCAGGGACAGATGTGCGCCGCCCGGAGAGGCAGGGGCCGCGGCCGCACTGACGTCAGGGCAGCGCTCTCTCCGGCCACCCGAAGGGAGGGGGGAAGCCGCGCGCTGGGATTGGCCGGCCAAGTGCGAGCGCCGGCGCGGATTGGCTGGCGAGGTTTTAGAGGGAGTCCCGCTCTCCAATTAAAGGGCCCGTCTGAGCTGTGTTGCGCGCAGAGCTCCCCCTGGGCCCGCGATCTTGGCCATTCAGCCACCGCTGTCCCCGCTGCGCGCCCTCGCGCCTCTGCCTAAGAAGCCAGGCGCTGTTTCTCCACCGCGGAAGAGGATGGCAAAGGTGGCCAAGGACCTCAACCCGGGAGTTCAGAAGGTGAGCTGAGATCTGTCTGTATTTACCCCGATTCTTTCTTTTCCCGTTTCCCTTGCCAATGGGTTTGCGGAGACTTACCTAGAAGTAAGGAGAAGGAAATGCATTACATTCCAAGACTTCATAGAAAATAGAATCCTTGGGAATACATGTTTAAGATAACAGGCGCACACCCCAAATCTGACTCTTAAAAGCCATTGTGGAAAGTGTTTGCAAAGGATCTTAGATCTTTGGTGATGCGAATTAGAATTTAAATCAGGTAAAACTTTTTCTTAAATGGTAATTCTCTGGTCCTTAGGGAAAAACCCTACCTTCCCCTTCCTGTGATTGAGGTGATGGTTTGAGGAGGGGGAATATTTACTCACAAGGAATTTCCCCTTTTGCGTTCATCCTGGTGTTCTGTGTTATTCACACACAAAGAAACCAGTTTCTTTAGTTGGTGATGTTGGCAGGGGCAGCAGTTCCAGCACAAGGGAACTAATTTCTGTCCCCGGGGTCTGCACGTTTCCCTTTCAAGAAGGGCTGGCGGAGAGCCCAGAAGGTCACGGGTGAATTGCTGCCAGAGGGGCCTGCAGCTGTGCCTGTAGCTCCAACCCCTCCGGTTACTTACCTGAATGCAGTTGGGAGAGGCCACAGGCTGGAGGCTTATAGGACATGTGAGCTGGAAGGAAGCCCAGAGACCGGCTCTGCCGATGGAGAAACTGAGGCCCAGGGTCACAGAGACTTGGTTCCAGCAGGCAGCAGAGTCTAAGGAACGCCTTAAGCATCAAAACCCTGGTCCTGCCACTTTTTAGCTGCATCACGATAACTAAGTTATGTTTCTGAGCCTCAGTTTCCTTGTCTCCCATGGGGGATGACAGGCCCCACCTCCCTCACCGCAACAGTAACAGTGATGGTACACAGTGGGGTAATCTCCCAGAGCAGTCATTTTTAAACTCTGATTTCAGGAAATTTGGTCTTGTAGGGCAAAGTCCTCCTTAGGCATCTGCCATTAGCTGGGGGGATTGGAATGTGAGAAAAACAAACAAAAACATACCTATGTCAGAATCAAAATTAAAATTAGGATGCAAGCCAACCACTTAGAAGGGCAGGATTCATGCATCTGATTTACAGCTGGGCCACTGCATGGCTGACCTGTGCCAGACACCCACACACAGAGTCCATCAGACCCTTCTAAATATGTACACCAAGGGGGACTTCATCAGTACATCTCTCAGGAATGTACCTGCTCCCTTGGATTTGTCAGACTATTTGCAGAATCAAGTCAGCTCTCTTTCTTTGGAATTCTTGCAACACCTTAGATATTGGTAAGATACCTATTAATTTCTGCATAGTAGTGAGTCCTGCACACTGCTCTGATTTCCCTACCCATCTTTCTAAAGTCCTTGAGAACAAACCTTTCTGGCTTATCTCTGTTCCAATGCTGCATGCCATACACAGCAGGACTCAATCGACTACCAGTGAACCACTTAAGACCATAGTGTCCGCGGACATACATTGTGTGCATTGTTGTTCTTTAATTTGTGGTAGCACTGGGGTATTTGTGTGTCTGAACTGCCTCCCCAGATTCAGCTGAGGTCAAAGAGTTTAGAGCTAAAGGGGCAGAGGCTCACTGTCCTCTGGAAAGTCAGATGATTCGGTGTGGTTTTACTACAGGCAGGTTGATGGTTAATGTGTGAAGGGAGACAGGGTACATGGACCATCCCCCTCCTCCTCAGCACCAGCCCAGGCCACCCCTTGGAGGAAGTCTTGCTTTTATTTGCCTTTGCATGGGAGAGAGTGATTGTCCCGATTAGAGGTGGAACAAGGTCTCCTTCTTGTCAACCTCCAGTGCCAACTTCCTTGGCCTGCAAAGGGCTTATTTTCCATTTAGATCCAATTACAGGCTTAGAGAAAGCATGTGGTGGGTGGAGATGAAAGGGCGGTTATTTTTTTACCCCTTGGGACTGTGACAATCAATCGGGAGGAGGATCACCACTTGTAAACTCACCAATGTTTTCAACTCAGAAAGTCAAGTGGAGGGAAGGGAGTCGGGGGAGGGGGGACTCTCCTTGCTGAGCTGTACAGCAGTGATGAGACACTGTGTCTTATCAACCGCATGCTGAAAATCTTTTATTGCCTGTTTACTTGTTAAATCTGCAACAGTGGGGGGTTTTCTAACACTGGGCTCCAGGATGCATTATCACAGTTCGGCATTTTGAAACCATTTCCTAGGCTCTTAGCGCTGCAAGAGACCTATTTACAAAATGAGAAATAATTTAAAATGGCATACAAGCTGTCACCACTGCCCTGCCCCCAAGGGGAGGGGGGCTGTTGTGGGAATCCCTAGCAGCTGGAAAGTCATAAAAAGGTCTTTGAGAGAGAACATAAAATCCCCAACCTGGAGCAGCCTTTGAGATCATCTATCCAGTTCCAGGCAGACCGGGGGAACTCGCCATGGGTCACATCTATAGTTAGTGGCAGGGCAGAGAAGCAGTTCCCTCCCTCCTCTCATTTGTGCTGAGTCGAATGTTCCCATTGGCTGCCCAGGAGCCATCACTTGTCTTTTGACTGGGAAAGAGAAGTTCCCCTAGCAGGGAACTCAGGAGAGTTCCCTGAGAATGATGAACTAGCCAACATTCCGTGGTAGCAAACAGCCTGGAAGGCCAAATGTCATTTCTCTTGGTGGAATCAACCACTGTTGTGGATGTGTTCTGCTCCTGTTGATTAAGTGCCCAGGATTCTTGTCACGAGATCTGGGTTCAAATCCCAGCTCCACCACTTACTCATTGTGTGCTCTTAGGCAAGCTGATTAACTTCTAAGCCTGTGTCCTTGGCCAAAAACTGGGGAGACAGTAGCAGCATCTCCCTCCCAAGGGGTCTATGATCATCAAATGAGATGATTTATACAAAAGGCTCAGCCCATGAGCTCAAATGGACTTAGCCATTGTCACTGTCGGTGGTGGTTGTGTGTTTCAGTGGATGTGTGAAGGCTGAAAGGGGTCTTTAGGTGAATGAAGGATATACCTGTCTTCTTCAGGTGACTGTTCCACCTAAGGAGCAGCTAGTTTTCATTCAGTTGAACGAAAGCCAGTAGCACAGCCTTGGTAAACTAGAACCGACCGGTGATCGTGTCTTCATTTGACACCAACAGATACAAAATCTGCTTACACCACAGAGATTCCCAGTCATTGCGCATTTCACGCTGGAGTCAGGGAATGATCGGCCTGGAAGCGGGGGTTGGAGCTCCTTTCACCTTGTAGATAAGGAAACGGAGGCACAGAGGGGTCAAGCCTCTTCTCGGAGGGTGCTGAGAAGCTGTACTGGAGCCCGTTCGGCTCTGCAAGAATATAGACCCTGTGGCTGCCAAAGAGCCATTTGCAGGAATTTGGAAAGGACTAGAACAAAGAGATCTGAGAGCATGTTCACTGTTGACTGTGCGTCTGCCAGTGGACCGGGTCCAAAGGGTTCTATTTCTCACTCCTCAGGACAATGTCGGAGAAGCATGAAATGAGGGCTCTTCTAAGTGCGTTGCCAGGGTCAGCTGGGCGTCTCCCTCCACCCTTCTCCACATCACATCCCTCTCGGCTTTCCTGTCCTCCAGCTCCGCCCTCCCCTATGTACTCAGCCCTTCCTGCCTTCACCTCCAGTTCCTGCAGCGTGCAAAACCGCTGGCATGCCGCCCAGGCGAGCCAATCCAACATCAACACGGCTCCTCGAGAATTGTCCTTGGCTCCCTTAATCTTAGAAATATATTAAGCTGTCACTTAAAGACCTTAATAGCCAAGCCATTGGAGACATGCCCATAGGTGTATAAGCAACTTGGCCCAAAAGAGAGCCATATTTAAAAAGAAAGAAGGAATGAGAGAAGGAGAGAGAGAAAGAGGGAGAGAAAGAGAGAAAGAGAGAGAGAGAGAGAGAGAAAGAAAGAAAGAAAGAAAGAAAGAAAGAAAGAAAGAAAGAAAGAAAGAAAGAAAGAAAGAAAGAAAGAAAGGAAGGAAGGAAGGAAGGAAGGAAGGAAGGAAGGAAGAAAGGAAGGAAGAAAGAAAGGAAGGAAGAAAGAAATTATCCAAGTCCTTCTTAAAGGATCTCCAAAAACAGATGATGAAGCCATTACTTTGTAAATAGCAGATACTTGTCATACTGTGCAACGGGTCTGAACATGTGGGGTTGGGGTTGACAACTGACTTTCAATGCCTCTGTCACCTTGGTGGTGGGACACAGGGAAAAGCTGTATCACAGATCATCTCTAGGCTTCATCCTAAGCCATCTCAGCTCCAAGAACTTCTCCTGTCCCAGGGCTAACCAACCCTTCTACAAGTAGGACAGTGGAAAATGACTTTGGTATTCCCCTCTGAAGACCCCAGAGTCTGATCTCCTCTCCATGTTAACTGACCAAAGGTGACAAGGGAGAAAAAGAATAGGCTGAATTCAGCAAAGGCTGGGGACCGGGAAGGAGGGACAGATGCTCACGTGTGCGTCTTCCTTTCCCTGCTCCGGCCACTTCCGGTGAGAATGAGGTAAAGAGCAGAGCAATCAGGGAGGAGTTCCTTGTGTAACCCACTAGAGTGAACCTGACTCCAGGGGAGGTATTTGATTTGACTTTGGGAAGGAGAATCTTTCTTTCTTTCCAACTTTCACATTCAAAATAGTGTGCGTATAATACAGCAGAAATCCGTCACGATGAGCACAGACCTTGGGAGTTCTTATCTCCCCAGTGTTCATCCAACGCCATTTAAATATGTATCGCAAGAATAGTTTTCTGACAAAGGGTCAAGTCATGACAGCAACTGCAGGCACTTACTAGTGACTTTGCATAGGTCATTTTTTCTAGGAAGTGGCCAACTTTGGGTGAGAACTGGACTTCCTTCTCCCTGCAGTCCACTGACCTTTGCTGGACATCAAACTGTCTCTCAAATAACAAATGATTATGGAAAAGTGGGCCTAAAATTCTATTCCACTGAAAGCAGAAGTGTGGAGAGACAGCTGCTGCCTTCCTTTGGAAACATCCCCCTCTTCCCCTTCATTTGCTAATAGGAAGAGGATTTGGCTGGCAGCTGCCCCCATCTTACCAGGTGCAGGGCCACCAGCCACTTCTATAGGAATCCCTCGAGATCGTACCATTTCCTTAACTTGACATGGAGCATTCGGGGTCTCCTGAATCCATTCTCAGAGCTTCTCACATATCAATGGCACGGATCTGCAGAAGCTCCAGGAATGCATTCTATGAAGCTTTCATAGAAAGAGAGAAACTAGAATTTGGGTCTCCTATGTGCACCGAGACTCTTTTAGCAGCCAAAACTTACATTTGGTATATAAGCCTAAATATTTGTTGGGGAGATTCAATTGTGTTTTCACAAAAACATAAACAATAACACAGCTATCAAGCTTTATAAACTCCCAAATCAACCCTTTGCTCACAGTCTGCTCTTTTATACGAGAAGCAAACCCTTTTCCACGTTTTCTCAGAAATGACCTGCTGGTCTTACTTTTATCACCCATTCAGACTCTTGTGCCCTAAGGACTCTGCAGGAAGACCCTGTTCTCTGTTAGGACAGTTTGGGGGACAGGCAAAAGAAAGGAAGGGAAAGGCATCTTTTGAGTACACTCAGGGTGCTTGACGTTTTCACACATCTTATCTCATTTAGCCTTTAAGACCACTGTGCAAAAATATTCATGTCCTTTTTTACACGAGTAAATGAAGACTCAGAGTTGAAATGACCAAGATCATAAGATGACAAGTTAAGAATGCAAACCCAATCTTCTCTGATTCCAAAACTAAAGCTCTTCCACTATAGAGAGGAATAAGAAGGCTTTCGTCAGAAGCAGAATTCTGATGGAGAGGGACTAGGATTATTATTTCAGAGAGAGAGAGGCTAGGATTATTACTGCAAGCTTCACACAAAAGCGAAGGTCTTCCTACACATTGACAGTGCAATTCAAGAATTGCCCAGCATTTGCCAAATGTTATCAGGCATCTGTATTTCTCTAGTATTTCTTGGCCATAACCAGGTCTGTATTATCACCCACAGTAAGTCAAAGGCAGTTCCCTGGTGAAGAAGAGGGGCTTTCTAGATTTCTCCATTCCTGGCTCTCTAGAAGACATAGAACTCTCTTAGGAGGAGGCTGGTAGAGAGACAATCTAAGGAATTATACAGTATTATCCAGAAATTACTGAAGAAGCAATGACACTTGACCAAAAAAAAAAATCTTAGCGATTCAAGTTCTAGAGCTTCCAGGAAATTCTATCCTGGGGATTAGCTTGGCCTCTGGAATGTGTATCTCTACATGCCTGGTCTACCCAATAACATGTGAATCAGGACCAAGCAAAACACAGCCCAAGCCCCCACCAGGACATGCTTTAAAAGGAAATAAGATCGCAGAGGGAGAAGAAACCCAAGGCTCTGTTTGGCAGGTCATTCTTGTGAAGGACAAAGTTAGCGCTGGAGTCCAGCCCCCAGTGACTGTTTCAAATCCACATGATTTGTTTATAGATTGATATATTTTTTTTGTTCCTCCTCCTGTTTTAAAGCATTGGATCCTTTGTAAAATTAATCTTTGGAGAAAAATGTGAAGGGATGATTATATAAAAGAGCCGAGAAAAATCTTGTCATCTGCTTGGTCAATCCCTTCAAGGTGCAGCCGCGCCATGGGGGGAAAATATCATACCCAAAATTTACCTGTGAGGGATGCAATGACTCGCGGCGTCTTTTAAGAATGAAAGGGGAAAGGGCATCTTCTCTATTCCATCACCTCCATGCCCAGAGTACCCTGGTTTCATGTCACACTCATACCTTCGAAGTTCAGAAGGTCAGGTGAACATTTTAGCTGTGAACTTAGCTCTGGACACATGGTTTCAGGGCCATTTTGAGGAGGGGTTAAACACGCAACCCTGGCAAGCGTGGAGATCCAGATGTGACTTGTAGTTCTGCCACTGTCTAGGTCTGCAGCCTTTGCCAAGTTGCTTATTCCCTCTGGACCTCTAGTTCCTCATTTAAGAAAGAGAGTTTATGAGAGGTCTATATTTAGGCAACAGTTTAATGAGATGAAAAGCATGTAAAGTGCCTGAATGCATAATAAGCCCCCAAATAACATTTCCCTCTGCTGTTACTGTTACCCCCTCTCAGCAGCACAGAGCAGAAACCCCATAGGCGGTTAAGGGCTAGAAGGCGGAGGACCAAAGTTCAGTTTTCTGACGTCACATGTGGCTTCTAAGAGATCAGATTGCAGGACCTTGTCTTGGTAGCTAAACTTAGACCTGGCCGTAAACAGACTCAGGTCACATCGTCTGCGGAATCATGACAATGGTAACAATTTGCCTTGGGTGTCTGGTTGCCACACTTCTGAAGAGCAGCCCTCCCCTTCGCTGAGACCGTTCGCTGGCCCCAGCTGTGTGATTTTACATGGCCACTTACCCTCGCCAAGCTTCAGATGTCTTGCTTACAAGGCAGGGTCGCAGTCCCTCATTTCTTCATTTAGCAACTATTATGTGCCAGTCACTGTGCTAAGTGCTCCAGATGAGACAATGAATAAGAAAGTTTTGGTCCCTGCCTCATAAACTTGAGTCTGGTAGAATATGCTGTATATGGAGGTAGGAGAAAAATCAAATAATGTCAGTGTTCTATCATTCTGTGTGTTCCTTGACCTCCTCCATCACACACATACACACACTCACACCCTTCTTTCTCCCCCTTTGCCATCTGCCTTGAGATTTTCCAGCACTGCCCACGTTTGAGCCACTCCCAGCCCCAGTCATCTCTACAGTGTAACAGCGGGATGAGTATGACAATTCTGCTCCCAGCTGTTGCATTTTTAAACAGGGCATTGAGTGAAGAGAAGTCTGAGGCAAGAGGGCTACTGGCAGCAGTTCTCAGGTACCACCGGTAAGCAGTGGCCCCTACAGCCCCCTTGTAGACATGTGGTGATAGACCAGTTGTCTGTCTGAGAAGCAGCTCAACAATCCAGACTCTGTCCTCCACGGTGTTGGTGTCAGGGGCACCGTAGGGCAGGAGCATGGGATAAGAGCTCTTGGCTGATGAATGCCCCACTAAGAAAGCTGCCTTAAGAAGACAGCATCTATTTGGGCTGTATGACTAAGAGGTATTTCCACGTACTGATTCACGAGGCTGACCACCAAGGTGACTGACCCGACTAAGCCTCTGGCTGGAAGAGGTGGAGGGAAAGTGGAGCCCAGACCTGCGCTCATCCTGGAGGAGCGCCACCCACCTACTGAGACAAACCTGAGCTCCCTTCCCCAGCTTTGGCCCTGTGGCCAGCAGTGTCCTTGTTAAGCGATCCAGCTTCAATGTGGGGAAGGGACAGATTGGGGACTTCTTATTTTAGAGGAAGTCTCAGAGGGAGATTTTTTTTGCATCTTGTTAGTAGATAGAGGAGAGGTTTTTAATCAGGGATCTGTGGATAGAATTGAGGGTATCAAGGAATGTAAGTGAGTATATTGTATCCATATACACCCAACCTCTAACTGAAAGGTAACATTTCCTTCCATCATGAATGAAGGCAAAAGCCCTGGCAGTTTAGCGGCCCCTGTGCCTCATTTTTTTTAAATCAAATAAAGCTACTGTATATGACTTTTACATTAGACAAAGGTAACTGGGTGTAGGTCCCATGCCCTTTATACCGATAGAAATCTGATATTTTCATATCCTATTACAACCGAGAGAGATGACCTGCGTACAGCTCACACTTCTCCCTGTTCTGAAATAACAGTAATTAAGTCCATGGCTGGATCTTGTTAATTAACTTAACAAAGGCACATATGTTACTACATTGCAGATTTGTTTTTATATATTGGTATTATTTCAGTAACGTTCCTTTCCTTTGTAATCCTATGTATTTTAAGTTGTATATTTAAAACACTGTTCTGACAAGGGACACTTTGATGTCAGACAGCCAAAAGACCTCAAATATATTAAGACTTCTGTCAAAAGAAAGCTTTAACAGTATTCTACACATACACACACACACAAATACACATACATATGCATAAACACACATGCACACCCACAACTATAGTGGATTGAGAACCGAGGTTCTTGAGTCTGAAGTCCAGCTCCGCCACATTTCCTATGACCTTGGACAAATGACATTACCTCTGAGCCTCAGTTTCTTCATCAATAAAATGGGCCTCAAAGTTGTCCTTGCAGCATAATCTATTAAGTTCTTAACACAGTATCTGACAACCAATGAGTGTGTGTTAACCATGAGAAATCGTCACTATTAAAAGAGCCAATGAGAGCAAAATGGGAAAGAAAAAAAAACCATTATTTTGATGAAACTTATTACCCACCTCTGATTTGGCCAACTTTAAGAATTTATTCTGTGCCAACACATATTGTGTGTAAAGAATGTAAGCCAGGGACTGAGCTGGGAAGTGGAGAATTAAAAGGAAAGGAATCCCAAAGGCTGATGGTTTCAGAGACAGAGCAGCCAGTCTGGCCATCTAGAGATTCTCTTCACAGAGAATCACAACAGTGCCAAAGGCTCGAGCAGAGGTACGAATGAGGGACCGAGGGACATCAGAGAGGAAGTACTTAAGAGCTTAAGTACTTGGGGAGGTGATCACAGGAAAACTTACCAAGGAGGTGACATCTGAGCTGAGCATTGAAAGACGAGGATGAATGAGCCACTAGGACTGGGTCACAGTCTAGTTTTGTGTGTTCCAAGTCTGACACGCATCTACTCCATTTTATTTGACTTCTAACTTGGGGAATACCACGCATCTTGACCTGTAGAGAAATACACTTCTGTGTATCCATCCATCCATCACACACATCTTTTAACTCTCATCTGAGAACTTGCTCCTCTGGCCTCTCAACCAAAACCCTTTGGGGCAACAGGGCCCACCAAGCTGACACACAGAAGACTTCTGGTGGTGGCTTGAGCCTCCCAAGCTCAGCAAAGGAGTTCCAGCAAGCTCACCTCCACTGAGTTTGAATTTTTGCAGGAAGATGTAGATGTGTGTTGTGACAACGGGAGACGAAAAGTTAACTGAGGATATGCAACATATGTGGAAAGAAAGGAACACATGCACACGCACAAACACACACACACACACAATGTGAAATCTAGCACGCTGGACCTGTGGTCAGAATGTGAAAACACATTTCTGAGGACCATAGGATGGTGTTTGTGCACCCCAAGTTTCATGCAGTTTCCAATCCTGAAGCCATTTAAATGATAATTGGAGGGAAAGAAATCCCATGGGAAATTCCACGTTGAACCATGAGGATGAAAATTTTGAAATGTGGGAACCTGACTAACCAGATCCAGAATCTTGCATGGAAACCATTCCTTCTGCGCAGTTCCTGCTTCAGACTTCTGACCTGGTCTGAAGCTGTGGGTTCGTTCTTGCCATGTTTTAGAGCAGGTGAGGCATCGGAATGAAACACGCATGGTTTGGATATCAAAATGCCACTGGGATGATTGTCGTCAGCTGATTTTTGTCAGTTGCATATGGTACATTAAACAGAGGGAGAAAAAACATCCCAGATGATTCCCTGCCAATTATCCCGAAAAATGAAATTCTGGGGATCAATCCCTGGGTTGGCAAGGATCTGACAAAGAGGTGAGGATTGAAGGAAAAGCTGTATTTCCTGGAGTCTGGCCTCTTACACAGTCAGCAGGCCCTAACAGCCCGTGGGGAGAACACACTCTGTACGAAGATTCATGCTAATTAGAACAGCTCTTGCCACCTGCCCGGCACCTTTCCTTGGACCCAGCCCAGGGCTGGGACCATCCCAAGGGAAAGCATCATATACTGATTTGAATAATGATTGTACTGTATATTTCAGCAATTAGAATTCACTTCTAAGAGGTGGAATGGGCCTCACAGATTTCCTGGGTCAGCTTCCTTGTTTAACAGACAAGGAAAGAGGTAACTAGCAGGTTAGGTGACTTGCTCAAGGTCACAGAGCTAGTTAGTAGAAGAGGTAGGGTTAGAGTTCAGGGTGTCATCCCTTTTCAGGTTCGGAAAGACTTAAAAATGATTCTGTCCAAGTACCCCAACCAAAACCTTAAACAGGAGGTGAAACGGGTGACCAGATGCTCTAAGAACAACCGACAAGCACTGAGTCCTCCCAAAGAGATCTGGTTCCTTGAAGCCCTCTAATTATTAGACAGCTCTGTCTTATTTTGAGCTAAAATATCTCTCTCTCTGTCTCTCTCTCTCTCGCTCTCTCTTTGCAACTTCCCCCCATTGGTTCCCTCTGTTTCCTTAGTTCAAGGACGCAGTGGCCACTTTTTTCTAACATTCTGGTACTGGTTCACCAACCAAGTCCTACGTATTGGTCAAGATTGAGGTCAGAGCACCCATTTCTTGGGTTACTTCCTACCTTCTGGGAGACCCAGTCTCTGCTGGTAGCTGAGAGACACGGTCAACAGACAGCCCCCGGCTTTCGCCTTGGCATTAGTTCTGTGACCTGTGCTACCTCCTCCACCTGGGTGGGATGCTTCTCCCTCCTTCCAGCCTCAAGGCCACTTCTGTGCCACCAAACTATCCTACTTCTTGGAAGAGAGTCTTTTAAAGTGGAAAAACATACCAAGTGAGAAGGGAACAGGAAATTTTAAATCACCAAGAGAAGATCTCCAAACTCATACACACTCGTGGAAAATCCGCACGGCTCCACGTGCAAAGTACCTGATTAATAAAAAGGGCTTGGACAGGGAGGTAATAGGAAATCAGAAAAGGCTATGGAGGAAAAAACCTGCAGTAAAGAGGGCAATATCTTTTTTAAAGACGATCGGCCAAGTCGTCATAGCTTATTATTACATGGGATGCTAGAACAGTAAGAACGTTTTCCAAGTTTTATATCCTGATGACTTTTTCGTCTGGAGGGAATGCTCAATAAATAAATAGGTATAATTAAAAACTGTATCATTCCATTTCTGTCATATTAAAAAACAGGCAAATCCAATCTACAGTGAGAGAAGTCAGAATAACAGCTGCCTCTAAAAGACGAGGTACCAACTAGAAAGGGGCATTTGTGAATTTTTGTTGCACGTAAATTTTACCTTGAAGCACCGGAAGCACTGTTAGAAAACAAATGACAGCATTTTATTTATAATTATATTTATATTACTTATAATTACTTTATTTATAATTATAATTATATTAACTTATAATTTATCATTGGAAAATGTTCTGTATTCAAGCAGAAGGATGTGAGGATAGAGGTTGAGGGCTGGGTTCTTGCTGGGACCTCGCAGAGGTATCACGATAACAGACAGCTTTGTCCCAGGGAGCTGCCACTAGGATGCTTTAGAATCTTTCCATTGGCGTGAGTCTGGCATTAAAGTTTCTACATGATGGGGGGGCCCTGGTCAGCCCCATGCATCACTGCAACGTTCTGCTTCCCCCAAACTGACGCGTCACTTTTCCCCTGGACATGCCCGTTCTTCCTCACGTGCACACTAAAAGGCCTTCCTCTTCCTAGGCCAAAATTCCACCCATGCCTCAGTGCCCTCCTCCATGAAGCTTTCGGTGCAGACCAAGTTCTCTCTCCCTGGAACTCCTAGCACAGATTTCCTCTCGTATTGAACAGACACTTGGATTCCTACGTGGCCCTGGAATACACGCTAGTGCTGTGCTGCCCTGAACTCCTGTCCCGCGAGCTCCCGCCTATGCCTCCATTTGTCAGCTCCCTGAGGGCAGGGATCACCCCCTTGTTTCTCCTCTGTCCTCCCCAGAAAGCCAGGTGCACAGTAAGGGCTCAGTTACGTGAATGGATAGGAAAGGAAATGGGATGAACTCAGGAGACAGGAGGGAGAAGGAACGGTATCAGAAGACATAAGAGCAAATAGGATCTCCTTCCTTCCCGGCAGAGACAAGGAATCCTGAGGGGAAAGAGCGGGGAGAGTCAGAGGATGAGGGCGGAGGACACAGACCGGCGTGGTGTAGAGTAGCTGAGACCCTTAGCCTCTTCCAGACGGAGCCCCACACACGTTGCTTAATCTGAAACCTCCTGATTCGTGGACCAAGATCAGGACTGGCAAGGTGGGAGTGGGGCCAGGGGGGTGGGAGAAAGACTCCTTGGGAGTATTTAGGAAGGATCTTAAGATGAAAGGGGAATGAAAGTGAGAGGGATGGGGAAGGCACCCTTCCAAAGCAGACTCTGAATTGTTGCTGTCTGGTCCCAAGTTTTATTATCCTCCTTCAAACTCGTCTATGAAAGGACTGACTTTAAGATGGTAGATGAGCCAAGCCTTGACTTGTCTCCTTCCTTCAGACAACTCACTCAGACCTTCAGCTAAACCTCGAGGCCCCCTGTTTCTGGCTGGAAGCGTCTCGAGAACAAAGTCCTGTGATTCCCATGGTCTGGGAGGTAGTTGGCTGGGATCTCTAACCAACAGCAGTCACATCTCAGGAGGGTTGTTCCTCCCAGAGCCAAGGGCCGGCAGGACGACTGAAAATTGGCTGAAATGGAATCCAAACCACTCATAGCTCAGACCACTATCTACTTGAAAGTTTCTAGTCCTTGATGCATATTTATACCAAAATAGGGCCAGTGGAAAAGTTCCATCTGTGTGGATTTTAAGAGTTTTGCCTTTCCTCAGCCACGTTGACCACACTCAGGAAAGGGGCGGAATCACTGCCAAGTCTATGCTCTTTGAAGTGCAAGAAATTCTGAGAAGGCCCTGGACCCATCATATTTCTTCTTATCCTGAAGACTCCGAGTTGGCACTCCCTTTGTGAAAAAAAATGCTTACTATCAACACCTCCCATTGCTTTATAATTTTAGCTGAACCTTTGACACTGTGCTGACCATGAACACTCTTTTGAAAGAGTGGATAAGCCTGTTCAAAGCTTTGCTGGGTGAAATGACATTGTTGGTTAATATTTTCCCATCTTTTAAAAATCTGAATGGCCCAGTTAATCACTTTAATTCTCCTCTTTACTTTGCTAGTAGAGAAATAGCCCTAAGTTTTCTCCTCATTTTTATGAGTCATTCCATAGTCCTTGGAACCACAATGCCGGAAACTTCAACCAGTTCTGCTCTTGGTATGAGGGACTGAAACAGAAGCTTTGCCCTTGTACTTGGCATATGAAATGCACTTATCAAGCACAGGCCAGACATTGCGCTACATTGTTTTTTTCCCTTATCTTGACACAAATCCCATTTTACAGATGAGTAAACTAAGATGAACAGGGATTAAGTCAATTGCCAAGGTGACATAGCTAATGTGATGAACATGAATGAAAGGTAGGAAGTTCAGTCTACAGCTCCTCCTTTTCCCTTTAAACCATTTCACGTCTACACCAATCATATTTACAGGGTTCCAGAAGGATGGGCCATGAATTTGTTGGTCTCAGGATGGATTGAGTTGGTACCCAGACACGCATTAACAATGCTCAACCGCATTGGTCAGCACTTGTCTCCCTTTTCAGTTCATTCGTCCTTTTGATTATGTCAAGGAGAAAAGTCTCCATCTGGTGCGAAAAGGGCTTTAACACCTCAATCTCTTGCTCAGCTTCACTTTGAAGAGATGGAGAGCTGCCCTCAGGTTCAGAGCATTAAGAAGGCAAGAGTATTAGCTGGAATTTCATGTTGTTATTTCATATTTATTGTATTTCATATGGTTACCTCCTGTTTTTATACATTTTAGAGATAAAGGATTTTTTCTAAGAAATGTTTTTTAAGGTGATTTCTTTAAACAAAAATAAGTAAATAATCACACACATGGTATCTTGAGGAAAGGATTCAGGAAGGAGGAACCCAGGGCTTCTCTGCTATTTGATAATCCCTGACCGCTCCAGCACCTGATGAGTTTCGAAACCTCTTATGTAAATTACCACATTGGAGTCTCACAACAACCCCATAAAGCCGGTAGGGATCATGATCCATTTTTTAAAGTGAAAAAAAAAAAATCAAGGTTCAGAGAACAGAAACTGCTCACCAGGATCACACAGGTAGTGAAAAAGCAGCCAGGGCTCAGGTTCAACTCCGCAAGCTCCAGCATGTCCAGTGTTCCCCCAGCGCTCCACCAGCACATCAGGTCAAGGGCAGGACTGGAAAAAGGGATATTCCAAAGCAATGAGCTAAAGCCAGAAATGCCACGGAAAATCTGCAGAATTTGATGACTCTCACGATTGGCCTGGGTTGTCACAATTTCCCAGTGCTTGTATAGATTCTATTTCATGGAAAAGCCTGCAGTTGCTACATTCTGAGCTCCTCTAGCTAAGTCTGACCATCTCCCTCTAGTGAGTCACCTTCCAGAAGGCTCCAAAACTGGTTCTCCTGTCTGGGGGCCATCTCCTACCTTCTGGGGTACACCGCAGAAAGGATGACACCAACTAGAAATGGGCTCCTCGAAGAGGAAAAGCCAACTTCAGCCCAGTAAGAACACCATTTCTCCCAGCAGTTGACTAGGATTCAGACTGCAGGTCCAGGTGACTGGATGGTCAGGGATTCGATAAACATGGGAGAACCAGTGGGTCTGGGTGGCAAAGAAGGTGAGTGGGCAATTCCATCAGTCAATCCATGAAGAGCTTCCCGGAGCTGAACACACCCTTAGAGATGATGCTCAGAGCTGGAGAGAATAGTTGAAGTTATTTGAGCAGATTCATGCAGAAGAGAGAAGCATGCTGAGAACCAATAAGAGACCAGAACCAGTGCTAGAACCTTGGAGGGGGAGGGGAACAAGGAAGAGGAGCAGAGAAGGGCTGTCTGGGTAAGCTGGGTGACCAGGCGAGGCATGCATTCTGGAAACCAGGTTAATTCTTTCTCCTTCCTACTCATTCTGTTAGGCATCAGGGCATCTATGATGTGTTAGCTTTTAATGCACCAAGAAGCATTGCTTGAAGGCAAAACTGAAAATGTTACAAAGGAAGCTATTAAAACGAGTGTTTATTGAGGAGATACTCTGTGCAAGGGACTGGTTCAGGCACTGGTGATAGAGCAATGAACTAGACACACAGGGACCCACGGCCATAGAACATACAATCCAGTAGGAAAGAATGACATTAAAGAGTTACATCCATGATTAAATAATTCCCATTATTAATAACCCAATAAATAATAAGTCAATCACGATGGGTGCATGATACAGGCTTTTCTAAGACCCCATGATTGGGGTACCTGAAGGATGAATAGGAATTTGTTAGGTGATGGGAGGGAGAGACCATAAAGATGGTCCAGGCAGAGGGGACTGCATATGGGGCCAGCTTAGCAATATACAAGAATTTGGCATCTCTTCTAGGGCATATGATTAAGTGAATAATTCTAAATTTACTCCAAAGGGAATTTTCTGGAAAGAAACTTGGCTGTTGTATCTCTGATTTTACATTTTAATTGGGTTCCATGAGCTTCAGAGGTGAGACCTTGAAAGGAATTTGCTTGCAAAGTGAATGACCATCTGCTAATTTCTGTTTCAGAAAAATGAAAAACTTGGCCTCAGTCCTCCCTTAAGGTGTTTTCTTTTCTAAGACTCTATGGTTTTCTTGTGTCAGGTTTTCTTCAACACTGGATTCCACTATGTAGTGTATGTACAACTAGTGCATTATGGAGGGGAAAATCCAGGAAAGGATGAAACATGTGAAAGGGTAGTTAGTTTTAAAAACATATGACAGCAATAAAGAGAGGAGAGGGAAGTCGTTTATAAGAAGGAGACTTGCTTTAAACCAAGAAAATGTCGTGTGAGAGACTCCACCCTTAAAACACAAGTGCTTTTCACCATCAAGGCACCAGTGTTGGCTGAAGGATGCATGGGTCTCAATGCCTCCATTGTCCCCTATGTTAGCGTGAGCTTCCCAGCAAGAACTATTTGCATAAGCAAAGCCTTCAGACTTTGAATAACCGTGCTGTACACTTAGACCGCACATTTCCTCTCAGGATATTCAGATTCAGATAGGCAAGATCAAAAGTTCTCCAATTTGGTTTGCTGAGTCCTACCTCGCCCCCATCCCGGTCCAAAATTAAGTCCAGTCGAAGTGTGTTACCCTTGGGAAGCTCAGTAACGCTGCCAGTTCAGAGTTCAGATGCATGCACACCCCTCCACACACCGCCCAAATGATATCCTTAAAGGAAGTTGTGCTTAAGACATCAGGCTGCTAAAATCAGGAGAGTCTTAGTAAAACCGGGGAGGTGTAGTAAGTAAATATTGCTGGCCTCAAACTTACAATTTTATGCTTGAGAAGGAGTGTATTAAGGGTCAAAACCTAAGAACCATGCAGCCAATGAGATTTTCATTTCCAAGTGTAAGCAGGGGACACCAGACTTGTTCTCATTTAGGAAACTGGGGGGCTGGGGATTGGGCGGCAGCAAAGACTCCCTGCAGTGGCTTAATTTTCTTTTATCTCTACTCCCCTGAGCTACTTGGTAAACCTCTAGATAAGATTCCCAGGAGGGATGGATAACTTCTGGCTCCTGGTGAGACGACTGTACTTACATCTCCCTCCAACCCTGGCAGAGTTACCCAAGAAAGAAAAAAGACAACTTCAAGAAAAAAAGATTATGTTGGAGCCTCTGAAAACACTTTAGTTTGGCAAGAAATGCCAGGTCAGCTCCTGCCCTGCGGGAATCCTTTCACGGTTGATGATGAAAAACTGCCCACACTCTGGGAACCTGAGTGTCTCAAAAGGTCCCTAAAAAGCCTGCAGGTGAAGGGGAGGCAGGAGAACCCCTCCTTTCCCTTTTTTAATTAAGCCGCCAGCGAGCCTCTCAGATAATGGGCTGGCTTTTCTAGAAAAGGGAATGGTTTTGCCCCCACGGCTGGTTTGATCTGTCTGCACTTGTGCAATGCACTATTCACTATTCCTGGGCTGGGTCTGCAGCTAGTTCCCAGGGAGCTGGTGTCAAAGGGAAATAAGAGTTCAGTCCTAAAAATCCTGTCACTTCAGCCCAGCAGGATCCCCTCTCCATAAGATGGGTGGACCTGCTTTGGATACAACCACATGTAAACCTCAGTATGAGCGAGAAGCTGGCAGCCCAAGAGGCCACTTTGCTTCCTGCCTGGGTCACTGTCATTTTCGCCCTGTGGATGGAATGTTAAACAAAGGAGTCAGGGCAGGGCCTGACAACTTCCCTGATTTTCCGTGGCCATCACACAAATCCAGTCCCCCAGCCGTCAATCGCCCCATTTAGGACTGGGAACGTTTTGCCTTGTCTGTACTCCTCTTCTTTAAAGCGATCCCAGCCCCATCACCTGGGCAAGGCAAAAGAGAGGCTCTGCGGGTATTCTGAGGCTGCCCCCTCGCAAGGGCTCTTGCAGTGCCAACCGGAAGCAGAGCTCAGCCTGTCACGAACTATGTGAATTAGTTCATGGAATTGGTATAGCTCTTCTGTCCCAATGTCCCTCACGTCAGGTCTTTCCAGGAGCTACAAACCCTTGAGAAATGTACTGGTTTGCATCTGGTCACCTCTTGGCCTATTTTTTGATGAAAGTGAGGAAGGAGGGAAGGGGGCAGGGCACAACCACTGAAGGGATGACAGCAGTTGAGGACAGGACACACTGGTTAGAAGCAAGATGATGGAAGACTGGACTTCCAATAGACCTTGAGCCTTGTGGCCCGCCCACAGGCGCCACGACAGTTCCTAGGCTGACCGTGAAAGGTCCAGAAGTGGGTGGGGCCCAATTCCTGGGAATCCCCGCCCCTTCCCCAAGGTGTTTGGAATATTCCTCCTACTAGTTAGCATACGAAATTACTGAGCCCATGAAAACTAGCAGCCCTGCACCTCGTGGTCGCTCGCTCTCTTGCCTTCTGAGCTGTCCCCGCACTCTGTCTGTGGAGTGTGTATCTCTCTAAATAAACTTGCTTTGGCTTTACGATGCCTCGTTCTTGCATTCTTTCCCGTGCAAGACAAGAACCTGTTCTCTGGCAAAAAAAAAAAAAAAAAGTGCTAAAAACACCAAAGAGTGAAATTATCAAAAAGGCAGACAGGAAGAAAGAAAAGAAAAAAGGAGTAGATAATCCCCTATCGTGGCTCACTGACCACTTGATTTTCGCTCCATTCTGCCAAGTGATGACGTGGTATGATGCAGACATTACTAACAGACTCAGCCGACCAGGCCAGATACCAGAGGCAACTCTGAGGGCAGTCATTCGTTTTTAATCACGGGGAAATTTCCAAGATGGGGTCAGCTGTGGGGGTGGGATGTGGTTTTAGAACCAGCCAGTCTGGGTTCCTCCTTTTTTGGAAGCAGCCTCGAATCAGTGATGCTTGTCTGACAAGGGTGGAGGTGGGGCGGTGGGGGGGGAGGTAAAAGCAGGGACTTAAACAGAAAAGGCTTTCATTGTATATTTCCCTGTCCACATATGGATTTGCTTTGTGACTGGGTTTTCATAGCCAGATTAACCCTTTTTGTTCACACACGATGTGAACCTTGGGGGATCTCCAATAATTTCCTCCCTTAGAGGGGAAGACTGAACCAAACGAGTGGTTACAACCATAAAAATGTTCCGTGAAGAGTTATACACGGTGGTTAGGAATTTACTGGGGGAGTGGAGAAGGATCTAATCTAGGAAAAATCAAGGACCTCCCTAAGGAAGGGAGGGGAGGAACTGGATGGTGGTTTCCAGGACTTCCCTGGGGCATGTTCCTCAAGGAACTTGAACAGATGATTAGGGCCCCCTCCAGGAACAGCTGGTGTGGGAGACACAGGAGCAACGGGCCCTTCCACCCCATGCAGGGTGTGGGGACCAGCACACGTCCTGCTAACCTTTCACGTGCTCTAGAGCATCTGTGAATTCAATGCTCCTTCCTGGCTGCCCTGATTTTGACTTAATTTTATCTGTTACACATGATGTGCTGAGAGAAAGAGAACAGTAAAGAAGAATATGGTATATGTTGCCCCAAACCCAAATTCTCCTAGAGCTGAACTAGGCCAAACTAATTTGATGGACAAAAACAAACCCAAACTATAACTCAGCACTATTTCTTAGAGAGCGTGAGAAGTACTCTCATTGGGTGTTTGTTAAAAACTTCCTATGGGACATCAGACACTCCTAATAGCATGAGCTGAATCCATCAGACCATCCCCCAACCACAGCTAGTCCACGGGATAAATTTAAGCACACACACAGTGGGGTGGGCAATAGCTCACTGGTAGGGCACATGCTTAGCGTGCATGAGGTCCTGGGTTCAATCCCCAGTACCTGTATTAAAAAAAATTTAAGTGTAAACACACACAAACCATGTCATAGGAAAAATTACAGCATCTATACCCAAAAACACTAGCGACACGGGCACTTCTGTAACCAGCTCGTCACCCACCAAATGCTTTCCTATCCTGTTGCTTTAAATAGGATTGGTCTTTAAAAACAGAAGAGAACAAGGAAAAGGTTTATGTCCATAGACTTCTCAGCACTAGATTGGTGGGGGCTGATCTCAATTTGTTTAGTCTGTGCACTTGTCTCCTCATTACACAATTTAGGAAAAGAGGGTCTAAACTGAAGAGATTGCTTCACATCCCTGCTGGTCCAGACAGAGGGAGAGAAATCCCCAAGAAACAAATGTAGGGGAGAGTCAGTAGGTATGGACACACACATGCACAAACACTGGCATCCACAGCCCCCGAGGACCGTTTCTGATCCGAGATGACCTCTAACATAGACGAGGACTTGGCTCCTGCCTGTGTGACCGGCTGTGGTTTTAGGACTCCCTTTATCCAACGTGCCCGACTTACAAGTCATCCTAGAGAGTGTAGGTCGGATGGTGCAGAGGTGGAAATTTGGAAAAGGAGAAAGACTGCCAGCATTCAGTTCTGTGCTCTCTGGCCTGTGGCTACCATGTTCTAAAGCCAGTCATCTTACTGCAGATGAGATAAAAGATAGAACCCTCCAGGGCCTGGGCCACAGGTATCACTCCTTCCTCTCCTATTTGGGGAAACAAGGTTCTCTTGGCCAAGACTGGAAGCCATAGCCAAGTTGAGCTCCTCTATCTGGCCTGACCCCTCAGTCCCCACTTCAGCTCTGGAGTTGGGGGTGGCAGGAGGACCACCCCGCTGATCTCAAGCCTGGCAGAGGGTCTCAAGATCCATGAGAGAGCCCCGAGGGGAGGCAGCCAGTGAAATTTAAAGGAAGAGGAAGGGTGTGGTTTCCCTTCGGTCTGGCTGTTAAGAAAGTTACTGCGTTTGGCACGGAAGCCTATGAGGCTGGCCTGAGCCAGGGTAGATGGAAACAGAATGAAAAGTCAATAACAAAATCAGGCGGGTGGTAGAAGCTTACCTTATAGGGGACAGTGGCAAAGTTGGAGTAGGGGAGGGGCAGGTGTTAAACCAATGAGCTGAAGCCTGCAAGTCCAAGTTGGAACAGCTGAGGGCCTGGACAGCCCTGTTGCTCTCAAACTTGTCTGCACATTAGAATCCCCTGGAGGACTTCCAGGATGACTGCAGCCTGTGGCCCTTCCCCAGAGACTGTGGCTAAATTGGTCTGGGGTTCAGCCTAGGCTTTGGAAGTGTGAAAAGATCCCCAGGTGCTACTAATGTGCAGACAGGTTTGGGGACCACTGATGTAGCTCCTGGCTTCTCAAAGTGTGGTCCCCGGACCAGCAGCATTGGTTTCCCGAGGAGGTTGGTAGAACTAGGGAGTATCAGGCTCACTCAGACTTGCTAGACTAGAATGTGCATGTTAGCTGGAGTCCTGGGTGATCTTTATGCTAATCAGAGTGTCTGGCTCATCTGAGAAGCGCTGTCTACACACACACACACACACACACACAAATCCTCCTACTCAAGTGCAAGTTAGTGTCCCACTCCTCCTTCCTGGCATTGACTGCATTTGTAATTCTCTATTTATGTGAGCAATTACAGAAATCAGTGGAAAGGCCCCAAAATACCTAGAGAAGCCTTCCTGACACTGCCTGCAGTGTGTTGATTAAACTAAAATATAAATTTGGGGTTCAGAGAGACCTGGGTTCAAATCCAAGCTCTGGCACTTTAATCCAACCTCTTTGAATCCCTTTTAATTAGGGAGATCAACTCATCCTGGTTTGCCCGGAGCTTTCCTGGTTTTAGGCCTAAAAGTGTCCCATCCAGGCCCTGAGTCAGTCTCAGGCAAACCAAGGCAGTCAGTCACCCTTCCGTTAACTCACATGCAACCTGGAGTTACCAGCAAAGGTCAGTGGTTCTTAGGCATCACCTGGAGGCCTTGAACAGGGATGGCTGGACCCTATGCACACTGCCTGATTTCAGAGGTCCGGGGTGAGGACTGAAGATTTGCCATGCCAGCGAGTTCCCAGGTGCTGCTTGGGGACCACAACTCGAGGACCATCTCAAGATACCGACCTCCCAGAGATGTGCCAAGAGTTGCACGAGCTCAGGCTTAGTGCAGTGATTAGAAAACCACAAAGCCTAACACTTGTTACAGCTGCTGTTAATGCTTTTAACATGGAAAAGATGGCCTTCAGCTGGCCTCCAAAGAGACGGTAGGACTGAAGCTCTCTGAGGTTTAGGTGAACATGAGCAGAAGCCCTGAGTGTATGTTAAGGAGAATGGCAAGAGGCCCAGGGGACTGGAAAGAGAGTCTGGGTAGAAACAGTAGATGATGTGGAAAAAGAAATAGATAAACTGGGGCAGGGGAGGTGGGCCACATCATGGGAGCCCTGAGACATCTAACACTCAAGAACATTTCTCCCTCTGAAAGTGGTTCCGCATAACTTCGAAATGAGAGGGGCGCTAACATCCTTAAGACAGACAAACTTTTAAGAGTTGGGAATAAACCCAGAAATGACTTGCTTCTTGGTTATTATGGATTTTGTTCTTATTTTTGTTAAGTGACAACAGTTTCTAGGAAACAGTCTTCAACACGTTGGCCCCCATGCCACTGTCGGTCCAACCATCTCTACAACTTGAGTGGGAGTGTGAGCCCCAGCCTAGTCCTGGCCTAGAACTAAGCATTTGTGACCCGTAGTCATTCCAGGAGTCCGGGCAGGGCAGATAAACTAGGTGAAGCCAGCGCCTGGTGCTCTTCTCCCACAGGCAGTGCTGTGGTTCTGACTCACTTTCTCCTCTGGCCCCTCCTCCAGCTGAAGCCTGTCCGTTGCCTGGAACATCTACAGTTTATTTAGCAGAAAGGGTTGGCTGGTAGAAATCCTGGGACCAAAGTGACCATGACCTTGTCCTACTGTCCCCTCCCCTAGCCCTTCCAGGACCTCCCACCCCTACAGAAACGCTGTCCACCCCTTTGGACCCAACTGGCCCGAGATCTTGGGTCAAGGCTAGACTCGTGGGAGGCTGTCTGGGGTCTGGAGACGCCCAGTGGGGTTGGAAGTCATCGGGTCTGGATTCCCAAGACATGAGTGTGACTGGTGTCCCAAGCAGCATATCCTATCAGTCCTGTGAGCATGTTTTTCTCATGAGCCAAATGCAAAACATCTACATCCTAGCATTGTGGTGAAGACCCAGTGAGATCAGGGATGGAAACACACTTTGTAAACTGTAAAGCGCTGTACCCTCTGTGGAAAGTGCCATAGAAAATGAGATGAGAGCAGAGCAAAGAAGTCAGACCTGCCTGGTTTTACCTCCTGGCTCCACCACTTATTGGCTGTTGGATCTTCAAGAAGAGGCTTAACCTCTCTGGGCCTGTTTCCTCATCAGAAAACGGAGCTACTGAAAAGTACCTCTCTCGTGGGTTCATCTCAAAGCTTAAATTAAATATTATGAAAATGCTTGGCATGAGCCCAGCACATAAGGTGTATTCAGTACACGTCAGCTACAATCATAATCATTAGGAAAAAGAAAACATATCTGCTTAAAGTTACAGTGCAGCTAAGGGTAGACTCAGGAGCCCCCCCCCCCGCCCCCCATGCCAACCAGGGGAGCTCCAGTTGAGACTATTCTGAATGACCAGGTTGTTTCTCTGTCTCAGACTCCCAGTCGTATATCACCTATTGACTGGGAATAATGACTGTACCTCACAGGGCTGTCATATGTGAAGGAAGAGAATCCTTTTGTAAGTGAAATCACTTTGTAGGCTGTCAAGCTGGTTTTATTTTGCGGGTGGGCGATGGTAATAGCGTAGTTTCGGGATCCTTTTCTGTACGAGGTCTGAGCTGTCTTCTGGACCTTCTCATAACCCCACCCCCCCACCCCCCATCTCCATCCTCACTGCACTCTCTCTCCTGGGACCCCTGGGGAGGGGATTGTTTGTAAGTAACAGGTCATGCTGACCAATCATCTTTTATAAACAACACACTTATGCCTGTCGAGCTTAGCTGCAAAAGACAAGGCAGGATAGTTGGCTTGGAATCGAATTTAGTGTCATTTCCAAACACCCCCAGCTCAGAAAGCAAACCCATAGATGGTCAGGAGGGCACGGGATGGTGTTAAATTATAGTTTTCAAACAAGGGAAAATCACGACGCTTGTGCCACTATAAAATGAAACTTAGCAAAAGGTTTTGTCAAGTCATTATGTAATGAAGGAACCCAAAGGATATTTAGACCAGTTTATAAAGTATTCAAGGAGCTAGGTGTTTACAGGCAGTTTGATGTTAGGTCAAGACTGATAGTTAGGTATATAACTAGTAAATGTCCTACAGGACAAGAAACTATAACCTCTGGGGTTATCTTTTTCAAAAGGACAAAAATTATTTGTATTTGTATCTCTACTAGACAAAAACCTACAAGTTAACAAGTAACTTCACGGAGTCAGAAGAGAACAAAGTAAATGTCTGTACATAATCCTTGCGGGGATGGGGGTCGGGGGGTGTCACATTGCCACCACATGACATGGAAGGATGTGCTGCCCGCACTTCTGCCTTACATCCAGGTTCGGGATTTTTTTAACAATGGTAAATACTTATTACATTGTACAAACAACCTTTCAATCTTACATGATGCTTACAACAGCCCTCTTGGGGCAAAAGGGGCAGGGAAACCCCATTTTCAGGGGAGGAAACTGAGTTACCCATGGAGAGGGAAACTGAACACCCGCCCTCCTCACTTCATCTCCACCCCACGTTACCCTCGGGGGCATTTTTCTCCTGTAAGACCTCCCTGGGGGTTCACCTGAAGATAAATGCTCCAGGGAGGGAGGAGGCCCCACTGCCCCCTTCCCTTTCCAGCCCAGGGGGCTCCTGGTCTCCTCTATGTCCTTTTAAGTCCCCAACATGCTTCAGTTCCTGAACATCAGATGAACCACATCCTCCTATCCTGAGCCAAAGCAAAGTATCCACACATTTTATCCTCTCCTCAGGAAAAAGGACAGAATGATGCTGCATTCCAAGAACCCATTTTTTTTTTCAAGTGGTGGCTCCTTTTAAACTGTTCTATTCTCAGCTACTGTGCACCATCCTTCATCCGAGACAGAGTCCACATCAGAGAAACCTACTGTTTATAAACCAGAACATCTCATTTGAAACTCCCATTCTGGTTGAAGCTTTCCCCTCTGCAATAAACAGGCTCATCACGTTCTGTGTCGGGGAGAGTGGGGTCTGTCTGGCTCCTGGATGAACAGCAGGCTGTGGACAAATGGCTATTTATTGTGTTAAACAGTCCGCCAGGAAACTGGCGGCGAGTGTGGCCTGATGGCCCAAATCTGTTTCTTCCTTGCAAGGCCATTTCTTTTTCTCCCCCACGGACTTCTGTTGCCATGGAAACTGTCCCACGAGCAGGATGGAGACTAAGGCCAACCCTGCTTCCTGTACTTAGTCAGAGAGGCCACAATTATAATCACAAGACAAAGTAGGGAGTAAGAAAGTGGATGGGGTATGCATCAGAAAAATAGTTCCTCTGAAGTTCCCTAGAAGTCTGAAGCTGGGGGGAAAAAATTGAGAACATCTGATTCAGAGTGTGTTTACACAAGTATACTGACAATAGCAAACGCTCAGTGCATAATAAATGCATGCTAAGCCCTTTCTATGTGGCTGCCCATTTAACCCTCACAGTGACACCACAAGGCAGGGGGGTTTTATTGTCCCCATGACCCAGATGAAGAAAGAAACTCTGCAAGTCCAGTCACTTGCCCAAGTCCAGGGGCAGAAAGGGACCGAAGTGGGACTCAAACCCAGACCCTCTGACCCCAGAGCTTGGACCTCTTGACTTGTAACAGCTGCCTGCTCTGCACCTCTCTTCTCGCCTCCCTGGTAGGCGAGCACTTCGAATGGGCTGACCACCCAACATCCACTGTCCACCATTCCACTTGACCATGTCATCCTTCCTGCCTCGAGCCAGGAACCACTCTGTTGGCTTTTTTGGGGGGAGCAGGGTGGGGAAGCTAACCAGATTTATTTGTTCATTTATTGTTCATTTGTTTTTTTAATGGCAGTCCTGGGGATTGAACCCAGGACCTCATGCATGCTAAGCACGCACTCTACCACTGAGCTCTACCCACCCTTCAGCCATGAGCCACTTTGTAACATCCCACAGCATGAGGATTCCATGGAGCAGGATTTGGGCCACCCCGATCCGAGCTGGGCAAGGAACTGAGTCGCCATTAGCTGCACAGCTAACAAATGTCCGCGGTGGCACCGCAGGACCAGCCCCCTACCCCAGAGGCTGGAGCTCGGCTGTGCTGGACTGCCTTCCAACACTGTTTCTAAATCAAACCCTGAGCCAGCACCCAACTCTCCCAGCCAAGCACCAGGGCTAATCCCCTTATAGGATGGCTGTTAAATCAACCACTCGGTAGAAGGACAACCATGCTCAGGCAGGCAGCGTGATCGGCCACATAGGAAATGCTCCCGCGTAGCTCTTGGGTCTCAGGCTTTGCCGACCCTGGGTCTGCCTAAAACAACCCAACGATGAAGCCCGCTTCCTAAACTGTATCCTCCCCCAAAATTTACTTACATATTAAGTACTAAAGGATCACTGTCTTTCAACTAGTAGAATCCAAGGTGTCCAGAACAAGAGGTGAGGTTTTCTATGCCAACTGCCTTAGGGAGTGCAGTTCCGCCTGTGAAGGAAAGTTCCCAGCTCAGACAAGGAGATCATTGTGAGCATCGTGTTGTTTTTCAATTTGAACATGAATCTAACACTGAATAGGCACCAATATGAACATGATTCCCTCCAAATACGTGCACCATGGCTCTTAGTCCCAAAGCTGGGGAGATAATACACATGATACAGACAGAACAGCACAGGGTGGGAGGACATGGTGTCAACAACGGTCACCAAGCGGGAGGTATGGAGCTGGGTACTATCGCAGGATGACTGGGGGTGCAGAATTATTGCTATTGTGAAGAGTAACTAACTTTCTTTCCTTCTTTGGATTTTAACACTAGCAATGAGGACAGCCTCACCACTTCTTTCTCCACTAAAAAACAGAGCCCCAAAGGGCGTGCTCAGACGGTGACACCCTACCCACCCAGCCCTTCTGTACTTTCTGCCCCTCCACACACTCCTCCTGCTGCTAGTACTCTGCTTCTCCTTTTCTGCCTGCTCACCCTGAGCAGCCCCAATCCCAAGTCACCTCCTCTGAGAAGCCTCCTCGGACTTCCCATCTGGGTTGATTAACACCTTTAGCTCTGTGCTCCTGAAGTGCATGTGCAAAATAATAGCAGCTACCATTTTTAGTGCCTAACGTGGTTGGGCACGTGATGTACATTATCTTTGTACCCATTTGACAGGTAAGGACACTGAGGCTCAGTTTGTCCAAGGCCAGGTGGCTGTTGAGTCATGAAGCTGGGTTTGGAATCCGGGTCTCTCTGGCTCCAAAGTCCACGTCTTTCTACTGCACAGTGGGCAGCTGATCTTTCCTCAAACTTAACCCTTCCCAGAGAGGAGATAAGTGTGTCTTTCTCCATCTCTCAGTAGACTGTGCATTCCTCTAGGACACCAGAGTCTTACTATGGATCCTGCACCTGGCATATAGCAGGTGCTAAATTAATGGTTAAATGAATCAACAGTTTGTTGAATGAGAAGCCTATCCCTTTACCTTACTCACTGATGGAGCTTTGCTTCTGATCAAATCATAGCACATGGTATACCAGTCCCAGGTCATTCCCTCACCCGTAGTGGAGAAGCAGGGAAATTTCTCAGCTCACATCCATATAATAACCCACTGCTTCTCCCGTTCTCATGTCGTATGACTCTCCTGGTAATTTTGTTGAAGTGCAGGTTCTGATTCAGGAGGGCTGAGACCCTCACAGGTGGGGCCCGAGGGTTTGTGTTTCCGACACACTTCTGGCAATACTGCTGGTGTGAAGATTCCATTCAAGAGCCATTTGGGTTGAAACACATCATCCAGCAGCAGCCAACGCACTTTGGGTTCCTCTGGCCAGTAACAAATAATAAAACCTATCTCGTGCGTTGTCCTCCTTCCAAAGGAAGACCAGACTTCAGATGTTCCTGATCGTCCATGTTTTAGCAAAATATTTAAGTTATGCTTTGAGCTCTCAGCATTTGGCAGCAGGAACATTTGTTGGTGCCTGTAGCTTTGGTTCAATCAGATCCTATCAATAAATCACAAATAAATGCAGGAGAGGCAACCCGCGCTGGAAGATTCCATTCCGGTGACAAGTGAATCAGGGGAGTAGGCGAGGGTAGGGGAAGGCGCAATGAGGCCCCTTTGCATTTTCACTGGGAAGGGCCCCACCCTTCCCCTCTTGCCTACCCCATGACCACTTTCCCGGCTGGTCTCCTCTGTTCCTGGTAAACAGTAAAGCGATGGCTTATTCATCGAGCCCTTTGAACCCCACACAATCGCTTTGCTGGTATGCCAAGTCTTGAGAGGTCAAGCATCCCCGGTCCAAGACGTTTGGAAGAAAAACACCCTCTTTTCTGTCTCCTTTTCCAGATGTCCCTGGGCCAGCAACAGTCAGCAAGAGGTGTGCCTTGTCTGCGATGCAAAGGGACGTGTTCGGGCTTCGAGCCACATTCGTGGAGGTAACGGAGTTTGTCAGGAGAGGCTCTGCCTGCCTTCATTTCTTGGCTGTCCTTTCTGGGAACCCTGGTGGTTCTCTCTGGGACTGCTTAGGATGCATGCGTTGTCAGTGGACTGGCTCTGGAGTGAATGCACTCTTGCTTGGCTTAATTCAGAAATGACAGAGAAGCCCGTGGGGAGCCAAAAGAGTTAGTGCTTTATAAGCCACTTCCAGGTGGAGGCTGCCATGCTCAGCCCAGCAAGGATGCTCTGGGAAGGGGCGGGCCGTTGTTACCTGGTACCTGGTCCACTCTGGGTAGACCTGCCTGTCCTGGGCTTGATCTCGTCCTACTGTGCCCTCACCCCACCAGGGTTCTGATCTAAGAGTGCCTTGGGGACAGAAATAAAATTCACTGTGCCCACAGTACTGAAAATCCAGGACCTGGTAGTCATATCCATGTGGGAGGACTGTAAGATCCAGCTGAACTTGGATTTGCAGAGCTTTTTTTTTTCTTTTTCCCTTGAGGACTATGGAAACAAGAGGTAGAGCTGCCACACTGCACCACCCCGGGCACCATTCACATCAGCATCTTGTGGATGGCACCCCCTGGAGGTGTGCAGGGCACAGCCTGTGTGACGTCCCTGCAGCCCTGGGAGAGAGAGAGGCTCTGTATGGCACTAGAGCTAGAAAGGAGCTTCTGTCTCCACTGTCAGAGCGTTGCCTTGGGCGCTTAGCATGGGGACAAAACTGGGGCGATATTTAACTCAGAGAAGTTGCCTTCCACTATGAAACGGAAATTACAAAACTATTTATTGAGCTGAGCTAAAGCATTTAAAAAAAAAAAAGCTCTCATATTTAAATACTGAAATAACCCTAGGTAGGAGGTATGAGTATCTCCATTTTACAGAGCAGGAAACTGAGGGTGGGAAATGGGTGAACAGCTACTAGGTGGCAGAATTTGAACTCAGGTCTGCGTGAAGCCCCATCCTGTGCCCTAAACCACTCCACAGCACTGTGGACCACGCCCAAGACCGTTCTGTGACTCTATTCCCTGCCAGTCCCCACCTCGGAGGAGCTCACAGCGTCTTCTGGATTCAAGGGACCTTCAAGGTCATCCAATCCCTACGCCCGTCCCTTGCACAAATTCCTCCCACGGCTAAAACACTCCCAGGATGAAGAACTCCCCACGCATCTCTTTTGGCCAGTTGCGCGCTTCCTGGCCTTGAGAAGAGTCAGCTTCCCTATCACTCCAGCCCAGTGGCCCTGAATCTGCTGTCAGGGCATCACAGAACAGTGCTGGCTTCGCGCCAGCTTTTGAAAGCCAAGCGGGGACGCCTCCTTTTAGAGGCCCTGGGGCTGGGGGATAATGTGCCCTAGAAGCACGCACCGGGTGGGTTCAATACCGTATCTCTTCTCTCGGGGATCACAGTCCCGCACTGCCTGTTGTATAGTGTCTGAAAATGGTTGGTTAATACATTTTGTCTGTTTTCTTAGTGGTTTATGGCAGGAAGGCAATTCTGGACACTGCTCCTCCTGGCAGGGAGGGGAAGCCTCTCTGCGTTGTCCTAGTCCTGACATATCCTCATCATCCTGCAAATTATCTGAACACCCAGTGACCCTGTTCTTGAGAAATACAGACAGCAGCTTGTAGGGCCCGCATAGCCAGTGTCACCTAGGAGCAGCCTTCACCGGGACCTAAACTTAAGCCACATCCCAGCAGTGAGGGCTCAGAGTCGTAGCGGGGAAACCATGTCGAACCATTTTTACGCTCCAGTTCTCACACTCTCAATAGTTTGAAAGATGTTTAAACGATCAAAGCGGCAGCCAGTCTGGCTTCATGGGAAAGTTTCCTAACTGGTAAGCACAGAGCAGCATTCACAGGTTGACTCTGCTCGAATAAGACGCTTCCTTTCTCTCGGCCTCAGATTTTCCCATCTTGAAAAATGGGAACGTAGGAACCGCTGGGACCTCAGGTCCCTTCCCGGCTTTACAGTTTTATAGTTTCAGGCAAATTGTCTGTAATCACATTAACGATTCACGTGGCTGGTAGATTTAGAATGGTCTTCATATTGGTAGACAGAATAGTAGAATTACTTAAAGAGGAGGGTACAGAGTGAAGACAAGAGCAGACTTTTCAAACAAATATGTCATGAAAATGTTTCCCCGCAGCCTTCAGCATCCAGTTTCCAAATGGCCAGGCTGGACTCTCTGCCTGCCTGGACCAACCTCATGGACTGCTGAACTGCCATTCAAGGCAGAGGGACGCAGGCCCCCAGAACTCCAAGCTTTTCAGAAGGAGCCCAAAGAAAGGGTTCTTCCTTGCGTGCAGAGATTTTTTTTAATCATCATCATCGTCATTATTCTAATAGCTTTATTTTTTTTAAATGTCCACCAACTTCAGTGAGTAGAGGAAAGAAACCTGATCTGAGGGAAGAAGGGGACCTAATATGAAAAATGGAAACGAGGCCACTGGCTCTGCAAATTAATAAAAATTTTACATTCTTCAGGGGTTGCTCTTGACAGATCCTCTCAATCTCCTCATTGTGGCGCCCTTGCACGAGGTCCTATCTCCCCACCAGCCTCAGCAGCTGCCCTGGGAACGGTGGTGTTAGCTCCACCTCTTCTCCCCAGGGCTGGGGATTTCGTAGGTTACTCCGCAGTAATACAATAGCTGGGCTTCCTGGGCTGTTCCAGGGACAGAAAGTCAACCTGAGCTGCTTAAGTTCCTGAAAGGGACCGACGGTGCCTCTCACACTCCGGTGTGCATCAGAATCTCCTCTGGAACAGGATCACTAGCATCCATGCCCGGATCCCACTCTGGACCAGTGAAACTAACCAGCTGGGGCCAGGGGCTGTGGGGGTGGACCTCCAAGTTAACACAGCTCCCCAGATTTGGGTGTGAAGCAAAGCTTGGAACTCACCAACCAGACCAGGGGCCAGTAAACTTTCCGTAAAGGGCCAGAGAGTAATTGTTTTAGGCTTCGCAAGTCACATGGCCCCTCTCACAGCTATTCAGCTGGGCCCTTACAGCACGAAGCATCCCCAGGCAATACGTAAATGAATGAATGTGACTGTGTTCCAGTAAATCTTTACTGAGGGACACTGAAACTCAAATTTCTCATCATTTTCACATGTCTCAAAATAGTAACCTTCTTTTGAATTTTTTTCAACCATTTAAAAGTGTAAAAACTCTTCCTAGTTCACAGGCCATGCATAAATAGGAGATGGGCTGGATTCTGCCCATGGGCTGTCATTTGCCAACCCCTGATGGAACCACCCATTTCATTTCATGATAAGAAACTTGACAGGGGCCTGTGGTGGGCTAGTGTTCAGGCTGGGATTAGATTCCAAGGCTGTGCCTTTTCCATAACTTCAGGTTGCCTCTGACAGATTACAGAAATGGCCACTGTGACACCGCTGAGGATCTTTCTAGAGGCATCTGTGTCCTCTGCAATCTGGGTGCCTGGAAAGAGTGGGGTGGGGCCAGAGGGGTGACTTCCTCATCTATGAAGTCCTGGAATAAAGGAGAGAGCTGGATAAAGGAGAGAACATCTCCTATTTGTCATCATTTTCCATTTCGAAGTATGAGGCATTCCCAGCAGCTCTAATACCATACTGAGTGTCTCCATGAACCAAAAAAGCCAAGGGCAGCTTCCTCCCCGAGTCCCAAGTATGGAAGGTTTGGGACATCAGAGGACTCCTTCCTCTTCCTCCCCCTTTCACTTCCTGCTCTGCTGCTGCCCCCCCGCCCCGCCACCTCTCCTGGAAGCCAGTGGTGCCCTCACCTGTCTTCTTAGGGAAGCACCTGCCTCCATGCCTGGCTCATAAAAGGGAGCTGAAGGAGGATAGGATCAGTCATGAATAAAATGCCCCAATTCCACAAAGCAAGCAACCCCTTCTTATGAGAACAAAAAGAAAATCATCTTGCATTTGCCTTGTGCCATCTTTAGGCTCGCATCATCTTTAGAGATAACTTCTCTGGACTTATCATTGAGATTGTCCATTTGAACATGTCTCAAACACCACTGAATGTGAGCTTGGACCCTAAGCTTCTCTGCCAAGAATGCCAGAAATGCCGCCTTCTCTCCCCCTTAACGTCAAACACCATGTCAGTGCATTAAAAACAAGCAGCCGCCTTGCCCTGAAGAAATGTGTTTCACCTTCTGTCACCCCATTTTCCAAATGCATCGCCGCTGAGCCCTTTCCTACGTGCCGCACACTATTATCCTGGGGGCATCAGCCCAGACAGCGGAACCACCCCAGGGCATATGCAACTCTCATGTGGTCCAACCTGATTTTCTTATGTTATAGTTTCCACCTGACTTTTCTCTCCCTCTCCCACCCCAACTGCAGTCTCCTTGAAGGTTGTGACCCTTCTTTTTGTATTAGACTAGGGTTTCCCAGCCTCAGCACTACTGACATTTGGGGCTGGGTAATTGCTGTCTGTGGAGGAGCTGTCCTGCGTATTGTAGGATGTTTAGCAGCATCCCTGGCCTCCTCCCTCCAGAAGCCAGTAGCGCCCAGCTGGGACAATCAAAAGTGTCTCCAGACATTGCCAAACGCCCCTGGGGGAGAGTTCTGACGTTGATTGGGAACCACTGATCGGGACCACCAAGGCACGCCTCCGGTCGCCCCACAATCAATATTTGCGCTAAATGATTAAATGCATCAATCTCCTGAGTTTAGACGAGGAAAGGGGGCTTCCTGCCAGCAGGCATGCAACGGCCCGGCACCGCTCCCACTTAAACCTGCCCCGAAGCGCGGTAGGTCTTGTCGTTGCTTACTTGACCTGACCAGCTCTAAATCCCCTGCGCTGGAGCATCTGAGACACAGCATGCCTGAGGGGACACGGCCAGGAAGGGAGGGGAACTCTCTGGGTGTCTAAACCTTAACAGCAAGACACAGAGCAGCCATACGCTTTTGTTTTTCATTGTCAGAGAGAAGCAGCAGGCTCTCAAATGAATGGAAACCTGCCCCTTGATGATTTTCCTTCTCCTAGTCTCGCAACAAATCTTGCCAGCAGACATCCATCTCTCCAGCCCGAGGGGTTTTCTAAGCTCATTTCCTGCCCCCTAGGTCCTGTCCCCCAGCTTCTTGAAGAAAATTTCCAGCTGCATTCTAACTTCAGGATGAGTGCTCAAGAGTTTATAAGCTGCTGAAACTTGGAGGCCCAGGACTCCTGGGAGACAATTTCAATCACTGGTTAGAGGGGGAGGGTATAGCTCGGTCGTAGAGCGCATGCTCAGCATGCACAAGGTCCTGGGCTCAATCCCCAGTACCTCCATTAAAAATAAATGAGGCTACTTACCTCCCCCAACAAAATAATAAATAAATAATCATTTAGAAGAGGGATGAGCAGACTTCCTTTGTAAAGGGCCAGACAGTAGATATTTCAGGCTCTGTGGGTCACATGGTCTGTGTCACAATTACTCTGCGGTTGCCACCCAAACGCATCCACTGACAATGTGTAAATGAATGGGCATGGCTGTGTTCCAATGAAACTTTATTTACAGAAGCAAGTGGTGGGCCTGTTCTGCCCACAGCGAAGACTGTCTGTAGACCATCTCTAATGATGAACCAGCTCTTTTTATCAGCCAAAGTCATACCCATGTTCCCCACAGGTAGACTTGAGTTTCCAATGCCAAAAGCCTTTTGGTCTCAGGTTATCATCTGTCTGCAGCTAACCTTTCCGAGTTACTAAAGTCAAACTCAGCTTGCTTTCCAAAGCAATAGATGCTGCCGGCGGGAGACTCTGCCTCTCTTTTCTGGATGTTGATCTCACTTGTCTTTACCCTACCTCCCCCCACCCAGGAAAATATGCAAATCGTGCAAATGCAGCCAAGAGGACCACTTTGTGAGCTCTGACCTGGAAGATGATCGGAAAATTGGCCGCTTGCTGATGGACTCTAAGTATTCCACCCTCACGGCCCGGGTGAAAGGCGGGGACGGCATTCGGATTTACAAGAGGAACCGGATGATCATGACTAATCCCATTGCCACCGGGAAAGATCCCACCTTTGACACCATCACCTATGAGTGGGCACCCCCAGGAGTCACCCAGAAACTGGTAAGAGCCCTTCCTCCAAACAAGGGGTTGTTTTCCTATCTTTGTAAATAGCAGCCATGCCATGGGTTCCTGAATGTCAAAGACAAGGTAAGAAGAGGGCAAAAATGGTAGGACTAGCTATGTTTTTGAACCTGCTCCTGCCTCACTGTGTGATCTTGAAGTGAAAACTGTCTGGGTCTCAGTTTTCCACATCCATGAAATGGGTAGAGGTGTTCATGTGAGTTTTAAGGGCCCTTCCAGCTCTAGCACAGGGTTGTTTGCAGTTAGTTCCCTTTGGGCTCCCCACTTCTGAAAAGACGATGGTTTATCCTTCTGAGCTCCCAGGGTACTTGTCTTCATCTCTAAGTTGTTCATTTTCCCTCAGAGTGCCCTTTGCAAGCCTAGGGGAGAGCGCAGGAACAGTCTTCTCTTCACCCTAACTCTCGGGTTTAGGAGGGACAAGCAAACTGGCTTTACACAACCCAAGGGAAGAGGCATCCAGAGAAGGACAGCCCACAGAGCGCAAGTGACCTGCACAAGGTCACCCCCTGGCTGCCCAATGAAAAGGACGCATGAAAAGTCCCCCTGCAAAGCCTCGCCCCAGACCATTCAATCAGAAGCCCAGACCGCAGGATCAGAATGACCAGACACGAGTACTGAAGGGAACCTGCAGGTGATAGCACGTGCAGCCACCTTGGAGACCCAGCGCACCAGATCGTGCCCCTCAAATTTCCACAAGCATATGCATCACTTGGAGAGCTTGCAGAAACACATCCAGGATACTTGGGGCTGGTCCTGAGAGTCTGCAAGCCTGACAGGCTCCCAGGTGATGTGGATGTGGCTGGCCCTGGACCACAGCTGGAGTAGCGAGGGCCTAGATGATTTCTACAAGTTAACAAAATTAAAAGGCCCTCCAGTTTTAGAGAAGCAAGCCTGGCATTGAATTCAACCTCTTCTGGGAGAAAAAGGGAGTCCTGCGTGGCCCCATCCCTGCAGGCTCCTCCCACAATTCGTGCTGTGCCCCCTCTCTCCGTACCTGTCAGGGCCCTGACCTTCCGCCTTTCTGCCCAGGACCACTCTAGGCTCTTGCCCTCCTCAGGGACTTTGTACACGCTGTTCCCTCTACTTGAAACATCCTTACTCCGCACTTTGCATGGCTGGGACCTTCTGTCAGTCAGGCCCAGGCCTGCCCTAACCACCCAACCTGCGCTAGATGTCACCCATCCCCCTACTACATTTTTTTCTCTCAATTCTCCATTGTTTTTCTAGAAGCTTTGCTTTCAAGCTGTAATTGTCTCTTGCCCGTGTCTGCTTCAACACCCTCTCTCAGAGGGGAGCAAGGCCCAGGGGAGCACGCTCCATGCCTGTCCTGGGCATCACCCGGCCCAGCACCTCGTGCCGCGCAGAGTGTGCAGCCAGCTTAATGGGTGTTTGTGCCGTGTCACCTCCCAGCCAGTGACACTTAGGTGTGGTCTGTGGACTGGCATGGCTCCCCAAAACCCTTGTGACTGGTCCACAACCAGGAGCACAGGAACTGAGAATAAATGTTGGGAAATTGTGGAGGTCCAGCAGTGGACACCCAAGGGTGGGATCCAAGCAGTCCTCGGGGGAGCAGAGTCCCCATGTGGTCAGCCCCCCATGGAAGTCACGGGTGGCATGAGCTACGTTCTCATCACAGGCAGGGAGCCCACAGATCGTCCCTCAGTTGGTGGCCATCCTTCACCGTGGAGGGTTCGAGCCAGCCCGGTGCTAAGCTGCAGCTTCAGAGGGGAACATACCCCACCTAGATCAAGCGAAGAGAAACAGATTTTCTCTTCAAGTTTTGCTTTCTGAGAAGCATATTTTATAAGAACACTTCTGCATTCATGAGCTCAGCCACCCTGTGAGGGAGGGGTGATTTTACATGTAAGGAAACAGAACATTTCATTGGCCTTCCTGAGGGTGGGCGGGGCCAGGTCCAGGGCCTCGGAGGGTGGAGTGGTGGCCACCAGCAGTACCAGGTGGTTCCGAACACGGGTCTGGGTCAGCGGTCAGTGGGTCGCCAAGATGTCCGTGGAAACTAAAGCAGCTCATCAAAGAGCCGGCTGTGGGCGTCAGGCACTGGCTGGTGAAAACCCCAAACTCTTTGGCCCTAGACTAATCAGAGGAAGGTACCATCAGGCCATGATTAATGCTGGCTCATAAAACCACATGGGATAAAGGACTCTGTGTCTGGCTGGCATCTGGCCCGCCCCGGGAAGTCGCATTTCTGAGATTGGACGTCTCCCTTCCTACTCACACTTCTGACTTTTTTTTTTTTTAATTACCAAGTGATCAGGACTGATGATACTTTGGAGAGGGGCAAGGCCTGAATCTTGCTCACTGTCATCCTTCCCAACCAGAATGAAAACCAGAGAAGTGCTTAAGCCTTTTAAGACTTGTCCCAATAAACCTCATTGCTAACATTTACTGGGTACTTACTATGAGCCAGGCACTGTCCCAAGAGCAGTATGTGCACAATCTTATCTAATTTTCCAACACGGTTTGGGCTGTACTGTTATGACCCTCATCTATAGAAGGAGAAACTGAGGCTCAGAGAGGGGACGCAGCTAGCCAGATGTCCCACAGCTGACTTCAATGTCAGGACCAGGTGATGAACTGAGACATCCGTGACTCCCAAGCTGCCCAGCCAGGCCAGCTAGCCAGGCAGGTGGGAGGGCAGGGCAACTGTGTGGCTTAGCATTTTTAGGGAAGTCTTCCAAGAACAGGGAGGGGCTTGAATGAGTCTTTGAAAGTGAGCCAGGATTTGAGGGAGCCAAGATGGAGAAGATGAAGGGAACCAGCATCCTTTGAGCACCTGTATACAGTATCTCATTAAGACCTCACCACACGCCATGTGCTCCCATTTTACCGGGCAGCAAACAGAGGCTTGTGGGGATCCTCTGCAGGGGTGGCAATCACTCATCCCTCATCCTCTACTCCCGTGTCCATGGGAGACACTGCTGATCAGTCACAGCTCCGTTTCCCAGTGAGCCCACATTGGGCCTCAGAATCCTTCTCAACACAGCACTCTAAGCCACCATGATTAACCAGGATTAATAAGGAATGTGAAACCCATTTGTTGTCCTTGTCTGACAGCTGGAGAAGAATCAGAAAGCGCAGAATCAGGGCTGGGTCTCCTGATTCCAGAGCCCCCATGTGTCCTACTGCCCAGCCTTGGGGGAGAAAGCACCTTTCTCTCTGCTCTTTTGATTTCTCTCCTGAGAAAGCCTGATTCTGGGAACTCATCACCCAAGATGTCTCAATCAGCCAACAAAGCACCAAATTATTTGGAAAGGTCCTCATAAAAAACTTAAAACCTAAACCAATCTTTCCAGCTGGTCCCAGGAAAGAGGCTTCTTGCTAAATGTTTTGAGAACATGACTTCAGTCAGCTTCCTGGAGCGACATCTGGGAGATTCTTACAGGCTCTGAGCGGCTCAGGCAGCAGATTCTGACCTAACCCTCTCTCTCCATCAGCCCCTTCCCAAGTCCATGCCAGTCGATAGTGACTGTTTGAGGTGAGTTCTGAGACCCTCCTCAGGGTTGATTAGTAACGTCTGCCATCACCGTGTGACTAGGGAGTGGAGGCAGGAGTCTCAGGCCAACCATCACAGAACACATGTCCGTGGAAGCTGGATGCTGAGGCCTTGCCCAGGCAAAGGCAGAGAGCCGTACCCAGCTGGGGCTTTGTGCTGCAATAGGACCAGTGGGCTGCTATCTCCAGGGCCCCAGCCAGGAACCCATACAGGAACCCAGCCAGGACACCAGCAGCCAGGACAGAGCCGTGCAAGGACACTGTGAGTGCAGGCTCAGAAAGATGCTGGCTGGCGAGGCCACCGCACAGGACCACAGGGTTTATCTGTAAAGCCGAATGGGGAGGTGTGCAGGCTTTAGAAGACGAGGGGCACACACCGATCCACCCTGGCATCAAGCAATGCTTCCACGGCCCCCTCACCCTGAAACCATGACAAAAGGAAACTCCCCCAGAGTTCAAGGGACATTTTTTCTCTTTGCAAATCCTCCTAGTGAGGCAGGATAGAAGGGTTTGAGACTCAAGCTGCTGAGTTCAAAGCGGTCTCTGCCACATACTGGCTGTGTGACCTTCAGGAAGTTACTTGACCTATCTGTGCCTCGGTTTCCCAAGGGATAATATTAGTACCTTCCTCGTAGGAGTGCTACAAGAATGAAATGGGTTCCCACAGTCAGGCACTAGAAGAGGATCACAGTAAGCAGCATGTAGGTGTTCTCTGTCCCTACCATCCCTCAAACCACCCACCCTGGGGGAGAAGGCAGCCTTCCTAGAAGTTGCTGTACCCAGAGCCAACTCAGCTGTGCGACTGGGGCTGCTTCAGCACCTGGAGTGCGTGAGAGGTTGGCCAGGTCTGGATAACCATTCTGGCAGTGTGAGCAAAGCTCTAGTCTTCACTTCTCCAAAATCCTTCCCGAGATCCGAGGAGCAGGGCAGGCCGCAGGCAAGACATAGGAAGGGCTGGTGGGGGTATTTCTCTGCCCCACACCTGCTGTCCCCTAACCCATCTCCCGGGGGCCTGGGCCCCACCCCAGCCTGGTGGCTTTTGGGCTGCTGCTTCCCCGTCCTCTGATGGTCACATCCCTTTCCCCACCCACTGTCCTTGGATGTCCTGCTTTGGACTCACCCAGGAGAACTTGGACAAGCGCTCACTTCCTGGCCCCTCCAGGATCCCCAATCAGAGTGGGCCTGGGAAGCTTTTTCATAAGGTTGCCAAGTGATTCTTAAGCCCCCCATGTTTGAGATGAGGTTCTTCAGATCTACCTGCCTGGCCTGTTCGTGCTGGAGGCCACCTGCCATTTCATACTGATCGAGAGAAAAACCACAGTCGCCCCGGTCTTCCCAAGACAGAGTCAGGAACCAGCCCCTCCCCGACATGTCATCAGCTGGGGGCTCCCTGGGGCTCCTGGTTCTTCCAAGTGTTGGGTGAAGGGCTGGACCTCCTGGCCACCCAGCACCCCAGCTCCTCTGGCCCCTTTCCTGGGCTGCGGAGCCACTTAGTGTTGCTGCTCCCCTGTGATGAGGGTCGCGTGAGGTCACCCAGATGTCTCATGATGGTGCCATCTACCCTGAACTTCACAGATGAGGAAACCAAGGCCCAGCAGGACTGAGTGCTCTCTGGGTCTTACTCAGAGAGTAGCAGCAGGGCTGGAGCTAGAAACCCAAATTTCCGCACCCCAGAACTCTGGGCAACACCCGGGCCATCTTCTGTGTCTGGAAAAGCTCCTTGAAAGTGAACAGGGACCAAGAGGGCGTGCGTGAGCCCACAGTGCCAAGAGAGCTCAGCCAGGTCCCCGGGGATCTAGGGCTGAGCCTCTGGGGGATGCACAGCCCCCCTCAATTTCAGTCCCACCGGAACCAAGGTCACCTGCCTCTCCCTGTTCTAGAAAGGCTTTTATCCAGGATTCATTTATCATTAAACTCAGCAAACCACAGTCTCTGGACCAGCAGACCCCTCCGCCAGGCCTTCACCCCCTGCTCCCAACAATAGGGCTGCAGCTGAGACTGTCCATTACGAACTGCACTTTCCACGTCGATTAACACAACTCCCGTGTGAGTCCACCCCCAAGGATGCACTAGAGGGCAAGCAGGTTCTCAGCGGGTAACCTGGCTGCAGCCACCTGGGTGTGGGAATCAGGCCACCCACTGGGGTCAGGGTCAGGTTCAGGGTCGGGGTCAGAGGTGGAGAACAACAATCAAGGATAAACAATTTGCCTTTCACCGTTTCTCAGGCTGTGTGGCCTGGCCTCTCCCCAGAATCTCCCCATCCCTGGGACCCACCCAGGTGGAAGATTTCTGCTCCTTAAAAAAAAGCAAACAAAACAAAAGGCCAGTTGGACAGTGATCCACAGACATGTTCATATTCAGATGGTCTATCGTCCATTCTAGCCTGCCTGTGTGGAAACATTATTGACCTGAGACCTTGTTGATTCTACTATCAGAAGGTGCTTTGAATATTTTTATTCATAAACCATGAAATACCACATGCCTATAACAATTTAATTATACTTTGCTAAGAAAGGCGATTTTCAACTAGATTGACTTTTTTTTAAAAGAGAAACATTGCCAAGAGGTAAATGAGGTAAAGATACTGAGTTTTGAAGGAAACGAAATCCATGTTGTAAAGCCAGCAAATCTCAAAACAAAGGTCTACTAAAATGAGCTCACTCTCACCAAGAATATGAATCTGTGACCACAACCCGGGGGAGAGTGGAAGCTGATTTAGGTCTCTCTTAGGTGTGACCAAATTTCACTCCATTCCTTCCTTGAGGATGCTTGGGTCCTGCAAAACCTGAAGACCTAGACACTGCCCACCGAGCCCAGGGCTCGCCAGGGCTCGGCTCTCGGCCTGGGTGCTGGGGAATCACGGGTGCTCTGTCTCCCCCTCCCCAGGGCCTGCAGTACATGGAGCTGATCCCCAAGGAGAAGCAGCCGGTGACCGGCACCGAGGGCGCCTACTACCGCCGGCGCCAGCTCACGCGCCAGCTCCCCATCTACGACCAGGACCCCTCTCGCTGCCGCGGACTTTTGGAGAACGAGCTGAAAGTGATGGAGGAGTTTGTGAAGCAGTACAAGAGCGAGGCCCTGGGCGTGGGCGAAGTGGCCCTCCCCGGGCAGGGTGGCTTGCCCAAGGAGGAGGGGAAACAGCAGGACAAGCCCGAGGGCGCAGAGACCACTGCCCCCACCACCAACGGCAACATCGGCGACCCGTCCAAGGAATACGTGAGTCTCTCCCGCTCATCCGTCCATCCATCCATCCATGCCGGGGGCCCCAGCTCCAGGCACTGTTCCCTCATTCCTGCATTCATTCCCACGGGGGACCCTCCAGGGGAGAGCTGGTGCTCCTGGAGTCTATGCCAGGCACCATCCCGTGAAAAGTAAGACAAGGTCCCCGCCCTGGAGAGGCTCGTGGTCCAGTGGGGGTCACAGACAACCAAAGGGATGCAGCTCCCAGAAAGGGCATCTGACCTTGCTTGGGGGAGAGGGGAGGCCGTGCCGGCCTTGGAAGAATAAGTAGGAGTCACCCAGGTCTTCGGGCACTTCCGCGAAAACCTGTGTTGCCTTAAAGAGGGGAGCATGAGCCAAAAAAAAAAGGAGAAAGTTCCAGAGAGCACAGCACAGAGGATGGAGTGAAGTCCCATGTGAATGAAAGCGTGGTGTGCGTGTGTTGGAGACGGGGGTGGCGGGACGAGGCTGGTGAGGTCAGCAGGGGCACGTCTCCTGAAGAGTCCTGCCCTCCGGCCACTCATCACTCAGGCACTGACTAGCCCGGACTGTCTGCTGAGCCCCGGGAAATCAAACAAGCAGAGGACACTGTCCTCGTGTTGGAGTGCCACGGACTTAGGACTTTCCACTGCGGGCCGTGGGGAGCAGTGGCAGGCTTTCTGCGGGAGGTATCACAGGATGCGGGATGGGCTTCCCCAGGAGGAGCGTGGGAGAAGTGCTGTGGGGGAAGCCCCTGGGGCCTGTCTGAGAAGCACAGGCGAGGAGGCAGGGTCTGGGAGCTGGAGCCTCCCAGCTTGGCTTGTCTTAATCTGCAGCCCAGGAGGTGAGAGGACTAGCCTGAGACTCGGGTCACGTGGGCTGATGTCTGCTAAATTTCCTGGCCCCCAGCCCCAACCCTCATCAGCCAAGCGATCTCTTGCCTCTGTTTGACATTTGGAGATAAAAGTCCGAACACACAGGGTCCTCAAGCAAATTACATGCTTTTCTGGGACCAGGCTAGCAGCCACCCGCCTGAGCCAGACACCTCAAGGAAATGCCAGCCCAAATGATGCTGTCACTATACCCAGAAGGGGCCAGCTCGCCCATCTCTGTAGTGATTCACACTTGTTACACAAGACCTGCGTCCTACATCTCCACCCCGCTCCCTGTGGGCATGTTCATTTGGGATTGCCATCCAATGAACTCTGAGACAAAAGAATGAGACTGATTTTCCCTACCACAAATCTGATGATGTATTGAAAAGACCCATTTCTCCGTAAGAATTCACATCCCAGGGGCTTAAAAAAAAAGTTAGATCCAGTTACCATGTTTCATAAATTAGTCTCTCTATAGCCCTGCCCTCTCCCCACCCTCCAGTAGCCGTCTGTCCTTAACGCATAAATACTGCATGGTTCCAAGCTGGAAGGCAACTTCTTTAAGTCTGTGACATTTCCCAATTGCCGTTCCCAAGAGAGAAATGTTGATCTGAGAACTCTCTGATCCTAGACTCAGCCCACATATTTGGACAGCGTGGAAGTGGGGCAGAGGTGGCCTGAGATCCCTGGTCCTTGCCCACAGTCAGCTTTAGGAAATGGCTCTGACACTCTGGAAGCACATAAACAAGACCAGCCAGTAAACAGGGAATCTGAAGGAAGCCGATGTTGGTGGGCAGGGCGGGCTTGGGAAGACAGACTTTCCCTTCCTTGCCCTAACCCCAATCTTAGTTAGACACCTAGTGATGTCATCGGTAGACCCATGTCCGTCACCTCCCTCAGATGCAGAGGTCCTGTCCTGTCCAGCTCTGTATCTGCAAGTTCCATCCATATAGACAGTAGGTGCCTGATAAAATCCATGAATGAATGAACAAATGAATGAACGGATAAATGTTGGAACTAAATTGATCCTTGAAAGATGGGGACCGCGTGGGTGGCCGTTTTGCTGGGGAGGATGATGAGGTTTCGAGCTCACATGCATCAAGCACCTGCTCTGTGCCAAATGCTGTGCTCACTGCTTCCGGGGCGTGGATTAATCCGTGCAGCTAGCTGGGGGGTAGATCTCACCAACCCCATTTTACAGGTGAGAAGTCAGGGATTCCGAGAAGATAAGTATCCGGCCCGGGGCCCCATAGTCTCTAAGGGGCAGAAGCTGGATCTGATACTCTCTACTACATTGGTGCTGAGTTAGAAAACCCTGCTGGTTATCTGTTCCAGGAAGAAAGCAGGCTGGGCGCTCTTATTTGACTCCCTGTTTACCTCCTTGAAGCTGGGGAGCAAATCCTATTAAGGTAGCTAAACAGCCCACCCAGCCATAGACGGCGTGTCCCGCAGCCCCGCCGTTAGGCCTGGACCTGGGCCGCCTGCCGGAACCGCGCTGCCTTGCCCCAGGGAGCAGCCCGTTCAGTGGACATGGGTGCTGGCCGCCCTGTGCACTGTGCTCCTCCTGTTGTCATGAAAGGGCAGACAGGACAGTTACCAGAACCAAGCATTAGGCATGAAGCTTGACTTTTGCTCCCCTGGGGAGGGCAACGAACTTTGCTAGAAGCAGTCAGGGCATTGGACTCGAGAACCCACGAACAGGGAGGGAGTAGAGGGCTCAGACCGACACCCCACAGCAAACAGTGATTTATGAAAAAAAAAGAGGCAAAAAGAAGGACACGTGACACATATCATCCTAGAACTGTGTTGGTAACTTATCACTGTTCATTATCTTAACTCTAAGAGTTCCTTCTGTTGTTAGTGGCTACCATTTAGCGGACTTTCTCTGGACCGAGCACAGCACTAAGCAGGGGAGTATATTCTGATTTAACGCTCCCAGCCGCCCAACGATGTGAAGAAAGGCACTGGGATTCAAACCAACCTCTGTCAGCCCCGCAAGCCCATCTTTCCCGTTTCCCAAAGCTAATTCCTTGGACAGCTCGTGGCTATTAGGCTATAAAAGGGCCGGGCCATGCAAGGCAGACATCAGAGCTTTGAGGAGGGGACGGCATGGTTCACAAACTAACGTTGCCTGGAAGTCCGGCCCAAGTCCAGCAGGCTGGGTCCCACCCCAGAGCTCACCACTAGTCGGCGCAGATGAGGCCTGAGAATCTGCATGCCTAACGAGTCTCCAGATGGTCTGGGGGCCACGCTTGGAGAACTACTGCTAAAGAGTGTTAAAAATTACCTGACATTTTAGCTCAGCAAAAATGATATCACCAATTTCATAAACAGTGAGGGTCCAAGAGATGCTAACACAGGACTCCCAGCTTAGGGAGTCCAGCTTTGAGAGGGCCACACAGCACTCTAGAATTCCTTGAAGTGTCCTTGGAGAGATCTGGAAACACAGGCACAGAATGTAGCCCGCTGCTCTACACCCACCCGACTGCCCAGTCCTTGAGCACAGGGCACTGAGGCCACAAGCCCCATTTTCTCTGTGCTGCCTGCAGCCTACACCACGGTCAGTTTTCCCGGATGCTCACTCGGCTCCGTCCAGCTGCTGGACGGCTGGTTACAGTGATGTCCTTCCTTAGGACCATGGGAGGAGCTCAGACCCAGGCAATGACAGGTCAGGCAGCCAAGTCCGCCCCTCAACAGGCCCCTCCACCAGACTGTCCAGACCAGAGGAGTGCGACTGCCAAAAGCCTTTTCCAAATCGCCTGTGTGGAATCTCCACCCACAGGCTGAGTTCTGAGTGAAGCCGGAGAGCGGTGGTCCAGCCAGGTGGCAGGAGCAGCGCCCTCTGAGCCCACCCATCCTCATGGCCAGGGCTGCTCAGTTACCCAGATCTGAGCACAGTTCTCAGGTCTGCACCCCTCCCCCCGGCTCCCAGACCCCAGGGCTTCACATGGGCCCCACTAACAGGACAGGCGACCTAAGATCAGCCATGACACATCTGGGAAATGAACCCGAGAGCTGCGGCTGCCCATGCCTACCTCAGGCGTGGTAGCATCATCATCACAGTAAGGTTAGGAGAGAGGCATCATGGGAAATTCCATCAGTCGCCCCTCTTCATGAGGAAATGCCACCACAGAAAAATCCCAGATACTCACACACCCACTGTTACTCCCAAAGCAAGCCCTTTAAATCAGTGAGGCCAATGAAAACCCAACATATTTAGCCTCCTTCTCTTTCCTTCACTTGCCCCACTGTGTGCGCGTGGAGCAGGGAGGAGGGGGAAGAACAGCAGGCTCACTGATCTCTTTGAATCTTCTAAACAACCAACGCAAGAAGTTGGGTTTGTTGTGCCCGTTTCACAGAGGTAGAGCCTGAGGCACAGAGAAGTTAATGGGCTTGCTGGGGGAGGGGAGGGAATGGGGATGGGATTCCAGCCCAGGTCCTTCTGCATCACCAGCCCTGTGGGGTCTGAGCCTTGTGGGACTGGGGTCCAGCTGGTGGGGAACAGCACAAGGATACATGTGCTTCTACTTGCTGGGGTGAGTGACAGTGTTTGGAGTAACTGACAGCCCGGCCCGGTGAAGAATTTAGGGTCCTCTTGTCTGCAAGCCAGGAACAAGAGAAGGACTTGCCTCTCCCACCCTAATCCTACCCACCATGGGTTCTCATGGGTCTTTGGGGCTTCAAAGCGTTCCGTGGCCAGTGAGCTGCCCACTCTAGCAACCCGGACCATCCCACAGCAGTGTGGCCAAGCCTCACATCCGCTCTCAGGCCCTCGCTTGGACCTCTCCAACCTGGATGGATCCTACAGATACTCTGACTGTGAACAGCTTCACCAGATCGTTGCCTTGCATTTAGACAGCTTACTGGTTATTTTCTCAGAAATTAAATATACAGATTTCCTGGGCATGGTCATCTTGCCCAGGAATTTCCGCCCATCCCTACACCCCAAACTTGCAACTGAAGCAAGGGGAAAGAAAGCCAGCACATAGCATTTCATGTCATCTCTGCCCTTTTGTAATTTTCATTCCTGCCAGGAGCCCCCCTGCTCCTGCCTTGTCAGCCAAACCACGGCACCAAAGAGAGTGACTAAAAGAAGAACAGATGGAAGGAAGTGAAGACATTCCTGGGAGTTGTAAAGATGTGTTAATTTGGTCCCAAATCACAGCACAGCCCCCTGCCTCCTCTCCCCGCCAGCAGGTACAGAGGAGGGACCAGTGGCCTGGGTCCCCGCCCTCCCCAGAATTCAGCCTCTCAAATGGAAACTTACAGCAGCTGGCGGCTCAGCTTCAACAAGGGACATATTTGTGGGCAAGGGACTTCCAAAGCTTCGTCCGAGCAGATGTTTGGCTTGTGGGCTGGCTTTCCTGCCAGCCCCTCTCTGGCAATTTGAAACCACCATCCTATCCCCATGCCTGAGAGCCCCATTCGAGCTGGAGGACAGTGGGTCAAAGGCCCAGGAAGCATCCCCCAAATCACCATGGTTACCACACTTCTCAACATCTGCCTGCCTCCTTCTTTATGGTGGAGATATTTTAATGACATTAAAGGAGATTTTCTTTTCCACAGAAAATTCCCTTCATCCGACTCTTTATACTCTAAATACTTTTCCATGTTGCCACATAAGTCGTCACAAAAATTTTTTTCTGAAGTGGGCTGTGTAATATTCCATTGACTAAAACTGAGGTTGCCCAATTTTTTCTGTAAAAGGCAGATTGTGAATGTTTTAGGGTTTTCGAGCCATACGGTCTCAGTCATAAGCCCTGGCCCCTGTCCTGGCAGCCCTGATGCAGCCAAAGACAATATCTAAACAGATGACCGTGGCCATGCCCTAATAAAACTTTATTTGACAAAACAGGCGGCAGGCTGGATTTGGCCCACGGAGAGAGTCTGCTGACCCTGGAACTGGAAGAACCATACAAAATGTTTTGTTTAAGAATTACTTTGGCTTTATCTGATTTTATTTTGCTACTGTAGGTAAAGGGGTGACGATGGTGATGGGTGGTGTCACCCCCCATTCACTGACTGCCCAGGCTGTCCCAGGCACTGTGCCAGGCTGCTCATGGCTGTCATATTTAATCCCAAGAATGATCCTTCAAGATATACTGTCCCCTCTCTAGTCATCTAGCCGGTTAGTGGTGAAGCCAGAGCAGTAACTCAGGCCAGCCTCACCCCAAACCCTGCACAGACTCTGAATAACGGAAGCTCCCACTTCCCTGTGCGGTCCTGCCACCGGGTGAGGCCAGTACAACAGAGGTGACCACACGTGAGCCTTGTCCCTGCTCAGCAGCGACCCTGTGCAGGAAGCTGGCCTTCCCCTACATGCCCATCAACACTGGATTCAAGAACACTGCAGGCTGATGGTCTCTCTCCCAAGCGTACCATTTACAAAGCCCTCCTGGCCCCACCTTCTGCCTTCACCAGACAACCAGTGACAGAGGCCAAGCACCAGTGGCCAGCAACAGTGACCACATGTGCCAAGCATCTCCCATGAGCCAGGGCCCGCCTCCTGTTACAGATGAGGACACTGAGGCTTGGAGAGGTGGCTGACTTATCCAAGAGCCCCCCCAAGATGAAGCTACAGTGGGACCTCATGCCAGTCTGGGACCCTAACCACAGCATCGCACCCACCTGCCCACCCGGCCTGTCTGTAAAGAGCCTCAGGAAGATGACTGTGTCGGGGAACAGAACGCAAGAGGCTGAAGATGCCAGCAATGTCGCTGGGCCAGAAAAAGAGAAAAAAGAGAAAGAAAAAAAAACCCACATTCTGGGATACATGAGGCTGCAAAGCAAAGATGGTGAATCCTCACCATAAGAGGAAATGGGAGATGCTGTTTATAAATAAATTGTTGAGTATTTGTGTTGGAGAGAACCCAGTGCCTGAATTCAAGGCCCTTGTGTTAATATTTACTGAATCGTAATGGTAAGATTTTCACAAGGCAATCTGGGTTTAGACTGGGGAGGCCTTTGGCTAAGAGCCTTCCAGAAGAGAACAGCATGATTGGGACAGAAGTTCTGGCAACCCCGGCAGAGAGATTAAGGCTGGTTTAGAGGGTTCTCGATATCTGCAGATCTGCCTCTGAAGGCCAGTGCGGCTCATCCTTAGAGACAGTCCTGTGGCCGTGTAACCCTGGGCCACTGTCCTCAGTCTGCTGTGGCCTCCAACACTTTGTGACTTGGTGACTTGCATTTCAGACATCTTAATAATTCTGCGTGTCCACATCTGCTGCTGCTGTTATGCAGGATCATACTTCAAGCACCCCGACGTGCCACGGTTTAAAGCCACTATGTCTCTATTGCTCACAAGTCAGCAATCTGGGCACGGCTCAGCGGGGATCTCTCGGCTCTGAGCTCAAGGTATTATCTGGAGCAGCCCACAGGCTGGGGGCTGGGATCTCCTGAAGCTCGGTCGCTCACACATCTGGCCTCCTTGCTGGGAAGACACAAACGGCTGGGGCGGGACCAGCAGCCTCTCCCTCTGTCTCTAAGTGTTTTCTCCCCTAAGATGGGGGCCTTCAGACCTTTTTCCTGTTCATCTAGAACTCCCAAGGTGTGTATACTGAGAAAGCAGAAGTTGTGTTGCTTTTGATGACCTACCTCAGGAATTTACAGCATCCTTCCACCACATTCTAATCTACAGAAGCGAGAAGTAGACACCCTGTTGGGTGAAGGAGGGTGCAAGAAGTTGCCAGCGTCACTTCCACACACCACGGTGAAGGGAACACCAGCCCGGCAGGGTCTGAGCTTCTGAGGCAGCTGAGTCTAGAATGCTCCTCAGCTTTGTCAAAGCAGGCATTTACAAAAGCCCGAAGTACAGAACAAACTCTTTCATTTAGACCCTTGTGATTAAGAACCTCTCACCATTTGAACATGAACAGGGCAAAACTTCAGAGGCACTGGGAGGAACGTCATGTGCGTTCTACCTGTGAGAGGTTTGTGCTACAGCGTCTCCCCCCGGCGGGGGGGGGGGGACAGTCTGCAAACTAGGTTACGCAGCAAAGGCTGGACTGATTCTCGTGCGGAGGCTCTGGTTTTAGACAGCTGGGAGTATGAATGAGAACCCACTGACATGCTAATGAGCAGTGTTCTTCTCTGTCTCTTTTAACCTAGTCCCAGAGGACTTCTACTTGACCACACTGTCTCCTCCACACGGGAAGTCGCCTTGGAATGACCACATTGGTCATTCTCAAAATAGTCTAGGATTTAAGCATCCCAGGAATTCAAATTGGCTTTTGCTGTAACTGAACCTAACCGGTGATGTCATTTTTGCTGAGTTTATTTATAAGGTCATTTAAAAATATTCTGTGACAGAGGTTTTCAAAGCGTGGTCCCCTGACCACACCAGCATCCCCCTGGGAACCCGCAAATTCCTCTGCCCCCTCCCAGACCTACTCATCAGACACTCCAGGGCGGGGGTGGTGCAGCAGTCTGTTTGAACAACGTCTAGGGGATGCTGGGGCAGACTTGAGTCTGAGAAACCGTCTTGCAGGTGGGGGGGAGGAGACGGCAGAGGGAGAGGAGGAGGCCCCCCAAGCCAGGGACACATTGTAGCCGAGTCTGGGGTAGTGACATATGATGAAACTCGCATGATCTGATTCTCTGGACTTGCACAGAGAGAGAACAGAGATGGAAAAGCACAAAGCTCATGGGTGGGAGGAACCACCTCCTGCCAGTCTACGTACTCAGGCTGTTACTGGAAGAAATCCAGGCCCCCAGCCAGAAGCAGATTCTCCCTTCAATGCGTCTTTGTCATCTTGGGAAACTGCTTCGGCTCCTCTGATCCTCAGCTTTCTCCTCTGTAAGGAGGGCTGGGTCGGGATAACGCGGGCTAATTATCCTTGAATCCTTATAAAGCTCATTAATTCTCTTATCTCATTTAATCCATGCAACTGACCTGTGATGTTATTATTGTATGTATGATTATTAGTATTCCCTTTTGACAGGGTAAAAAAAAAACTAAGGCCCAGAGAGGTTGGGTAACTCACCTAAGGTCACACAGCTAGCCCCCATCTCAACCATTCAGTACAATTTGGAAGCTGTAAACCTCAGTACTAAGGATTGTAGGAGAATAAGTTGGTGCAGAGAAAGGCAGGGCCAGGACCCTAAGACCCCAGCAGGCTGGGCATTCTGACTCTTGCTTGCCAGGCTGCCCCTGGTGGCTGAGGGTCCCCCAGGCTGAAAGAGCCAGGATCCTATCAGATATCTCATCCTTTGAGACCACAGGGAAGGGGGCATGGCAAATAGTTCAAAGGCAAGAAGAAGAAATTGGTTCCTAACACGTGTTGACAGAGCCCATTACCCTGACATCATGTTTTGGTAAAATGGCAGTGACACTCTTTGCTTAAAAAAAGGGCTGCCTGCTGGTAGGAATGGGGCACAGAGCCAGGGATGCTGGGGGACAATGAGGACAGAGATGCTCCACAGAGAGAGGCTCCCAACAAGGCCCTTTCAGTGGTCCCAGAATCACCTCCCCACAGTGTGAACCAGAACACAGCACTCCTGGCCTCTGGAACTAGTAATAGCGCCCCATTCCCTCCAGAGTGAAGTCCTAGCCCACTGTGACTCCATGGTTCAAAGCCACCTGTGATCCCCCCGCATGCCTTTCTGACCTCACATCCCTCTGTTTCCTTCTGTGGGTCAGGGGCCGCTGCTGATAACCCCCCGGCACATCCAAGTGCATTTAAAACCCTCCCTTTCCCGACCTCTGCATTAAGCAGCATCTGGAAATTTGGAGCCAGGAGCCCCTTGGATATATCTTGATGATCCCCAGACAGGTGTGGTAGATGGACAGTAAGTCCCTTCTGTGTGGGAGGAAAGGGATTGGAAATTTCATTCTGTGAAATTTGGAAAGAAAGACAGAAAACTCACTTGGTTCTCAACAGCCCGAGCCAGAGAGTCGACACTTCCCAGCTCTGATGAAGCAATGTGACCATCTATGAGCTGCGGACCATCACCTACTTTTGGTTCAGACCCTCTGATGAGAGCCGGGCAAGCTGGGGCTCGGTCACACACAGAGGGACAGGGTTTCACTCTGCTGAAGGACTCATGCCCTTCATTCTTATGGGCAAAACCCAAGCCACAAATCCAGCACGTTCGAAGGAACACCGTCAGGCAGCCTGGAGCAAGTAACCAAACACATCCCCCATCTAGACATGCGCTCAACCACGACTATGCTTAGGGACCGCTGTCAGTACCTGCACATTTTTTTCAGATGGCTTTTCTCCCCCAATTTTCACCATGTTCATTCTTATGTCCTCTTCCTATACAGAGTATATTAAGTATACCATTAAAGTGCATAAAGAATACTAAGTATTTAGGCTCTGAACATAGGCCTACTCATCTTTACATAGCAAAACGGCAACTATCTCTATCTGGGCTGATGTAGGGTTGATGCTGAGTAAGACAGAGTATTCACATCAAGGCAGGGGCGGCCACCATCCTGTGGGGGTGGCTGGCCAAGAGCCGAAACTGGTGATATCACCTAAGTACTTTATGGGACAAGAGAGAAAATAAATGCCCACTTTTTTTTTTTGAAATTCAAAATATAACGATATAATTAAGCACAGGCTTTCATAATACAGTAATAATAGTCACCTCGGGCCGTGACAATGCCTGCCTTTTTCAAATTCTTATCAGTGGAAGGTCAGATTTTCTTCATCTGTTTCAAAGAAAACAACACAATGCAATGGATGAAAAACTGAAACAGTCATAAGAATCCAGAAATCCTCTGCTGAGGTTGTCATTAGAGTTTTGCAAAAATGTAGCCAATGCCACTCTCCGACTCAATTTTTCTGTTTTGGAAAATACAGTTATTTTTAATTACAAATATTTGTGTTAATATGTTGGTTTATTATTTCTTAATGACTTAATCATTATTTAATTTTTTCTCAGCTTTCATTTCTCTTATGGTAAATATCAGCAGCTGTTACTGACATACAAAAGAAATCTCTTTGGGGTTCTCAATAATTTCTAAGAGTATAAACGTGTCCTAGAACAAAAAGTTTGAGAATCACTGTGTTAAACAAGTACTTTAGTCCCCACGACAACTGGCTAGGTATGCAGTGTTACTATCCCATTCTGCAGTTGAGAAAACTGAGGAACAGAGTGGCATAGTAACTTGCTCAAGGTCACCCAGGAAGTAAGGAGACTGGCGTGGAGACTCCAGCCCGTGTCATGATGCACTCCTGACTATCTTGTGTCCTGGGGGTCCTCCCTGACCCTTCTAGGTCTGTGAGTTCTGCAAGGGAGCGGCCCCTGCCGACAGCCCCGTGGTCTACTCGGACAGGGCGGGCTACAGCAAGCAGTGGCATCCTGCCTGCTTCGTGTGCACCAAATGCTCCGAGCCGCTGGTGGACCTCATCTACTTCTGGAAGGACGGGGCGCCCTGGTGTGGCCGTCATTACTGTGAGAGCGTGCGGCCCCGGTGCTCGGGCTGTGACGAGGTGAGAGCGGAGGGGCTTGACGGCGGGGGGGGGGGCCCCACAACAGTGGGACGGGACCCAGAGGCCCCGGGGAGTGTGGCTTCACTAATGGTGTGAGCCACAGATAGGAAAACTGAGGCTCAGATCTCCCTCCATGCTCTCAGCCTCTCTTTCCCCATCTGCAAAATGGGGCAGAAATGAGTTCCTGCCCCTGGGCCTGCTGGGATGGGTTGGGCACAGAGCACCTGTCAGGACCTCTCCTGGGCACAACACCCGGCACTGAGTGAGAGCCCCGAAGAGCATGATGGGTTGTCCGCCGGGAGGCAGACTGCCTGCATTCAAACCACTGCATCTGTGAGTCGTGCGGGTACCTAACTCTTGTGCCTCCGTTGTATCACTTATAAAACGGGAGGGGACCAGTGCCCATCCCAAAGACTTGCTCTGAGGATAAATGAGATCATGCGTGAAGATGCTTGGCACAGGATCGACCGAGTAACTAATAAATGGGAGCTGCTGTGAGTCTTAGGATAATGTAACACGAGATGATAGAATATAATAGAGTGACATGAACATAACACAATGCAACAGTCAGAGATGCTAGGAAAAGGGTTCAGCTCTCCAATATGGGTTCACACTAGAGCAACTCAAAGTTGTGCTAACAGTGACAATAACAGTTATGATACTGATAACTATTGTCGGCCTGCCTTTGGTGATGGGAAACTCACCACCTTCCTTTTTGGCACACACAAGGGTCAGAAATGTCCTCCTCACTTTGAGCCAGTGCCTGCCCTCTCCCACCTTGCACGTATCGGCCTCCACGTGAAGCTAAGGCCCCGTAATCCTCCTGTCTCATAACTGTGTGAGCAAGGACAAGCCTTGCTTGGTCCACCCCCTCACTTTTGCAGGGACCACAGTATGCTCGCAGGAACACCTCCTCATCCTCAAGCGCCACTGACTTTGTATGGGATGTGCTGTTTACAGATCCTACGGCCCTTTAGGGAGGGAGAACCACTCTCCACTTTACATTTGAGAAACGTGCAGTTCAGAGAGGTCAATGATCATCATACAGCATTGACTTTGTCTCTGTTTCCATTCCAAATACTCCATCTGGAGCAACACTCGTAGCACTCATAAAACCCTGCAGGATGGGTCATGTTTATGTCCCCATTCTACAGACATGGAAACTGAGGCACAGGAGGTTAAGTAGTTTGTCCAGTCATGCAGCTGGTAAGTACTTAAGTGAACACTCACACCTGCTTCCTGTTTGCCCCCCACATCAGAAGGCACATTTAACCAGTATGCTCTTCTGCTCTGCAGTCCTCACAGGTGGTCCAGATGCCCCAAAGCGTTAGTTTATTCCAAGCCCACGTGACTCTGGGTCTTCCCGCTCTTGAAGACTCCCTGTTGGCCACTTAGCTATCCTTAGGCTGTCTTCACTGGGGTGTGTAATCCTGTCTTAGAACACAACCGGGCTTTGGATTTGGCCCAAAGAGTATCACAGATGCTAGAAACGTAAAACCTGCTGATAACATAGGATTTTTTTTTCCATCTGAGAAGCTAAGATGCAACCATGACCTTCACCAAATACTGTACTGACTGCCTGCAATTTATGTCTCCACTGAGGCATTTAAAGGTCAAAACAAGACTGGGGGAGGGTGGACCACCATCTTCCAGCTTGTCCTCCACACGTGGTCGAATAGGGGCAGAATCTGAGTTGAACGTGTCTTCTGCTCCCCTCCCCAGATAATATTCTCGGAGGACTACCAGCGCGTAGAAGACTTGTCCTGGCACCGAAAGCACTTCGTCTGTGAGGGCTGTGAGCAGCAGCTGGGTGGCCGAGCATACATCATCACCAAGGGTCAGCTTCTGTGCCCAACATGCAGCAAGTCGAAGCGCTCCTGAATGGCTGTCCACCTGCAGGCGGGATCAACAGGATCCCACCAGGAAGGGGAGCCCAGTGTGCTGAGGCCATCCTAAGGATCTGGCGAGACAGCCAGCAAGCAACAAAAACAGTGCTCTTTTTTTCAGCAGGAATATATATCTCTAAGCATATTCTAGGTTGGGTGGTGGTGGATCCTTGAGGGTCAAGTTTGAAAGCCAGAGATGCTCTGAGAAGCCTTAGGATGGAGTTATTGTGTTTTTGTTGTTGTTGTTTCCCAGCCACCAGCTAAAGACCTAGGTGACATCCTGCAAGGGATCGCTGGGAGGAGTTTACCAGAATTCAACTCTGAGTGGTCAAATCATGTAGCTGTAGACCGTGCGTGAACGTGGGGGCTCCTCGAGGAGCAGCCTGGGATCCCAGCAACCATTTGTTGCCTCCTTTTCAAGTGGAATTGGAATTTTAAATCAAAAAAGTTTTGGCATGAGAAACATATCAATAAAAATTTTATGAAGTTCATGTATATCCTGATCTCATTATTGACACCTGGCAGTGATTTCGGGGCATCTGTTTGGCCCTAGGACCCTGAATGCTGGTGCTGGCAGATGGCATTCTCAGTACCGGTGTGTCTCTTCATCAGTTGTGTCTCATCAGACTTCTTTGGGGACTGTAGGTCCTGGGGGCAGAACCCCCATCCCTCAGTTCCTGGTACCCCCATGGCACTGACAGAAACTTGAGTGTCGTATTTCATGGGACACTGAAGAGCTGCCTCCTGGGAACTGATGAGCCGCCTGGGGAGCAAGGACCCAACTTAGCGGATCTCAGAGCCCAGGCAGGTAATGAGTGAACCACTCTGAAAGGCAGACCAGGGAGAGTGTTCGGAGCAGCCAAACAGGACCACCTGAGCTCAAGCAATGGGTGCCACGAGGGACACGGGGACCAGTGCAGGCAGACCTGAAGATAGATTTTATGAGAAATTGCTCCATTTTTTAAATGTTGCCAGCTGAATACAGAATGATTCAAATGGAATAAATAGCTCTTTGGGCGAGATTCTCTCTCTTTTTATGGCCACTCTGAGTATTTACAGCCCCTGAATTTGTTTCCTTCCCACACTTTCTGAGAAAAGACATTTCTTTTTCTCCTGGGGACATAAGGGTGAAACATCACGGGTCTTGGGAGCCACAGTCCTGGTCACTCATGACCTTCTCTCTTTCTTAAACATCCCATCTATTGCCCAGTTCCTTTCACTCCACCACCCAAATTTCACTCTCATCAGCTCACCTACGCGACCCCCGTTCACGTGCCTCGCAAGTTTGATGAAAGCTACTATGCTATCCGCCCAAGGTGGTTTTGTTCCCAGCTTCTCTCTCCAGCCCCCTCGATTTCTCTGACACGCCCACCTTCTCAGAGAGAAGCTTTAGGGCCCATCCTTCCTGGCTCCACACTGCCTCTTAAGTGAAGAGCCAAGTCCCCACCCTGACATGTGAGTCCTTCCAACACAGGGCTTAATTGTCTTTCTGGTCTTAAAACACTTCATTGCTCTGGATTTCTGTTTCCCAATTTCTCTTCAAAATTCAGAAACTCCTTTGGATCCAGACCACTCCCCTTCTACCTTGTTCTGTGCTGGTTACTTGAAGACAAACTTCTTCTACTGAAATTCTATATGTCCTAAGCTGCTTCTCAGTCCCTTCCTGAAGTACCAATGGAATGTTCACTCCCTTCCTCCCTCCCTCCCTCCCTCCCTTCCTTCCTTCCTTCCTTCCACAAATATCCACTGAGCCCTAGAGTTCCAATTCCCATGCTGAGTGCGGGGGGCTCAGTGCCCACAGATAGAACATCACCCCTAGACTTGGCTGTCTGTGCAGGAGATGGGCTTTGGGCAAATATTCTCACAAGACGATGTAAAATTATAGCTACTGCAGATGCTCTAAAGGCCAGGGTGGAGAAACATGTCCCTATAAAGCAAATGAGAGAGACTGGACCTATTGAGGGATGCCAGGAAAGGTGCTCCTGGAAAAGTGACACCTGAACTGAGATCTAATGGACAGTAGACTCTGAGTAGACAAAGAGGGAAAGGAGGATGGTCAAAGATGGATGCATGGATGTCATGTGCAAAGGCCCTGTGGCTAAAACAGCACCAGCTTATTCAAAACTAATTGCTGTTGGAGAGAGTGGTGACCATGCCCCATGAACGGTTGGTATGGCAGGTCTAGGGAGGGAGGATGGACGCTGAGGCACAAGAGGTTCACCAGCTTTGTGAGCAACAGAAAAGACAAGTCTCTGTCCTAGAAGCAAGGGGGAGCCTTTAAAGACTTTAAAGCAGGGGTTGGTGATGGCTGGACAGAGAGATTATCAGGTACATGACCTCTCCTCTGCTGAAACCATAGTGTGATACCTGATTGATTTTGTCCTGGTGACTTTGACCACACCATTGTGGGTCGGAGTGACGTCCCCACTGGACCCCACCCAGAGCACACTCCTGCCTTCCCAGGGTCTACCACATGAAACCTGCCTTGCACTTGGAACCCCTGAGTCCTCTCAGATACCCCTCCTCCCACCTGATGATCACTCAGTGCAGTCCCTTCTCTCCCACACCTTTCCTTCCATCCCCAAGGCTATGTTTGACCTTGAACTTTTTCTGTCTAGAATGACAACAGTCTCATAGTGAGCCTCCCTGCCATGACCTTACCCTCTCCACCCACCTCTCAGATGGGGTCCTCAGCAGCACAGACCTCCCCATGCACTCTCCTCTCCAAAACACTCAGGGGCTCCCTGTGCACACACAGGAGAAAGTCAAAGCTTCTTAGCTTTGCCTTCAAATTGTTTAATTTTCCTGGCCCCAACCCGCCTTGCTGTCTGCTCCCCTTTCAGAAGCCAAGTGCACTGCGTGCAGGTCTCTCTGCACATCCCACACTTTCCCCACCTCTGCGCGCTGCTCCAGCTGTTCCCTTTCCCTGCAGTTCCCTGCACTGGGCTCCATCGCTGCCTCTTCCATGGGGCTGCCCTAGCTGAGTGAGTCCGTACCAGAATTGGAAGGAAATGGGCTTTTAAATGTTACAGTGTTGGGGTGGGGAGCGTAACAGCTCAGTGGCACAGTGGAGTGCTTAGCATGCACAAGGTCCTGGGCTCAATCCCCAGTACCGCCATTAAAACAAATGTTACAGTGATTACTGTGATCAGTTGAACTGATTCGACCGTGGTATATAATTATTAGTTTGAGAAAGGCTCCCTGATGCACTTCTTGAGGGAACAGTCTCATGATCTTTAGTCTCCAATCCTCAGAACAACACCTAGCAACTCAATGAAGGAACAAACAGCCTAGGGCCCTTGGATGAATCACTGTCGCTAATGGCACTGGGTTCCAAGAAAGCCTAAGTGTGAACACTTCAGACCAAGGCAGACAGGTTGGCTGCCTCTGTGTTACCATTCTCTGCCCCATTTCCTTCTTCTCTGTGGGACAAGCCCACTTCCCACAATACACACTCACTTTCCCAGCCTCTTTGGCAGCTGGAGAAAGGGCACGTGACTCAAGCCTGGCCAATGGTGTTTCACCATTGGGGAGCAGCTTAGAAAAGTTCTCTTCTTTAATGAAAAAAAAATGCATTGGAGAAAAGTCTTACTTTCTCTTTCTTCTGCTATAATTTCAAACTAGAAAAAAAAGTTATGAGAAGAGAACAAAGAATCTGTCTTCTTGAACCACTGGAGGGTGTTGCTGGCACAATGCCCATCGCTCCTGAATATCTTAGGGTGTAATTCCTACAAACGAGGGCATTCTCCTCCCCAACCACAAAACCACCATCAAAATTAGGGATTAATGTTCTATCACCTAATCCTCATTTCACCAATTGTCCCAATAATGTCTTTTTATAACAAAAAGATCCAGTCTGGGATTATGCATTGCGTTTAGTTATCTAGTCTCTTGAGTCTTCTTCAATTTGGAAGTGTTCCTAGTTCTTTCCTTGACATTTATGATCTCAGCATCTTAAAAGATTAAAGGCCACTTATTGCGTAGAATGTCCATCAAATTGGGTTTGTTTGATACCCTCTCATATTGAGATTCAGGTTACACATTTTCGGTAGGAAAGCCACAGAAGGGATACTGTTTTCTTTCATCGCATCCGATCAGATAATACAAGATTTTTATTTCTTCCATTAGTGTTGGTTATTAATTTTAAACACCAGATTATGCTAGATTTTCCCATTGTAAAGTTACTCTTTTTCCATTTGTAGTTAATGAGTATTTTGTGGGAAGGTACACTGAGACTACGCTAATCCTGTTCCTCATCAAAATCCCACCCACTGGTTGTTAGTATCCAATGAGGTTTCTTGACTGATTTTGTTTTTTCAATTAGAGTTGCCAAATGTTGATTCTACTCATTCAGTCATTCCTTCAATGTTTGCTAGGGTTCTACTATATGGAAAAGCTCTGTTTTCTCCCTATTTATGTATGTATTCATTTTTTTCTATCAGTTTGGAATTATGAGTTTCTATGTTACTAAGTTGTTTATTATCTGTTGTTATTATTTATTTTGATGCCCGAACTGTCCCAAATTTGGCCAATGGAAGCTCTTTTAAACTGGTGCTCTATTGACATGTTCCCATGATTTGTTGAACTTTACATTCTGGCACAGTAAGGAGCTCTCAGCTCACTGTGTACTTTCCCTGCCCCAGTTTTGGACTCAGCCATTTCTCGAGTCTCATCTTCTTAAGCTGGGTGCTGTTAGGTTGGAACTCCTGGTTCCATCTTTGAACTTTGAGACAAGAGGACCAAGCCAATAAGCTGAGGATGACACAGGTGACACTTAAAGAGAGCCTAGGTCCTTGGTTATGTCATCCAGCCAGTGAACTCACCTCTGGGCTTCTTGTTACATGAGCCAATTTCCTTCTTCTTTGCGCTGGACGATACATTTCCCCACTGTGTATTACATTTCCTCACCATATAGTTTCTCATTAGTGAGGTCTTGTTAATTGTAGCCAAAAACAATGTGACTAATACCTAAGATGTTTCCCATTTCAGCTTGAGTGGATCACACATTTCTGAGGCCATGACATTCCTTGTTTCATTTGGATGTTTAATCAAGTCTCCGGGGGACACAAGAGAGAATGACATGAGCTCTTGACTCACTGGGTTATCAGACTTTGGCTCCAAAAGTTTGGCTTCAAACATGAGAATGTTCCATGCAAGTAGAGACAGTACAACAGCATGTGTGAAGGTTGTTCACACACCCCTGCCTTGAATGAGCCAAGACCAGAGACGATGCTGTTGAAAGAAGAAGTGCGCTTGCCCCTGTGTCTCAACCACCATTTGTGTTCAGTCAGATTCTACTAGTCTGAAGCAAAATGATCTCTTGGTCTGATTCTCTCATTTCTATGATATTAGCACCTGTAGGCATCCAGCACATGGTGTTTTTTTGGTCTGAGTCTGGGACAACACCGGTTCTTTAACAACAGAAAGGATGTGGACTTACAGGCAGAAGTGTTGTCCAGCCAGTATTATCCAAGTGAGAGAAGTCCAAGGCAAACCAGTTCAAACTCAAAAAAAAAAAAATTGGAGGGAATCCACATTCTAGAATCTTCTTTCTAGTCAGAAAGTCCAAGAGAAGGGCCATCCTTAGGGACAACTGGATCCAGCAGTTCAAATTGTGTAGCTGAAAACCTGCTTCCTTTCTCCATCTCTCCCCTCTGTTTTCTTCCATGTTGGCTTCATCCTCAGGCAGGTGCACCTGCGGGGGGCAGCAGATGTGGCCACCAGACCCAGCTAAGGTCACTTCTGCCCTTGGAGCCAGTGAGCCCAGTCAAAAGGGAGCGTCTTTCTCAGGCTTTCAGGGAATGATGATGATTGGCCAACGTGGGTCACGTGTCCATCCCTCGACCAATGACTGTGCCCAGACAGCCGGGGTAGCCTGACAGGCAGTGCCTGGATCACATGCCAACCAGCCAACCCCTGAGGGGAGGAGAAGAGATTTGAAAAGACAGTCGCATCTAAATGACAGGAAAGAGGCCTCTTGTCAAAAAGAGAGTCCCTGTTAGAACTGGAGGTGGCAAAGAGAGGTGTCCTTCTGGACAAAGAGAGGCGAGGGTGGATAAAACTGCAGGGGCAAAGCACAGAGAGGGAGCAATCTGGGAAACTGGAAGAGAACCAGCCCAAGGAATCTAAGGACAAAGACAGCCCTGGGACTGGGGAATGCAGGCTCCTGAGGGTCCTGGGAGGGGTGCCGCAAACAGCCAGGGTCCAGGAGCCAAGTCACAACGCTCATCTTGAAGTAATTATCCTGCTACTAAAAAATCTCATCTGTCTTGCTATTTTTTTAATTACTGGCAACAAAAGGCAGATGCCTTTAAGGTCTAAATAAAATGGTATTCCCTAAAGGAAATGTTGAAAGGGTTTTATTGGGACCTCTGTTTTGTTTTTTTTTTTTAATTCTATGAAAGATGATGGAGACTTGCTAAACTGTTCTTAGGGGAAAGTTTAATAAATGTGAAGGTTGTACTTGCATGAGTTCAAATATGGAAAGTTTTAAAATAGAAGAGTGACACAAGCCGCTAATGATCCCAATGTGCTAGATCATGCAGGCTCCTGGCACGGGTTCTGGTTTTTAATCAAATATATAAATTATGAAATATTGTTGCAAAGAATCACAAGCCTTTGCCCTACAAGGGAATAGTTTGTGCTCGGTTGACAGGAGAGCTCTGTGGAGTTCATCTTCAGCTGATAAGGGGAGAAGGAGCAGGAGCCAATGGATGGGCAGGCATCCTTGGCCAATGCGAGGGGACCATCTGGTGCCAAAGCCAGACAGAAGAATATCCTCCAGCCAAAGCCCCAGGCCAAGGAAGAAGGTGTTTGTTCAATACGTTGTGTGGTCCCCTCTGCAGGGGAGGTGTCCGTGACATTTTGGGCCAGAGTTTGCAAACACTGAGCTTTCAGCTTCCTCCCACTCAAAAGCCACCCATCTGCTGCCTCTGCTTCAAGGCTCAGCAGGAACTCTGCCTCCTCCAGGCAGACCTCCAGATGTTCAGAGACTCAACCAACCACGTGACTGACGTGGCCTTTGAACGGATCGTACTTATATCAGACTCCACGGTTTGTCTTCTGAACAACAGGCAACTCACTCCCTCACTAGTTCATTCTTTGATCCATTCATTCACTACGCATTTACCCAGCACTTGCCACGCCCCCAGAGCGGTGCCAGGCCTAGGAAATACAACAGTGGACAAAGGAGACATGGTCCCTGCACCACAGGAGTCAAACTCCATCAGAGGAGAGTAACAAATAACAATTATCTGCTCAGACATGCCCGCATCCCAGCAGAATCCCAGCTTGACTTCCCTCCCAAGATAGCCATAGCCTCCTCGCAAACAGGCCACCAGCAGGCCTGGTCTTTCTGAACTCACCTGCCAAATAGATCCCACACACGTGGCAGTGCAGCGTCACCCCTGACCGAGCGGGTAGGGGAGCGCAGTGCAATTCTAAACCAACTCGACTGTGTCGCTCAGATAAGTCATCTCACTTTGTTCCTAGGGTTCTCCCTTATAAACTGGGGACAGCAATATCATTTGCCTTATAGGGTTGTTCTGGGGATTAAATGGACGTATGCATGCTTAAAGACCTGGGGCAGCTCCTGGCACACAGTAAGTGCTCAGGAAGTACCTACCAGCCTTCAGCATCACCGTTGCTGTGTCACCTGACAGTGGACCCCGGAAGAGGATGGCTTAATTGCAGTCTCCTCTACTCTTAGAAAGAGGTTTTGGTTTGTTTGTTGGGTTTTTTTAAACTGCAGCAAAGTCAGTTACAATGTGTCAATTTCTGGTGTACAGCATAATGTCCCAGTCATGCATATATATATACATATTTGTTTTCATATTCTTTGTCTTTAAAGGTTATTATTATAAGATATTGAATATAGTGCCCTGTGCTATACGGAAGAAATGTATATTTTTATTTATTTTTATATACAGTGGTCAACATTTGCAAATCGGAGTTTGAGATTTGCAAATGTTTTTGGTTTTTTGATTTTTAAAAAATTCTGTAAGTTTTTTAAAGTCCATCAGTAAACTTTGCTTATTTCTAATCTATGTAAGACCTCCTGGCAAATGCCCCGGTGTGGCCAACCTCCTCACTCAGACCTCTCAGCATCCTGCTTCACACACATACACACACACACACACACACACACACACACAGAAGAGACGAGGGATGGGCATGAAGCTGGCCAGATGCCAACAGCAGGGGCCAAGCTGCTGGTCTGGCCACTAGTTACTTCACTTTTTAACACACCAGCAAAACACACTGTAGCTCTGACTGTTCTGTGGGCGACCAGGTTGCATCTGCCCAACCGAAGACCAGGGGTCGGCAGAGTAAAGGGCTGGACAGTAGATATTTTAGACCTTTCATGCCACGTGGCTTCTGCTGGAACTGCTCACCTCTGCTGTGGACAGGCAGCCCCAGACAACAGAGCAACAAAGGGTACACCGGGTTCCGATGAAACTTCACTGGAGGGCGGCCCGACGTGGCCAGGGAGCCGCAGTTCACCAAGCCCTGCCCTAGCTGACTACACAAACAGGGCTGGGGGACAGCCTCTATTTATACCGTCACTTCTGAAACAGGATTTTAAAAACACAACGTGCCTTTTGCCTAGTCCGTAAAGTGCTGTCCTCTGTGAGTTATAGAGAGGGAGCATGGAGGTTCACTATCTTGTTTCCTCGGCTCCAAAGTACACACCAAGTAGGGGAGGGGTAAAGCTGAGTGATGGAGCATGTGCGTAGCGTGCACAAGATCCTGGGTTCAAACCCCAGTACCTCCATTATAAATAAATAAATAAACCTAATTATCTTCCACCACTCCCAAAAAAAATGTTTTTAATTAAAAAACACACACACATTAAAAGAAAACCACATTCTGAGAATGGGGATTCAGCTCAGAGTAACGATGTACACTTACTGTGGGAGAGTTCCACCCTCCAGCCCCCAGTAAAGTTGTCACTTAAGTGGACGTCATGCAAACTGAGCTAAAATCCATGGACGAGGTGACACCAGATCAGTGGAAACCACCCCTTCCAACCACAACCCTACTCTCCCCAAAGCAGCTTTCCTACCGTATATGATCAGTGTAATTTTCCTAAAGGAAATCAATTCAGTATTGACTGAATTATCACAAACTCCAAATGAGGAAGTGGGTCACATATATACTCATTTTTTAAAGAAAGCATTTTTTCCCCAAATCAAACGATTATTGAAATGGGGGCCTAGAAGGAAATGCCAAACATTCCAGGTGAAACACCACAGCCTAAAACGAAAACACCTAATTTTGGAAGACGGAACAACAGGTTACCCGGCTCCAGAGACACATCCTGCACACTAATGAGAAATCAGAAAAGACCTGGCAGTCCACCGCTGGCCTCTGGACGCCAGCATTTCTTTTGACTCTTATTTCTTCTTCCATGTTCAGAGGCTCAAGTGCTTTCTGATGGGAGCACGTATCTGTTTCAGTTCAGTTGTTGCTAGACTGCCCATCTGCCAGGTAGGGCGAGATCTTCCAGATTTTGCCCAAAACGTGATTGCCTTTCATTGTCCAGCAAGGGACTTGCACTTGAGATTGCACACATGGCCCTAAACATCGGCCATCGGTTTCCTAGGGAGAGTGACCTGGGGACCAGTCTCACTCTGCTCACTCTAGCAAACTTCTTTCTATCCCAAGGGCAAGCCCACTTCCAAAGGTTTTATGACACCATGTGGATCCTCCATGCAAGGAAACTTTCCAAGAGGAAAGAAAATAATATGAAACAGAGCAAATGTGAATGTTGTCTGTTTCATTTATAATGCAGAATTAGAGCTACTTTCTAGAATTCTTAAGAATTAGGTGACTCTTTTTCCTTTTCTTTCTTTTTTACCTGCAGGTAACCAGGTGGTGGTCTGCATGACTATTCCAGTGACTACATTAGAGTCACAGGTAGCATCTGGTTTCCTACCTATGAGGAAGAAGACGGGTTGTCACCCCCTCTCCCAGATAAGTTGAGGCCAGACATCTGGTTCCTTCCCCTCTTCTGCAAACATTCTAGCTGCAGTGTTGCAGGAAAAGGTTTAGGAAGAAGAAACACAGCTCACACTGAACCCCAGAACCAAATGACCCATTGGAGGAATCAGTCCTGGTTGCTACTTAGAGGAAATCTGAGGTTCCTGGCAAATAGGACACCACTCTGAGGCTCTGCTCACCACACCCATCTCTCTGCAGCCCTGGTATCTGGGCCCTGGTTGCAGACTAGTGTAAAGGAGGAAAAAAGTTCTTTTTCCCTCTATCCATCTCAGGTTCATTGGCAAAGGACCCCCATCAAACTAATGAAAGAAAGATTAACAAGAGGAAAAATATTTTAATTGCATATTCATGCATGGGAGTTCACAAAGAAAACTGTGGCTCAAGGAGGCAGACAGATGAATGAGGTTCCTAGATCGTCTTAGGCTAAACAAAGGACAAGGCCGGTGGGCTTCTCGGAGGAGGAGGCAAGTTTGAGCAAGATAACAGGGAAAAGTACAGTAAACGAGGGCTGTTTAGGAGGGTTTGTTAGGCTGAGTTAAGTGCCAGCTTTCTCCATTCATACTACTCAGCCATAAAAAAGAATGGAATAATGTCATTTGCAGCAATATGGATGGACCTAGAGATTATCATACTAAGTAAGCCAGAAAGAGAAAGAAAAATACTATATGATATCACTTATATGTGGAATCTAAAAAAAAAAAAAGACACTAATGAACTTATTTACAAAACAGAAACAGACTCACAGTCACAGAAAACAAACTTATGGTTACCATGGAGGAAATTGGGGAGGGAGGAAATGGAAGTTCAAGACTTGCAGATACTAACTACTATATATAAAATAGGTAAATAACAAGGCCCTACTGTATAGCACAGGGAACTACATTCAATATCCTGTAATAACCTACAATGAAAAAGAATATGAAAAGGAATATATATACGCATAACTGAATCACTATGCTGTACACCAGAAACTAACACAACACTGTAAATCGACAATACTTCAATTAAGAAAATACCAAATACTACTGTAATATCAATTTTACACAAACTATTTCAAAGAATAAAGTGGGAGTGTCTCCCATCTCATCTTATGAATCCAGTATAACGCTGTTTATTGGAGATTTATGTGAATGCTAAATAACCTACAGATTACTGAATTAAGATGTTTTCAGATGTTTATCAAAAAAAGAGTTATTCAGAGTCCTCCTCTTCCAATTATGAGACCAGGAGTTATCTTTACAAACAGAAGTTCTCTTTATAAATCTAAATTTCCTTCTGTGCCCTGCTTTTTCAACTGTTCCTGCATCTGCTTGTTCTCCACGGCCTTCAGCTCATTTGAGGATGGAGTATTCCCACACACATCACCAGCCTAGACTTTTTTTAGCCAGGGTCCTCTCTGGGGTCCCCAGGGCTCCCCAGTTCTCCTTGGCGGTTCTAGACAGAGGACCACAGGAGCACTGGCCTAGAAGGCGGAAAGCCAGAGCTCAGCCAGGGCTTTCCTGCTCCCTGGCAAGTCACGAGACCTCTCTCATCCCCAAATTGCCTGCGAGATGGGGGTGTGAGCATCCAACCCGCCCACCCCTGGAGATTGCTGCGGACCCCATGCAAGAGCAGATGGGAACGACTTGTGTAAATCAGTCGTACAGAGTCCTATTCACACACTGCCTGCTTATCTGATATTCTCAGAAGAAATACCGGCTTTCTCCTAATACGGTCTGAGAGGAACACACTTTCAGCGGCACCTACTGGGCTCACTCAGGCACGAACAGACATTTCTCAAACCATTCATGTCAGTGGAATTTTCTACAGCCTCCTTGGAAGTGAAATAAATGAACGTAGGGCTTGAAGAATGAGCTGGAGGGAGGCAGCTGGAGACCCGCTCCATCCGCTTGTGCCTTAAGCTGATGGCAACAGCCGGCCCCTCCCCACAGACCCCAGGGCTCCCAGGAACCAGCGGGAAAAGCTCTAGACCAGATCATGCCCTAAGGCTCAGCCCTGAGAGGCAGGAGCAGAAGCTCCCTGTGTCCTCCCGCCAGACCCATCTCCTTCTGGAATTTCCTTAAGGAAGGATGTTGGGATGGAAGAAAAGGCAAAACAGACCATTTATTTGACCACACGGTTCAAATCAGAGGGCAAGAAAGGGGTGTCATAGGGGGAAGGGACTCTGAAAAGTCTGATGGCAGGAGCCCAGGCTGGAAATGCAGACCCAGGGTGGAAAGGTCATGTTTCATGAATCCCCTACAAGTCCTGTCAAGTTCAGCCTTTCATCACACGCACTGCAAATGAAAAGCACCATACAAACTGTGTCCAAACAATCCATGTGGCAGCGAACTGGAGGAGAACATTTGTATGGGGGAGTACAGCAGGTGGGAGCACGATCTTGAAGTCGGGGTCGAATCCTGTTCTGCCTCTTTCTAGCCATGGAGACCTGGACAGGTATTTTAACTTCTCTGTGCCTCAGTTTCCCCATGTGAAAAGGGGATAGATAATCATGACCGCAGAGAGTGGCTGGGACTGTTAAGTGAATTCACTAAGGCAGAGGGGATAGAGCTGCACTCAGCCCATGGTCATTACAGATATGCTACTATGTGTCCTTGTTTTCTCCACCAATCAGCTCTGAGGAGGTTTACTATTCCCATTTTACAGAGGAAGAAACTAAGGTGCAGAAGGGGCAGAGCTGTACCTTGACCATTCACTATGTACCAGAATCCAAGGTTTCTCCAAACCAGGGCAGAGAGCTGGCCTCCATCCCGCCTTGGCACTCACAGCCCCATCTTACGCCTCCCACCTCCTGACCTTGTCTCCCAGGTGCCGTATCTTGGGCTGCACACATAAGCCATTCAGAGAACCTGGATTCCAGGCGTTCAAATTAAGCTACAATTATTTCTGTGAAATCATGTGACTATGTTATGCTTGGCAGAGAGGCTGTTCAGCGGGACTCAGGCCACAGCCTACCCCCATCCCCCACCAACATAGTTGAAGTATTTTATTCGTTGCCGACAATGAAAAAATGTGAGATTCCACAGAGAACATCTAAATGTCCGTATTCTGCTGACAGATCAGAAGGTCTGACCTGTCAGAGTTCAGAGACCTGCCTCCCCGCTGCCCCAACCCTCGGCCCGGCCGTTCACCATCACTGCCACAGCAGCCCTCAGGCGTCCCTGCTTTCACTCCCTGCAGTTCTCCCTTCAGACACCTCCCGAGGAATTCTACTCCAGTGCCCTAGACACAAGGTCTTTCAGAAAATAACAATCTTATCAAGTCAAGCTCTTATTCTAAACTTCTTATTCTTTGTTTTTCTACAGCTTCATGTCTAAACTCCTTACTGGGGCATTTCAACCTGTCATGGCCCCACCTCTGGCTAACTTCCCAGCCTCAATTCTCTTCACTTTCTTGAAAGCCATCTTAAACTATAATCCTAACAATGAAGGCAGACATTGAACAAAGAAAGAAACAAGATAGTAGAAGAGGTATGAAAGAGCTCAACAGGGCAGTGTGATAAAGAGGAAATGTGGGTCACCTTGAGGTAGAGATATCTGGGAAGGCTTCTCAGAGGAGGTGGCCTTTGAGCTGAAATTCAGACAGAGTAGTCTGATGAGTGGTCTCAATGAATCTTAAAGATGGACCTTCATCTGTCTTTCACCATGAAGGATTCCAGTCCTTTGTGTCTCCCTGTCTTCACATTCCTTGCAATATAACTCTGCTGCCCTCCCACCAAGAGATAGAGTTTATTTCCCTATTCCTTGAATCTGCACTAGCCTTGGGACCCACTTTGGCCAAGAGAATGTGTTCTTTCCCAATCCAAATGCTTAGACACTTTTGTTGGAAATCAGTTATGATATGTGTGTGGCTCTATTTTGGACTCTCTTCCATTCCACTGATCCATGTGTCTACTCTTCACCAATTCTACAGTCTTGATTGCTCCGATTTTATAGTAAGTCTTGAGACCAGGTAGAATAAGTTCCCAAACTTTGTTCTTTTCCAAAATTGTTTTGGTTGGTTCTAGGTCATTTGCATTTCCACATAAACTGTATTTTTTTTAATCGAAGTATAGTCAGTTTACAGCGTTGTGTCGATTTCTGGTGTACTTTTTTAAATTGAAGTATAGTCCATGTAAACTTAGAATCAGCTCATCAATTCTTACAAAAGTGCCTGCTGGGATTTTGATTGGGATCACATTGATCAATTCGGGAAAAACTGTCATCAACAACGTTGAGATCTCAATCCATGAATATGGTATATCATTCCACCTGTTTAGGTCTTCTTTCATTCTCGTACTGCAGATGTCCTCCGTCGTAAAAAGTCTTGGATATCTTTGGTTACATTTATTCCTAAATTGTTAGTGAAACTTTAATTTCCAAAAATTTCATCTTCTAATTGTTTACAGCCAACACATAAAAACACAATGGATTTTGTTTAGTCTTAGCTGAAAGTTGCTTACATCTCCCTGCATGTGCATTTTCAGTGTTCAACCAGAGACGTTGTGGAGTATATGGAGAACCTGGGGGTTCTTCCCTCCAGCTCTCTCCTGCCCAGGACTCCACCGTCCCTCTTCAGTGGCCACAGTAGCCCCACAGAACCAAGTTCCTAGGCCAGAAATATAGCAAGATTTCTATCAGAGTTTTAGCAACTATTCATTTCACCACGACTGCCCCGTGCCTTCAAGCTAAAGCCATAAAAACTGGAAACTACTCAGCATTGGGTCCCTTCTTTCAGGCTCTGACCGTCTCCAAATTTGCTCACTTTGTGCACTTTCCAGAGCCTTCAGGTATTGGTTTTGTACTTTATCCAGAATTTATTTTCTGAGGGAAGATCAGCCTATTAGGAGCTTACTCAGTCATCCCAGAAGTGAAAGTCCTTGTTGATTTTAACACCTCTGATGGAACAAGAATTTAAAAAGAAACATACCAAAGAAAAAAGAAAAATAAGTGTTGGCAAGGAAGTGGAGAAATTGGAACCCCTGTGCTTTGCTGGTAGGAATGTAAAATGGTGCAGCCACTGCAGAAAAGAGTTTGGCAGTTCCTCAAAAAGTTAAGCATAGAATTACCATATGATCCAGCAATTCTCCTTCTGGGCATATACCCAAGAAAATCAAAAGCAGAGACTCAAGGAGATACCTGTGTACCAATATTCAAAGCGACAAATAGATGGAAATAATCCAGTGTCCACCAACAGATAAATAGATAAACAAGATGTGGTCCACATTACAATGAAATATTTTTCAGCCATAAAAAGGAAGGAATTTCTGGTACATGCTGTTTGCTAGAGTTGTCAGAACAAAGTACTACACACTGGGCAGCTTAAACAAGAGAAATTAATCTTCTCTGGTTCTGGAGGCTGGACTTCCAAGATCAAGGTGTCGGTAGAGTTGGTTCTTTCTGAGGGCTGTGATCTCGTTGGCTTCTTCTTGTGTCTTTTCCTGGTCTTCCCTCTGCACTCCCTCTGTTTGTGTCCAGATTTTCCTCTTCTTATAAGGAAATCAGTCATACAGTCATTAGGGCCCATTCATATGACTTCATTCTAACTTAGTTATCCCCATAAAGACCCACTCTCCAGATACAGTTATATTCTGAGGTACCTTGGAGGGTCAGGACTTCAGCACATGAATTATAGCAGCTGGAGAGGGGAAGAGGGACACCAAATTCAGCTCTAACATGCAACAACATGGATGGATCTTGAAAACATTAAACTAAGTAAATGGGCCAGACACAAAAGGACAAATGTTATGTGAATCTACTTCTATTAAGTACCCAAAATAGGCCAGTTCATAGAGACAGAAAGCAGAATAGAGGTTAACATGGGCTGAGGGGTGGCGGGACGGGGAGTTAGTGTTGAATAGCCATGAAGCTTTTGCCTGGGATGACAGAAGAGTCCCGGAAACGGATGGTGACGACAGTTGCACCACATTGTGAGTGTACTTAATGTCACTGATTGCACACTTCACAACAGGTAAAATAGTAAATTTTCATGCATGTTTTACCACAATCAAAAAGAACACTTTTTGTTTTAAAAAATCTGTAAGAAGTTATTACCTGAAGTTCCCTCTCTTTCATAGCTCAACACCGATAGAGGACTAGAGGGTATGTCTATTTTTCGTTTGTTCCCTGAGAAGAAATTTTAATGTCTGTTGCTTTTTCCATTTGAATTATGTACCTCAATAGAGTGACACCAATCATTATTTTAAGGCAAGAGACAGGTTATTAAAGGCAAAATGGGAAAGAGACAACAGTTTCTGAACAAGTCATTTAAAAATGAAATTAAAAGCCAGGCCTTCCGTTTGACCAGCGGGGCCTCAAAAACGCAGGCATTTAATCTAAACGGGTTCCTGGGACTTTCCCAGACGGTCAGCTGTGTGTCTTTCACCCCGATAAGATACTATCTTCCGGCCTATAGACTCAGAAGAATGACATCTCGGTGTCAAACAGCATCAGCCCCTCGAACACAAAATGCCGTGGGCCCGTGAGCTCAGCATCCAAAGACAAGCAGTCCTCGTGGTGGACAGCACTTCAGGCGCAAAGCTTTTCAGACTCTTTTCATCTAATAGTCACAACAACCTTGACAGGGTCAGGACAATCCCCACTGAACAGATAAGAAAACTGAGGCCTCGGTCTTCCTGCCGAAGTCTACAGAGCTATGTATACTACAGATTATCTGGAGAAAATTCTTACTTCTATTGTAAGTCTTAAATACTTGCCTCATCACCGTAGAAACCGTGTGACTTCAGGCAAGCTACCTCACTCCCTTAGTTGGGCTTTCTCAACTGTAAAATGGAAATAGTAGTAGAACTCGTCTGGAGCATAGTAAGTGCTCAGTAAGTACTAGCTAGTCAACATTACTATTGTAATGGTGGCTATTCACACGTTCTCAGCAGTATGTCAAATGCCTTAAGCCTGTTGTGATCTATCCTATCTATTTCTATACATACACATCTGTCTACTAATATCCATCTACATCATCTAATTCAACCATCTCAGCAACTCTGCAGAATAGATTCTCTCATCCCTGCCTGATCGGAGTGGAAACTGAGGTTCTGAAATATTAAGTAACTTCCCCAAAGTTTGCATGCTTTATTGGTGTAGAAGTCCAGGGTTCAGAAAAGGCTGCGACTTTGAAGACCTGGTTCCAGCACTGGTTTGTGACTGTCAGCAAGTCACTGTCCTTCCCCAACCTTGGTTTCCTCATCTGGAGGATGGGATTAACCGGTTCCTGCCCACTCTGTGCACTTGCTGTGGGTACCAGCGGAGACTGGCTGTGAAACACTTTATCATGATTAAGGAGCATTCAAGCTTCCCGGGAGGTCCACATCTGTTCTGTTCCTGGCTGTGACCCCAGTTCCTAGCACTTTGGATGGGACAATAATAGGTATCCAATTTTTAAAAGCTGGATGAATGAACAAATTGTTTTGCTCACAGGGGAAGTTTCCTGAATAATTCCCCAAACCCCAGCAATCCTGTGGTCCTCAGAACAAGAGCCTAAGAGGATGGTCACAATATTTGTCCCAGTCTCATCTGTGATTTCAAAGAGGAAAATTAGATCCTGAGTTCCAGGGCGGGTGGGGACACCTCCATGCTGGCAGTGGCTGTGTCAGACGGAGGAAAGGTCGATATCTTTGCAAAGGATGTGGAGCTGTACCTGCCTGCCTACAAGGCCCTCTCCACAGGGAAGCTAGAGTCCTTGGGGTGTCTCATAAACTGAAATTTGCATAGAAGAACAAACGCCAATTTCATTCATGACCTTATTTGGGGGAGAGTTCAATTCTTTCCACACCCATGCTCAGGCCATACAGAAAAGCATTCTAAGTCACTCACTGCCTGCCCTGTGGCCATCCCTGCATTCATCTTGGGTTTTCACTCTTCTGTTGAGCAGAGATTAAATTCTCATTAGTTTTCTACTGTATCTTGGAGGATGCACATATCTGACAATGAATCACGCCTGGAAAGATGAAGAAAACCCTCCAGAGGCAGCCATTTATTTGTTTGCAGATAAAGCTGCAAAGGAAATTAATTAAGGCTTTTATTTTTAATTTAGGTTCAATTTTGAAATGCTCCATTACAAAGAGCCCCAAGGAACCAGCTTTCAGGATCCTGAGGGCTTGAGCAGCTAGACCAGAAATAAAAAGGGGGTGGGAGTCAGAGAAGGTGAAGACCACCTTCCAGGGACTGGTGGAGAGGTCCTGGAGCAGAAGAAGAGCCCTCTGCCCTCAGGAGCGTGACTCTTCTGGTCACAGAGATGGTCACTCCCAATATTATTATACCCACGTGACACAGCATGAAGACTCAACTGAGACTTCTTGTTAAACAGCTGCAAGGTGTTCAGTCCTTTGGGCCTCAGCCTCCCAACTGTGAATGGGAATAATAATGCTTGCCTACATCAGAGTTGTTCTAAAAAGGCCAATGACATGATGAGTGATGAAGCAACTTTACAAAAGTGGATGTGCTTCTCCAAGTTTGAGCATTCGTTAACCATCTTATGACTCCCGCCTCTACCATCCCTCCTTCAAAGAAACAATGAGTTCTCTCAGGACAAGGTCCAAGTCTTGTCCAGTAGTGAACACAGCTCCATGCAAACAGGCTTTGAAAAGAGACAGATCTGGGCTTCAATGCTACCGCTGCCATATTCTGGCTGTGTCAACATAAGCACATTTCTTTATCTGAGACGCTCTGCTGGTAACAGGGGTCGTAACATTTTCCTCCAAGGGGTGTAGGGATAAAATGAAATCACAGGGGAACAGTGCAGGACACTTAGGAGATGTTCTGATGGATGTTCATTCTCTCCTCCTTTTCTTCTCCTGACACACTTGTTCTCGTCATCTCACAAAGAATGGGCCTCTGTACGCAGTGTGTGGCAAATTAATGTCTGCTCCATGGATAACTGGTGCTCGACAAACGCCTGTTCTAAACCAGCTGGCTAATTCACCCAACCTTGCAGTGCAGCAAGAGTGCTTTCCCAACAAGCTCTCCAGCCCCCGACCTACTGCTCTCTCTGTGGGGGGCCCAGAGGGGACAAGAGAAATGAGATCCTTTAATCCGCTATTCAAAGCAATAAGCTAGACTTCAACGATCTGATGTGGAAATCACTGCCACCATCACCGTCATCACCACCTATAGGGCCAAAACTCCGCGGCAGGCGTTGTCCTAAGAGCTTTACAGACGCTCACTCATTGACCCCCTCGTAGCAACCCTCTGGACGCAGGTGTTCCTGTTAACCCCATTTTACCCGTGAAGAAAGTAAGGCACAGAAGCCTTACACAGGTCTTCAAGCATATGAAAGATGAAATAATTCAAGTCCCAGAACTGTGACTAGAATTCCCAATTATGTAATTTTAAATACACACCCATGCATGTAAATTCACAGACTGTGATGAGTTTAAGCCAACTACAAAGTTAGAGGGCGCTGTCCCAGGACCACCTTCGCTTCTGACACCAACTGCAAATTTAAGGCGGTTCCCGAAAACCTCAGGTTTAATAATTTGCTAGAAGAACCCACAGGACGCATGAAAGCTCCTGGACTCACAGTTGTGGTTTATTACAGGGAAAAGAGGAGGACTGAAATCAGCCAAGAGAAGAAGTGCATGGGGCAGAGTCCACGAGAAGTGCCAAACGCGGAGCTTCCACGGCCCTCTTCCCACGGGGTCATGGATGGGTTACTCTCTTGATACTGACATGGGACAATATGCACAAAGTGTCACCAATAAGGGAAGCTCACTCAAGCCTTAGACTTTAGACTGTTTAACGGGGTGCCGTTACACAGGCTTGACTGATTGATTGATTGCCCCATGGCTGTTCTAATCTGCAAATCAACTGACACTGCATGACCCAAAGCCCCATCCTTCATCACTTGTTGATCTTTCTAGCATGGCCAGCCCCACCCTAAATCACCCTGTTAATATCTGGCTGACCCAGGCTCCCAGGCAAATAGAGATCCCTCCCAGGGCAAAGGCCAGGCCTACTTTTGGGCAAGGCTTAACTCTTCACTCATACACACATATACTTGCATTTGTACTTACACAGATACGTATATAAATGCACAGAAGAAAGACGGGAAGGAAACATGCCAGACTGAGAACAGTCAGCGTAGAAGGAAGTGTCACCTAAATATTTCACTCCGTTTTCTCTATTTCTCTATTTTTAAAATCTTTTCTGGTAAGAATATATTTGCATATTACTCAGGAGAATAATTACCTTTACAATTTTAGAGGACACAGAACAAAGAGAAAAGGAAAAAAAGTCTATTATGGCTGCCAGGCCAGCGATGGGGGCGCCATGTCTGCCAGGCCACCTCATCCTATAAATAGGAGAAAATCTGCCGACTTGACTGGGTGCGGACGGCATGGGCTGACCGAATCACGGAATTCAGAGTTGGGACATCCTAATGCAGTGGCGTGCGGCTGGGACCCAGGAGGGAGGGGAAGGAGATGAATCCAGGGGAGAAAGGCCCCTCAGGCAGGGGTCCGCCTGACCTGCAGCAAGCTGGCAACCAGGCTGGGCTGAATCATGTGAGGAGATATGTAGGGATGGTGCTGGGATGGAGAACATGGAACTCTCAGATCGTGGCCCTGAAAATAAGGGTGGGGAGGAAAGGGTCAGAGGAGCAGGAGGAGTCTTCCCCACTTTGATGCTCCTCCACCCAAAACCCCAGCCAGCAGCCCAGGAGAAGTCAGTGGCAAAGTCCCAAGTCCTCCTGCATGGCTCTCCACGGCACTGGTCTGTCCCCTGGTCCTAGACACGCAAAAGCTCTTCCAGCTCGATGCCCTGGGGGTGCCCTGGTTTCACCCCCTACTCACGGCACAGATCAGAGCAGGTCCTGGCCCTCTCGACATTGTCACCGGGACAGGCTCCCACACCCCTGCTCTGGAGGGCCGAGCTGCCCCAAACAAAGGCAAGGCCTGAAATCTTCTTTTGAAAGGCAGCTGTACTTTCCCTTCTAAGAAGACTTTCTAGCAAAACCTAGCAGCAAAGAAAGGCCAATTTACACAGAGTTACCTGCATGAGAAACACAAATTAGAAATGGTTTTGAAACCGTAATTCAAGCATCATATGGAATCTCCATTATTCATGTTCTCTATCATTTTCTTTTCCTTTTTAGAAGTCACAGGGTTTTTTTAAAGAGCTCAGAGTGCTATTAGAAGCGTAACAGAGAAGTCATAAATACGATGCTTGCTATATACCAGGTATTCCACTAACTCAGTTAATCCTCACAATTGATACTGCAAAGTACAACCCCCATTTTACAGACATGGAAAACTGACGCTCAGAGAGGGTAAGAGGCTCAAGGTCACACAGACAGTGAGAGGAAGAACCACCATATAAACCCAAGACTGATGTGAGATTCTATACTCTTTCCAGAAATCCCTGAGAGTTTCTGGTTCTCCCAGGCTCCCAGCCCAGAGGTGGTCCTGGTTCTAGTTTATCACATTCCTCCCAAATTCAGCAGCATCCTGAATCCCAAAATGACCTGAGCTGACTTTAAGGTCATCTAATACTGGGACACATTGTCCAAGCCAAGAAACAAGCCCAGAGTCTAACAGGTGAATTTTACTCTCCTTCAGCTGTGGAAGTCAGTCTGGGAAGATGTCATTTGGACACCAAAGTGTGATGATTCCAGGGAGAGTTCAATGGTTTCTGAAGACCATGGGGCAGAATCTCAGGCACTGGGATTACCCAGAAACCCCGCATTCCCATAGCATCCTGTGTGCACTTTGGGCCCGCCTTTCACCATGGGATGCTGGTGATTGACATGTGTCTCACCCAATGGACTGCAGCCTGGAGGACAGAGGCACCTGAGGTAATGGTGAGTATACAGACAGACTGTGCTTGGAGTGGGGTGCGGGGGTGGGGGGGAACAGGCATTGAAAGAAAGGAGGAAAAGGAAAGGAAGTCAAGGAAAGTGGAAAAGGAGGGAGGGACAAAGAAAAAAAACAGAGAAATGGAAGACCTATAGTCACTCTGGTTATAAAGTCACTGAGGCCAATCCCTGGGAAAGGCTCCACGGTGAGAGCACCTCAGGAGGTAGGAAGCTACCCTCTCCCTGTATCTGTCACCCCTGACCCAGCCCTTCCTGGTGACCTCGGCACCTGCTGATCAGCCCCCAGGACCCCACACGGGCGGCTGCTGCCTTGGGTTTGCCTCCCTCTGGCTTCTGGGGAAACCTGGAGATGACAAGGACCTCCAGGATCGGCAGTGAGTAACAGCACGCTCACCCCAGCACTGCTTTCACACCACGACGCATCACCTGGGCGGCGTTATGCGCAGACACAGGCAATCTGGATCACAACCTGACTTCCCAAGTCCCCATGTGGGTGGGTGGAGAAACGAAAGCTACATGACATCAGGCCTGCAAGGTGCTGAATGACGACCCCCGAAAGGGCACTGAGTGACGGCTTCACCAGAGCCTGAAAGGGACACACATGCCGAGACCCACAGGTCGTGTTCCTCAGCGACCAGGCGAGCACAGGCAGTGCGCTGATCCCTGGTGTGGGAGCTGAAAGGGGCTGCCAATGTCGAATCAGAAAATGAGGACCCAAAAATATCCAGACGGCCTGGAGCAATAGCGTGAATCCAACAAACAAAACTTTAATGGGGACAGATGTTTGGGAGCCCCATGCTTGGGCCCGGAAACGCAGCTGCCCAAATCCCAGGGGGGCAGCGCAGCTTAACAGCAGCCTGTGTGAGAAAGACGTGGGGGGTTGTACTGTGTCAAGGGTGGGGTGTCTGCCAAGCAAGGCTGTGACAGTAGCCATGCAGGGGTCTGAATAAAGGGGAATGCCTGGCTCTGGTCTGCTCGGATCAGTGCCTCCGGGGCCCCACACATTGCTGTCAGAAGGACAGTGGAGAGCTGGTCCCCATCCAGAGGAAAATGAAGAGGACAGTGGGGCAGGCTGAAGCCGTGTCATATGAGCAACGGCTGAAAGAGCTATGTTTAGCCTGGAGAATCGGCTCAGCGGGGAAGGAGAGCGACTTTCAAATATCTGAAGGGCTGTCACAGGGAAGAGGGATTTCAGTGGGCTCTGTGTGGCTCCACAAGGTGAAACCAGGGCAATGGAAGTGGCTTCAAGGCAGACTGGGCTGTGCAAAAGCCAGGGTGGAGGTGCCTAGCACAGTGGGTTGTCTCCAGAGAGAATGAGCTCCCCATCATTGGAAGTAATCAAGCACAGCCAGAATGACCACCTCTTAGGGGTGTTGGGGGTGGTACTGGTCAGCCAGGATGACCTCTGTGGGCCCTGTTATCTCCAAGTCAAGCCTTTTCCCATGAGACCTTGGGAGGGAAGACCTATCTCTAGAGCTGGGTGTCTCAAAGGGGCTTTTCCTTAAATTCTCTGGCTAAAGGCAGGAGCCAAGCACTTTCAACAGCTGCCACCCCACTGATTCCTTTTCCTAAATTAGGCTCCCTAGGGCCGCGCACCGGCTGGAGCCCAGAGACAAGGGCCCCATGTAGTCCGGAAAGTAATTAAGTCCATGACATCATCACAGACTGGTCCCAGAGAACACCGAAGCCCCGGGGGCAGAGGGCCAAGGTTCCTCAAATTACCATTCTTGTAGCAGATTTTGGCCTTTTGTCCCTGTGGTCCCAGGCCTCTATCAGGCAACACAGGCCAAACGGTGACCAAAATAGAGCAGAGGGCTGGGACACAGGCCGTCACCCCGGACGGGGACGTCCAGTCAAGGACACTGGGGAAGGCCTCCAACATCCCTGCCCACTTCTTCTCCCTCCACTTCCATCTGCAGCTGTTTTCTCCTCAATCAGCCAAGAAAAGTCAGGGATGGGAGACGCCCGCTCCCCCCACCACCCCCACCAACCAGGAGTAGAACAGGAGACATCGTGAGTGGGCAGGACTGGAGAGTCTCGGGCGTCTCATTGGCTCACCCAGCAGATGAGTGAGCCCTCACAACGTGCAAGGCATTCAGCTACAGTGACTTGACTCTAATAGCAGGAAAGGAAGGGATTAACAACTCAACAAACCTTCTCTCTTGTGGCATCTGAGAAAATGAGAGCCCAGAGACGTTAAGTGACTTGGCTAGGGTCACAGAGCGGTGGTAAAGCCTCAATTAATTCTTCAACAGAAGTGTCAGCCCCACCAGGCCCAGAAGCACAGAGGAGACCCTTCTACCATCTAATCCACTGGCTCTCTCAATCCAGGAACCTTTTTTTTTCAGGGAATCAGAATTTTTCAGGAATCAAAATTCCTAAAGAGGTAGAAAATGTACCATCTCTGAGTGCCTATCAGGAATCAAAATTCCTAAAGAGGTAGAAAATGTACCATCTCTGAGTGCCTAAAGTAGGTGGGTGGGAACCCCACAGAGCAGACAACCCTCAGAAGAGATTGGGAGTTCCAAAGACAAATTTCCCTCCTTCGCAAATTCCCTGAGTGGGAAGGCTGTATTCCTGGGGACATGAGAAGGATGGAGACATGGGGGGAGGAAAAGAAGGTACATGAAGATGCTGCCAAAATGGGTGGACCACGTTCCAATCCTCACTCAAGCAAACCAACTTTACATGAACGTGTTTGTCTATCAGCAATTGCATATGGTTTCTTCTAATATATTCAGAAGTATTTGTGGATGAAATAACACAACTCTAGGATTTCCTTCCAAATAACCTAGTGGGGTTAATGGAAGCATGGGAGGTGATAAGAGATGCAATGAGACTGGCCCTGAGTTAAAGCTGCTGAAACCGGTGCTGGGTACCAGGGGCTCATTATCATTCTCTCCACTCTTGCATAGGTTGGAAATTTTCTACAATTCAGGATTTTAAAAAGGAGATGTTGCCAATATTTTGAGCATTGGTGTGAATGTCACAGCCTAGAAAGAGAATTTTTAAAGGACACAAATATTTTGCAAAGGTCAATTTTGGTGTCCATGGATACACTGGCACTTCCGAGTCTTTCTGGAAGTCATTTAAGCAAATTGCTAGTGAGCTGGGCAGGGACTGAGAAAATACACTCATTAAAGACAAGGCCAAAGAGTTGTTCATCCTCACTTCTCTTCGCCAGGAGACCAGTGTGCTGGTTTCAGCCTCCTTCATAGGAAGGGAGTACCTCTGGGGAAGCGCCTAGAAAATGTGGGGGGTGGGGGAGGGGGTTCCTGTCCCTTTAATTGCTTCCTGGTGGTCTCTGAGCTAGGCTGTTGTGCTCTGGCTCCAGGATGTCACCAGCAAGCCCGCTCTGGAAATTCCAGCAACCTCTCCACAGAGCCTGGCCCATCCAAACGCAGTTGCTCAGATGCCTTCTCTAAATAGAAGGCTTGTGTGACGATGCCTCCCTTCTGTCCGCTTGAGGAAGCCAGGATGAGAGGCCAAGCTGATTAATCCTGAGCTAATTTTTACCTGCGTCCACCTGTCAATGTCATTTTCCAGAGGTCCTGAAGCATGCAGCCATGTGGTGTGGGGACAGGACAGACTGACTTTGGGACAGGACTGTCCACAACATGCGGTGAATTTCATTGGCGGTTCGGGAATGGCTCTGGGTGGTCCACGGACCCAGCGTTAAATAACCCAGTGAGAGATTTACCCCATTCCATCATCAATTCTCTCCAAATCATGCTGGTTATTGCCAGGAGAAAGTCTCACTTCGGTGCCAGTAAGTCTTTAACAACTTTCTAACGATAGCTAATCTCCTTTTTTTAACAAACAGAGGACAAACCTCAGGTTTGGGGTCCTTGCAGGCCACACTATCTAGCTAAGGCTGAATAACTTTGATTTTCACCTTGTTTAATTCTGTAGCTTTCTACGTACGGAAATAAGGCTGGCTTGCCTTGTACAAATGGAAGACAATGAAAAGAAATGTTAAGTAAATAGAATTCAGGTGTTCTGCGAAGTGTGAAGAAACAGGGACAGATTTAACATGGAGCTCATGAGGTTTGCACGGGTCCTTCTTGCAGCTGTCCCAGCACCGCCCAACCCAAAAGTGTTGATATCAGAGAGGACAGGGAAGGCAATCTCGGCTCAGTGGGGTTAAGATACCCAATATCCAACTTCTCAAATTCTACAAAAGCATAGAACCATCTGAATATATTCTGTGGGTTTTTTCTTCTTGAAAAGAGAGACCTCAGTCACCTGGGCCAGAAATCCAGGAGGCATCTCTGACTTTTCCCTCAAATCTCACTTAGCATCTCCATCCCTGTTACTGCTGTCATCACCTTACCATCACCACTACCAGCATCATCAACCACAGACAACAGCAATTACTGAGTGCCTCCTGAGGGCCAGGCACTGTGCTTGGCCTGCACATTATCTCAGGGACTTCTTCAGTACCCCACGAGCAGAGGCAATCTTAACCAGCCTTTCTTACAGATAATGAAACGTGGCAAGATTAGTGGCTTGCCTGTGTTTACACATCAAGCAAGTGGTGAAGTCAGGATTCGAACCCAGGTCTGTCATCAGAGATCAAGCTCTTAAAAAACTACACTTTCCCACCCTTAAAGCAATCAACCGGTAACCTAGCATAGGCCTTCAGTATTTCTTTCCTGGCCGTCAATATTACGAAACCAATCTTCCTGCCTCCTATCTTCCCCTCCTCACCCCGCCACAGCAACCATCTGTGGTTCAGCCACCAGCTCGATCTGCCCCAGAGACACTCCTGCCTAAAATCTTCCCAAGTGTCTTCACCAGCTAGATGGTAAAATTCCTTACATGTATTAGGGCTCATAGATAAAAAGCAGTAGAACCAATTCTGAGAAAGGGCAAAAGGCCAGGGCAGGGAATCTAGGTAGCTCACTTAAGCTAAGCATAGAGCCCAAGATATAATAAGTACTTACCACAAGTTTGCTGAAAGGATAAGTGAATGAGGGAATAGGTGAATGAATGGGGCAGGCTGCTTGGTGAACACGCGTGGTTTTGAATAAGAGTTGGAATTGGTTCCAAAGCCCCTAGGATGAGGCTCCGGGCCACACATAACCCCCTCTTCACTACTTCCAACTGTTTCTGAGTTGGAAGGATTCACATAAAACCATCATAAAATAAGCAAAGCGCCAGCCTGGAACTGGGAGATTTACACTTCACTCCTGGCTCCCCCAGTCACTGGGTGGGTATTCTTGGGCTAGACATGTCCTCTCTCTCAGCCTCAGTTTCCACATCTGTAAAATGGTCACATCCAGCAACTTTGGGCTCAGAGGGGAAAGTGATGGAGAGTAATTGCATAAACACTGGATAAATCCAAACACAAGCTCTGCCAATCAACTCTCTTAATCAGATTTTTTGAGTTAATATTAAAATGAATTCTACCCAGCCACCAGAAATGATGTGGCCACGGGGGCAGTAACAGGAAGAGGGCTTTGTTCAGGGGAAAGGCAACCCTGGGTTTCAAGAGCTGCTACTAATAATCCACTATGTGCATTTATGGCACTAGGGGAGCAGGAGGAGGTTGAAAAATTAAATATGAATGAGTTGGGATCCAGCTACCATCTAGCAAGTGGATTATACAACAGAACATATATTTGGGGGGGGGGGGAATGTGCACTCATGGGAAAGGGCCCTAGAAAGCTTCCCAGCACCAACGCACACAGAGGAGGAAGCCGAGACTCAGAGACACTAAGCGTCTGCTTCTTACATGACCGTGGCTTTTGCACCAGTGGTCTCAGAGCCCATTCCACACCCAGTGCGTGCCCACTCCTCCATTAGCTCCCAGCCTAAACCTTTTTACAGCACCTCCAGCTGCTTCTCTTCCGCGGGGATCGGCTGCCCAGGTGGTCTCCTGTGAGGCCCCCTGAGTCCATGGGAGGCAGACGCAGACACGTTTCTCCATGTGAGCCCAATATGCGGTGTTTTTTGTTCTAAGTGGATTGGCACCAACCCACCCTCAACCTGCCAAAAACCTCTTGTGTTCTTTGGGCTCAAGCCCAAGGTCATCGTATCACTTTCCAGGGAGCCATGGAATTGGCCCCAGAGAGGAGAAACATCTGGAAAGTAGAAAATGGATACAGATTACTCTTGGAACCAGAACCAGCTCTCACCCACCGCACGTGCTCTCAACAGGTACTGGGCTCACCTTCAAGACCAGACCAGTGGTGGCGGAACCTGGGTGGGGCCAAGAGCTGGGGGCGGGGCCAGAACCTGGGGGCGGGGCCGTACTAAGATTTGCACTCTCCTAGGTGACTGGCAGGAGAAATGGGGCTCATACAATTTCTCTGGAGGGCGATGCACCAGTCTACAACAGGACTCTTAAAAAGATCACACATGATGGTTTGCACAAACTCTGTAGTCACATTTTGGTGCTCATCTCCGATTATTTCCTTCATTCAGAATTTTAAAAGTGGAATTACAGCATCAAAGGACAGGCACACATATGTGTATACACTGAACAATACACATTACATATGTGTCTATATGGCTATTAATATATATGTGTATCTTTAACTACAAGAGTGAAAAATAAAATTAGAAAAGAAAAAGAAAAAAATGAAATGCCCCCCCCTTATAGGAGTAGTTCTATAAATAAATCAGGGCAATCTATGTGACATTTAAAAACAATTTTAAAAATTATGTTTACCTGTAATGTTTACTCATAACGCTAAGAGAAAGAAGCAGAAGGCAAAAGTGTAAGACCAGAGTGACTACTAGAGAGAAAGAAAACGCCTGGAAGGAAATACACTAAGACAGTGACCAAGTTATGCCCAAGTGGTAAGATCCTGGTTTTTTAGTGTCCTGTGATGACCTGAATTGCTTTTATCATCAGAAGAATGGGGGCGCACCCTCCCTGTCTCAGCCCCGGTGTGCCCTGTGAGGGCTCCGGCTCCATCCCCTCCGCCACCTTATCTACGTCTGACACCTGCTCTGGTCGACCAGATCCGATCTTGGGCCAGGCCTTGTTTTCACTCATCTCCAGCTCTGTTTCAATGCTGCCATCAACTTGACATGTACCCTTGAACCCCTTACAGCCAGTTTCCACGTCAATGAAATGACCACACCCAGCAAATCTCAATTCCCCACTCCCTGCGTCTTACGATCCTGGCTGTTCCCAGCCTCCTGTGGAAGGAGGACCACTCCATGATGACCCAAGGGGCCCCAGACTGGGTGACCTCCCGGGGCCACCCTGATATTTTGAGGCTCCAATTTTCAATCGCCAAGTGACCATAGCCACAGGGGCAGCCAGGCTGCCAGGAGACTCCTGGAGAGCTCCAGGATGTGTCTGCTGGAACCAAAGTCAGCTCTTCCCTTGTCTGTGCTTCAGCCTCTTGTTCACGATGCAGAATCCATCCCTTTACAGACTTTGTGAGAAATGCACTCACCCAACGTGAGTAGGTCAGAGTTCAGGCAAGAAAGAGACAGCACGCTCAAATTCGGATCATTTAGGGAATGTTGAACAGAGGGAAATTTTACAAAGGTGTGGGCAGGGCGCAAAGTCACCGCAAGGGATCCTGGCTTCCCTGTAGCTAGCAACAGCCCACCGGAGGTGATGCAGAAGTAGGCGGGACAAATATCCCCCCACCCCGTCTCTCTCCTCCCACCCTCTGATGCCCTGACCAGACATAACTGGGAGCTCCCCACTGGCCAAACCCAAAAGATGCCAGAGGGCAAGGGGAGCCCACGCAGGATGACCTCCCAGGGTGAGGGGAGCAAAGAAAAGAGATGCCGCCCACCGAGCATTGGGGGATCTCTTCATAATTTCTACCGGCAACATGGATGCTCAAAGGGAAAGCCCACATCGCCCAGCACCCTGAACCTCCCTTGAAAAGTTCCCCACTGGACACGTCCACGTTCCTTCGGCCTTTCTCAGCAGTGAGAAGCAGCCCTTCTCTTCTGCCCTTCCTCCGCCTGGTGGTCAGCTTTTAAAACCAGTCACTCCTTCCACCAACTTCAATCCCCAATTGCAAACTTCTCCCTCCTTAATTATGCAGGGCCATTGAGAGAGCATCCCGCCCTCTGCTCCAAGGTCCTCACAGCACATCTTTCTGACCGTCCCCTTCCAGACAGGCACCCTGGCAAATCGGCTTCTCCCTTCATTTCACGTTTTTCTCAGTCGCACTGCGCAGCCCTGACTCACTATTAGCCGCAAAGTCCTCTTTGGGGAGCGCTGCAAAAAATAATTCCCCTTAAGTGATCTGGACAAACATGTGTCGGTCCATACAAACCCCACCCCTTCACAGGTGATTCCCTGCAGCTCCAGCCACACGCTCCAGGGCAACACTAAGGAGGCTGCTCTGAGGCTGCTCAGGGCGGCTGCTGAGTGGATCGTTCTTGGAGAAAACCCTCTCTGAGCCAAGCTGGAGGAATGGGGAAAAGCAGCAGATGCTTCGAGCCGCGAGCAGTTTCACATTTGCATCATCGGATCTGGTCTGTTCTCCCGCAAGGGTCTAGATTCCCTCGAGCCCACCAACAGCCACAGCCCCAAAGCCACCTGCCCACGCCCAGCCATCGCTGCCCAGGGCCAGACCACATGGGCTCTGGCTGGTCCTCATTCTCTCTAAGTGACGAGGCTGCAGTCGTCCCAGCTGAAGACGGTGTGTGTCCCTTAGAGGCAACTGGCCTACTGGCCTTCTGTCCTCTTGAGAAATCTCCCCCTTTGAGGCAGGGCAACCATCAGGGACCACGGTTTGCCACAGGAAGGAGGGAATGCTGGGAGCCTAACTTCCCTGCCCCGAACTGAGGCTGGTGTAGACAGGGAGCCTCCAGCCCAGCCCCTGCCTCCCCGGAGGACAACTCCCCACCTGGGTCTCTATCAAGTTCACCTGTGGCATTGCACAGGTGCAAGCTAAGTGTCTGAGGATGAAAGAGGGTGGCTGGGGATGCCCCGTGTCCAGAGTGGGCACAGACTCTGCCCTGCTTGTTGGCTGCTTTGCTGAGTAGATGCCCCCTGGTCTGGGAACAGCACCCGGATCTTCCTAAGGGAACCAGCCTTCCCCACCTCTGGATCCAGGAGGTTTTCACGGGGTAGGTCCCATCCCTTGAACCTGGGCCTTACCAATCAGCTCATTTCATCACTCGCGACATAGGGATTGGCTCTGGGTTGGCCCAAGCCAGGCCGTTGGGCCCAGTGAGTCTTAGTTCTAGAAAACTTCTGGAGCAACTAGGAAAGCCATGTGCTCGTGGCTGCAGGAGTTGCTAAGAGAGTCAGCATAAGCCTGGGATTAAGGTGGGCAGCTTGACAGTAACAGGCCAAAAGGTGGAGAGAGATGGGTCCTGATGGCATTGTTTGAACTTCAGATACACCCAGGCCCCAGGCCAGAACCAGCCTTCCAGTTCCGCATGTCAACAAAGCGCTCCAGCCTGGTGAGCTGGGCTTCCGGTTCTTGCAACCAAGTGTCCAGGCCCACAGGTACACCTGCTTTCTTTCTGCAGTATCTGCATCACTATTTGTGGGTGACGTCAGAAGCAGCTGTCCTCTGCACCTTTGCACACCTGCCTGTTTCCCCTCTGGGTGGCCTGCCTTGGTCGAGAGGCAGCAGGACATGATGGGTAGGAGTCCTAGCTCAGCCACACAGTGGACAGGTGACAGCAAGCTGGTGGCTCTGGGATGAGAGCATGGAGGCTGGACCCAGGGATGGCGGGGGGGGGGGTGGTGGTCTGGTGCTAGGAGAGGAGGCTGGGGATGTATGAACGGGTCTGTGAGATAAGCAGTGAGGCGGGACTGGGCTCTGGGACACGGTCAGCTCACCCGGAGTCATCAGTTACAAGAGGGACAGAGCCAGAATCAGAGGCAGTGACCTCACGGGTCATCAGAACTGCCAGGGTGGCCAGGGAGGCAAAGACGGGAAAGAACTTCTACGGAGGCAGGAGCTTCCTGGAACACACAGCCTCCTCAGGTCTTAAAGGTGCTCTCTTCAATTCTGCATAAGAGAACTAGAAACCAGAAGACCCTGGCTCCCTCCAACCTGCCACATGACTTTAGGCAGGAAGCTCAGCCTCTGTGAACCTCAGTTTTCTTGTCTTTGAAATGGGTCTTAAAATGAATGGGCCTCAAAGGACTATAAAGTGCATCAGACTGACATGGTAGATGGAAAGTGTTTTGCAAATAGGCAGTTGGTAGCTGACGTGATTCAAAAAGCTGTTTTCTGCCTAATAGGAGGGCAGCTTGCTTAAAGGAGCCTTCGGTGTCTTATCCCAAACTAGGAATTCATGGTGGTTAGGAGGAAAGAGGATTTCCAATCCAAATACTCTGAATTTCAGCCACGACGTTGACCTTTACTCTTTAGGAAACCTGGAACAAGACATCTTGGGGTTTTGTGCCTCTGTTTCAACATTTTTCAAAAGAGAAAAGGAATTCAGCTTTCCTTCCGATCTAGAGAGGAGACTGCATGAAGGCCAAAGAACTCAGTAAAACATGGTCACAAAACAATAACAGTAACTGCCCTTTAAGGAGCATTTGCTCTGTGCCGAGCACGTCGCATCTAAGTCCCACACGGATTCTCCCAGAGAGCTGTGACAGGAATAATAGCAATCACCGCAGGCGCCGGGTTGGTAACAGTCACCGTTCCCAGGCGCTTACTATGCACGAGGCCCTGTTCTAAGGGCTTTCCAGGCACTTCCTGCCTCTTGTCCTCCCAACGGCTCTAGGAGGAGTAGGTACTGATAACACCCCATCCTGCAGACAGTTCACAGGGAGCGATGAGCCAGTGGCACAGGGCCGAGGAGAGCACGGCGCAGACCGATGCAAAGGCAGGGCTGGTTCCACAGGTTATCATACGTGTGTTGGAAGCATGTGTGCTACACACGTCACAGATGGCCCAATACACAAGCTTTATTTCAGGTCCTGAGAATGACTGGCAGGTGATGGATCACACAGGGCTCCGTTAGTCCCACACCCAGGACAATGACACCAGCAGCAAGAGGCCACGGGCAGGACCCTTACTTGCATTCCTATAATGAAGCTGTTTCTGTTCTGCTGTGAGGCTGAAGGGGTGACCTGGAACTAACCCAGCTTAAGAACGTTGGGCCCCAAACCTCTACCCCCGAAGAACAGCTCCCTTCCCCTCAGCAGCTGCCCTGGCAGGCTGCCCCGGGCTGCATGCGCATTCCCGGGAGTCCCTTCTCACAACGCACTCGCCCCTTCTCACAACGCACAGAAGCATCATCTAGACCCACATGCTGCACGTGCACCGGGATTGAAAGCCTGGCTCCACACCGCCCAGCCATGTGACTTTGGGCAAGTGATTTAAACGCTCAATCTGCTCACCTCTAAAATGTGCATTTAAAAGAAGTCCCTCCTTCCTAAGCTTGTGGAGAAGATCTAGGGCCTAGCGCTTGTGAAATGGTTGGAACGACACACAGTAGTCCATAACGTCTTACTAAATATTTGCCATCATTATTACCAGTTACAGTCAGTGAAAAAGAGAAACCAGAAGTGGGAGGAGTCGCACGCAGCCCCTCCCAAAGCCAGACCAGATGAATCCCACAGAGCTTTGTAACACGACTGAGTAGGGAAGAGATGCCTGGGGGACCGGTGACATAACCATGTCCAAATGCTGGGCTGGGTCTGCTGCACGGAATTACGAGGCCTGTTTGGCCACGAGGCCCTAAGGTGAGATGCTTGGATTTCTACCAGGTGTCTGGGGCCATTCGAAAGACACGAGTGAGAAGTCGAGCATCTCTCCTTCCGAATCCCTTCCAGGAACCAGGACACCACCAGGGAGGTCAAGGATCAGGCTGCAGGACTGCCTGGCCCCCAGAGAAGGGGCGAAGACGAGCAGCAGCGGGTGACTGACCTACCTGCCCTCACAAGATGACAGCCCCGTACCCCACACCGCCATCCGCCAGGGCAGCCTCCAGCCTCCACCCGGAGGGTTCCCAATGAAGCCCCGGAGATGAAACAGCCTGTACTCACCTTATCACATTGAGACTCACACACCCCAGCTGAGGGAAGCATGACCATTCCCGTTTTACAAATGTGGAAACTGACGCTCTGCAAGGTGATCTGTGACCCCAGGAAGCTACTGAAAAGTCAAGCAGAAATGATCAATTGGTTAACACACTTGATAAACACACAGGATGAAAATGCTTTAAGAATGAGGGAGCAGAAGGCAGTGAAATCTCGGGGGCTGGGTCATGACCTCCCCTGAGAGAACACATGGGCTCCAAAGGCAAGGAGGAAACCAGTGAGGGAGAAAACCCTTCAATAAAGACTTGCAGGGGCGGGGGCGGGGGAGGGCTGTGTGTCCAGACTCAGCAGCTCAGCTGTCATCTCTTCTGCCCTCACTGCACCTGTCCTGCCTGGGCCAAATCAATGCCCTCCAGGTCTCCAAAGCCTCCAGCTCAATTCCATTCAGCCCGAGCAGGTTCTGGGCGGGGCTACAGCAATGAATGGGACTCAGCCCTTTGGTCCTTAAAGGATACAAAATTCAGGGAGAGATGATGTCCTAGGCAGGGCTTCCCCAGAAGCAGCCCCACAGCAAGAACTGCAGTGGGAATGGTTCGGGAGGCAATCTCAGGAAACAGCAGCAGGAGTGTGAGGATGTGGTCCAGACCAGGAAGGAAGCCAGGACCCTGGCATGACTGAGCAGGGTCCGCTGTGGGCACCCGGGGCTCAGTCCCACTGGGAAGCACCAGGGGGCGATAGAGAACACATCTCAGAGAGGTCCCACCAGGGAGCTGGGGGACTTACCCTCCAGCTCTGGCCTGTAGTTGCAGGAGGGCTGCTCCGGGAGCACCACCTCCCCAGCAATGCAGAGCTCAGGAAGGCATCATCAGCAGGCCTGCGAACAAGGAGTGACAAAGGCGTGAGTCTCCCAGAGCGCTTACCGCTAAGTCGTTATCACGTCAGCCTCCCCCACCAAATCAGAATGTAGGCTCTGGAGCCAGACTTCCCATGTCCAAATCCATGCTTCTCCCCTGGATGTGGGACTCTGGTTGAACTTCTCCCGGCCTCAGTCCCTCCTCTGTAAGAGGAGGTCAGGTTAATACCTACCCAGCCAGACTCACATCAGGTGACACACACACGGAGCGGAGAACAGCACCTGACACATGGGTGGCACTCCTGAAAGGTCCACCATCACTCTGAAGACCAGGAGTTCTCAAGGCAAGGTCAATGCCTGATTCACCTTTGCTTTCCCTGCACCTGGCCTTGCTGGTGCCCTGCACAGAGAGGGGGCTCAGTCTACTGAATGAATGAATGAATGAATGAGTGAACGAATGAGTGAACTGATTCAGGAGCTAATGTGTTGCCCTAGATCCCTAACTTCTAGTCTGGCATCTCAAGCTTGGCTTCCTAAACATCACTATTGGTTTCCATGGTGTCTTTTCGGAAAGATAAAGCAGTTTTAACTGGAGCTGATGAATAACAGAAGATACACTACATGCATCTCCTAGGAAACTTTCTGGGGCCACCCCGAGTTCCTTGAGGTGATCTGACAGCCCACAGACTGCTGAGAATGAGAGACCCACATAGGGTTCAGATTTTACCGGATGAGGCGCTCACTTGTGCAAGAGAACCGTGTTGAGGTTTCATGCGTGGGCACCTGCTGCCCCCTGGTGGACAGAGCCAGATACAGCAGGAAGCCGTGGAAACCACAGAGGTTCTTTTACACCCTTAATATGAAAAATTGGGGGGCAGTGCTCTAGTTTGCAAAGCGCTTTCCCTTTCAGTGTCTTATATGAAACTTCAAACAGCCCTGCAAGGTAGGTAGGGCAGGGATTCTCCCCGCTTCACGATAAAGAAACAGACTTACAAACCGCAAGCCCATGGTGAACTAAGAACTGGAATTTCAGGCTCAAAGTTCTGATTCCAAAGCCCAGTAATTTTGACTCTACATGTCAATTTCCTGTTCTGACCATGCATAAGCATCATCTTGGGGCACTGGTTAAAAAGACCGAATCTCAGCCACTAATACCCCAAATATCTAGGGGCGAGGCTTGGACTCAGCATTTTCGACACCTTCCAGGCAACAGTGGTGCATTCCAGTCCCGGTAACTCAAATCAGAGATAAGCGCAAGCGCATGCGCCCTGAGACACCAGCGCCACAGAGGGGATGCAGGATCCAGCTTGACCTGAGAGCAAGAGGAAGAGACCTGGGGAAGGAGAGCGTGAGCTGAGCTGAAGGATGAAGAAAGAGGGAGCCGGCTGGTTAGAGAGGTCACTCGTAGTCACTGCTGTGGTCACCGGTCACCTGGAGAAGCACTGTGGCAAGCACTGAAGCACCGCCCCTCCCCGCCCCAAAGACATTTCCTTCAGGGAAGAGGAGAACTCTCCAGGTACTGAGCACCTAGTGATGCTGAGCTCTGCACGCCCGATCTCTTTTCAACTCACCCTGCCAAACAAGTGATATCATCCCATCTCACAGCAGAGAAAACTGAGGCTCAGGGAGGTTAAAAGAATTTGTCCAGTGTCACACAGCTGATGATGGGCAGGGCTAGAATTTGAACCAGAGTCTAAATGCTCTTTCCACAATTCCTGACTCTTAACCGTAAGCAAAAGAAGAGTGGGATTCTGAGTGTAAGCTGTCAGCGTCCACACTGCTTAATCTAGAAGAGTCTTTCCTGTTGAAAAACATAACTCCACAGTCCTGACTGAGAAACCCCAGTTCTCTCATCATTCTTCACATGCTAAATTAACTAGAAACTGAAGTCGGCCACAGCACAAGATGACAGGTGTTGAAAGCCAGGTATGGGAACTACAGAGAACGCCAGGGACCTGGAGAGAAGGGAGGAAAACCAGATGGGGGAAGAAGTCTCTCCTGTCTTCTAAGCAGTGATCCTCACCATCTGGCAAACACACAAACACACTATGTACACACAACACGCACAGACTCATATATGTACACACATACACCATGAGTGCACACCACGCACATACATATACACACTGTGCATACACACACATAGGTACATGCATGCACATCAGGCATGCACACACCATGCATGTGCAAAATGCACATGTGCATACACAAATACACACACATCGTGCATGCACACACGAAGCACACACATCCCACACACATACACCACGCACATGCCGTGAACATAGACACATATGCATACCGTGCATATACACATTTAGACACTCATGGAGACACATGCTTACATACAAATGCATGCACACACATCACACACATGCCATGCACATACACGCAAACGTATGTACACTCCCAGTACATGCACAAACACACACCATGCACTTACCATGCACACACATACACACAATGCATGCACACAAATACACCATGCACACACACATGCACATATACACCATGCACTTGATATATACACATATGTACACTGTACATACACATGTGCATGTGGTCGGGCACACAAATACATGTGCGCACATCACACACACACTCATGTGCATATGTATGTATACACATGTGCACACTCCCTGTACATGCACACATGTGCACACACATGCACACTGCATGCACATATGTACACAAATACATGTGTGCACATCGCATGCACACAGATACACACAGGTGCACGTGTGCACACACTCATATATATGCTTGTAACCACCTCCACAACCTTGGGCCTTAGGTATCCTCATCTTGTCATGACACCTGACTCTCACATTGATTCTCTCATCTTCCTCTGCTTGTAGACAGCGCCTCCTCCCGAGACAGGGACTTCAGATCTCCGTGAAACCCTCACTAAGCCCAGCACGGCCTTCGCCACCTGGCAGAAGCCCAGCGTCTGTCCATGATGGGTAAAGAACAGGGCTCGTGTTCTCCTTTGGCAGGGCAAGAAAGCAAAGGCCAGGCACTTGAGTCTGACGTTCTTCTAAAAAAGTGAATCAGGCCCAGAGCCACAGTGTGTGGCGGCCGGTCCGGGGGTTCGGGTTGCCCTTGTGTTCTGCTCCCCACCACCCAGTGGTCTTCAGCTGGGTCTGGGGCTCTATAGTAATGGCCAACTCAGCCCTAGGATAACAGAAAGAGGCAGAAATAGCTAATTAAGTCCTATCCTGGCTGCAGTGAAGGTCATCAAAACAGATAACACTGCAGGGGAAAACACGCAACAGTTAAACAGCCAGAGGTCCCAGTGACCATCTGGGATTTTGCCAGAGCCGTCAGAGGTAAGGGGCCCTGTGGCTGGTGAATCACTGGGGCTCAGTTACAACAATGTCCCTGTGACCCACTTTATTCCAGCTGGATTTTTCTCATTGGTTGGGTTCACATGCCAACAGTGTGTATGGGCCACGGGGCCTCAACTGTAACACGCGCAGGGCTCCCTATTTATCCTAAGCTGACATTCATATATAACCCATTTACATTTTTTAAAAGCAATTAAATGCACAAACTGAACAATAAAGGAGAAATGAGAAGAAAGCCATGTTTTAATCTGTGTATTTCAATTTGTGATGCTCAGGCACAGCAAGCTGGGGGAGCGCCAGGGATGGCGTCAGACAAGAAGGGGGAGGAAGTGAAACCATTTCAGACAAGACCTACAGGAAAATCAAAGAAGAAAGGTGAACGCTGAATGAAAACGAGCACTGCGTTACGTAATAATTGATGAGACTCTAGAACAAAGTAAGTTCTCTGTGGGTGTCAGTGGGGTATCTGCTAGTGTGTGACACGGGGAATGACATCTCACTGTGTGCAGGTCCCCAAGCACTGCTGGATGCCTCGCTTTCCTGGACTCAATCCATCAAATGCCAATAGTGTTGCTTCCACTTCTTGCAACAACCAAAAACCATCCACGCGATTTGTACGACGCCCCCTAGGGGCAGAAGAGAAGCATCGCCTTGAAAAACCACAGAGGTGGGTCACACGGAGACACCAGGGGCCGGAGGTGTTGGCCTCCCAGACTTGGGCACTACAAGAGAGGCGCTGGGAAGTCTTTGGGAAGACTGTGTATCCCCTGCCACCAACAGGCTCTGTCCCCAGGGTCCAGAATGTACCCTGAGCCCAGGGTGCACCTTGTCCTGCCCTGGCCTCACCCACCAGTGGAGCCTGCGGCATTGGCTGGGGGCAGCCTGGTCAGGAGGCAAAACCTGAACCTGGAAGTTCTTCAGGTCTCTGGCATCTCAGAGCCTCGAGGTTCACACCCCTCTGCTTCTCAGTCAAGTTCCCCTTGTTTTCCGTGCAGTCCCAAGGGAGGACGCCCCCTGACTCCTGCTGCTCCTGTTGGCAAGACCCAGCACACTGTCAGCCAGGTCCCGCCAGTGGGGGTTCAGCCAAATTGGGGGGCAAATGCAACATCCGAACACAGAGACCCCCCCAGGGGCAGGGTGGCAGCAGGAGAGGATGGGGGTGCTCGTTTGCATATCATTTGTCAGTGATGCCCAGGGGAGTGGCCCTAGTCTCTCCAAGCCTCCCCCAACCAGGCCTGTCCACATCCTTCTACCCCATGAGGGGCAAGGGCTGTATGTAGGCCAAGAGAAGAGCTTGAGGATCAAGAGGGTACAGACTGGCCCTCCTGGGGAGCAGCAGCCCCCTTCCAGGAAAGGACAGGCCTTGTACGATGACCAGGGCCTCTGGTTATCCACAGCCTGGTACCCAGTGGCCCACCCAGTCCCTGAACTGCCCCTCCAAAGCCAGCTGGGTATTCAATGTGCAGGGTGTCCCCTCTGCCCACCCAGCCTCACTGTACCAGGTGGGAGTTCCTGCACGTGACTGGGTACACAGGACGTCCAAGTTCGCATCCTACTCAGTGGGCAGGTTCTAAGGTCAGCAGGTGATGTAAGAACCTGCGTGGATCCAAGATCACTCTGTAAAATTTACCCACGCACAGGCACCATGCTAGCAACTGGCAGACAGACCCAAGTCCCTCCAACACAGTGGCTTTGCTCTCCAGCCTGGGAACAGGTCTCTAGCCCTTCAATCAGGTTGTGCACGACGGGCACTTACCCTCAGAGCCGCCATGTTGTAAGGAAGCCCACACTGCATGGAGAGACCACACATAGGTGTTCCAGGCAATAGCCACCATCGCCCACAGATATTGGGGTGAACCAGCCTTCAGATGATTTCAGCCCCCTGCCCTGCACCACCCCTGCCATGGCTATGTCTGAATTCCTGACCCAGAGAACGAGGAGTGAAATTTCGTACATTTTTTTTCCTACGTGAGCTATTGGGTGTGCATTAAGGGGCAGCCAATTTCTGCATATCTTAATGTATTTCACAATCACTCAGCTCTGCAAAAGGTCTGCACTTTTAAGGCCCACTGGAACCAAGACTGATCCAGGGACAAGCAAAATCAACCCCACATGCAATCAGGGCTTCAGCTCGGAGGCCAGAGGCAAAGCCCCCACCCGTTAAGTGATTTCTCCTAAAGGAACGTGTGTAGATGAATTCTTGTAGGTTAAGCACAGGATGGATTCCACCAGAAGGGCTTCAGAACGACTTGGGGCTTGACAGAGGAGCTGAATTCTCTGGAAGGACACAGCAGAGTTTGTATGCGATTGTCCAGAACAGCCAACAGTGAGTGAACTCAGAGACCTCGTTTGCCCTCCTTGGCAAATGTGAGTGGTGGGGTCTGGGCGCGGCTGTGCAGTGTCAGATGATGGTGCAGCCACAGCAGTACCTCTCGGGGTAGTCCACCACGTGCACTCTGTGGTCAGTGCCGTAGAGGTAGTAGACAGAAGTCTTTCCTCGGTACAAGTAGCGAACCTCCGTGAGGGGGACCAGCTCGATGGTCTGGCGCTGAGGAAACAATTGGCCAAGAAAAACCTCAATGTTCTCTTCATGTCACTCACCTGCTCAAGAACCTTCAGTAGCTCCCTACTACCAGTGGGATGAAGTTCATGCTCTGGAGTTGGCATTTTGGCTCCTCCCTGCCTTTTGAAATGTAGCTTCTACTGCACTCCTTCACATCCTCAGCTCTGATCCAAATCGATTTCTCATCTTTAACCATCATCTGATTCTAAGTTTCTGGAGTGGGGGAAGGAAGTTTCAGGATGTTATGGAAAGCCACCAGCCAAACAGGACATCTTCGAGAAGCATTAATTTTTAGATGAGGGTGTGGGGCAGAGAAAGGTAGAGGATAAAGTCATTTTAGACGTTTTTATATTAAAAACAACCATGGAGACAGTAGAGAGTGGATTATACAATTTGAATGAAATTTTAAGATAAAATGTTAATCCCAAAGAAATTCCAAGGTTTGATGAGCTTCTTGAGGCCATTTTCTTAGACTCCTCTCTCCCCACTCCTCGGTTTTGCATTGACCTTCCTTTGAGGAAAGACTTGTTTCCCCCTTCTTTTACAAATGGGGAACTGGGGCCCATGGGCTTGTGGAATTTCCAGTTTGTTAGATCTCCTGGCCGTAGCTGGAACTGTTTCATGCTCAGATCTCTTCCCCAGCATCTGCGTCTACCTGAGAGCCTGGGGCGCTCACTCCCCTAAATCCCTCCCTCTCTGGCCCCTTCTCCGAGCAGTTACTCAATAATCTTCCAAAATCATGAGGTGGTCAGCAGAACATAGCAGGTTTGCCACGTTGGGAGAGGACACTGGCTCCTGCTGGGATACCCATGTCGTTAGCTGTGGTGTTTTGTGACGGACAACTACATGCATAATCCACATGGCAAAGTGACTCCTCACCATCGGAGCAAAGCTTTCTCAGGATGTATGTGGGCCAGGCTCTGTGCCAAAACCCTGAGTTCTTCTGCACAAGTTGCTCCCCTATCCCAGACTCAGACTGGGGGACCCCAACCCCAGAGGGAGGTGGTGTGGTTGGCCCAGGGTCAGACCTTCCCGCCTGCAGGAAGCTCCCCTTCTTGGGAAAAGAGTCCAAGTCCTCTCATGGTAGGTGATGGTCTGGAGGCCCCAGGGGACAGGGGGAACCAGGCCAGGGAGGCCATCTTGACAAGCAGGCTCCCTAGGGTACAGGAGGGGCACCAGAGGGCATGTGACACCACAGCAGGAAGAGGGGACTCAGGGTCGGGGCCTACGCTTTCCATGAAGCGGTCTGTGTGATCTCACACTTCCTCTCTCTGGGCCTCCGTTTCTTCATCTGTGAAATGGGAGTAAAAACTTCTACATCACAGACTTGTCGGAAAAAACCAAAGACGATCGTGAGACTGAGTTTTCTCCATATGCCGGAAATGAACCTCCAAGTGATAAATGTGGAAATAAAAGGTTGAAGTTTCCTCTTGAATTTTGGTATAAAGGACCCCAAAATGGGAACTGAGACCAAGAGCAGATGGGCACCAACATCACTGCTCAGAAACTACTCTTGTTTTTAGACTTTTCTACAGAGATCACATGGAGGGCCCAGCAAAACCATCCCCACCCGCGTCCATTTCTGATTTTGAAAAGTCTTGGGGTTTGAGACCACAGGATGCTTAGGACATTTGCTGCCAAACCGTGGTCATCTCGTAATCGGCCGTTTATCTGCTCAGACACCTCATTCATCCCCTGGGGTGAGCAGATTCCGGGTCTGAGAGGAGTGGCCAGGGCACCGCGTGTGACCGCTGTCTCCTTGCTGGATTCTACTCACTCACTTCTTAGCCCTGACCCAAACGGCAGCATGAATCTTCATCTACGGATCCAAGGCCAAAGGACAATTTAGGAAAAAGATTCACCAATGTGGCCTTTCCTCCTATTACATTCCCTTTTAAAGTGTGCGTCTGCCTCTGGTTCAGCCCTCCCTGCTCAGACTGGTTCACAGATGGCTTGTGTGGCCCGAGACGGGTCTAAGCTTTCGGGGAAAGCCCGGGGGACCCAGGGTCTAGACGGAGGACTGCCGCCAACACACTGTGTCAGATAGGGCAGGCCACTGCCCCTCTGCCAAATAAATGAAGGGTCCAAAAAGGACTCAAACTATCAGCCTCAGAAGCACAAAAGTCCCACTTCTATCGGCAAGCTGCTAAAATCACGTCCTGATCATTCTGCCTGTTTCAGAGCAGACACCTCAGTATCTGGGGCTCCTCACTGTAACACACGCCATACTGCACCCACGCGGCTGCGGTCTTTCCTGCACAGGGCTGCAGAACAGACGTCAGCTCCAAGGGAAGAGCTGCCGAGGCATGACTGATGCTCAGAGCACCACCGCCCACACCGGCCCTTGCATGGTCTGTCCTTCTTTCTGCTCCGATGCCATCACCCCTTTTCCAGTTTCTCCCAGCAGCCCTTCCTTAACGAATGACTCACACACAGATCTTTGTCTCAGAGCAGCTTCTGCGAAGCCCAACCACACCCACTTTATAGATGAGGACATCGAGCTGTGAAGGGAAGAGGAGCGCCAGGAGTACAAGCCAGAGCTGGGAAGTTAATTGTTCCCGCAGTGTCTGCCGGGTGAAAAGCGCTGTGAATCCCACACGTGGCTGTTATCCCTGCAAAGCCACCCCAGCTTTCAGTTGGTTGTGTGTCTTGAATGCAGCAGATAAAAACATTTCCCTTGTAGTTGGGAAATTTGAGTTCTACTCTTGGGCTCTTCCGCTAAGAAGCTGTGTGACCTTGTTGAAATTACGTCCACTCTTTGGGCCTCCTCTGATTTATTGGAAAAGTCAGGGGTTTGGTCTAGACCAGGGGTAGCCAACGATGGCCCATGGGCCAAACCTGGCCCATCAGTTCACACAGAGTTATTAGCATTTTTCAAATTTTGCTCTCAATATTGAAAAATTAGATTTTCTATAGAAGTCTGGACTTCAGCAGGCCTGAAATCTCTGCCCCTAGGCTACACAGAGCTGAAGGGAGGCCCACCCCTCTGGATATGGGGGCCTCCCACCCATGCTACCACCCACCCTGGAAGTCTTTGAGTTTGCAGTGTCCCAGTGCCATGATTTCTGCCATTCATTCCAGCTCCAAGATGGTCATTATTAATTTTAAACTAAAGGCATGCTTCTTTCTCCTGCCAATAGAGATGTGCAGAGAGAGAAGGGGAAATACTCATTGCAAACAGGAACAGAAGGAACAAGGGCAGTTTGAGCAACAGGTTCCAGGCATTTAAAGCAAATTATCTCATGCCTACAAAACCCTCTGAGGCAGTGTTAGCATCTCTTTTCCACAGGTAAGAAACTGAACTTCAAGGACGAGTTGGAAGCTAGTCCAGGGCCACTTAGGAGAATCAGGATCTGAGCCCCTTCTCTAAGAGTCGGATCCCGCCACAGACGCCCCTCACAGAGCTCTGGCGCTGGGTGTCCCGGCCAAACCCCCATCTTCCACCGGTTTCCTTCCCCGCCTCCTGCCCCTCCCGCCCCCCGACACGCCCGCCCCAAGCCGCACCTGGAGACGCGAAGGGCACCACCGCCACCTAGTGGCCATCCAGATACAGCCACACAGCAGCCCTGGCGGCCAGCCCCGCCCTTGGGAGGCCCGGAGGGACCAGCCTGGGATTTGGGAAGGGCCCTGAGGGACAGGAGGCTGGGTTCCAGCCCTGCCTACGACCCTAGATCTAGAGCTTTCGTCTTCCCCTCTCTGAATACCAGGGGGTGAGAACCAAAATCACACTGAGCCACATTGCTGCGTGAAACCCTACAAGCTTCATGTCACTCTCAGGATAAAATGCAAGCCTCTCACCGTGGTCTCTGGTCTGGCCCGCCGAGCTCTCTGCCCTCGGCCACAGGTCAGTCCCTAGTGCTCCTCGTGCTCCTCGGGCTGGGGCTCCTCCCCTCCACCCCCTCTTCCTTCCGCCCTGCCACTCTCGGAGGAAGGAGCCTCCGGGCAGAGGGAGGGGCCCATTTCCTCCTTTATGTGACCAGAGGGGCAGTGCCCTCAATCCCCCGGTCGGACACCAGGAACCTCACCTCCCACAAGCCCTGCCCGCCCAGCTCACCTGCTGCAGGACGCGGGCGCGGGAGGCCAGCGTTGCGTTGTGCTCGGCGATGGCCCGCTGGGAGGCCAGAGAGATCTCCCGCAGGGGGAAGTCGATGATGGGATACACCTGGGGGGAGATGAGGACCACCTGCCCTGATCCGGAGCCTCAGCGGGCTGACGCAGAAGGACCAGAGCACGAGTCCGAAGGGAGGGCCCAGGCCAGGAGCGAGTGGGGTGGGTGGCACTTGTTAAACCTTGATCACCCACATTACCACCTTGGAAATGCCAACAAAAAGCAGGGCTGTAGACAGTTCTGCCCCATCCACCGGGCCTCTGGTATAGCCTGACTCGGCTGAGGGGGGGGGGTGCAGGGTTTACCTGGAGCCGGCGATGCCTGAGGTGAACCTTTAGGAAGCTGGGTGATTGGGGCAAAGAAAGGAGCCTGAGGACTATATTCAGCCCTCAAGAAGGAAATCCTGCCATTTTCAACACGACGGATGGCAGAGGGTGTTATGTTAAGTGAGGTAAGTTAGAAAAAGATAAATATCATAGGTTTTTATTCCACATAGAAGTGAGATCAAAGACAAAACAAAACTCCTAGATACAGAGAATAGATTGGTGGTTTCCAGAGATGGGGATTGGGGAATCGGCGAAGTGGGTGAAGGGGGTCAACTGGGACAAACCTGCAGTTGTAAGTCATGGGATGTAATGTACATCATGGTGACTACAGTTGATAATACTAGATTGTATATTTGAAAGTTGTTGAGAGTAGATCATAAAAGTTCTCACCACAAGAGAAAAAAGGTTTGACTGTGGTGATAGATGTTAACTAGACTTACTGTGGTGACCATTTCACAATATAAACAAATAGCAAATCATGATGTACACCTGAAACTAATATAATGTTATATGTCAATTATGTCTCAATTTTTTAAAGGCATATTACAAAGTGAAAGAAGCCAATCTGAAACAGCTACATGCTGTACAAAAAAAAAAAAAAAAAAAGGAAAGACGGAAGGGAAAAAAAAACTGACCCTCTTAAAGAAAACTGCAGAGGATGTCCCATAAAGGCCAAAAGGCTAACAGCAGGAGACCAGAGAGTCTCTGTACTCAACTCTGCCCTCGCAGCCACAGACAATATGTAAACAAACGGGCATGGATGTATTCCAATAAAACTTTATTTATAAAAGCAGGCTGAGAGCCAGAGCTTGCCAATCCCTTCCTAGCATACAGGACCCTCCCTGATCTGGCTCATTGCCCTGCCCAGCGCACTGCCCTCCAGCCTCCCTGCCCTCTGCTGCTCCCCAAGGCCTCTGTCTTACTGCTTCCTCTGCTGGACACCCTCGCTCGGGTGGTCACACCGTCCACTCCCCCACTGCGGTGCATTCAGGGTCAGCTCCCTGGCCCCAGCTAGAACAATAGCCCTACCCGGTCCTGTCTCTTTACCCTGCTTGTGTATTTCCGATGACGCTTAGCACCCACCACCTGACACTGGGGGGAAATGCTATTATTATCTTTTCCCAACTGTGAGGTCTACAAGGGCAGAGATTCTGTTTGATGGTATCTGCAGGGCCTAGAATAATGCCTGGTCGAGGAGGAGGGTGTCAAAGTTTGTGGAAGGGATGGAAGGTGGAGGGAAAAGGAACAGAAGAAGAGAGAGGGCTGAATAAGTAAAATTCAGGACAAACCGGCCCCACAGGGTCCCAGCAGCCTCTGTCCAGCCCTGGAAAGCTCTGTTCCCATCCAGCCCATCTTTCTAAACAGAAGCAGCACCTGCAGAAGCTGAGAAGGCCCGGCCTCACAGCGGGGAGGAGGAACCCAGCCCCCTTTGTGGTGGTTGCAAAGCCCTCCTTACCATCGTGTTTTCATCCTTAAAGAGGGTCTCCCCTTTGGCTTTAGCAAGGAGCTCCCCAGGGCAGTGCAGCTGGTGCTCAGACACAAACTCAAATAGGCTGTTTTTCCTGGAAGTGAAGAGGAAGAGGGCAGATCACATGTGTTGGGTTAAGAACATGGGTTTGGAGTCAGGCTGACCAGGGCTGGAGGGCTTGCGTTGCTACTGGTGGGACCCTGGGGAGGTGCTTTAGCCTCTCTGGGCCTCAGCATCCTCACCTGTAAAGAGGGCACCTAGTAAAGCACTGACAGTTCTGTTCTATTACATCACGTCACCCTCACCTGTGATGCGCTGAGCTGGGTGCCCAACAGGAGAAACCCCTTAATGCAGGGCAGCTCCCCTGATGTGGGGATTTAGGACCCTGGGACTCCTCCTCTCCCAGCAGGTCCCTGCACTGTCAAAGCCCCCACCAAGTGGAGCTTCTCTGCAGAAACCGTTCCAGGCCACAGCCCCCAGCCGCCCCCGCCAGGCCAGGGCATTGGGAGCTGCACGTACCACACGATGACCAGCTGGATGAAGTGCAGCAGTTTCTTCTCCCCCTTGCAGGTGGCACAGGTCTTGTTCCCCCTCCCTGAGCACGTGCTGCATCTGAGAGGGGCACCATCGGTATGGCTCAGACAGTCGTGGCGTCCTGTGGCTTCCGAGGCTCCCATCCCACATCCTTCTTCATGGAGGTGGGCTGTGCTGGGCATGGACCACTTCCTCACTTCCACCATCTAGACTTCCTGCTTCCCGTAGCAGTGCCCCGGTCTCCCTTCGGAGACCACATGGTTTGTGGGCTCACCCCTGCCCCTTCCAGGACCAGCCTGGGACTTCAGCCTGGCCAGTGAGCTTATTCCCTCTCTCTGGCCACAGTGGCTGATACCAAGATTGACACTTGGCCCAGTGAGTGCATTGAGATGCACCCTAGAACTTTTGTTGGGATTATCAGGAAAGGGCCACCCTTTTCTACTGAGGTTACTACATCTGGAGCTGCTGGTGGCCTCCTCTGCCACCACAGGAGACAGCCTGTCTGAGAATGGATCCAACACGAAGGAAAGCAGTGTGAGGGATGGAAGCAGATTCCTCATGGCACTGTTTAAGCACCTGGATCCAGCTGTACCTAAAGCCACCTTGGAAATATGTTCTTAGACTTTTCTGTTACATAGGCCTATAAATTTACTTTTTTGCAAAAGCCAGTTTGATTTAGAGTTCTTTTACTTGTAAGTGAAAGAATCCTGTATTTCTTTCCAAATCAGAGACAATCTTTACCCACCACAGGTGGCAGGTCCACCAAAGCTTTGCCATCTGGCTTGTTAGAAGGACGGCCTGGGCCTTGATGAGCCGAAAGGATTATTAACTAACACAACTCTGAAGAGTTTCACTCCTCCTGGCTTCCTGTTTCCCTTTAAGGATTTGTAAATACATGAAAGGACATCATGTCCAAGATGCAACATCCCACTGTTTGCAAAGCCCTGTGAACAGACATGGCACTTTGTTGACTGAGTTAATCAACTGACTATTCCTGACTCCTCCTCCATTCAGACCCTGCAGTGGGTTATAAACAAGGGTTTGCCCCGGCTGGATCCTTGGAGAGTTAGGAATCTCACCTTCGGATGGTTTTCCCTATTCACTTCCCCTCCATGTGAGAAAGAAGAGGGCTCCTCCCCGTAACTCATTCGCCTCCCTTCCTCCCTGCAGTGCCTCGTCCCTTCCCCCAACCCACAGACTGCTTGACGAGCTCCCTCTGGTCTCGAAATACCAGGTCTTGAGAAACACTCACCTAGGCAACAGCGCACCTACAATGCACAGAATTCTGGGGACACTGGAGTGACAAGACAGACAGGGCGCCCGCCTGCCTTCCAGGAGGGCAGGCAGTGAAAAGCAAGAATGGCAGCTCGGTGCCGGGGAGACCCACCCTTACCTCCGCCTGCCGGACCCCGAGCACATCGGACACCGCCGGGCGGGCTTGGCTTTGCGCTTGGCGCCGCTGCAGGAGGGGCACCTCACCTGCGGACACATGTGGCCTCAGCCCCACTGGCCTCCCGGGGGAGCAGGCAGAGGGCATCCTGAAACCTGGTTCCAATCCCAGCCTGTGACCCGCCCCCAGTCACTTCCCCACTTCCTCTCCCTGGGCCTCGGCCCCTTATCTGTAAGTGGGAGGGCTGGACGCAGTGTATCTTTGGACCTCTCTGGTTGTAGCCTTCAAAGATTCTGCATCCTCACTGTTTCTCCTGAGACATCAGCCTCTCCTGCTCCTCGCTCATCCCCACTGCCCCCAGGACCAGGACCGTCTCTGACCAAACAGCTCTGGCCAGACAGGGCCCAAACAGCTGCATCTTGGAAAGGTCCCCAGAGATGAGCCAGGCTACATCCCACAGTGGGAGCTCAGGAGACACTGCAGGGAAAGGCTGGGGAATGAGGCGGGGAGGTGGGCAGGGGAGGGAGGAGGGAGCAGCAAAGGCCCCAGGAAGGGACACAGAGCCAGCAAGGGCACAGCTGGGCCCCAGCAAGGGCACAGCTGGGCCCCATCGAGGGGAGGGCGCTGTGAGGGCAGTGGGAGGAGCCTGCTGCACTGAGCGTAGGGAGCGCGGGTGGGCAGCTGAGGGAGGAGGGGACGTAGCCAGTGTGTGTCCAGGGGATTGGGCACAAATGGAGAGGGTGGAGAGAGCTGAGAACACTCGGGGGCGGTCTCGCCACTAGGACGGCTAGTAGCTTAGACGGTTCTACAAGGAACACTGATGCTGCGAGGGGCTGCCTGCGCACTGAGGGGCCCAGGGCTGCATGGTGTATGTTCGCCCCTACCCCTAACATCCACAACCAGAACTTCATAAGGGGACCTTATTTGGAAACCATCTTTGCAGATGTAATCAGTGAGGGTGAGGTCATCCTGGAGGAGGGTAGGCCCTACACCCCATGACTCGTGTCCCAACAGAAGGCCGTGAGGAGACAGAGACACAGACACAGGGCAAAGGCCGGGAAACAGTGGAGGCAGAGATGGAGGTGATGTCATTACAAGCCAAGGGCTGCTGGCAGCCACAGGGCTCGGAGGAAGGCCTGAGGCGGCTTCTCCCTCAGGGCCTCCGGGAGGAACTAACCCTGCTAACCCCCTGGTTTTAGACTTCTGGCCTCCAGAGCTCTGAGAGAATTAATTTGTTGTTTGAAGCCACCCAGCGTGTGGTCATTTATTACAGCAGCCCCAGGAAACAAATCCAAGGCCTGAGTCTATTTTATGGCTCAAAGGCCCCTGAACTTCACTTCCCGGCACTCACCACCTGCACCAGGAGTGCTGGTCACTTGTCAGTCTGCCCTACAGAGAGACAGTCTCCACGAGAAGGACCCCAGGTCTTAGTCCTCCTGCACTGAGCGGGCACTCAGTAAAGTTTGTAGGTGGAGGAAAAAAGGCGAGAAGAATGAAAGTCATAAACCATGAAAAAGGTCAGTAGAGATCCAACTTACCCATCTTACAGGTAGGAAGATGGAGGCTCAGAAAGGGAGGATGGGGGGAGGGTATAGCTCAGTGGTAGAGCTCATGCTGAGCACACACCAGGTCCTGGGTTCAATCCCCAGTACCTCCATTAAAAAATAAACAAAAAATAACCCCTAATTACCTCCTCACACCTCCCCAAATAAAATAAATGAGTAAAAGATACATTTTAAAAAATGAAGAAGAAAGGGAGGGTGAGTGTGTGAGGTCGCACTGCTAGTGCGGGCAGCCCCAGGCCCCCCGCCCAGCCCCCCGCCCCCACGTGGCTCGGCCCGCACGCATCACGCACACCGCCGGCCGCTCGTGACTCACCGTGCTGGCGCCGTGGCAGCCGCTGCACTTGTAGCGCCCACGCCCGTGGCACCTGTGGCATTCCTGAAAGCGCATGCCCTCCTTGATCTGCTTTCCCGAGCATCGGCAGCTCCTGATTCCACCACCCCCACCCCCATGAGGTCGCCTTCCCAACGCGAGTACAGCACTTCCAGCCGCCGTGGGAAGGTGGCTATTCGCTGTTGATTAGATTCCAAAGGGCCTTGAATGCCAAGCCCAGGAGGTCATGAGACCGTTTCCTCAGAGCCCCAGCCCCATCTGTCCTGGATGCTCAGAAGGGGAGACCTGTTCCCCGACTGCCATGCCCTACCCCGACTCCCAGGCTAAACCACAAAAGCCCGTTTCCTTTGCCCATTAGGCAGCTAAAGGCAGTCTTAAGAGATGAAGCCATCAGAGATGAAGGGCATCTCTGTGAAAGGCAACGAGCTACTGGAATTCAGTCGCTGAATCAGAATAGCTTTTCCACCCTGGAGAAAAGAACGAAACACTTTCTTGATCTCTCAAAGTCCTCTTCATGTTACGATGCTATAAAAATTTGCAGGGTGAAATGACATGCCTGAATCATGTTCTAAAGTGAAAACAAGGCAGGTAATTCGATGAGAACATAATATAAAACATCTCAGCGGTGTTTGTGTAACACATGAGCTGACCCTCACTGCCTGTCCTGATTATATTTATGGAAAACAGTGTAGAGGTCAAATTCTCTCCTACTAACTACCATAAAAAAAAAATCCAACAAGGCTTTAATTTTATTTTATATTTGTTTCATTCAGCTATTTACTGACAGGCCAAAAAATTAAAAAATTAAAAAGATAAACACACTTACATGGTGTAGGGATGTGAATGCCCACTATTTAAGCTGGTGACATTTTGTACCACCCTGTTGCCATGTGACACTCTGTAATTTGCATGGACTTTTGTTGGGACTACACTCCACACACTGGGTTTCCTTAGAAGTCCACTTATTTGACGGTCAAGGAATGAACCACCACCTTGGATTTGGGGTTTCCTTTTTTAAAGGATAAAGCTTGAAGAAACCTATAGTGCCTGGAAAACTGGCTCAGAGAGAGAGGGACAAAGACTCCAGTAAACATGTTACCTTGACCAGTGATGAGTGAGGGACCTGGAACTTCCTGGTATCTTCCTGAAACATCGGAGGAACCTGGACCTCGATGTCCCAAAGCCTGGGGGAGGTCCCTCTTTGTGGCCCATCCACGGAGTGATCTGACAGAGAAAGAGGCTGTTATAAGACCAGCAAATGGCTGCAAGGACCAGCTTTCATTTATTCACCAAATGATGTAGAGCCTTCACTCAGTGCCAGGCATTAGGCTAGACCCTGGGGCTCTGGGATGGGGAGGTAAGGGTCCCCTTAGAGTCTGTGGTTAAGCCCCCAAGCATTGGAGTTGAACAAACCTGGTTGACCCCTGGTTCTTTTACTTCCTAGCAGCATCTCCCTAGACAAGCTACCCCACCTCTCTGACCCTCAATTCTCTCCTCCCTAAAATGGGGATAATGGTGGTACCTACCATGTAGGAAGGAAGTGAAAGCTGAGTAAAAGAAGGCATATCAAAGCTTAGCACAGGGCTGGTACATGCTGAGGGGTCAAGAAACAAGGACTGTCATCACTATGGTCACCACCCCCAGCATCGTCTTCTTTCTCCTCCCCCTCCTCTGTTCAAGGAGACAGACACAGCTTTAGCCACGATGCGACAGACTGCATGTAAGTGCTTTGGACAAGAGCTGCATAAAGGGCTCTGAAACCTCAGAGGACTGACTCATTCTGCTGGGGAGGGGGCAGCAGGAAAAGATATCCTCAAAGACTTCATGAGAGAGGGAACATGTGAACTGAGTCTTGATAGATAAACCAGAGCAGTCAGTAGAAAAAACAGGTAGGACATAGGGCTTCCCAGACCAAGAGCCTGAAGCCTCCAGGGGGTTCAGCAGAAGATGTGATGGCACAGTGAACGGGGTCCCCAGGGGGTCCAGAAACTCAGGAAGGTGCTGGGGAGACCTGGGAGGCATGCGGTCACCCGAGCACACTTGCTGCCTTTGCAGTCTGGCCCCAGGTGGCAGCACCAGCTTGTGGCCAAACACAACACTAGACTTTTTCAGGCCCTCCAGCGAACCAGTGCCGGGACAGGAAACGTTTGCTAAGACCAGTCCTGGAAAGTCTCCAAGAGGAAAGGCCACCCTCTCTTTTTTATGGGTGATGGGAAACTGAGGCTCTGAGCATAAGAACATCTTACTCGGGGGAAGACAAGTGTTATTCTCCACCAGCACCTGCTGTATTTGCTCCCAATTAAACTGATTTCAGACAACTCACTAGTAAATGGCTGAAAAGTCCATTCACTTATCCTGGATTCGCTGAAGGTCTCTAGTCGATACTACAGAGAAAAAACAGCATGTCACACTTGTGCCCTTAGGAAGACAGAACCTTATGTGAAAGAATGAAGTGCCCCACCCTCGGGGTGTGATCCCCCAGGCACAGCGCCTACAGGCTGCTCAGAACAGGCCGGCAGCAGGGACTTCCATGGCAGATGCCCCAGGACATCTGCAGGGGGTCAGTCAGCCCCGGGAAATTGTTCCTGGCCGGCTCACAACTGGGCTGCTTCAGCTCCTCATTTTTTTATACATAGAAATGGTCCATGAGACAAGTTTGAAGCAACAACTGCCCTTTGACAGATGGAAGCAGCTGGAATCAACAGCGCCAAATACCCTTTGGAGGAATTTATCTGCCTGATGTCAAGATCTTCCTTCTTGATCCTCATCCACAGAATCACAAAGCAGGAAGGGATCATGGACATCACCTGGCTCCTCCTCTTCCATGTAAGGAAATGGGGGCTCAGAGAGGTCAGTTGACTTGCCCGAGGTCACACAGCTATACAGAGGCCTCTTCCCTGATCCCTACTCTGATTTCTCCCTGCAAAGCTCTTCTGATTTCTATGTGATTATGTGCCCTCTAGGGAATGACTGTGCCGGTGAACTAGGAAATGTGAGCTTCAACCTCTCCCTGTTAAGGCAGAAGGCGACAGGGGGATGCTGTGGTCTCAGTACCAGACGCAGGCTCCCTGTGGAGCCTCAGGCCTGGGGGTGATGAATAAATGACTCCTTGGCATAGATGTGATTTGAGGAAGGCAGGGAGCTGGGATCAGGGGAGGGGATGGCCCTCTCTAGCCCACCCCTTCAGGAAGCAGCTTAGTTTAATGGAGGTGCTAGGGGTTGAAGCCAGGACCTCGTGCATGCTAAGCATGAGCTCCAACACTGAGCTGTTGCCCTTCCCCCAGATCAGTCGTGTCTTTAACGACACGGCTTTGACACTAGCAAGCCTGAGTCTGAATCCCAGCTCAGTCTCTACCAGCTGCATGTCAGGGGCAAGCAACTCCACCTCTCTAAACATCCAGTTCCTCCTCTTAACTGGTGACAATAACACCTGCCGTGTGGGGCAGCTCTGAGGGTTTGATGAGATATTTATGAATGTGCTTTCCAGACGCCTAGTGCATCCGAGCTGCTCACTGGCCACTGAGAATAATTATTCCTTGTGTTATCACTCACTACAGACCCAAGACGCGGCAGAAAGGACTTCAATGTCACTGCCACTCGCAGGCACTGCCCCCTCACCCTGAGCCTCCCGGTCCCCGCCAGCTGCCCCCTCACCCTGCACAGGGTCTGCTGCCTCAGCTCCTGGACGATGAGGTCAGTGGCAGCTGCGCTGCCGTAGCAGCACTTGGAGTTCACGAAGTTGAGGAGGGCTTCCCGGGCCACCTCCTCTGTCACCACGGGGACTCTGCTGGGGCCAAGCAGAGGGGCAGCGGGTTTGGGGAGAGCCCGCGGGCTCACCCAGGCCAGTCAGCCCCCTCCCTGTGCAGATGGAAATGGAGGCCCGGAGACAGGGGGGCCCTGGCCGTGGTCCCCAGCCATAGTCGAGCCCTTGGCGTCCATCTGGGGAGGGTGCCTCCAGCATCAGGAGCTGTGAGAACAGATGCCCAGGTGGGAAAGGGACAGGTTCTTCTAGAGGACAGTAAAAGCACTTTACCTGAAACGTAGGCTGGGGAGAAGGGCTGACGGAATCTTAGAACTCGAACAACAACAACAAAAAGAAACAAACAAACTCAAAAAAGAACACTAAAGATGAATTATGCCATCTTACAGATACAGGAAACTGAGGTCCAGAGAAGATTAGATGTCACACAGCTGGAAAGAGGCAGAGTTAGGCTAGGCAAGACTCCTGCCCCTCGAGGACCTTGACCTCGGCCAGAGGAGCTGTTAGCAACACTCATGAGAAGACCCAGGCTGAGAAACTTCCCACAACAGGACCCAGAGAGACTCATCGTGAGCCTGCTGGGCTGGGAGGGAGCGGCAGTGGGTGGGAAGGCAGACTCCGCATGACCCTTCCTCGGCCTTCTCTCTGGACCCCTCCCCTCCTCCTGGAAGACCCTCCCCTGGGCTGCCACCGGGAAGAGAAGGCAGGTGCTCCAGGCAGCAGTGGGGCCAGGAGCACCAGGCGGACACCCTCCAAAGCAGGACACGGCCGCCCAGCTTGGCGCCCCATCCTGTCCACACAAAGCTGGATGGACAGCCGGAGCTCTGCGCCAAGTCCTCCAAGCAAGGATAGAGCACGCTCCCAGGAGCAAAGAGGGGGTCAGCAGACTTTCGGTAAAGCCTAGACAATGAATATTTTTAGGCTTTGTGGGCCACACAGCCTGTCTCACCACTCAGCCCCACCGTTATGGTGCAAAACAGCCACAGCCAGTAAGGAGACAAATACGCATGGCCACGTGCCGAGCAAACTTGACAGACAAAAACAGGCGGTGGGCCAGAGTCTGTAACCCTCAGGTTGATCGACTATGGTTTTCAACCCTGGCTCGTGAGCCCACCAGCCTGGAGAGCTTGGTGAAAAAGACACTCCCAGGCTCCATCCCTAGAGAATCTGACCCAGTGGGGCTGGGACCCTGATGCTCTGCCTGGGCTGAGATCTGTGGCCCCTGAGATCCCTGAGGACGGCTCCAGGTTGGGGGTGGGGGATGGTGATGGCTCCATGGGGTCCCCAGGGCTCACCCGTGCTCCAGGAACGGGGACCAGCACCTCTGCTCCTGGGGTCTCCCCTGGGCCTCCAAAGGTGGGAAGAATATCTGCCGCCCTGGAGGAGAGGGGAGGAGTCAAACACCTGGCTCAAAGGCACAGGTGCTTGTGGGGTGAAAGAAGGAGGGGCTGGCTGCACGTGAGAAAACACAGAAGAAGAAGAAGAAGAATGGTGGTTCTAAGACAGCATCAGCCTGGGGTCCAGTGGAAATGGACATGGTCATGGAAGGGCCATGGACACAGGACCCCCTGTCCTCCTGTCCCCTCCCAACAGTGACAAGAAGCTTCCCGGGGCCCCCAGGGGTCAGGGGAGCCGTCCCAGGCTGACCTGTTCCAGAGACACTCCCACAACCAGCTAAGCCCCAAGAAGAGGTTGAAGGGCCCAAGACCCATGGACCATAGACTTACTGTCCCCTTGAAGAAGCCAGTCACAGCTGGGCAGCCTCTCCAGGAGTTCAGCCGGGGGCGCCAAAGGACTTTCGGCCTCGAAGCTGAGGTTGCCCACACCTGAGGGAAGAGCAGGAAGATGGCGACTTCACAGGAAATTGATGAGTGGGGGTGGGGAGCAGTGCATCACAAAGTGGCTCACAGTTGAAGTCAGCCTCAGTCCAGCCCCCTCAGGACACACAACACACCTGCAGGGCTGGCAGGGCTGGGGTGGGGGTATGATGGTGGCGGCGGGAATAAGAATGATGAGAAAACCATGAAGCAGGGCAGCTCCTGTATGCCGGGCCCCTGCTCCAGCCAGTCACAGGTGCTTTAGAAACATTAACATATTCCACAGCCCAAGGGGGCAGATCCTGAATACCAGATGGTCACATTTCTCTGATGCTCATCAAGAGACAAGTCTACATTTCCTCCCCCTTGAACCTGGGCAGCTTGGGACTGCTTCACCAAGGTCACATGGGGGGCAAAGGAGAGACTGCGGCTCCTACTTCTGGCCTCTTGATCCCTGACCTACCAGGTAAGAAATCAGTCTGTCCCACTGGACAAGCCATGTGGAGATGTCCTGAGTACGTGGAGAGGGGCCCAGTGGAGCCCGGCCTCCAGCCACCCTGCCAAGCCACCAGGCATATGAGCAAAGCCGTGTGGGACCCTCCAGTCCAGAGCAGCTACCTGCTGACTACACCGAGTGACCCTGTTAGAGACTGCATGTCTGCACCCCGCAAATTCATGTGTTGAGTCCCACACCCCCAGTGGAGTGGTACTAGGAGGTGGGGCCTTTGGGAGGTGATTAGGTTCAGATGCGGTCTCGAGGATGGACCCCTCTGCTCTAGGAGTGCCCAGGGAGCAGGCAGCTGCCTACAAGCCAGAAGAGGGCCCTCATCAGACACTGGATCTGCTGGTGCCTTGGTCCACCTTGGACTTCCCAGCCTGCAGAATAGCGAGGAATAAATGTTTGTTCTTTAAGCCACCCAGTCTATGGTATTTTTGTTACAGCAGCTCAAACTAACACAGACCCTCATCAATTACACATGGAACAGAAGAATCGCTGAGCCCTGTCCAAATTCCTATCCATGAAATCATGAAATATAATAAAATGTTATTGTTTTAAGGCACCTCAATGTGGGGTGATTTGTCACGCAGCTTCCTCTACTGGGCAGTCTTTATTCTGAGTCTCTCCGCAGACCTGACCAAGACATTCTTGGAGCCACACCAGGGTCCGAGGCTCCTCCCGCTGCCCTCTCCTCTCTCACGGGGGTCTGATCTGCACTGTGGTCCAAAGATGGTCCCTGCCTACACCTGCTCCCTCTCCCCTTCTCCCTTCACAGGTCTTCAAGAGATCTCTGGTATGTCTCATGCCATCTTGGTGTCTGTTTCTTGGATGATCCGAACTGACACACTAGCACTACCACACTCGACCAATGAGAAGACTGAGGCTCAGAGAGGTTGTGACTCGCCCTATATCACACAGCCGACGAGTAAAGGAGTCGGATTCAAACCAAAGTTCCTCTGTCTCCAAAGCTGGTATTCTTTCCATGTACCTTCTATGAGGCAAACCCTATGGTGGAAGACACACTATCTCACTGTTTTTAAAACCTCATGTTGATCTGTCAGGCTGTAACATAGATCCATACTACCCTGAGACTCCAAGGAGAAAAGCATATTATTAGTACTGGCCTCTGGAAACTCAGGACAGCTCATGAAGCATCCCACAAACCTGTTGCCTCATCCCACCATCACACCTGGAGGTGTGGAAGGCAGGACTTCTAACCTCACTTGACATGAGGCATCTGAGGCTCAGAGAGGTCACTCCAGTATCCCCAGGGTGCACAGCAGTTGAGTTAGAGCAGGACAAAAACTCCTCCCTCCTGTTCCTGCCCACGGACCACCCTTCAAATCTGTTCCCTGAAGTCCCCATGCTGGGGAACACGGATCCCTCAGCTCTGTCTTTCTAGTGGCCAACTGACCACAGGAAGTTGACTTTAAAAGGTGAGCTGATAAATGGTCAGTGGAAGGGGATTCTGTCTGCACGAAATCACTGCAGCACACTCAGGTCACACGTCCAGCTGACCCACCTCATCACCGAGATCCTTCCCTTTCTCGCAGCTCTTTAAAGCTCATAGCTCTTTAAAGCTACAAAAAATAAAAATAACATGTCCTGCCCTTTGGAGTTTCATAAAAGCAAAGACCAGATGAAGCAGCAGACCTTGTTCGAAATTCGAACAGCCTAGGTTATCTGGAAGCGGAGACAGATGTCAGGTGATGAGCAAACCTGAAATCCAGAAACTCTTGGCCAAGAGCAGTGAGGGAGGCACAGGGTGGGGTCATTCAAACAAATAAATAACCCTGCTCTACTGCTCCCCACAACCCCCAATTAGGAATGCACTTGTCCTTGGACAATAAGAAATATACATCTCTAAGGTTCTTCCTCCTTGCAGGAAACTTCCAAAGGAAGCTGAAATGGAACATTTAGAGATGGAGGAGTACCTTTCTGAACAGGAAGCAAATGATTCTGCTGAGAAAGAGGTGAGAGCCCTGGGGCAGAGGTGGGTGTGATGGAAAGTGACATCGTCCCCAAGCTTCAAGCACGTGTCCCCAAATCCCCAGGATGAGAATTCACCCAGAATCATTCTTCAAACCTTGGTTCTCAATATTGCTTTGCTTCTAATGAGCTTATTAGCATTTTAAGCAATTCTAGCCACCAGGGACTTGGGGACCAGCAAACATTTTCTACAAATAGCCAGGTGGTAAATATTTCAGCCTCTGAGGGCCCTGCAGTCGGTCTCCATCACTCAACTCGGCCATTGTACCCAGAAAACAGCTACAGACAATAGACAATTGAGTAAGCATGGCTTGGGTCCAGTGAAACTTTACAAAACAGGCAGTGGGGCAGATTTGGTTCATGAGCTGTATTTTGCCCACCCTGACCTGACACTCGCCTGTGTGGATGGGTTTTGAGGGGGATGAGAAAGGTGGAGGGAGGGTCTGTCTCTTTATCACTGCTCCTTTAAGCCAAGAGTGAAGATGTCAGGCATGGAAACAAAAGCGAGGCTGTCCCAGCCACCTTCCCTGGGAGGGCCCCCGCCCACCCAGAAGTCTTGGGTCTGCTGGGGCATCAATACTTTCCTCCTCAAAAAGACAGGGAAATGCCACGTGGCCGTGATGTCTTGCTGGAAACCAAACAAAGGGGCAGGAAGAGGGGGAGAATGAGAGGTGGGAAACTCAGAGCTCCATCCATCAACCGGGAGCCACCCTGACCTCTGGCCATTTGTCAGAGCTAAATTAATCTCTCCATTATGTTGCGGACAAAAATAAAGGCCCCCAGGCTGCAGTACAGGCGGACGTGTCATTTCCTGGGCAGATCTCCTTGGGCACAACAGGAATGTGGATGTCACGGGACTTCGTGTGGCGCCCAGCATGGGGCACCTGCAGGGGGCCACCAGCCGCGTCACAGTTTCTATGGTGTCTGGGCTGAGTTCCAGGGCGACTGTCCAGCTGGACCAGGGCCCCCTAACACAGGCCGCACCAGGTCTGAGATGCTGTATGGTCTCCTCTTTGCACCTCAAGACAACCACTGTTTGGCCCATTTCGTAGAAGAACAAGTTGAGGCTCAGAGATGTGACTGGGGGCAACGAGCTCACACACTCAGAGCCAAGACAGAAACAGTACTTAGAACTCACATCCTGACCCCAAGCTCAATGGTCTTCCCACTTGGAAGGTGGACACCCCAGTGATCCTTGCAAACACGTCAAGCGGTCACCGCGAAAGCTTTGCAAAGTGCTTCTCAGGCAGTGTTTCTGCTCGCCGGGCACCAGCTATTTTTCTTTTGTATAGGAAGGAATTTTTTCCTATAGGGAAAGGCATAATTCATGATAACCCCTTTCGCTTTCTCTTTTTAAAGTGCCATGCCCTCTATTTCAGAGATCAAAGAAGTCCACGTCTTCTGCCCCTGATTCCAGATGAATGCTGTCAAAGCACTGAAATCAGGCCACGTCTCTGGGCAGACGGCCCCCCACTGCCATCTTGCTTTCCTTTGTTTTACATCTTGCCTCTTTCAATAGGTGTGAGAGCCCCTTTTGGACAGGGACCACCCCGCCTCCCTGCCAACTCTTGCATACAGGTGGTGCTCACACATGCCAGTGGTGTGCATTATACTTAAGATGGTGCAAGAGAGATTCAGGTGGTCAAATTCATACAGACAGAACGCAGAATGGTGGTTGCAAGGACCGGGGGGGAGAGGAGAGGAGCTAGTGTTTGACAGGGGCAGAGTTTAGTTGTTCAAGACGCAAAGATTCTGGAGATGGATGGTGGTGATGCTCGCCCAATAACGTGAACGTGCCGTACACTCACAGTGAGATGGTAAATTTCACGTTATGTGTATTTTACCACAATGGAAAATAATTTTAGAAAGAGAGAAGGAGATTCAAGTGATCCTAAGATAAAGAAAAGAAAAAGTACTGTTTTGCCAAGAAGAACAAACAAATAATTGGCTACACTATTTGGAGGCCTTCCCAGCAAGACCAGAAAGCCTGACCAGGTCACCCCCAACCTTACACACCGCAGTGGCTCACTACTGCCCACAGCTAACATCCAGACTCCTGAACCTGGCAGGTATGGCCCTACGTTACCTGTTGGGCAGGAAGGAAAGAGCCTTGTCAGCCCACACGATGGGGCAAAAGCCCTCCTGTGTTGTCCAGGGGAGAGAGAAGGGAAGACAGCTAACCGGTGGGGGTGGGAGGGTGGGGTTAAGAACAGAACAGAAATGGGAAATGAGAACGAGCGAGGCAAGCCTGCTTTGAGGCAGGAGCCATTGTGAAAATATTTGGGGGAGCAAAGAGATTGCCCACCGTGGGTGTGATCACCACCAAAAAAAACAGGGGGAAGAAGACGTGGGAGAAGTCTTTCTCGGGGCTGTCGGCTCCCTCTGGTTCCACGAGAAGGCAGCAGATGTTACAGCTGATTGTCAATTAGTTGGCGTGTGGAACTCAGCCTCTGGAGAAAGTGCCCTGGAGCCAAGACAGAGCCACATGCAGGCTGGGCTTTCTGAGAGTCGTCTCCTTTCCAGAGGTGACTTCCCACGTCATGACACTGATGTCTGCACTTACCCCCCAACACACAGAAGCATCACGCACACACACTCCAGCCCCTGCTCTGGCTGTCCCTGCCCACGACACCCTCCGTCACTGTGCCCAGCCTGGCTCAGCCCAGACCTCACCTCCCGCAAGGCCGGCCCGTATGTGGTTCCCCTTCTCCGGGCCCCCCAGCCTTCTCTCCCACTCTCTGTTGTTGCTTCTTCTGAAAGGCTTTATAAGAATTATCTGCAAAAAGTCCATGTGGGGTCTGCCTCCCCCATTAGCCATCCTGGTCCCCCAGCCATGAGCACAGCACAAAATAGCTCCCTTACTGTGTTGTCTCGGGGAAATCACTTTACTTGTTAGGGTCTTGATCTTTCCCTACAGCAAGGCTCAGGGCATCACTGAGAGAAACGATGGGAACTACAGGCTAGAGACGTCTGTGCTGATGGGCCTGCTAGAGTCCTCCAGACCATCTCTAAGCTGTAATACAGTTTCATTAAGGCTTTGTATTTCTTACTCATTCCCCAGACGGGACACTGTATCTTTCCTTTAGAAGTTGAGAAACCCACAGTCCCCGATGCCCTGCCAGAAATGTAGCAGCTGCTGGGGAGACCAGGTGTGTCTGGGAGCCCAGGGCCGACCCGCAGGAGGTTCACAGTAGCTGCGCCTCCACCCGAAGGGACGTGTGAAAAGCGTGAGGCCCCATGGTCAGTCACAGGCTCTGGGCAGCAGGGTTCCTGCCAGGAAGTCTGGCATCTTTTCCCATCAACTTACGGAGATGGCTTCAGATCCGGTCTCAAACCCCAACTCAGCCAGGGCGGGGTCCACACTAATGAATAAGGCTTTGTAGAGCAGAGCTGGCCTGGGTACCAAGGAGAGTGTCCCATCTCATCAGCACTGGGTCACAGATGGTGACAGTGGTGCAGCTTCAGACCACTGCCCCCTTCCCCAGAGACCAATGCCAAGGCATAATGGGGTACCATCTAGACCCTGTGGTATTGGACCACAGACGCCCCCTCCTAAAATTACCAGGGGCTCTAGTTACAGCCCATCTTACTCAAAGAGGCTCTTGCTCACCATTCCTGGGAAGGCTTTCAGTCTGTAATAAAAGAAGTTAGATTATAAAAGATATGGTTTTTAGAATAAGGGAGGGGATTTTTCCTCTTAAGCTCTGTGCAAGGACATTCCCCTCTAAGAGTAATTGAAACCACATTGCATCTAGAACCATTGAAAAAACAGGACCTTGGCAAGTCAAAGAAGAAAAGACATCTAGGGGTTCTCATTTTAAACAGTGAATAGACATTCTAAGTAGTCTTGAGGGGGTAAAACCAACACCAAAGAGTAGAAGCTCCAAATAAAGAGATATCAACTCAGTGTGAGAAAGAACTTGTGACAGTCTCAGCTGCAGGAGGGGGACCAGTCCATCCCAGGAGGTGTTCCAGTCAATGGTGGGAGATGCTACCTCTAGTCGGGGATGCTGTCAGAGGCATCCTGGCATCTGATGAAGGTGATACTAAAAGGCCTTTAAGGCCACATGACTTCCATGTGGTACCAGGGTACCACATCCCAGAATGTCCCTATCCATGCCTACTTTGTTCCCAAATTGTGTAACTGGAAGAAGATATTCTCTCTCTGAGGCTGCCTGCATCATAGACTCATAAACCAAGGAGACAACAGTTCTGTGAGGAAGGGTAACTCAACTGGATAAAGTGGACAGCCATCTCTCACCTAGGAAGGGACATTTGAATTATACAGATCCCATAGCAGGCTCCCTTTCTGAAACCTGGAAAAAATTTTTACCTTGTTTCAGATTTCATCAACCTAGTTTCTATTTCTGGACAATCCCCTACCTTGCAGTAGACCCTAAGTGCTGGCCTCAGGATTTACTGTATTGGAAACCGGCACATAGCGTGACCCCAAGGCAGAATCAGAGTTTTCAGAATTTTAAGGGAACTAAAAAGAGCTCACCTTCCTCTCAGCTTGTTTGCCAAGACTTGATGCCAAAACAGAAACATCACAGTAATCATATTTTCCATTAATAGTTTAATTTTAAAGCTCTGGGGGACATAATCTGATCATTATCCATGCCTACTCTGGGCTGAGTGATGTGTCCGGCACTTTACATCCAATTAATCCTTTACCAACTCTGTAAGATGACACCATCTCTTATTTTTAAGGGGAGAAATAAAGTTCAGTGAGGTTAAGTGACTTAGGCAAAGTCACCCAGCAGTTAAATGGCAGGGCTTGGATTTCAATCCAGGTCTGACCTAGCCCATTCCTACTAAAAGAAACTCCAAGTATAAATTGAAAGAATGCTAATGAGCTGTGTTTTGAAGAGGAAAGACTGCATTCAAATGTTAGTGGAAGCCTATTAAATAAGACTATGGACACACAATTTCCAATATCAGAGATCAGATGAGGCCCTTCCCAAATTCATGCTAAAATATATCTCTGTATAGTTTCTCACTTCAATATAAAAAAGGACTCCAACAAAATTTAACCTGAGTTCTCTCTCAGATTAGCAGGGGTCCATTTTATATCTCACTTCAGCTCGGAAGCTTAAAGCTCTGAGATACCAGTATTAAAAAAAATGAAGTGTTAGACCTGCCAAGCGCCTTCAAAATCACCAAGTTTGGTAACTCTGAAAATGTGCTAGTGTCACAGACCTCACTAGGATTCAAATGAAAGTTGTGCCCACTTGCTCCCAGCACATATACACACACACACAAAGCACATTCACACAGTATTTTGTCCTCACCTTCAAGGTCCTCAAATTAAGAATTCCTGCCCGATCTTCCTTTATAGATAGGGATATTGAAGCACAGAGATGTTAAGTGACTTGCCCAAGATCACACAGCCAATTCACAGCAGAGCTAGAACTTGAACACTAGCCTCCCAATTCCCAGTCTGACATTCTACCACATTGCCAGTTCCAAATTCAGGCTTGAAACTTCCTTTTTAAAAACACAGCGCATCTCTTCCTAAAATACCACTTCCTTCTTCATCTCTTTAATAGTCCTTAAATTACCATTGTATTTCTGTCCCACTAATGACAAGACGGGGTCACCTGGGCTATGTTTCATGAGTAGTAATGAACTAGTGAGATTTTTGCTAGAGGAAGATGACGTGTAAAGAACTTTCTCTCACATTTCTTTAAAATTAACCTCATCTAAGAGCTAAAGCAACTGTGGTTGAAATGAGAATCCTGATATTCAGGCTCACATTGGGCTCCAGGGTGGTGGGGGCAGAGGGGGACTAACAACCAAAGAAAAGAAGGATAAAGAATGTAAGATGTGGATGGGTTACAGTGTTACATAGCTTGGAAGAGAAGTTCTCACCTTGCTTTTTTCTACCTTCCTTCCACATTGCTCAGAAGCACCTAATGGAACAGCCACCTGCAGGCAGCAAACGGGCTTCACACTGGGAAGGAAGGAAGGAAGGAAGGAAGGAAGGAAGGAAAGAAGCAACGGATGCTCTCAGCAGCACAGATGCAGAACCAGGACAGCACTGAGGGCAGCGGGAAAAATTCAGCTCAGCGCCCTGCAGAGGCGGGCGCCCCATGCCTTCCCTGGTGATACTTACTGTCCGCGTCACTCAGATCACTGTCCATGGTCCAGACGTCCAGCTGAGGAGGAGGCTGCCCTTCTAGTGGGCTCAGGCTGCTGGGAGCTAAGGGACCACACTCAGCCCCTCCCAGGACGGCGGGCCCATTGTTACCAGATTTGAATACAACAGAGGGAAACATCTGCGGGGCACGGAGCTGCCCTGGGCCCAGCCTCCAGGGTTCTTGGGGCTCGTCCTCACAAGCTCTTCCCCTGCCAGGCTCTTGCTGGTGCTCCTGGTCACCTGTGTCCTCACGCAGCTCTATGAGATGGGCACTTTGATGGAACCCATCTTTCTGAGCTGGATTTAAACCCTTGTCTGACTCTCACGTTGGAGCTCTGGACCTCTGTGCCACACTGCTCATCTGTAGGCGGCAGGCATCTGAGTGTTGTGTGGGCATGGTGGGGGGAATAGAGAAAAATGTAAAATGTAATCACCACAAGAAGGCCACCTCCCCGAGGGGGAGAGGAGGACGCGTGGGGTTTCTCAAGTCTTGAGCACTGACCCTCTCGGCTCCCTGGGGAAGAGTCGAGGCTGGGATTGTGAGGCGATGCTCCAAAGCCACACAGCGTGTTGGGAGCGGAGCCAGCCCCCAGCCCAGGCTGCACGGCCCACTGCTGTCACCACACCAGCCCGGCTCCCTGTGAAACGTCTGCGGGTTTTCAGAGGTCTCTCCCTGAGCCCTCTGCATGAGGGTGCAACCCTCCTTCAGCCCTGGACCTGAGTCACCTGCTGGTGGAAGGGGAGACTCGTGGGCTGGTACCCCCTGCACTGCATCCTTGCCAATGACCCCTCACGCATCTGGGCCTGGAGTTCTCTAGCAGGGAAGCCTCACTTCACAGGGCAAAGCAAGTACCCTACACCCTGCCTGCCCAGCCCAGCAGTGCCCACCGGTGTGTCCTGATGTCCCAAACGAGGACGGCTATTGTATCCACCTGGGAAGCGCTGTGACTGATGTGTCAGTGGCCTGTCTTGGATGGCCACGCCACACACAGAAATGGCTCCCAGGGGCTCCACGAAGAGCCCTCAGTCTCACCCTGCTGCTTCCCCCCATCATTCACTGCCCGCCCTCAACAGAATGCTCGTGACAATCACGAAAGCAGTAGCGATAATTTGACAAATGCTCCTTAAATACAGTCAGATAACTCAGTGCCCACAAACAGGTTTTCATGGTTGACAGGAGCACTGAATTCCTTAAACTGGAGAGCTATGTAAGTTTCATTACAGCAGGTACTGAGAAAGAGCAAGATCCCAAGAACTAATAGAACCTGTTGTTACCTTTATACATTAAGTGATGATTCTAAGCCCCTGTAGAACTGTCCCCATGGTGACAGGATTACCATGGATGTGTGTCCCTGGGTATGTGTGTATTTCACTCTAAACGTAATATGTGTGTGTCTGTGTCTGTGTCTGTATGTTTTTCTGTGCATATATTTAGATGATAGATTTACAGACAGACAGACTACTTGTGGCTTACTGAAACAATATACCATTATTACATCTTGAGCACTTTTTAAGCAGCAATGTGTGCTTGCCCAAAACCCTCCTCAGTATTTAAAAGAAACAATCATAGGAAATTTTTAAATGGCAAACAGAAGAACAGAATGTTAAACAGAGCTGAGAACTAAAAGGCCCAGAAAGACTGAGGCTGCAAAAATGCAGACAACCAGGAGTTGTAGCTTAGATCAAAGTGTAGATCAAAGGCAGTGGGAAGTCCCTTGCTGCTCACTAGCTAGATCACATAGTAGCGGGTTAATAAGTACCTCTTAAAATGCCTGGAAAATGAACAAACCAACTACGAGACTGTTCTAATCTTGCTTAGGCATCAAAACAGGAATGCTGTCAGCAACGGCACGCTTGGGTGACTCAGGGCTAACAACGTATCCATCACCATCACCACCATTCATCGTGTCAACAGGATCAAGCGTCATTAATTCTAGGACCCAGGCCAGTTTGACGTTGATACTGGTTCCCACCTCCTGTGAGTAACAAAGGGGCTTTGGGTGGGGAAGAGAGGCGTTTGACATTCATTCTGTGTCACTGCTGTTGATGTCAAGAAGGGGGCTCCTTCGAGCTCTTCTTCCCGACCCAGTCCTCAGTAGTCCATGGCCAGGATCCATCACCAGACTCTTCATGTCCTGCTCACAGTCCAACACTCATGAAATGTCTGTTGGCTAAACATAGCTGTCCAAGAGCTAACTCTATCCACTTCCTGCTGTCTGATAACCTTTCTTGCCCTTGGAAATAAAATCTATATAATCTCATGGTTTGGTCTCAGAGTCTTGAGGTTACATTGTGGCTGTGGGAATCACGTTAGGGCACTGGAGGCCCTTAGAGGGGAGTCTAGAAATCACAGCGTATGGCAGTGGTTGAATAGGACGCTGACGGAAATGCCTAGAGGGAGGGCTCAACCAATACCTTCAAGTATTCAAAGGGCTGTCACGGGGAATCCAGTCTTGGGACACTCATCTTATGAGCAGGCATTCTGAGAGCTGATCCAGAATGGGGAACCACTTCAACTTGACAGAGAGGAGACCTGACCAGCAACAGACCCTTCTACTGGGGTGGGCCCCTCCACAGAGTGTGAAACCAGAACCTTGAGGATGAAACCAAGTGGGCAGCAGTAGAACGGAACCGTTTGTGGCTTCAGAGTCAGAGTGAACTGGGTTCAGAATCCAAAACTGGGTGCGGTAGCTCTACGGTCCGTTTCGGGGGCATCCCTAGAGGACAGTGAAAGGAGATCTTCCCGGCGGGGAAAACCGTGAACAGTGCACCTGGTTGTACGTTTTGCCTGGAAGAAGAAATGGCCCAGGTAAGAGTCTATACTAACTCACCAGCTGTCAAAAATGGTTTTGCTGTAAGATCAGGAACTTTGGAAGGAACATCACTAGGAAACTAGTGACAAGGAGGCCTGGGAAAGAGGCATATTGACAGATCTCTCTGAATGGGGAAAGAATATGAAGATATTTGTATCTCTTGTGAATGCTCATCAAAGGGTGATTTCAGCACAGGAAGATTTCAATCACCCTTCAAAGCTGAGGTGTGATCCCCCTTCCCCCATCAACAGACACTTGGGTTGCTTCCACCTTTCGGCTAAAGCGAATCATCCTGCTATGAACATGGAAGGCTGGACAAACATCTCTTCAAGACTCCACTTTCCATTCTTTCGGGGATATACCCAGAAGTGGAATTGCTGGATTATATGGTAAGTCTATGCTGCATGTTTTAAGGAACTGCCACACGATTTTCCATTACCAACTGGACCATTTTACATTCCCCCAACAGTGCACAAGGGTTCCAATTTCTCCACGTCCTCGCCAGCACTGGTTTTCTGTTTATACAGTATTTGACAGCTTAAATTATTAACTCCACTTAACAGGTGTTCGTAAAAGGCTCAAAGAGGTGAAATGACTTGGCCAGGAACACACAGGAAGAAGCTAGGCTGGAACCTCCTAACTCCTGGTGCTGCCGTACTCCCCCCCCAACATGGTGACATGGAAGCACTGCTTTTGCTCTTTCCAGATCCAAGTCTTGCCCCACCGTCTACAGAGCTCTCTCTCATTCACTCGTTCAGCCGGTGAACACTCACTTAGCATCTGCTAGAAGCCAGGCCCTGCCCCAGGCCCTCTCAACAGCCCATCTAAACCTACATCCAACCAGAACCCCCATGGGAGCCAAGACTGCCCAACAAAGGAGAGCTGCCCCAAAGGGCCTGCCAGCTGTGATAACATTGTTGCTGGCTTATCAGCAGGCTGGGTGGATGGAGAACCGTGGTGCTCATGGCACGACTCGAGGATGGAGTGGAGGAGAATGGTCCTGACACGAATAAGAAACTTGCCCAAGCGGGAAGTTCCTGGAACACTGCACCCAAGTACCCGCCTCTCCCTGAGAGCCAAGGAACTGGCACATCCTTTCAGGCCCAAATCGTGGGCTCCTAGATACATAGACAGAAAAGAGACTGAATCTTTGAAACATCCCAAATGCCAAGGACGAAGGGAGATGCTTTCACAGGTGCTTTCCTACCTGCACCCTTACAGCAATCCATAAGGTAGATATTGTTCTCTTAATAGATGAAGAAGCACCCTCAGAGAGGGTGAGTGACTTACCCAAAGTCACACAGCTCCTCTATGGCACAGACAGGACTTGAACAAGATCTGTTGGCATGAAGGCCCTAATGTAGACTACCAACAATTCCAGGCATTACTATATGTCACTGCCAGGATCTGGGGAAAGAGAGAGAGATGGGGTTTTCACTGACCTAGCTAGAAAAAGGCCCAGTCCTTGTAAGCCTGGTTACCCAGTTAACAGACGAAAGTTGTGAAATTGATGCCTACAATTCCTTGGCCTTGACCTTGGAAGATGACTCTTTCTCCTTCCCTTTTCTGAGTGGTAACAGCCTGAACCGCTGTCTCCTTGACAACAGAAAAGACACACATCATCAGGTGTCCTCCCAGGCCTTTCTGAAGTTTCCGAGGATCCCCACCACGGTACTAGTTCACACTCTGTGCACTGCCACTTGGCACCCTGGTCTGATGCCCTTGGCTTCCCCCTTTCCCCTCCCCCAGGCCTCTGCTCCTCGTCCCTCCCCACCTTGACATAAGTGAGGCCCCTCCTTTAAATCTCTAGACGCAGGTTCACTTTACAAAATTCAGCTGCAAAAATTATGAAACACAAAGGAAAACTCAGCCCAGATCCTGGACACATCACAGTGGCTGGATTCTACCAGTCCTCACTCTCCCGGGAACCCCAGACTCACCGTCTTATAAGGGCCTGGCCAAGCCTCCCAGGGGGGCTTCAGTGGGTGAGGGCTGTGCTGCATCTCCAGGTCCCTCAGGACTCACTACCCACACCGGGAGCATCCCTAAGACCCAGGGGGTGTCCTTCTGGAATGGGCTGGGCAGAAGGGAGCTGCGGAGCCCAAGTGCACACCCCACCCTCAGGGGGGGCCCACGTCCAGGGACTGGTCAATGCAAGGCCTCCTTGTCTGAATTCGGGGCAACTCTGGAGGCCCCCTGGCTTCCCACAGAATTGACTGAGGCCTTTGCTGTGACTGCCTCACAGCTCGAGTCTCCCTCTACACAAACCTGCGTCCTCTGCTCCTTCACAGATCCCAGGAGGGCCGCCCCCACAGCCTCCCTACTCGGAAATTCCTCCTCAGAGGGGGCCCCTCACCACATCCAGCCTGCCTGTCAGGGCCCACAGCCCCCTGCACGTGACATTCACCGTCTGGATCACGTCACACTCTGACCACTTGCTCCCCTGCAGATCTGAGTCCCCACCCCCTTTCCCTGGGTCATTGCAGGAGCATCCTCTTTGGTCCCGCTGCTGCTCGCCTCCCTGCTGTGCTCAATGGAGCCCTCTATCACTGCATCCTTCTATAACTGCAAGTCAAACCACAGTCCTCCTCCATTCAGCACCCCCACCTTGGCTGCCATCTCACAGGTTCTGAAAGCCAAGCCTTTGCCATGGCCTGTGAGGGGCACCCTGCCCCACACCCACCATCCCTGCCCTGGTCCCCGCTGTCTCCCTCTCCCACCTCCTTGTTGCTCCTAAGCCACACCAAGCACACTCCCACCTCAGGGCCTTTGCACTGGCTGTGTCCTCTGCCTGGAATTTCTTTCCAGATCCTACAACTCACTCCCTCGCCTCTTTCAGGCCTGTGCTCAAACGTCACCTTCCCAATGAGGCCATCCCTGGTCCTCTACTTAAAATTGGACACCCCCACACCATTCCCACCAAATTGCCAGCTCCCTCATCCTATTTCCCACTTTTGTTTTTCTTCACAGCACTTATTATTAGTCAACTATCTTACTATTTATTTTGTTTAGTATCTGTCTCACCACCTTATAGTCAGGATATGGGATCCATGAGGGCAGGTTTTTGGGTTTGGTTCCCTGTTGCATGCTTAGCGTCCTGAACAGGCCCTGGCAAATGGCAGAGGCTCCATAAATATGTGATTAATGAATGAATGAATGCACAGTTATCATTATTATGCAGTGACTTGTTCATCCCATTGTTCTCGACTTCTGAGCGGATTTCTCAGATGAGTTTGTTTCATCTGTGGAGGAAGGAAGGGGAGGACAGGGGAGGCAAGGAGAGGGAAGGGAAGAGAAGGGAGGCTACTAGTAATTTTTAAATAACAGTTTGTCCCTGTTTGTAGACTTTCACATTTTCAAAAACTGAGGAACCGGGTCTCAGAGTGTCTCATTACAAGGACAGCAGGAGGAAATTCATTGTGACCCTGAGTCTGAAACGCTCAACCAAGAACATTCCCCCAGAAGCTGGGAATAAGGACAGCTCTGTCCCCATGGGGCTGGAACACCGAGCGGTGACAGCTCAGACCCAGTCCTGGCTCCCGGAAGGCAGAGGACAGAGCGGTTTGCTGCCAGCAGATGTCACAGATGCTAATCCCCTGACACAAGAAGCTGCGGCCAGCAATTCCACACCCGCGGAGCTGTCCCTCCACGCCTCCTCCCTTCCGACCTACCCAATCCATTTATCTCCACTACCAATTTGGCATTTTCAAAGGCCAATCTATTTGGTCACTTAAATTTTCCAGCGCAAATGCAATTTGCTCTGTGAGGCACTGCCAGCTTCCCAGGCCCCGGGACAGCACTAACCCCAGCCCGTGTCACTCAGCCATAGAAAAGAATGAGATCTTGCCATTTGCGACCACATGGATGGACCTAGAGGGTACTATGCTAAGTGACATAAGTCAGACAGAGGAAGCAAAATACTTCTGTGCAGAATCTAAAAAACAGAGCAAATGAGCAAACATAACAAAACAAAAATGAAATTACAGATACAGAGAAGAAACAGGTGGTTGCCAGAGGGGAAGGGGGTGGAGGGGATGAGTGAAATAGGTGAGGGAAACTGAGCCACAAACTTCCAGTTGCAAAGTAAATGAGTCACGTGAGTCATGGTATGAAATGTACAGTGTGGGGAACACAGTCAGTAACTAAGTGGTATCTTGGCAGTGACATATCCTAACTAGACTTGTGGTGATGATTGTTTTGAAATGTATAGAAAAAAAAAATCACTGCATTATGTTACAGGAACTAACAGTATCTGTAGGTCAAGTATACCTGAAAAACAAACAAACTCATAGAAAAAGGGATCAGATTTGATTACCAGCGGCAGGGGAGGGGGAGGGTGAATTGGAGGAAAGTGGTCAAAAGTAGGAACTCCCAGTTCTAAGACAGGTTAAGTACTAGGGATGTAACGTCAACATGATAAATACAATTAACACCACTATACGTTAGGTACGAAAGTTGTGAAGAGAGTAAATCCTGAAATATAACACACATCATAAAAATGCACAAATTTTAAGCACACAGCTGAATGCATTTTCACAAAGTAAAGGCACCCCTGGGACCAACAGTCAGATCAAGGACAGAACATGACCAGACCCCGAAGCCCTCTAGTAACCACACCCCTGACCTGTAACACCACAGCTCGGTTTGCCTGTTGCTGAACTTCACGCACTCGAACTCACATGACAGGGACTTAGCCCGGGCTGTCGTACCACTAGGCTGGGTGGCTTACGCAACAGGCATTTATATCTCACAGCTCTGGAGGCTGGGGGTCCAAGATCCAGGTGCCAGCATGGAGGACCCTGGTGAGGGCTCTCTCCTTGGCTTGCAGACGGCTGCCTTCTCCACTGTATTTTGCATGGTGGAGAGAGAGAGAGAGCCAAGCTCTCTGGTCTCGTCTTGCAAGGGCACTGATTCCGTGATGGGAGCTTTAACCTCATGACTTCTTATAACTCTAATCACCTCCTCAAGGTCTCACCTCCAAATACCAGCACATTAACATGGTCAGGGCTTAAATGAATGGACTGGGGCCTCTTTCATGTCTGGCTTCTTTAACTCAACATCACCTGTGTAAGAATTCTCCCTGGCATCTCAGCCCCAGCCATTTTTAACACTTCATAGCACCCCACTGTAGGAATGTACTGTGATGTCTTCAACCATTCTCCTCTTGATGGACTCCCAAATTATTTCCTATTTTTTGCAATTACAAAGGCATTGTGACTTTAAAAAAAAATCCTTATACACATGCCAGCATATGTGTTTCCACAGGGTAAGTGATTGCAAATAGAACTGCTGTAACCACCTCATTTCACAGACAGATGCTGGGGGAAGTGAACACCCCAGTGTTTCAGTGAGTGACCTCCCCAGGTTCACAATGGGTGGTCTCCCAGGGGCACAGTGAGCAGCCGGCAGAGGCAATGCGAGCAGCACGCTCCCCCACTTCCCACGCCGGTCCTGTTAGTCCACACTATCTTTATTTCATTTCGTTGAGAATACTCACTTGGAATTAGTTATGCACACAAACTCTTTGGAATCCCAAACATGCCCCAGGCCAGTTTTCTGATTGACATCTGGAGCTGACTATGCAGAGAGAAAACACTGCTGTGCCTTTGTTCAAAGCATGCCAGACAGCCATCACACAGCCTCCCACCCATTCAGCGTCTGACTCAATGCCTGACAGTTTCTAAAGCAGAAGACTTGGATCACTGGTTAATGGTGGCGGCAGAGGAGGCAAACAGAAACAGACAGAGATTGTGAAAGTGCACTCTGTTCTTTTTCAAGTGGGTTCCTCCACTTTTTTTCCTTCACCTTGCACCACTGTGAAGCAGGGGAAATTGAATTTCCAAAGAGTATTTTTCTAACTAAACACAAGCCTGTGCTGCTACAAAAACAAGGTTTTTGATTTTGCTTTTTAAAATAATAATTTGTATCCCATTTGAGCAGTGGTCAGTGGAACAAGATTTTAAGAGAGAGAGCCTAGGTGACTAAAATCTCAAACCAAGCACACAACTCAAAAGGCTTCGTATTCAGACTCAGAATTGAGAAACTCCCATCTCTGGCAACATGCACCTGACCCCTTTCTCACCTCCTACCAAATAGCTCTTTTCCCATCAGCAAGTCTAGCAGGAAAGAGAACAAAAGGTCTATCCTAGGACAAACGTTAGTATTTATTCTGACGACACCTGAGAAACGAGACCTCTTGGAACTGGCTGCCCGCCATCCCTGTCTCGGGTCCCTGGGTCCCTCTGTTCAGGCAGACCTGCTGCTGGAGAGAAAGAAGGCATTGCCCTCCATTCACTGGGCAGACACAGTACCAAAGTTTCCAAGGAAAATGAATAGGTTCTGGGAAAGGCAGCAGGAGTGTCCTTTGGAAAATGGCGGGGGGTGGGGTAGCGGAAGATTCAAAGATTTGCCCCTCTGACCTCCTTGCCATCATTCTCCTCCATCTCACAAGAGCATAAGCAAGTAGATGAATCAAAATTTGGATCTGAACTTTAAACGTGATGCTGGTGAGTTTCTCTGCTTGTGAGGTAAGACCGGGGAAAGGGGACCTCTAGAAACTGCCCCCTCCCCAAAAATGTATTAAACAGACAGAGGTGGGAGAGAAATTCAAAAATATCAATCAAGTTGAAGTTTGATTCAGAGCATCTTTGGGGCCACACTGCACAAACCCTGCTTGTTGATAAATCAACTCCCAGGTGTTCGTCTTCACTCGAGCAGCAGCAGGCAGCCGCTGCCTGAGATTCAGGGACAGAGCCACAGCTCTCCATAAACAGTTATCATGCGCCCCGGATCCCTGCCCCTGTGGCACTAACATGACAAGAAGGAGGGAGGGCCAGCTGCCTCCCAGGTGTCATCTCACTGAGTCCTCCCTACAACCCAGTGAGGTGGCAATGGCTATTATCCCCATTTTAGAGATGATGAAACTGAGGCATAGGGAGGGAAGTGACTTGACCAAGCTCCTTCAGGTGGGAAGCGGCAGAGCGTGACTTGGATATGGGTTGCTCTGATTCCCACAACCTTCCTACCTCTTGATTCATAGGATTTACCACTCTGTTTTATAATTGTTTCCCTCCTTACCAAGACTCCTTGGTATAGTCTAATGTATCTCCACATCTCTAACACTGCACTCAATAAGTATTTATTGAATGTGTACATGGATGGATGGGTGGATGGGTGGACGTATAGATGGGCAGATGGATTGATGGATGGGTGAAGAATGGATGGATGGGTAGATGATGGGTAGATGGATAGGTGGGCAGGTAGGTGGATAGATGGATGCGTGGGTGGGTGGATGGGTAGATGGGTGGAGGATGGATAGATGGATGGGTGGATGGGTAGATGGATGAGTGAGGGATGCATTCATGGATGGATGGATGGGTGAGGAATGGGTGGATGGATAGATGATAGGTGGATGGATAGGTAGGTGAATGGATGGGTGGAGGATGGATAGATGGATGGATGGGTGGGTGGATGGATAGATGGATAGATGAGTGATGGATGCATGGATGGATGGATGGGTGGATGATGGGTGGACACATAAATGAGTGGATGGGTGGACGGGTGGATAGATACATGAATACTTGGCCCTGGGTGCAGTAAGAAATCACTGAAGGTTTGAGGGCAGGGGAGTGATGTAAAGTAACATAAAGAAGCATAAGATTCAGCCCCTCCCTACCCTTAAGCGGCTTTCAATCCAGTTGGGAAGATATGGCATGGATACTTGAAACATCTCTTAATACTGAAAGTGCCCCATATTTACAGAGCATGGATGTGACAGGAGGTTAGTCAGGAGGACCCCATGCTGCTCTGGGCAGGGAAGAAGTCAGGGAAGGCTGCCTGGGGGAGATGGGGCTGAAGCTGAGCACTGAAGGATGAGAAGAGTTAGACAGATGGGGAGGGGGAGGGAACAGAGGCAGACTCCAGAGACCATGCTGCTACATCTGCTACAGGGTCTGTATGCTGGCAGACCACCTGCCACACCCCACCAAGAGGTGAGCAGAGAGGGAAGGGAGGGAGGGAAAATAAGAGAGCCAGAGTGAAAAAGGTTCTGAGGAAGAAAGAGAGGAGGGAGGGAGGAAAAAAGGCAAGACTTCCCTGAGGTAACCTATGGAGGACTGAGCTCCACAGGTTTCTGACCCTGGGCCCCACCTCTATCCCATCCCCTCCCCCTCCCCCCTACCATCACTCATGGGAAATTCAGGCAGGGGCATCACCCTCAGGTGCGCAGGCATCATGGGCTGACATCGACATGCTCTTGGCACGCTCTAAATCTCTCCCTCCTCCCTGCTTTCACAGCCCTGATTGGCCAGGAGCACAAGCATTACTTTCCCCATAACAACTCCAAGGCATGAAGGAGCCACTAGACTCAAGGTCTGGGTCATGGGAAGACCAGGATGATGAAGGTCAGCTCCCTGGCTCCTCCCTGTTCTGGTCCCCACGTGGGCAAGCAATGAGGGAGGCGAGGGGGACACCCACCATGCAGCCAGCGGCCTGGGGCCAAACCACTTCCTAGCTGGTTAACCCCTGGGCACGTGATTTAACCTCTCTAAGCCTCGGTTTCCACATCTGAAAAATGGGGCTATTCCTCACAGATATATTACAGGACACCACTATGATATTACAGGATAAGGGGTGATGCATGCAAAGCAGTCAGCACAGGCCTGAGACCCGGCAGAGTCTCAGTAAGTGGATGACATGACTATCTGCATTAGAACTGCCTTTATTCATGTTATATTAGAGGATAAAACTAAACCCTACTGCTTCTTGCCTGATGACTTCAGAAACCCTCTGAGTGAGAATCCTGGCCTCCTAATTCCTGGCTGAGAGAAGGCGGGGTTGGGCCACTCTGGGACTTTCTGGAACACCTGGCCTCCCTGCCAGGGAAACTGGACCCCCAGGGGCCCAGCTGTTTGCTTCCCACTGACGCCTGCAGGAGACCAGCCGGCCTTCACTGGCGACTGGCTCAGGCCGCCAGGCAGGGTGGGGCTGGCTCGCAGACTATGTGATGCATTCTTGGGCCCCCAAGGTAAAAATAGTTTTGTTTTGTTAGGCTGGGTGGTTACACACTCTTTGGCCTGGCTGCCTGCCTGCTGGAAAGGCAATTGCCAGACTATTTCAGGCTGTAAAAACAAGCCCCCTCCCGCAGGCCCCAGCATCAAGATATCCCAGATAACGGTAATAATAGCACACTGTCTCATTCTTTCAGGCCAGAAAGAAAAAAAAAAAGAAAGCTCTGTGGCTGCGAGATGCCTCCTGCTGCCCACAAATCACAGCAGCCAAAACCACTGTAGACAATGCACATGACCCTCAAAGCCATGTTCCCCAAACAAAACAAAACACAAAAAGGCTGCAGCAGGAATCATCACCACCACCATCACGAGCATCCAGCAGCGACTGCACACAACACACTATGACAGGCGTGTTGCTTACATTCGATCATCTGTTCACAGCAGCTCCAGGAGGTACCTATGGCAAACCCCACGTTCTAGAAAGGGAACATGAGGCTCAGAGAGGGAAAGTAATTTGTCCAAGGTCACACAGTTCATAGAAACCAGGCTGGATTCAAGGCCAGGTCTGCCCGACCCTGCAATCTACACTCTTTCCTCCAGCCTGAGGTTCACTGGTTCTCTTTTAAGTACGAAACTCCACTGGGACATTTTCTATGGCTTTCTGGTGCCTTTGAGATAAATTTCAAACCCCTCAATGTGGCCTTCAATGCCTCCTATAGTCTGGTGCCTCCTATCTTGGCTGCCCCAGCCAGAGCCAGGGAACCAGCCAGCCCCTAGGGCAGACAGTAGGGTGGAGAGGAATGGAGGGTGACTCCAGAAGGGCAGAGGGAGCTGTCTGGCCCAGTCGGCCATGCGTCCCTGATAGCTGCGCCCTGAACCCACATTGGCCTTCACACCTCGTGCCTTTGCTCACTCTGTTCCCTCTGCCTGGAACTCCCTCACCCAGCTTCTGGACCCATCAAGATCCTAAGCCTCCTCCAGCCACACTCACAGGCTGTGTCCTCTGAAAATCCCCTCCTTTTCTATTCAGCCTCCTCACTGAGCATTTGTGTCACCCCTCATGCATCTTTTTCCCTCCACCCCCTAGAAAGGCAGGGGCTGTGGCCGATTCATCTTCAAAACCTTGAATCTCGGCCTCTTCAAAGTCATGAGCCTGGAATCTCTCAAGAATTGGGAGAGGTCTGAGATAGACCCTACTTGCAAGCTCACCACTTAGCCTGCCAGTTTCATGGATGCTGGCACAAGACATGAGACTCTCGGATCAGCGACAGAGGGCTTTATCACCTCTACGCAATAGTGGTACCTAGACGATCAGCGTTTCCACCCCAGTTCCCTGAGCCCCCACCCCCACAGGCCCACACAAAGAGAACCAGATAACACATGTACACGCTGTGGGTTGCAGGACAGGAGAACAACACTGAGCTAAGCAAACCCAAATATTTTATAGTGGGCAGTAAGCTCTTCATTCCAGAGGAAGACCGCATCTCTTTCCCAAGCATGTCTGCCGTGCAAACATCCTCGGAAGGATAGTCCAGCATAAAGAACAGACAAGGAAGCACCACACATGTGGAAACAACAGAGACCCATGGAGAAACCAGCCCCCAGCAGAACCCGGTCAGTACTCGCTGAATGTGAAATGCCCACCTTTGGTCTCGCTCTGCCCTCCTGACAGCAAACATCAGCACTGAGTATTCATCAGAGCCCTGACCTGGTCAGGAATCCTGGGGGATTCCTTCCAGCAGGTGCCAGGACTCACAGTGATATTACCAACAGAAACTTGGGAAAGAGTTGATGGCTAATAAGGAACCTGACTGGTCCCCACAACCCATGGGACCCTCAACCACGCATGGCGGCGGGGAAGGGAGGCCAGACGAGACATACCAACAGGTGCCTATGGCAAGTCACAGAATTCATCTCTGAGTCTCACTTTCCCTATCTGCAGAAGGGGGACAAGGACAGGAA